>NC_139030.1:79776613-80449472 GCF_964662115.1 Mustela nivalis
AACAGTCCTTGTCATTCTTCTGGATTTGTGTTTGTCAATGTATTTCTTCCCATTTCCTGGGAGACCAGTTGCCCCACAGATCTCTCCTTTCAAACTTAGCCCTTTTTTGTATTTGGAAATATTTTATTTAAAAAAAAAAAATCAGGGGCGCCTGGGTGGCTCAGTGGGTTAAGCCTCTGCCTTCGGCTCAGGTCATGATCTCAGGGTCCTGGGATCAAGTCCTGCATCCGGCTCTCTACTTGGCAGGGAACCTGCTTCCTCCTCTCTCTCTGCCTGCCTCTCTGCCTACTTGTGATCTCTCTCTCTCTGTCAAATAAATAAATAAAATCTTTAAAAAAAAATCAGCAGTGGATTTGAGTTGAATTTATATGTGTTGTAGTTTTCCTAATGGTGAAAACATCCAAGCTTATATTACTGATAAAAAGTAGAACTGTGCTCTCGACTTTGCCCAAAGCAGACTTAGGCAAGGGAAATAAAAGAAGAAAGAAGAAGAAGAAGAAGAAGACGTTCTAGAAGACACATGTGGATGTGGTAAGACACCTACCTCGAATTTCAAAACCTGCAGAGACTATTAAGGACAAGGTGGCTGTCCAGGGAGAAGTTAAAGCAGTGTGTTCTTATACATCTCCTGTACACATCTAAAGTATCTTTCAACCCCTTTAGACTCGTATTTTCTGGTACAATGACTGCTACTAGTTTTGTAAATGCTACTGCTAATTGAAACCACATCATGGTCAGATAAAAAATAAGCCAGTCAGGCATCCTGCTGAAAATATACCCAGCAGGACAGCCCCTTTGTTCTCCTTAAAAATGAACCAATTCAAGAAAGGCACTGCCTCTAGATCATTATCCATTAATGTATGCAACATTCCCTCTGCCCCACTCTTTCTGCTTTCTCCCATCACCCTTCACTATAATTTTCTTGTGGAAAAATCAAGGAACGCCAGTTCTCTTGTAAACTGCATAATTGGGTTTAATATGCAGACTTGCCATTTCTAGGCATGTACGTTTTCTGCATTAATGGGAGCTATACACGGAGCATTTAGAGATCACCTGTGGATAGGCTTGTTAATTAACAGAGTTAGAGCCCTATTTCATTCCATTTAAACCAGAGTAATTGAAATCAGGGTAATCACCACTGCAGTATTCAGTACTTTCACCCCTTTCAAGGTTATTTTAGCAATTATGTTCTTGGCTGAGTGTATTAGTAAATGCTGAGATTACTTCCTGTGCCATCTGACTTCTCAATCCTGTGCTCTATGGCATGTTTTTTTTTTTTTACATGATTGCATTAGTTGATAAAACTAGAAATAATCTGTGTCATCCTTTAGCCTTACTAAGAAATTATTAAACCTAATCCAATCTACTAGCAGTTGTCCAGGACACACACACACACACACACACACACACAAATCAGAATATCAGGCTAAATTTAATCCTCAAATAGATCATATGTCTCCTTGTTAAGGACTAAAAGGAAATTTATACACTATCAAATTCAGTAATAGCTGGTTGTTAGTACAGCTTGGAGGTTCCTGTGTCTGTTATCGCATGATACTTGTGATAGAAAAATTTGGTTTTCCTTTTTTTTTTTTTTCAAATCTGAAAATGAACATAGGTATTCTCAATTTTATCAGATGGGAGAAACTAAACTACTTCAACCTATTGAAAAAAGAAAAAGCCACCTGAAATTACTTTTAAAAAAGAGCGTTCCATTTATATCATCTTTGGTATGTTTCCGCCAGGACCGGGAAAGAAAACGTCCTGTTGCTGTTTCGCATCATTGTAGGATTAGGATGTGAAATCCAAGCTTTTACTATAATGGTTCTGTTTCATTGACTCAATAATAAATATTTTCTTATTTTTAAAAAATATTTATTTATTTCTTTGAGAGAGAGAGTGTGGAGAGGGGCAAAGGGAAAGGAAGAGAATCTCAAGCAGACTACCACCAAGTGTGGACCTGATGGAGGACTCGATCTCACAACCCTAAGATGGTGACCTAAGCCAAAATCCAGAGCTGTATGCTTAGCCAACTGAGCCACCCAGGTGCCGCATAAGTATTTTCTTTTATTCAAAGTGACTTTACTTAGTGACCCAGTGATTTTCACACCACTTACCCATTTTTTCTGACTAAAATTAAGACCAATATAATATTGCTTTGCAATGGTAGATTAACAGGAAATTATGCTGTGTGTGTGGTAATTTACCTCCACATATTTAACCCCTTCTTCTTATCCTTGTATAATTTCTACAACTAATATTTACTGATTTTTTTCTATTTGCCCATCTATAGAGTCCTTTTCTCCGAAGACTGGTGTTACCAGCAATATATTTATTTAGTGGCTCTTTTTGCCACCTGAACATATTCACAATTTCACAATTTCATTATAAAACAATATGTTTTATATTCTGTTGCCAAGTATATTTAAAGGATAAGAGCATATTGTTATTTAGTTCTTTGAGAAGGTAATGGAGATGCATACACAGTTCATTCAGTGTTTTTGTCTGAATTATCTTTTTATAAGGAACATTTGAAAGCTGCTAGAAATAAAATTATCTTCAGATGTCCATATATCCTGTCCAGTGATATTTGCAGGAAATGTTGACATTTATATACATATTGGAACATTTTCCAGTGGATTAATAAATATTGTCATTTCTTTTTCTTTCTTTCTTTCTTTTTTCTTTTTTCAGAAACAGAGAGAGAGAGAGAGCAAGCGAGCAGGGGAAGGGCAAAGGTAGAAGAGGGAATTCCAAGCAGACTCCATGCTGAGCGCAGAGCCGGATATGGGACATTGTCTCCCAACCCTAAGATCATGACCTGCGCCAGAATCAAGGGTCAGAAACTTGAGCCATCCAGGCATCTTAGTATTATCATTTCTAAATGCATTTTCTATCTATAGTTAAGTAAATTTTTCTTTGGGAAACCCTTCACTCTCTGCTTTCCAGTTAAAATTGTCAAAAGTTGAGAACATTCTTTTAAATCAGTTTAAGTCTGTGAAGAATTTAAATTTAATACCTTAAGAGACAGAAAGAGAGAGAGAGAGAAACCCTCAATATTAATGTTAATTTAAATTTACTGTGTTTGTGAGAAAAAAAAAATTCCCATCAGACATAAGACATCCTTGGTATCTTCCATGCTGTTTTATGCAGAGGAGCTCAGCAATAAGCTACTTCAGCAATTCTAGCTCATCCTGCCTTGCAAATTTACCCAAACACATTTCTGTTTCATAGTCTACCCTGATTTGGTAATATGCAATTAGAGAAAATGACCATTTTAATATAGAACAATTTTCTTGTAAATTATACAGTAAAAAATATTTGAAACATATTAAAATCAAATGGATTTAGAATGATTATAGTTATGAATGACTGTAATTTGGTCTTACACAGCTAATTCCAAACACTGCACAGCCGCTTAGCAATTTCCATTCTCTAAATTTCTCATAATGGGATTTAAGGGAAAAAAAAAAGTGAAATCATCATCTTTTCCTCAAACCTCCTCCCTCTTCTTGCATATTCTATTTCAATAAATGATCTGCCACCCTTGCCATCACCCCAATCTGGGAAACCCTGTAGTCACCCCAGCCCCTTTCCTCCACTCATTACCACCACACCCATGGCCTTGGAATTTTATCTCTGACAGATGTCTAGGTAAGTCACCCCAGTCCCTCCCCCCATTTCCTCTGTCATCTGCTCTTCACTGAGACCCTCATTACTCATTAACCTCTGAGCTTCTTTGGCTAGGCATGTAGCCCACCAAACACACATTCCTCAATTCATGCTCAGCAGAGCTGCCACAATGGTCTCTCTAAAAGGAAAATACAATAGTGCCATATTTCTGCTTCAGATACTTCAGTGGATAAAATACAATTGTTATTTAGAGTAAATACAAATTCCTTGATTAGATATTTAAGATCCTTCATGCAGGAGCAGTCCCTAGTCAATGTCTGCAGCCTCATCTCCCATCACCATATCAGTTGTACTTAGTCTTCAACCACATTAAATCCATGCTGCTCCAGACATATCAAACTCTTAAAGCTATCTGCTTTTGCAAAGTCCTTTCCTCTGCCTGTGAAAAAGAGGACAGAGTGAAGAACATTCTTCACTGCTTTTTTTTTTCTTTTATAGTCTGTTCTTTTCTTCCATTACAAGTCCTTCCAGGAAGCCCTCCACTAAAGAAAAAAATTATTCTGACACTTGTTAAAATGGTAAGGAAGACTTAATGCAATAAGCATCAAGATTATTGCAATAGGGGTACTGCAATAGCTAAAAGAAATCAGGCTCAACTCTAAATACAATAAGGACCAATGGGGATTTATAGTTAATGGGCAGAGTGAAAGCATTGGTGGATGGACAGTTAACTAAAAAGAGGGAGACATCAAGGGTAGGGCAACTCTTGCTAAACTGACCTAACAAGATTCTTGCTAAAGGCAGGCCAATGACTTCGACATCTAATGTAGAAGAGGAACCTGACCAGATACCAAGGGTCAGTGATAACTTCATAGGATTCTTTGCTAAGATTGGGTTGAGCAGGCCAACATCCAAAAGGAGCCAATGTGGAGAAGAGGGCTCAGAGGAGACAACCACTTAGTGAAGAGAGACTTTGTTCCTTCCTTAAGCACCAGATAGAGTTAGCTCTCCACTCCTTTCTGCAATTTCCAAGGCATCCATAGCACATTGAGTATATCTATAATCCAACTGTCACATTGTCTTGTATTATGAGCATTTGTTAGCCCTTCCTCTAGTGTGAGAGCTCTCTGAGACAGAAAATTTCTTCTCTTATCCCTGGGTGATCTGGTATCTTGCATATTAATTTTCTTGTAGATGTTTATCAATGTCTGTTAATTAAGAGTTGTATATGAATTGAAAGGAAAATGTTAAATTATCACCTTTTCCATTTTCCTCCAGGGACCATTTTGTCCTTAGTAAAGTATCTTTGATATTTAGGTTAAGTCCTTTTCACGTGGGTTTTACCCAATTGGATGAGACTCAGTATTATTCATTTTCTATGCTCTCATATTATTGCTGTATGTATTTGTCTTGCGGAGAGATCAATATAGGCCAAATCTCATTACAACAAATGCCATTATGCAGAAATCACTGAATTCTATATATACATATATATGCTACTTTCAATGGTCTACTTACTGTAAATAATAGTTTATATAATTACAATAGATTTTCAGTGTCTTAGAGATTTGTGGGAGTGAATAATGAGATATGCATGAATGAATGGTTGGATGAATAATCCACAACAGTTTCTTTCTTTCTTTCTTTCTTTTTTTTCTTTTTTCTTTTTACTTTTCTTATCACTTTACAGTGCTATTAAAAATTAAGAACTAGTGTTTAAGGCAAAGCCTGTGACAGAACACAACTATGCAGAGCCCAAGTAATTATTCTGTAACAGTAATCATTTCTCTCTGTGTGAAAATGAGGTAAGTGCTCTTCTCAAACTCTATGTGTTAAGTCGTTTACTCCTTTCCTGAAATAATGTCTCTCTAGTTTGGGGCAGTGGTGAACTTAGTTTAAATATTCTGAACTCATAGCAAATTTATTTCTTTATAAACAGGCAAATAGTTACTGTGGTTGGCAAAGTTAATCACATAAGTAATAAGTGCTCATTATAAAAATAATTTTAAGTAACAAATTGATATAAAGAAGGTCATCCATAATCTCACCAACTAGAAGTAATCTCTATGGTTGGGTAAGAAATTACTAATTTGGCAACTGGTACCAGAGTTCTTAGGGAAAGAAGTAGGAACTTCTAGGGAAGGAACTGTCTTTGTTTAGGAAAATACCCTAAGGGCACTTAGGTATCATACCCACTCTGAATGAGAAAGGAAGGCCCAGAAGACATAATCTCAAGAAAGGAGATAAAGAAACTAAACAGTTCTGCATAAATTAGAGTAGAAAAATAAATGAGATTAAATCCGGTGAGAGCAGAAACTCAAAACACGAAGACACAAAACTATTAGATTCTATAAAGAATCAGAAACTTCCTGAAGCACACTGATATTGTCAGAGTATGGACAACGTGAGTTAAGCCAAATTCATTTAAATATTCCAGGCTCAGGTAATTTGATCAAGGGAGAAATTCAGTATGAGGCTCAAGAGAGTGGGTTCTGGAATAAGCTTACCTGGGGGCCATCACAGGTTCCAGCACTGTTTCTTTGTGTGTCAGTATGTAGGAGACTAGTGTTCATTAGGGCACAACCAGCAATATAGAAACATTCAGGAAATAAAACCAAAGGAGTTTAGTATTGTTTACCCTGGTGGTAGAAGAACTGGGAACCCAAATGTAGGCAAAATGGCAACTAGACAAAGTCATCACCAACCTTATGCTGAAGGAAGAAAGGGAAGAGGAGGAGTTAGAACTGGAGCCACAGAGAAAGCACAGCAGTGGCCAGAAATCCTACCCTGGGAAAAAATCAGAAATCGACCTGGAGAAAACTCTTTCATCACACACATCCATAAACTAGATGAAAGAAGAAGAAAATAATTCTGACCTGCAAGGAAATGTGAGGAAAGATGATGAAAGCAAAGAGTTTCAAGTCTGTTTGTATACATGCATGCATATTGCCAAATATATATATATATATATATATATATATATATATATATTTGCATATATATATGCATGTTGTCAAATATATAAATTATATATATGTATACACATAGATATATTGGACAACCAAATATAATCATCATGTACAAATATCTTGCAAATTAATTTAATTCTTAATATGATATGAATATTCCCCCATAACACTAAACATAAACACAAAACCATATATCTACTATCATGACTGCATTATTAGTCTATTACTTAGCTATAAAATGTATTTATATAATCCCATATTGCTCTTTCACATTATTTTAAAGTTTTGTCCTTTCTTTTGAGAAAAATAGGATATGTAAAATACGTTTAAAATTTTCAGTGCTTTGGTGTTGGAAAGTGTGTATAATATGCTTGCAAATGTGGCTTTTTAAAAATTGAAACCTTATTGCTGCATAGCTTTTTTTCATCAAAATCTCTTAAGAAACAGATTGTGTAATGTGTGTCAATAACTTCAAAACAAATAATTAGCATCAGAGTTGGGATTTCATCACTTAGCATCCATCATAGGCGTCCAGAACCCTGATTTCTTTGAAGTTTTCTCTTGAAAATGATATATGTCATCAAGTTAACTCAGGACTGGTTAGTAAGCAGGGCATGGCCAAGGTCACTTGAAGGTTTCTTTGATGCAGATGTTCCTCAGTTTATTTAGAACTGAAATAATCCTGACCTTCCTAAGGGTCCTTTCTTTACCTTTCTGACAAATGGAGGAAACTGAATAATTGACTTTTCTTTAGGTTCACCGAATCTTTTGCATATCCAGAACATTAAGACACTAAGTAAAGTGATCTGTAAGCCAAATGCAAGTGTAGCACATCAAAGTGTGATACAAGCCTTTGGACAACATTTGAAATTCTTTCTCTTTTTTTCTTATGTATGGTCTCATTTTTTAATTATTTTCTTCCATGTGAAAACAACAGATCAAAATGGACAGATTTTTCACACTCTTGATTTCTAAGACATTGAGAGGAACTAAGTTTCAAGCATGACAATCTAATGGTTCTGTTTTAAAAATGGATATCATCCCTTGGAGTTGGATTTAACTAACTCATTTAGGTATTCAATATCCCGCCCCAGAGTATACGTCATTACAATTGACAAACCTACATTGACCCGTCTAAGTTACCCAAAGTCCATAGTTTACAGAAGTGTTTACTCTTGGTGTTATACACTCTGTGGGTTTGGATAAAAGCATAATGATAGGTACCCATCATTATAATATCATACAGAATATTTTCACTGCCCTAAAAATCCGCTGTGCTCTGCCCATTCATCCTCCCCTCCCCAAACCCACCCCCAGGCAAACACTGACCTTTTTACTGTCAGTTTTGCCTTTTCCAGAAATTCATACTGTTGGAATCATACAGTACAGTATTTTCAGATTGGCTTCTTTCTCTTAATAATATGCATTTAAGTTTTCTTCATGTCTCTTCATGCCTTGTTAGCTCATTTCTTTTTAGCACCAAATAATATTACATTGTCTGAATATACAACAGTTTATTTATCCATTCACCTACTGAAGAATATCTTGTTGTTTTCAATTTTGACAATTGTGAATAAAGCTGCTATAAACATCCATATGCAAGTTTTTGTGTAGACAAAAGTTTTCAACTCTTTTGAGTCAATACCAATAAACAGGATTGCTGGATCATATGGTAAAACTATTTAGTTTGTAGGAAACCTTCAAACTGTCTTCCAAAGCGCTATACCATCTTGCATTCCTAGCAGCAATGAATGAGAGTTCCCATTCCCTCACATTCTCACTGCCATTTAGTGCTGTCAGTGCTTTAGATTTTGGCCATTCTAATAGGTATATAGTGGTATCTTGTTGTTTTAGTTTGTACTTCCTTGATGACATATGATGGAGAGTATCTTTTCATATGCTTATTTGTCATTTGTATATCTCCATCGTGAAGTGTCTGTTCAGGCCTTTGGCCCATTTTTAAATTGAGTTGTTTGTTTCCCTATTGTTGAATTTTAGGAATTCCTTTCTTTTGGATACTACTCCTTTACCTGATATGTATTTTTCCAAACACTCTTTCCCAGTGTGTGGTTTGTCTTCTCATTCTCTTGATATTGGTTTTCTCAGAACAGATTTTTTTTTAATTTTAGTAAAATCCAAATTACTGTTTTTTCTATCACGAATCATACCTATGATATTGTATCTAAAAGTCATTGTCATATCCAAGGTAATCTAAGTTTTGTTTTATATATTTTTTAGGCATTTTATAGTTTTCTGTTTTGGATTTAGATCTATGAGTTGATTTTGTGCAGGGCGTAAGATACATAGATTCATTTTTTGCATGTAGATGTCCAGTTGTCCTAGCACCACTTGTAAAAGAGTCTATCTTTGCTCCATTGTATCATCTTTTTTCGTTATCAATTATCAATTGACTATATTTATATAGTCTATTTTTGGGCTTTCTATTTTGTTCCATTGATCTATTAACCCATTCTTTTGCCACTACTATATTGTCTTGATTACTGAAGCTAAGTAATAGAATATCCAGATTTTTAAATAAATTTATATGTATAATAATATATATGAGGCATAAGATTGCTACATAATGCTCATTAACAAATGGGACACTGCATTACCCTGTTTGGGGTGTTATAATAAAAACATCATAGAATAAGTAGCTTAAACAATAAACATTTATATCCCACAGTCCTAGAAGCTAAGAATTCCAAGATCAAGGGATCAATGATTCAAAGTCTGAAGAAAGTTGGCTTCCTAGTTTGGACATAGTTACCTCCTTGGCTATCTTCATATAGCTATGAGAGGGATTCTCTCTTTAGTGTCTCTCATATGGACAATAATCACATTTATGAGAGATTCATTCTCATGACCTAAACACCTAAATGCCACACCTCCAAATCCTACCACACTGGGGATTAGAGCTTCAGTATATGAATTTGGAGGGAGAGGATCAAAAATATTCAGCCTATAACATTTTATTTATTTATATCTGTGCACTATTTAATTTGCTTAAAAAACAAAACAGAACAAAACAAAAAACCCCCCACATACTGACTTAGTAAATTGAAAAAAAAAAAAAGGCACACCAGAGAGTTTGAAATAAATTAAACAGTTCAATTTAAAATATTGTGGTGGTGCCTGGGTGGCTCAGTCATTAAGTGTCTGCCTTCATCTCAGGTCATGATCCCAGGGTCCTGGAACAGAGCCCATCATCAGGCTCCCTGCTCAGTCAGAAGCCTTCTTCCTCTCCCACTCCTCCTGCTCGTGTCAAATAAATAAATAACTGTCTCACTCTCTGTCAAATAAATAAATAAAATCTTTAATAAAATAAAATAAGATATTGTGGACAGAATTATAAGAAAAACTCATGTGAGAAGGTATCCCTATATTTCCTCATAAATAATGTAGCTGTTTTGAAAGTTTGGCTTAATTGCCTTTAGTGAACACTTCTAGGTATGAAATTTTAGGAACCGTGCACAAACAGAAAAACACAGATACATACAACATTATGTTAGAATGAGATATTTTATAGAAGAAAAATTATAATTTTGTAGAAATATAGATCTTTGCTCCAAAAAGAGGTTTGTTTCTAAGAGAGATAATTTTGCAAATATTCATGAATATAATAAAAACTGGCCAGGGTCCTAGCCTACAGAAAAAAATTTAAGCAATTCCCTAAAATGCACATCAAATAGGGTATATTATATGGAGAGCCATATACCCTTACGTAATTTTGGGGTTAAAGCAAAAGTTAAAACCAAAATTAGAGATTACTTATTTTTAGAGATTATTTATAAATAAGTGGCGATGAGAATGTAATGCTCATTGAATGTAATGAAATGTAATGTAATGAAACTAATGGAATGTGGACAGGAATGATATTAAGTGGGATGTTGATATCTTTAAATACATTTGCTTTGGGTGCCTGGGTGGCTCAGTGGGTTAAGCCACTGCCTTCAGCTCAGGTCATGATCTCAGGGTTCTAGGATCAAGCCCTGCATTCAGGCTCTCTGCTCAGCAGGGAGCTTGCTTCCTCTTCTCTCTCTCTCTCTCTACCTGTCTCTCTGTCTACTTGTGATCTCTCTCTCTCAAATAAATAAATAAAATCTTAAATAAAGAAAGAAATACATTTGCTTTAAAATATATATAAAATGAAACAATGAAGTCAAAGAATAAGCTACAAAGTAAACTTCAAGTTGGTATAATTAATGAAGATGAAAGCAGAAATTAATCAATACAAATATGAACAAGAATTTATTATGAATCCAAAAGTAGTTCACTGAAAATTTCAATTAATTAGATAAATCTTTAAAAAGTCTGATCAAACAATCGGGGAAAATTACATTATGAATGAGAAAGGAGACTTAGCTAAAGCTATGGAAAAGATACATAAAAACAAGAGATCAATTCTACATTGTTATGTAGATCCATTTGGACATCTAAGGTTAAATGGAGAATTCTAGGTAAATATAAATGTTCAAAATTGAATAAACAATACAGTTAAGCAGAAAAGAAGAAATTTAAAAAGCTAGTTTAAGTCAACTCTCCTCAAAGAGGGATAGGATACAATGAAAAAGAATTAAAGGAAGCACACACTGAATATAGAGACATTTTCAGAAATGTTTTGCAGAAGGAAGGTATAGACTCATAGCTGTGAAGCAGGTAGAGTTCTCCAAAGTGGACATACTGCATATGTGTTTTTGTATATGAGTACGTGTTATTGATGTTTATGCACATGTAAGGGAGGCAATGATAATTAAGTGCCAAAAAAAAAAGTGAAGGTAGCAAACCAAAACATGGTTATTGGATTGCCTTAAGAGGAATGTGGTTCCATTTCTCATTGTAACAGTAGGGAAGAAAGAAAAGATTCATATAAATGTAAGTACAATTGTTTGCATTTTGGTAGAAAGATGAAGACATTCTCTCTAGATGTCTTTCATGTTCTTTACAGAGAGAAAGCAAGAGACAGGTAATTGGAGATCCTACTGCAGTAGAGAAAATTAGAAAATGTCACTGTGGGGTTTTGGAAATTGGGTGGAATGGGAATATATAATGTATGGTTTTTAGGCCACACTGAGGGCCTCCTTGAGGTTTGAAGTAATCAATTCAGCAAATATCTGAAGACATTGTCCACCAGAAATCAGCAGTGTGGGTACAAATGTAGAAATGTAGTTAAAATTCATCTAGAGATGTGATTTCATCGTGTGGAGAAGAAGAAAAGACAGAGAGACAAGGGACTTCAGAACATTGGCAACTGGCAAACCATAATTTTGGAATAATTCATGAATTTCAAGTTGGATGAGGACCAAAACAATAAAAGGAAAATATTGAGGGATTGGAAGAACTGGAAGTTCCAGTGAAGTCAAACATAGGGCTGTAGAGAATTATTGACCCATCTAGCACATTCTTTCTTTGCAGGCAAATCTGACTGGGGAGCCAAACTTTAATCAGGTAATTGCTCTGTAAGCAGAGAGTCAAACTCATAGAAAATAACTGAATGACTCAAAAAGCATAATCCTCCCAAAAGACCAGTGTTCAGAGTTTGAGTGCCAGGACACCCTTTCCTTAGATGGTGTCAGAATGGGTTCTGTTAAAATTTCTTCTTTTGGGGATTTCTTTTTCCTATGTTCTACATTATCTTCTTTAGTGTATTCTACATCATAATAATTTCCTTAAGTGTCCTATAGAAAAGGATTTCTGTAAAATAATTTTGGGGAAACCACACAGTATCCTTCTCTACCAGAAATTTTTTGGATTTTTCATCTAGCATAAGAAAGTTGTGATTGGTGGGGGGGGGGGCAGAGGCAAGGGTTTGTCCTCTAAAGGGGGCATGTTATTGATTGGCTGTAAGAAGATCATGGTAAAACAAGCAAGCATAACAGTGCCATTTGTGTTTGGGTGAATTGCTCATTTGAAAAAATAGTTTTTCAATTGATTTTCATCATATTGATCTTTTTGATAAAGGTGTGAGGCAGGTCTGTGATTCTCCAAAATACTGGCTGGAGGGTGAGGAAATTTATTTTTCAGAACCATCTCTCCTCATAGCTTTGACAAAGTTTTGGAAAAAGAGATCTACTTTAAGACATGTTCTCATGTCAGGCTTTATAAATGAGACATGTACTTCAGGCTTGTATGCACAGTCATCTGATCTACTCCGTAAGCTAGCCCTTAGCTCTCTGAAACTGCATTCTGCAGCTTAGTGCTCTGATACGGAGAACAAGCATATGGTTGCTATCACAAATCTCAGTAGAACCATGTTATAACCTTACCCATAACTGATTTTTAAGTCACACATTTGCAAGCAACTTCTTGAATTACTTCCACAGATGGCTAATGATCCATCATATCAAATGACAAAAGATATGTCCATTCATTGAAAGTTTCTGAGAGGGAGTATTTCACCTATGAACTAAAAAGAAAGAAAATATAGAATTTCAATAGTGACTCCAAGTTCATTTTATTCTGTATCCAAGAAAATAATTGTTTTTTAAAAAGTGAAGAATATTATACCCAGCTAGGCTGTCATTCAAAATAGAAGGAGAGATAAAAACTTCCAGTACAAACAAAAATTAAAAGAATTTGCAAACACCAAAACAGCCCTACAGGAAATACTGAAAGGGCTCCTCTAAGCAAAGAGAAAGCCTAAAAGTAATAGAGCAGAAAGGAACAGAGACAATATACAATAGCAGTCACATTACAGGCAATACAATGGCAATAAATTAATATCTTTCAATAATTATCCTGCATGCAAATGGACAAAATGCCCCAATCAAAAGACACAGTTTATCAGAATGGATTAAAAAAAAAAAAAACAAGACCTATCAATATGCTGTCTATGAGAACAACATTTTAGACCCAAAGACACCTCCAAATTTAAAGTGGGTGTGGAAAACAATTTACCATGCTAATGGACATCAAAATAAAGTGGTGGCAATCCTTATATCATATAAAGTAGATTATAAGCCAAAGACTGTAGTAAGAGATGAGGAAGGACATGATATCATGCTTAAAATATCTTTCCAAAAAGAATATTCAACAATTTTAAATATCTATGCCCCTAACATGGGAGCAGCCAGTTATATAAACCAATTAATAACAAAATCAAAGAGACACATCGACAATAACACAATAATAGTAGGAGATGTCAACACCCCCCTCATTTAGATGATCATAGATCATCTAAGCAAAACATCAATAAGGAAATAAAGGCTTTAAATGACACACAGGACCAGATGGACATCACAGATATATTCAGAACATTCCATCCCAAAACAACAGAATATACATTCTTCTCTAGTGCACACGGGACATTCTCCAGAATAGATCATATCCTGGGTCACAAATCAGGTCTTAACCAGTACCAAAAGATTGGGATCATTCCCTGCATATTTTCAGACCACAATGCTCTGAAGCTAGAACTCAATCACAAGAAGAAATTAGAAAGAACTCAAATACATGTAGACTAAAAAGTATCCTTCTAAAGAATGAATGGGTCAACCAGAAAATTAAGGAAGAATTGAAAAAAATCAATGGAAACAAATAAAAATGAAAACACAACTGTTCAAAATATTTGGGACACAGCAAAGGTGATCCTGAGAGGAAAGTACACAGCGATACAAGCCTTTCTCAAGAAACAAGAAATATCTCAAATACACACCCTAACCCTACACCTAAAGGAGCTGGAGAAAGAAAAGCAAAGACAATCTAAAGCCAGCAGGAGAAGAGAAATCACAAAGATCAGAGCAGAAGTCAATGAAATAGAAACCAAGAGAACAGTAGAACAAATCAAAGAAACTAGGAGCTGGTTCTTGGAAAGAATTAGTAAGATTGATAAACCTCTGGACAGATTTATCAAAAGAAAATAGAAAGTACCCAAATTGATAAAATCATGAATGAAGGAGGAGAGATCACAATGAATAGCAAAGAAATACAAACAATTACAAGAACATATTATGAGCAACCCTACGTCAGCAAATTTGACAATCTGGAAGAAATAGATGCATTCCTAGAGACCTATAAACTACCAAAACTGAACCAGGAAGAAATAGAAAACCTGAACAGACCCATAACCAGTTAGGAGATTGAAGTAGTCATCAAAAATCTCCCAAAAAACAAGAAAGAGCCCAGGGCCAGATGGCTTCCCAGGAATTCTACCAAACATTTAAAGAAGAATTAATACCTATTCTTCTGAAACTGTTCCAAAAAATAGAAATGGAAGGAAAACTGCCAAACTCATATGATGAGGCCAGCATTACCTTGAACCCAAAACCAGACAAAACCCCATCAAAAAGGAGAATTACAGACCAATATCCTTGATGGACATGGATGCAAAAATTCTCACCAAAATACTAGCCAATAGAATCCAACAGTTCATTAAAAGGATTATTCACTACTACGAGTAGGATTTATTCTTGGGCTTCAAGGATGGTTCAACATCCACAAATCAATCAATGTGATACAATACTTAATAAAAGAAAGAACAAGAACCATATGATACTCTCAATAGATGCTGAAAAAGCATTTAACAAAGTACAGCAACCTTTCTTGATCAAAAGTCTTCAAAGTGTAGGGATAGAGGGTACATACCTCAATACCATCAAGGCCACCTATGAAAAATCCACAGTGAATATCATTCTCAATGGGGAAAAACTGAGAGCTTTTCCCCTAAGGTCAGGAACACTGCAGAAATGTCCACTATCACCACTGTTATTCAGCATAGTACTAGAAGTCCTAGCCTCAGCAATCAGACAACAAAAGGAAATTAAAGGCATCCAAATCCGCAAAGAAGAAGTCAAACTATCACTCTTTGTAGATATGATACTTTACATGGAAAACCCAAAAGACTCTGCTCCAAAACTCTAGAACTCATACAGGAATTCAGTAAAAATGTCAGAATATAAAATCAATGCTCAGAAACCAATTGCATTTCTGTACACCAACAGCAAGACAGAAGAAAGAGTAATTAAAGAGTCAATCCCATTTACAATTGCATTCTAAACCATAAGATACCTAGGAATAAACCCAACCAAAGAGGCAAAGAACCTGTACCCAGAAAACTATAAAGTACTCATGAAAGAAACTGAGGAAGACACAAAGAAATGGAAAAATGTTCCATGCTCATGGATTGGAAAAAAAAAATATTGTGAAAATGTCTATGCTACCTAAAGTAATCTACACATTTAATGCAATTCTTATCAAAATACCATCAATATTTTTTTTCAAAGAAATGGAACAAATAATCCTAAAATTTATATGGAACCAGAAAAGACCCCGAATAGCCAGAGGAAAGTTGAAAAAAAGCCAAAGTTGATAGCATCACAATTCCAGACTTCAAGATTTATTACAAAGTTGTAATCATCAAGACAATATGGTACTGGCACAAAAACAGACACATAGATCAATGGAACAGAATAGAGAGCCCAGAAATAGACCCTCAACTCTATGATCAACTAATCTTCGACAAAGCAGGAGAGAATGTCCAGTGGAAAAAAGACAATCTCTTCAACAAATGGTGTTGGGAAAATTGGACAGCCACATGCAGAAAAATGAAACTGGACCATTTCCTTACACCACACATAAAAAACAGACTCAAAATGGATGAAGGACCTCAATGTGAGACAGGAATCCATCAAAATCCTTGAGGAGAACACAGGCAGCAACTTCTTCCTAGAAACATCGCCAAAGGCAAGGGAAGCAAGGGCAAAAGTGAACTATTAGGACTTCATCAAGATCAAAAGCTTTTGCACAGCAAAGGAAACAGTTAACAAAACCAAAAGGCAACTGAGAGAATGGGAGAAGATATTTGCAAATGATATATTAGATAAAGGGCTAGTATCCAAAATCTATAAAGAACTTAACAAAATTGGGGCACCTGGGTGGCTCGGTGGGTTAAGCCTCTGCTTTTGGCTCAGGTCACTATCTCAGGTTCCTGGGATTGAGCCCTACTTCGGACTGTGCTCAGTACAGAGCCCGTTTCCTCCTTTCTCTCTCTGCCTGACTCAATGCCTGCTTGTGATCTCTGTCAAATAAATAAAATCTTAAAAAAAAAAAAAAGAACTTAACAAACTCAACACCCAAAGCATAAATAAATTAACTAAGAAATGGACAGAAAACATGAACAGACATTTCTGCAAAGATGTCCAGATGGCCAACAGACACATGAAAAAGTGCTCCATATCACTCGGCATCAGGGAAATACAAATCAAAACCACAATGAGATATCACCTCACATCAGTCAGAATGGCTAAAATTAACAAGTCAGAAAATGATAGATGCTAGTGAGGATGCGGAGAAAGGGGAACCCTCCTACATTGTTGGTGGGAATGCAAGCTGGTGCAACCACTCTGGAAAACAGCATGGAGGTTCCTCATAATGTTGAAAATAGAGCTACCCTATGACCAGCATTTGCATTACTGGGTATTTACCCTAAAGATACAAATGTAGTGATCCAAAGGGGCACGTGCACCTGACTGTTTATAGCAGCAATGTCCACAATAGTCAAACTATGGAAAGAACCTAGACGTCCATCAGTAGATGAATGGATAAAGAAGATGTGATAGAGATATCTACATATTTATATAGATATATAGTTATATAGATACATATAAGTGATATAGATATATAGATATCCATATATCATATCTTATACACATATAAGATATGTGTATATATCTATATACACATCTATCTATATATAGATATTTATATATCTATAGCTATATAGATATGTATATGTGTATAAGATGTGATATCTATATATCACAGTGTGCTCAGCACGGAGGAATGGAATGCTATGCAGCCATCAAGAAAAATGAAATCTTGCCATTTGCAATGATATGGATGGAACTAGAGGGTGTTATCCTGAGGGAAATGAGTCAATTAGAGAAAGACAATTATCATATGATCTCTCTGATATGAAGAATTTGAGAGGCAGGGCAGAGGGATTGTGGGGTTTAGGGAAGAAGACAATGAAACAAGATGGGATTGGGAGGGAGCAAAACCATAAAAGACTCTTAATCTCACAAAACAAACTGAGGGTTGCTGGTGGTTGGGAGGGTAGGGATAAGGTGGTTGGGTTATGGACATTGGGGAGGGTATGTGCTATGGTAAGTGCTGTGAAATGTATAAGCCTAATGATTCACAGACCTGTACCCCTGGGGCAAATAATACTTTATATGTTAACAAAAATAATGATAATAATAAAAAGCTTTCCACTATTACTTCTCTACAGATATTTTACTCAGGAGCCTCTCTGGTAACTCATAGATTTCACCACATATTCTGAAGTACCTATCCTGAAATTGTACACTGTGCAAATTTTGCAAGCATTCTAACATTCTGTTGTCTGGACTTTATAAGGGGAAAGATACTCAAACCACATTCCTGATTTTGACCAGAATATCTATTTGTTGAGATTAATATAAAATAGCAATTATATTTATAATAACTTGGGTAATAAATAAATAATAAGTAAAGAAATACTAAAATAACTTGGGTAGAACTAAGGGACAAATAAAATGCAATGTAACAAATAATATAAAAGCCAATATAATATATTTATATATTTATGTGCACACACTTTTTAATTTTGTTAAA
Organism: Mustela nivalis; assembly: GCF_964662115.1. Lineage (NCBI taxonomy): Eukaryota > Metazoa > Chordata > Mammalia > Carnivora > Mustelidae > Mustela > Mustela nivalis. Next base: position 79,794,808 of record NC_139030.1, read on the forward strand.
GCTGCAATTCTTTTTTTTTTTTTTTTTTTTAAGATTTTACTTGTTTATTTGACAGACAGAGATCACAAACAGGCAGAGAGGCAGGCAGAGAGAGTGTGGAAGGCAGGCTCCCTGCTGAGCAGAGAGTTTGATGCAGGGCTTGATCCCAGGACTCTGAGACCATGACCTGAGGCCAAAGGCAGAGGCTTAACCCACTGAGCCACCTAGGAGCCCCTAAAGCTGCAATTCTAAACAGAGGAGTTTCATTTGAAACATAGAAACCAATTTTTCCCAAATGATTATTTCAATAGGCAACATTTCACCTCCTTCACTTCCTAAAATTCACACATTTATTAACTCATATGGGAAAAGTAAAAATGATCCCACAAAAGCAGTTTGTAGGCAAAGTGTTAATGCAAAGCACAATAGGCCCCTAAGTTATTTACTTAGGCAAAGAACCTTTATTCTCTAAGACTTCATCCATTTGGCTTCTGGAAGTCAAACTGTTTAGAGTAACTTTGGACATGACAGAAGAAAACAGAAATGGATAGCAACATAGATTCTAACACAGTTCATTAGGATTCAAGCAGCTTTTATCAGGCATTAAGTCCCAGAAATTGTGGTGACAGTGTGGACAAGATCAGTGAATCTGTTTGGAATATTTCGTAAGGGGTCTTAAAGATCTAGAATGTATTTCACTGAAAGAGGAGAAAAAAAGAAACAGAGCTTTTGTTCTTGCCTGAAATAGGAAATTTTATTTTTCATTTAGTGGTCAGTAAAGAGGAATTAGGTAAGAGTTTCATGTGTTTTTTACAATCAACAAATCTAAATGTAACACTTCTTCTTATGAAATATGGGAATATTTCATTCCCAAATATTCTTTTCCTGATTATTTATCAGGAGAGTGCTATGTAGAATCATAAACCTATCAGCATTTTTAGTCCTCTTTGACTTCCCTATGGCTGTGCTCAGCATTATGGCCTCATACCTGTGCTTTTTTGTGCTCCTTTGTTCAAGAAGACTCACCTGTGTTGGTAAGGTCCTCCATGGAAGCACCAGGTCTGGTAATATGACAATTAAGGAAAATTATTTTCCAAAATGAGCTGATTAACTTATAATAATAATTTAATGCAATATAATCCTTTTATGACATTTGCATTCTCATGCAGTGTCTTTAGTCAAAGACGAAGAGTTTGAGGTTTGTAAGCATCCTCTCAGGAACAATCATGAAGACAGTTGAGCTAATGTCCTCCTTTCTACCCTGCATTAATTTTTTCTGTCCAGCTCAGGCTCATGTCCACTATGCTGGGCCAAGAGTTTTCCTCTCTATACCCATATTATCATCAACACTTGACTGCAATATCTTTGATGGAAGGGATCTCATCTTTGTTTTTTTATCAACTATATGATCCTAAGAGAGTTATTGAACATCTCTTACTCCATTTTATCATCTATAAAATATGGAAAACAATAGTATGTTACTCAAAGTTTTTTTTGTTAGGATTATATAAATTAAATGAGTTAAGCTATTTAAAGTGCTTAGAACCAGGGCTATGAATAGTAAGGGCTACATACTATTAGTTCTAATTACTATTGTCATTTATTTATTATGGTCTTTGAGGTCTATGGTGCTTTTAGACTATTTCCTTGCCCCAATGTTTTAAAACACACCTTCTTGATGAAACTTAAGTATAGATTTCAAAATTAGATTTGAATCCTGGATAAATTGGATACTTATTTGGTTAATTGGCTTTGCTTCTTCTAGTTTAGTTGAAGGGAACCAAATTGGAAATTAATTTTATCTAGTATGTGGAGGGTCTTCATGTTTGTACTCTTTTTTCAAGCCCTATGCTTTGGTCTAGGGATGATAATGGTCATATGTGGTGGTATTAGAATTACTGGTGGATTTTTGCTTTCTTCATTCTTTGGTAGAAATCTGTCCTTGGGTGCCTGTTAAAAGTGAAAGCTAGGCCTACCTCAAAGACAGTATGACAGCTCCGTGTCATCACTGTTCACATATAGAAGTCAGGATTATGATATTCTATTTGTAGGAAGAATAAGTGTACAGGCTGCAATTGCTTACATACATTATACATAGCTACCATTTTGAAACATGTAAAAAAGCTTTTAGAGATAGAAGGAAGAATAAATATTATCTAGTCCACTGGTCTATTCTCTAGACTAGAAAGGCCCAGAAGCTCAGTTATTTCTGAAAGTTTATGTAGTTAGTTTAATGGGAGAACCAGGTCTAGAGTGAAGTTAGCTGCCTGCCTGATCACTATTGTTTCTATTATTCCATACTTCAAATTAACACCAAAGGGAGTCTCAATGTTGTAAATATTTGTACATAATTTGCACTAATTAAAATGTTTAAAAATGTAAGAAATCTATGATATCAGAATCAATCATCAGATAATCAAAATATAAATAGCTGGAAATTACTTAGGATTTATATTAAGATGTTATGCCATCAAAGTGGCTATATATATAATACACTTACATAAAATCACTAGCATATATAAATTCAGTGACATTATTAAGCATAGTGTATTTTGCACACCAAGTTCTCAATATATCTTTTTTAAAGAAAATTTAAAATTTGAAGATTATCTTAGTGTCCTAATATAAAATAAGATAAAATTAGTACAACTCAACAACATATAGATTGTTTATTGTGTTAATCTTCTCTGTTGTAATTGTTAAAAATTTTAAAGAGATATTCAAAATGTATTTCAGAGAGCATAAAATGGCATTTATACTGGCTTTAAATAAACCAATTAAATATTTTCTTTTTCCTTGAAATGTTTTCTGAATCTCTAGATAAATTTAATTACTATATTCTGATTCATACTTTTTAAAAATTATCAAATACTCTGAACATTGCTATTTAAAAAATTGATTACTGATAGCCTTATGTAAACCACTTCTGTGTTGTTGTTCTCAATTGATGTCTTGTTTATGACTGCAAACTCTTGGCCTCTGCTTATCTGATACTACTCTTCTTGAGATGCTTATGAACTCTTATCTTCTCTGACTCGTTCCCAGAAATGAACTTGATTATTAATTATTGGTTAATGTATCCATATCTTTTGCCTCTGCCTAGATTGCTGGGCTTTTATTTTGCACTTCATTGCTTGTTCAATGCATGGCCAAAAGAGATACAGTCTAGTTACTGTGAAATTTGCAAAGATTTTTATGTCACTAGGGTTATTTTATAACTAACAAGTTACGGCTTGAAAACTTCAATTCAAGTACCACCATTTTAATATATCAACCTGATATGTATTTGAATGTCTTTATTTCCTGCTTCTAGGATCCCAGTTTCTGTCAATTGGGTCTCGTGAGGGGGTCCAGTGATCAATACTGACTCTGAAGCATAAAATCAAAGATATTTTTTACAAGAATATTGTCTTCTGTGGGGGTGATTTTGCCTGTTAAGGAAAGCAATATGACTGCAGGCCAGGCTTTGTTTATTTTACAAAAAGTAACCATAGTCCACAGCTTTTACAATTCACCAGGCTGAGGAAATACCTAATGTAAATTATCTATTTTTACATTGCATCTTGGCTACTCTTTGCTTTGAGGCTACTCTAAAAATTTTTCAGTTGTAACCCGATGTTAAAACAAGAGGGGGCATATTTCACTATAAGAGGGCTTTAAAAGTCAACAAATTAATTTGCTTTTCCCTTCCAGCTGTGCAATACCCCTCCCCACTCCAGCTTTGAGCTGTAATTAAGTACATGCTTTTATAATAAAAGTAATCTTTTCCTGGTGCTTCCCCAGCTGCAAATTCTGACCCAGATTCCCATTATGAATCATGACAGTCACATGTGCTTGAAATAGGCCTCATTTCCCTCTGCCTTCCCCCAGCTGCTGGAGATTCTCACCCCTGGATTTAGCTCCAACCTTATTGCAGAACTGGAGAGAGAATTTAACTTATATGAGCTCTTCTTTGAAATCCTTGGATCATTTTTGTTTGGAGAAGGGGACATCATCCAAGCATCCAGTAATGACAAACTAAGGAAAAAGCCATACTCGTTTAACACTGTAGAATAAAACTAAAGCCAGCCATTGAGCTTAGTTGGGTACAGAATTAATTAAACATTTTTAAAGTGAAAGTACATATCTCTGATAAGAAACAATCTAAGAAGAAGAAACATCTAAAGAGATATGTGGGGAAGACTTATATTCATGAACTGTGTGTAGTTCGTGTCTCTTTTTTGAAGAACTTCAAGCTCATCCTGAATGTATTGCTATATCTCTCCATTTCCACTAGAATTGTACTCTAATTTCAGGCCACCATGAAGTCACCATCATCTTACTGTAAGAACTTTCTAATGAGCCACCATTCTCCCATTCTTGACCTTCTCTGATCCATTATTTATAGTCAGGAGGCTCTTTGAAGCATGCAAATGAAGTACAATAGAATGGCGATTCTATTCTCAAGATTTTCTCTTGGTTTCTCATCATAGTCTATATAATCTGATAATTTGTAGGAAGACTACAGCTCTCCATCAAAAATCTGGTTTTCCATTCTTCCTGGCACATAGATAAGCTATATTTCCTAAACTGTCTTATAGTTGTGGAAGCTGAGGTAACCATGTGACTGAGTATGATTCAATAGAGTATCAGAAGAAGTGATGCATGTGACTCGCAGGTTAGAAATGCAAAAAATCCAATTTGCCATTTTCCATGTTCTCTTCCTCCTATGTGATCATCCAGAGCAAGCTTGGAAGCCAAGTATTGAATATGGCAGAACTGACACCAGCTTATGTCTCTGAATGACTTCATGGGGCCCTCTCTCTATACTGCAACCCCATTGGATTGTTATAGAACTGAAAAGCCGCTGAATTTGTGTTTATTTGTCACAGTCATTAGCACTACCCTAATAACAAATACAGCTCTTCATGTAATGTATCTACTCTTTTACCCACTTTCATACTACCATATTCTATTCCTTTGCATAGCACTCATCACTTGATATGTGTTCTGTTTACATAATGTATTTGCTTCCTTTTTGTTTTCCTCCAACTAGAATGTGAATTCCATGACAACAGGTCATTTTTATATCCTTTTAAGAGAAATGTCTATTTATGTTTTTTTAACCTATCCTTTTTTTTTTTTTTTTAAATTTGGGTCATTTGTCTTTTGTTGTTGGGTTTTAAGAGCTCTTTATTTATTCTGGATACTAGACTATTATAAGATATGTGGCTTGCAAATATTTTCTTCCCTTCCATAATTTGTCTCTTTAATTATGGGATAAGGTCCTCTTTTGCACAAAGGGTTCCAATAAGGTGAAGTTCAATTTATTTTGCCTTTGGTTGTGTGCTTTTGGTGTTATATTTAAAGAAATTATTGTCTAATCCATGTCATTAAGATGTATACCTATGTCTCCTTCTAAGAAATTTAGAGTTTTAGATCTTACACAAGTATTTGATCAATGCTGAGTTTATTTTGTGTATGGATGAAATGGTCTAAATACATTCTCAAGCTTATAGATATCTACTTGTACTAGCACTATTTGTTGAAAAACAATAGTCTTTTCCCCTTGAATTGTCTTGGTATCTGTTATAGGTTGACTTGTGCCTCCCTTATAAAGGATATATTGAAATTCCAACACCTTGTACCTTAGGATGTAACCTTACTTAGTAAGAATACAGGGTTGCAGATGTAATTAAGATAGGTCAGATTGGGATAGGGTGCGTCCCTAATCCTACATGATGAGTGTCTTTATAGGAAGATGGCCATTCAAGGGAAGATAGAAACACACAGGGAAAATGCCATGTGATACTAAAGGCAGATACTGGAGTTAGGAAGCTGCAAGCCAAGGAACATTGAAGATTCCCAGAAAAAAACAACAGAAGCTAAGAAGAGGCAGAAAAGTTTTCAAAAAGATCATGGCCTTCCTGATACCTTGATTTCATACTTTTTCCCCCTAGAACTGTGAGACAATAGCTTTAATTGCTTTAAGCCAACTAGTTTGTGGTACTTTGTAATGGCAGCTCTTGGAAACTGATATAGCACCCTTACAAAAATCAATTAATACTAAATGTATGGGTTCATTTCTGAAGTTTCAATTCTATTATATCTATCTATATGTCTATCCTTAGTATTACATTGTTTTGATTACAGTGTAGTAATCAGTATAGTAGTTTTGAAATCAGGAAGCCCATGTTCTCTAAATTTGTTAATCTTTTCTGGGACTATTTTGGTTATTCTTTGTCTGTTGCTATTTCTTTTAATAAGGCAGTGAGAATTCTATTTTATTTCATTTTATTTATTTTATTTTTAAGACCATATTTTAATGGGGATTTTGTTGAATCTGCAGATCAATTTGAAGTGTATTGCCATTCCAACAATTATGCCTTCCAATCCATGAAAGTCAACGTCTTTGTTCTTATTTCTTTTTTTTTAGATCTCCTTCAATTAATTTCAGCAATAGTTTGAAGTTTCTAGTGTACAAGTCTTGTACTTTTTAAATTTATTCCTAAGTAGTTTATTTTTGCTTCATAATGCAATAAATGGAATTACTTTGATTTCATTGTTAGATTGTTCAGTGGTAATGTGTAAATTACACATAGATCATGTATTCTGCAACACTGCTGGACTCATTTTCTAGTTCTAACATTTTTGAGTGTGTGGATTCTTTAGAGCATATATGTATATACCAATGTTTATTATACATATTGATTTTTAAATGTTAAACCAACTATGTACACCTGAGATATATGCCATTTGGTCATAGGTATAATCCTTTTTACATTTTTTTTAATTTATTTTCAGCATAACAGAATTCATTGTTTATGCACCACATCCAGTGCTCCATGCAATATGTGCTGGACTTAGTGTGCTGATACTTTGTTGAGGTTGTTTTTTTTTTTTTTTTTTTAAGATTTTATTCAAAGATGTTGGTCAGAAGTTTTCTTGTGATGTGTTTGGTTTTGGTATCAAGTATTACACTGGTAGTATTACACTGACTTCAAAAGATGAGTTAGGAAATTTTTCCTTCTCTTCCATTTTATAAAAAGAATTTTAAAAAAATTTTAAGAACTCTTTATGAAGAATTAACATAAATTCTTTTTTTCATATTTTATTATTTATTTGTCAGAGAGAAAGAACAAGAGATTAGACACAAGCAGAGAGAACAGCAGGCAGAGGTGGAAAGCAGGCTCCCTGCTGAGCAAGGATTTCCTATGTGGGAATCTATGCCAGGATCCTGGGATCATGACCTAACTGAAGACAGCTGCTTAACTGACTGAGCTACCCAGGTGTCCCTAATTCTCCTTTAAACCTTTGATAAAATACACCAGTAAATCCAATCTGATCATGGGTGTGTCTTTTGGGAAGGTGGTGGTGGTGGTGGTGGTTGTGGTTGTTGTTGTTCTTCCTCTTTACTTGTTATAAACTTATTCAGGTTTTGAATTTTTTTTTTTTTACACAAATCAGTTTTGATCATTTGAGCCTCCTAAGAATTTGTTCAATTCATCTAGGTTATCAAGTTTGTGAATGTATTATTATTCATAGTCCCTTAAATCCTCTTATTATTTATGTCATGTCAGTTATAATTTCTCCTATAGCATTTCTGATTTTAATAATTTGAGTCTTCTTCCTTTTTTCCCCCTTGGTCAACCTCCGTAAAGAATTGCCAATTTTGCCCATCTTTTCATGGAAATAACTTCCTTTTTTTAAATTCTCTTTATTATTTTTCTACTCCCAAGTTCTTTATTTCCACTGGATCTCTATTATTTTCTTCCTTCTGCTTATTTTGGGCTTCTTTTCCTCTTCTTTTAAGTTTTTTTAAGGTGGAAGTTTAAGTTATTTATTTGAGATTTTCTGCCTTTTTTTAACACTGGAAATTTAAGAATTTGTTTCAGGGAAGTGGAGAACACATTTAATAAAATAGGAAGTTATGTTATCATAGCAAAATGTCAAATAAAAAAACCTAGCATATTATTTTTGTTTGGACATATAACATATTCTTTTGTTTTCTGATACCACATAGTGAAAAAAAGCTGTATTTATGAATAGATGATAAAAATATGACATAATAATGGTAATATACATATATAGTTAGCTTTCTTCTGTTTATTACTTACCAATGTATTTAATGAAATTGAAATCTTAGGAAAGGTTTAGAACTTATTTTTCTCTCTGTAGATATTTTCAATTGTTAAAATTCATGAACTTAAAACTTTGGAGTTTTAAGACTATGTTGCAGCTATTTTCGGATTAACAATATTGTGGTTACATTGAATTAATTATATTAGAAATACTAAGTAATAACAGTTGTTGATTAGTTTTAGTTTACAGATTTTAAAAAATCTACTTAAAATTCAATGTATTTTTAATTTATATTTCTTTTTTTAAATTAACATATAACATAATAACATATTTGTTTCAGGGGTACAGATCTGAATAATATGTTAACATATAACATATTTGTCTCAGGGGTACAGTACTGATTCATCAGTCTTACACAATTCACAGCACTCACGATAGCACATACCCTCCCCAATGTCTATCACCCAGTCACCCCATTCCTCCCACTCCCCCTCCCCTCTAGCAACCCTCAGTTTGTTCCTGAGATTAAGAGTCTCTTATGGTTTGTCTCCCTCTTTGGTTTCTTCTTGTTTCATTTTTCCCTCCCTTTCTCCATGATCCTCTGTCTTGTTTCTTAAATTCCTCATATCAGTGAGATCATAATGTATACATTTAGAGCTATAAATTTCTCTTTGAGCACCATTTGGTTGCATCTCATAAGTTTTGGAACATTCTATTTTCAGTTTTACTTATCAAAAAGTATTTTCTAATTTCTCTTGTGTTTTCTTCTTCAGTTGATAGGTTATTTAACAATGTGTTATTTAATTTCAACATTTTTATAAATTTCCTAAATTTTCTTCTGTTATTGATTTTTAATTTCATTTCATTAAGGCTGGGGAACATGCTGTGTATGATTTAAATTCTTTTAAATTTATCTAACTTACCTTACAGCGTAACATAGGATGTATCCTAAAGAGGGTGTGCCTGGGTGGCTCAGTGGGGTAAACCTCTTTCATTGGCTCAGGTCATGATCTCAGGGTCCTGGGATTGAGCCCCACATAGGGCTCTCTGCTTGGTAGAGAGCCTGCTTCCCCCACTCTCTCTCTGCCTGCCTCTCTGCCTGCTTGTGATCTCATTCTCTCTCTGTCAAATAAATAAATAAAATCTTAAAAAAAAAAAAAAAAAGGATTTATCCCAGAGAATTTTCCACCTGTATTTGAAAACTATGTGTAAAAATCATGCTGCTATTGGGTAAAGTGTTCTGTAGATACATGTTAAATTTACTTATTATAGTGTTGTCCAATGTTTCTACTCCTTTTTTTGATCTTCTGTCTGGATGTTCTATCCATTATTAAAAATTGAATGTTAAATCAACTATTATTGTTGAATTGTCTATTTTCTCCTTTAAATTTTTCCCTTTCTGCTCCAAGTATTTTTGGTCTTTGTTGTCATGTGTATATATGTTTATAATAGTCATATATTCTTGGAAGATTGTCCCTTTATCATTATAAAATATCTTCTTTGTCTCTCATAATAATTTGTGTTTTAAAGTCTATTTTATATAATATTTCTATACCCACCCCAACACTCTTAGTTATTATTTATATGGTATATCTTTTTACATTCCATGTATCTGGGTATTTGAAATGTTTATTTATTTGTTTGACAGAAAGAGAGAGTACAATGAGGGGGGGGGGAGTAGCAGGCAGAGGGAAAGGGAGAAGCAGGCTCCCTGCTGAGCAGAGAGCCCAATGTGGGACTTGATCCCAGGACCCTGTAATCATGACCTGAGCTGAAAGCAGATGCTTAAACAAATGAGCCACCCAGGTGCCCTCTACCTATTTGTGTATTTGCATCTAAACTGTGTCTCTTGTATACAGCACATAATTGGATATTTTTTATCCATCTGCATTTAAATTTAATAATAATTTAATAACTTCTATCTTTTAGTTGGAGTGTTTAATCCATTTACATTTAATGTAATTGGTGATAAACTAAAATTTTTATCAAACATTTTGTTATTTTTCATATGTTTCAGGTCTTAGTGGGCCATTACTACCTGATTTTGTGTTAAATATTTTCTTGTGTGTCATTTTAATTCTCTTGTTGGTTTTTTTACTCTATATTTTTGAGTTATTAGTGGTTGTGCTGGGGATTATCATTAACATCTAGATTAATACTAACTTACTTTCAATAGTATACAAAAATTCTGCTCCTGTATAACTCCATCTCCCCACTTTTATGTTATTATTATCATAACTACATCCTTACATGTTGTGTGCCCAGTAATTTAGATTTATAATTATTGCATTATGCAATTATCATTTAAATTAGTTAGGTAAGAAAAAAGGAGATGCACTTACTTTTATATTTACCTATATATTTATATGTACCAGTACTTTTTATTTCTTTTTGTGGGTTTGTGTTACTGTCTTGTGTCCTTTTAGCCTCAAGGTCAGTCAGAGGTGAGATCCTGGGGTTGCTCATGTCTTTTGTGAGTAGGCACACAACAACACACAGCCTGTGCAAATGGACTGCTCGTTAGGTTTCCAGAAACAAGTTGAGTTTTTCAAATCCCCTATGGGCATCTCATTCTGTAGCTTTTCATTTTAAACTTTTTGGCTAATCTATTATTTGCCCCATCTTTCATCCATTGTCTCAGATGTTAGCTTTGATGTTACAGCATTAGACAAATGCTTCATCCCTCAAGACACTTAGAGCTGGGTGAGATCAAGTGAATTTGAATTAATACAGACCTTTTGAGTGAGGGTTTCCAGGGAACCACCCAACAGGTCCAGTAATGACAATTGTTGAGATGAGGTTGGTCTTTCTTTCTTTCTCTCTCTCTTTCTTTTCTTTCGAGATTTTATTTATTTATTTAACAGAGAGAGACACAGAGAGAGAGAATACAAGGGGAGGAGTAGAAGAGGGAGAAACAGGCTTCCTGCTGAGCAGGGAGCCTGATGTGGGGCTCAATCCTAGGACCCTCCAAATAGGACCTAAACTGAAGGCAGATGTTTAAATGACTGAGCCCCTGGGCACCCTGAGTTCCATTCTTTCTTAACCAGGAATATGGCATGTTATTTTTCAAGACTACCACTGAATTGGAGAGAAGGGAATAGAACTAAGGTAAACTAAAATACCATAGAGCTTACTGTTCTGACTGAGATTCAGCAGTTTATCTTGACTAAATGCTCCCCTGGTTGCTACAAGACTTTGGTTAATTCCAATTTCTTGGGGTGGGGGAGAAGAATCTGGTAAATTTTGCCTTTTTGTTTTGTTTTGTTCTTATGGAGGGAGGTACTTTTGGAAGTCTTTACTCTCTCATATCCATTAACATCTGATGACATTTTATGTATTGTGGTACATAATCATATCATATTACTGTAACCATTAATAATTCAAGGGTCATCAAAGTTAAAAAAAGTCAGTGTTTACATTATAGCTGTTAGATTATATAGCTCTCCCAAATTATTGTATTTAATCAAAAGTTAGGTATATATCTGTTTCTAGTGCTTAACTTTAGTGTTTATATGATACAAATTTTTTTGACATAAATATTGAAAATTGTCTAGTGCTGCTTACTATTTTATGAGCTATAATGTAAAATAGGTCTATATATTTGAAAATATTTAAAAAATATCCAAAGGACATTACTATAGGGAGGCTTTAGCTACAAGTAATTTGGACCTCAAAACTAGTGTTACAGTAATGATTGAAAATCTCCAGGATTTCTTTTAAACCAAACTCACATTGTCAACAGAGCTTCACAGTAGAATGGAAACTACTACTAATACTTTATTTAGGGACAAAATAGGTTTAGAAATAACTGTGGAATGAGGAGGAAAAGAACATAAGCTTTAATTATATGCAACTATGTTACTTATCTCCACCTAATCTTGTAATTTTGTTATTTTAGTAGTAAATTGTATCCTTCAGCAGCTTTTAATTTTCTCTGAAAAAGAGTATTCTAAATGGCTAACCACAAAAGAGATTGCTCACAAAACAGTGAGATACAATGTAAACTGAACTGCTAATGGAAAGAAATATTTAGATATGTGGACACAAATGGGCATTAACAGGACTGCAAGCAGAAGCTATAACATACCATGATCTTTCTTTCAACTCTATTGTCCTAGTATTACATATGACATCATGGTGCTTGGACCAATCAGGTACATTTCTTCTCAATCTAAATATACATGTGAAGACATACATATACCCTTTATATTATGATGAAGGAAAACAATATGTCTTTTCAAGAGGGAAGTAGAGGCTTGCAATTTTGAATGATAATTCTTTCAGATATCAAAACATATCTCTCAGATGTAGTCACTTACTCTGCAACTAAACTGTTACACTATGAAGCCTTTTCTTCCCATCCCACTAAAAGCTAAATTAATATATCTACACCCTTTCTTACCATGGAACTCTGTAAATACCCCTTTTATAACATTGTCTATACAGTATTCTTGTGCATCTATGTCTATTTTCTCAGTTAAACATTAAGTTCCTGTAAAGTAGAAATAAACCATTATTTATCTCTTTCTTCTAACTCTAAGCAAATTTTCATAAATGCTATGAAAGAAATAGAATTTGGTTGAAGAAAGTATTATAGATACTTATGTAAGACCATGTAGTAGAAGAAGGTCCTTCTAAGGGGAGTACATTTAAGCTGATTGTGTAAGTATAAGATTAAACTCGACTGATGAAGCTGAAATAAGGGAGTGGGGTCTGGAAAAGAAATTGCAGGTTGGGGAAACAGCCTACAGAGTAGACTTGTAAGGAGTAAATGAATTACATGGAACTGCAAGGAGAACAATCTGAGTGTTGTTTGGCTCATGAAAGAGTAGGAAAAGTTGTACAGCTTCAGAAGCACAATCATGCAGGACTCTAGAACCATGGTAAGTAGCTTTATTCCAGATACTTTATTTAACTTGTCAGTTGAAGGTTGCGAACAAAGAAACAATAATCTAATTTTTACTTTAAAACCATCATTAGGATGTGAAAAAGATATTATGGTTACATCCCTCAGAACCAAGGAGACCTGTCAGGAGGTTCAGAAGTCCTAGTATTGATGGATGAATGTAGAGACTAGGATGGGTAGTGGATTTGGAGTAATGTGGACATATATGGGATGGGCTTCATAGTTAGGGTAAGCTAGACCTGTTAATCAGTGAATGGATGTGATAGGTAAGAGAATGGATGTGTTAAAATTGACTCCTGGATCTTAGGATTGAACACTGGAAGGAGAACAATATACAATTGAAATGAGGATGAACAGGCAAGGAACAAAAATTGAGAAATAGAGCAATTGTTCATTTTAAATGTTAAGTCATAGATGGAGAGGAAATGTGGAACATTCAAATTTGGAAAAGAGGAGAAAGGAGGATTACATTTGGGAGACATCAGAATATTGTTGGTACTAAAAGCTATGGCAATGGAGCCAGTTTGAAGTGAGAATAGAAGAAGCCTCATTTGCAAGACATGAGGCACTTCAACTTTTAGAAATTAGGTAGAGGGAAAGGTCAATGATGTGAAGAAAACCTCAAAGGAGTGTAAGGCACATAACTAGAGGTGCCTCCACAGGGTGCGGCCCAGAATAAAGATGGCGCCGGCTTGCCATCTCTTCCGGCCAACAAGAAGCCAATTTCACAGTTTCGGTTCCTGAAACCTATGGCACTTCCTCCTCTTGCCCGACAGGCCTTACCCAGCAACTGCTACTTGGCATAATCTTATTGGCTCTTCCCCCTCTGTCCTCACTTCCCTTCTGCTGCTCTATATAAGGTGTGCCCCTGCACAATAAAGTGAGATCCTGCTTCGACAGATCCCCGGAGCCCAGTGTCTTCTGTGGGTGCGTTCTGGGTTCCCGACACTCGCCATCCTGCTCAGCCCCAAGGAGAGGCCTCCGGCTGGCCCGGGCGCCTCCTCCCCTCGGTGGGGAGCCCAACAAGCCTTATTATGTAAAAGTAAAGATGGGGCTATAACATTTGAGATTGGAAGATGAAAAGAGGTGAAAAGTATGTTAAAGCCTTAGTCTTAGAAAAACTGAATAAGTTTGATTGAATGAGAAAAGGAGAATTAATTTTACTCTTTAGTAACTGAAGTGACAAGTGGGAAGATCAATAATAATGTTTATACTTACATCAGAAAGGAAAGATGCTAGTTGTGTAAATTGTTAAATCCCAATCTATTGTATTACAAAGCAATAGAATATGTACTCATTTTAACATAAAAGACATGGAGCTATAATTTTGTTATTCATAGCTATAGAAAAGAAGGAAATGATAATAACCATTGGAAGGGTTTTCCAGCCTCCTCTCCTCAACACCCTAGAGGAACTGGGCTAAATGCAATGTCTCTTGTTATATTATGTCCTACTACCGTTTGAATTTTAATTATAAGCTTACATTCATAATAATTTTTTAATTTAAAAAAGTACTTTTCCTTGTATTTATAGGTAGTTATGGGTGGAGGAGATGAGTTTTGGATTATTCCCAGACATCTGACTTAGAAACAAGAGAGAAACAAAATTGAAGATGGAGATAATTTTGGGGGGTATGGAGGTGGAGATATCAAGTTGGCCTTGAGATGATAAGGTTTCAACCACTGGAAAGAAATTTGGCCTAAAATACATATTTTGAGTCAACAACACAGAGATGATAATTAAAGCCATGCAAATGGATGAGGTCACCCAAAAAGAAGATGTTGGACGATAACAAAAAAGTAACCCTAGAGCCTGGGAGACTCCTAATTTATGAAAAACAGAAGAGAAATGTGTTTCAGTAAGTGGAAGAGGAGAGAGACAACAAAAACCAATGGAAGTGCAGTATGTTCAAAAATTTCCCCTTACATTGCTCCTTTTTGTCCCTCCACTGTTATTTGCATTATAGTACATGATCACTCAGCTTCTTTATTTCTGGCTCTGCCTAGTTAAAAACTCATACTCTAGAGCTGCAAATGAGAGGAAATCCATTATGCAAGGGCATTGGGAGAAAAACAAGCATTCATCAGCTATTCTATTCAGCAAATAGTAGTAAAAAAAAAACCCCTAGCATTTATTAAATACTTGTTACATATTACATGTAATTTTAAATGTAACAAACTGTCTAATTCCCACAAGAATGTAAGAGAACATCGGTTTTACCCACTTTGAGTTGGAGAAAGAAAGGGAAGATTACTATAATATTAAAGTCAAGTAAGAATCCTCTTTCTCATGTTAACACATTAACCTCATTGCTTTCTATATCCACAGTTCTTTGAAGTGTGCATTTAGTCCAGTGATCTTCACTTCTACAACACTTGAGCAACACATTTCTTGATATAAACCCTGGTCCTCATCATGAGGTCAAAATCCAAAATTCAAGTTTCCAAGCTATTTTAACAATCTCCTACATTACTATTGCTTCAGTTTCCCAATTCCCACCAACTACCTTCTGCAAACTCCTTAGAATATCTAATCCCATAGACTCTGCTCATTGCCTGTGTCTCAGAACTCTCATGATTTTCCTATATGTCTGAATATCATGGGCAATTGATTCCATGGCTCTTTTACCAAACCTCTTCACATTTCACTGTACGTACCCTCTCTGGATGGTCTCATCTCATCATTTGAGAACTTATTTTTATATTTACTAATATTTATCTCCAAGATAGTAAAGTCAATAGCTGATATTATATTGATTTAAATGTCACAAGTGAATGTTATGCCCCTATATATATTCAGAAAATTGACATCTTGTCATCTCCACATTTTCAGGCTTGAAATATATATTGTTATTATTAACTATTATAGTAATGTTTTTAACAATTTCATATTTTTTAGCATGAACTCAACTTGACATTTACATATAGCATTGTGAACATTTGCTGTTGTCACCTAAAACTCATTCTGGGTGTCTTACACTGCTGGTGGAAATGCAAAGTGGTCAGCCACTCTGGAAAATAGTATGGAGTTTCCTCAAAATGTTAAAAATAGAATTAACCTAAGATCCAGCAATTTCACTACTTGGTATTTACCCAAGGATACAAAAATACTGACTCGAGGGGATACGTGCATCCTGATATTTATAGCAGCATTATCAACAATGGTCAAATTATGGAAAGAGCCTAAATCTCCACCAACTGATGAATGGATAAAAAGTTGTGGTGTATATATACAATGGAATATTACTCAACCATGAAAAGTACGAAATCTTGCCATTTATAATGATGTGGATGGAGTGTATTATGCTAAGTGAAATAAGTCAGTCAGAGGAAGACAAATACCATATGATTTCACTCATGTGAAATTTATGAAACAAAATAGATGAACATAAGGGGGAAAAAGAGAAAGAGAGAGATAAATTATAAAACAGACTCTTAACTATAGTGACCAAATTGAGGGTTGCTGAAGGGGAGATGGGAAAGGGGATTATTTAAATGGGTGATTGGTGTTAAGGAGGGCACTAGGTATTATATGTGATGAGCACTCAGTGTTACACGTAAGTGATGAATCATTAAGGTCTACTCCTGAAACTACTATTACACTATGTGTTAACTAATATTTAAAGAAAAGCTTGAAAAAAACAAAACAAACAATTCATTATGGGTGTCCTTTTTTCAGTTGATTACCTCCATTCTTTCTATAGTACAATTTGACCATTCTGGAGGTTTAATTGATATCAATATTAATTTGATACAGCTCTTGGTTTGAGGGATAGGTATTCAGTTCTTTTTTTTTCCAGAGAATATGTGTGTGTAAAGGTAAGTTCTGTGTACCCCTACCCTTTTAAATACCTTCCTATTGCTCTCACATTTAAGAACATCTCAGACACTTTTAAGAATTCAGAGGAAATTCCTCCCTCCCTCACCAGGGTTACCACCATTTGGTGTTTAATGATCTAAAGATCTAAACTCTGCTCCTTGTAAAAAACTACATCTAATATATTTTTCTTCTAGATGAATATGTATAATGTTCTTTCTTTGTCCTAGAAACTAAAAGAATCTCCAAAATCTACCACATATTGATATAATTTTCATTAATTTTGTCTGATCCTCAAGGAAGTCTTCAAATATTCAGAAAATACTTTTGTCCATTCAAGAAAAGTATTTTTCTATTACATATTGCTCTTATATTCTTACTTCTAGTTTCTTCTTTATGAACAGCAATGAACTAACTATTAACACTTAAATTCTGTTCTCTATTTTCCATTACCATTTTTTTGTTCATTATTTTTATTTCTTCTTTCTTTTCTTTTGAAAGTAGAAACTTACTGAAGTCTTCCTCTTTTTCCTCCATTCACTGATTTAATTGTTTTATTTTACTTACAGCTTCTTATGCTCATTTTATGTATCTTTGTTTTTTCTTTATATTTCTTCTTTGATGAATGTCTCAACTTTTAAAATTTCCATCTCTGCATCATTTTCATTTAGAAAAGAGACCAGCTGAGGCTTCTTGTACATAAAGTGTAACATTTAACATTTATCTCATTTAATGTAAGTTTTTTATATTCCTCAAAATTTAAATATCTAATTTCTTTAATCAGGTTATGTGTGTGAGAGAGACTTCAGCAATAAAGATTTACTCTTGGGGCGCCTGGGTGGCTAGTCCTTAAGCATTGGCCTTCAGCTCAGGTCATGATCCTAGGGTCCTGGGATCGAACCCTGCATCAGGCTCCTTGCTCAGCAAGGCCTGCTTCTCCCTCTCCCACTCCCCCTGCTGTGTTCCCTCTCTCACTGTGTCTCTCTGTCAAAAAAAAAAAAAAAAAAAAAAAAAAAAGATTTACTCATGAAATGCTTGGATCACTGATTCTGCTTGTGTAAGTTGGGCATTTGCCAACAGAGCACTTCTGCTGTAAAAAAGAACCCAGAGATTCATGGATTAATTGATCATAATCAGTCAACTATATTAAAGTAAAAAATTTGAATATATTAGTAGGAAGAATTGATCACCCATTTCGTATATATATTTTTTCAATATCACATTCCATTTCTTTAGTTATATAAAAATCAAAATGGTGAAAGTGAAAGTAAAAGTGAGTAAAACAGAGTTCCAGATATGGCTTAATTAACATAAAATATTGAACCTTGGGCGCCTGGGTGTCTCAGTTGCTTAAGCATCTGACTTCAGCTCAGGTCAAGATCTCAGGGTCCTGGGATTGAGCCCAATGGCAAGTTCCCTGTTCAGTGAGGAGTCTGCTTCTCCTTCTTCCTCTGCTGCTCCCCCTACTTGTACTCTCTCTCTCTCTCAAATATATAAAATCTTTTTAAAAAAGTACTGAACCCAACACTTACAGAACAACTTTTTAAAAGAGCTGTCAATGAAATATTTAACAAATTTGATCACTTACTAGCAATAAAGTTGGTCTCAACATGTCATAAGATTCAAATAATGCATAGTTAATTCCTAAATCAAAGCAGAATTAATTTGGAAATCAAACAAAATATACTATAAAAGTCTCCGCATCTTTGGAAATTAAGGAAGACATTTTAAATAGAGAAACAATACTTCATAAAATCAGTTCCACTGAAAATTAGAAAATATACTGAACTTAATATGAATAAGACTATTATGTATGTCAACATGTGAGATTCTACATAGTTGTGCTTATAGAAAAAAAATTCTGCCTTAAATTAGCTTATTAGGTACAAAAGAAGAAAATAACCCAATTATTTCATAATCCCTTTTAAGAAATTATAATAGCAACATTAGATTAAGTCCAAATAAAGTAGAAGGAAAAATAATATAAGGTGGAAAAAGTGAAATAAAGAATTAGTACTATATAGTGAATCAAAAAAACCAAAGACTTAGTACTTCAAAAAGACTAATGTAATTGATATGATACTTCCAATATCAATCATCAGAGAGAGTGACATCAAGACTGAAAAGAGTAACTTTGCTATTCATATCGCAGACATTTAAAAGATATACAAAGCTATTATGATGAATTTCAAGCAATAAAAGTGAAAATCTTGACAAAATAGCAAATTCCTAGAAAAACATGAATTACCCAGATTGAAAAGAATTTGCCAGGGTATTCTGCCAAATACATCAGAAAGAAATGACAACAAACACATACAAATTCTTCCAAAGAATAGAAATAGATGGAATAGTTTCAAACTCATTTTATAAGGTCAGTATAACCTTGATAACAGTATCTGACATCCAAAATATTTTCAAAGCAAAAAATTACAGGACAATCTATCTCAAAAACATGAATATAATATTCTATAGTACAATATTATAAAAATAAATTCAGCAATATAGAAAAAGTATGTATATTATACTTATAACAATAGGAACTATATAATCCATTGCAATAGCAGAACAGTTTTTAAAAACAATATCATTCCAGTAGATAGTGATAATAGTCATTGCAAATGTTATATTAGGTGTTTTCTGGATGTAATTAGATACATGTGATTTGTTTGTTTTCTTTAACATAAAATTAACTTAGTTGGATTCAAACTGTAAATTATCTATCTTGGCTGGTAACTCAGTCTCAGAGTTATTGTATATTTTAGAATAAGTCCCATATTTGAGGTTTTAGAGGTCAGCCTGAAATTGGGAAGAGTTTATATACAACATCTGAAGTTCTTTGCCTCAGTTCTTTCTTGAACTCTTCAACAACTTACCAATACTTATAGTTTACCAAATCTTTTTTTCCTACAGTTTGTCAGGCTAGAAGATCTTGAATTTTCTATCAGGATTTTAGATTATGCATATGTACATTTTATCTGCCCCTGGGTTAAAAGTCATAAAAACTAGTAACTCAATTATGCCACTTGCTCTTCTGAATGTCAACTTCCATCTAGAAATGGTGTGCTTTGTTTCACTCTCCAATGTCTTTGGGTCACTATGATTCTTTTTCATTTGTTTGTTTGCTTTTTGTTTTTTGTTTTCTTGTTATTGTTGCGGTTATATTTCTAGGTTTCCTTGTTTATAATTTTTCAAAATATATAGTCATTATATGTGTCATGGTAGAATCTTACAAGAACTATGCATCACATCAGAGGAAAAAATCTTTTGTTAGACTGTTTTACCCAGTTCCTTTAAGGTAATGAAGAACAGAAATAGCAATAATGATCTAATGACCCACTAACCTCAATATTGTATATAAAATATTTAAATTTGTTTTATATCATTTAATGTTTGACCCTATAAATAAATTGTTCCTTAGAATAAAGGTTAAATAAAGTTGGCAGGTGCTAATAACTGGATCCTTTTAGTATGTTATTTCTAATTTTGTCATTAACTGAGAATATTTATCTAGGTATGATTTTTCAACCACTGCTCATAAGTAAGCAGTGCAAATACTTTGCTAGTTACTCATAATCAGTCTTTGAAGATCTTGCAGTTAAATCCAGTGCATTTAAATCCAGGCTTTCGTTTGTTTGCTTTCTTTTGTTTCATTTTTGTAAATGATCTATTCATTAATATGTGACCAGCAGACTGTTTACAAGAAAGAAAGAAAAAAGGATGGAAGGAAAAGTCAGGCATAGTATTTTTAGGAAATTGCTATTAGAAGACTATAAATGTGTATTTATTGCTTTAATATGGCATAAACACTAGCACTCTGCAATAAGGAAGCATTCCCATTCCTTATTTTCCTTACTACTTTATCTTCCTCTTCACACTTATCACCTCACCAACTAACATTTGACATGTCTTATTATCTGCTCCCTCAAAAGCAACTAAAATGGTTGACAGGAATTATGACCTGTTTTGTTTATTGCTATTTCTATTGCTTCTACGAGAAATTCTGGCACATAGTAGAGATTTTATTTGATGAGTCATAAATTCTACCTCACCTCCTTTTTAACTGTCTTTTTGGACAAGTTATCGAAATTTTCCAAACCTAAATTCCTCCAAATCAAGAATGGGTATAATAATAGTAACTATCAAATCCTCTTTTGTTAAATATGACATGAAAGCATTCATCTAAAGAATTCCACACAATACACAGTGCCTTGTTCAATTCTCTCTCTGTTGAGATATATATATAGACATATATATATATATATTTTTTGCATTTGATAGCATTTGGCTTACAGCAACATTGTTTTTGATAGCCCAAAATGGGAAATCAACCCAAATGCCATCTAGAATCAAATGAATAAACACATTTTATTATATTAATACATTTATTGTAATACTATTACTTAAATAAATGACTACAACTTCAAACAACATAGAAAAAAATAAAATTATTTCAATTAACATTTAACTACTGCATATAAAATAGGCATATGTTGTTAATGGTTTCAGAAATGAATAGAATGTTTATCCCTCAGAAGAGCAGAAGTGCCTTGGAGGCTATTAGGGGTCTTTATGGGGTGCTAGCAATATTCTGCTTTTGATCTGGGTTTTGACAGCAAGTTAGGTTCAATTTATAAAATTTATTGAACTCAGGCACCTGGGTGGCTCAGTGGGTTAAAGCCTCTGCCTTTGGCTCGGATAATGATCCCAGGATCCTGGGATCGAGTCCCGCATCAGGCTCTCTGCTCAGCAGGGAGCCTGCTTCCCTTCCTCTCTCTCTGCCTGCCTTTCTGTCAAATAAACAAATAAAATCTTAAAAAAAAAAAATTATTGAACTCTACACTTACCGTCTATGTACTTTTCTGTAAGCATTTTGTATTTGAATGAGAAGTGTACCCAGAAGAGAAAAGAAAAGGTAAAATCAGAAAAGGCCTGTTGTTCTCTTACCTAAAGATGATGTCTCACATGGACATAAATCCCAAATGTTATTGGATTCAGCTTTCTTAAGAATATCATATAGACAGTTTACTTCCTTGTAGATCAACTAATTTTTATTTCATTGTCACATTGCTATTAATTATTTTTCCATGTGCTTTCTATTATGTTTAAAAAATAATTTATTCATTTTTTTTACAGACTATTAAAATAGTTTCTAGTAACAAAAAAGACCAAAAAGGTATAACAATCAATAAAACTGGAAACAGGAAACAGGTGAGAAAGAAATGTGGGTGTCTTAGAAAAAGTATCTCAAATATTTTAATTTTGTTTTAATATGTGAATAGGTAGGGTTTATACATATAAATCAATATTCCATTAAATATTGACACAATAAAATCACTCATTATTTTATTCTACACAGTAAGAGTGTCTCCATCATATAATGGCTCTTCATTTACTCTTTTATATGACTAATTAAGTATTTTTATTTTTTAATCTCAGTTAGATTGTGAAGTTCATTTGGGTAAGATACTGTGTGTAAGTGAAAGTTTAATTTATTTTTAATTTACTCAGAACTTAACACTGTGTTATACAGCAACAACAAAAAATAGTAGACTGGTTCTTAGATTCAGTAATTTTGATTTGCCTCACTTTTTCACTGGATTTATGAGGCTTAATTTTATATACTTCAACAATCAAATAGGATGTCGGGTTGAACAATAAGAAACATGAGCATTTGGAATTCATTTTCATGATTGTCCTCTCTGCAAATACTGCTTTTGGCATGTGACCTTATATACCTCTAAAAGGTACCTTTTCTTATAGATTTCTAGCTCTTTCAGTTATAGATGGACAATAGTTGCACAGATAGGCAGATGGAAAGTAGTGGAAAATTTTACCACTATACATTATGGTACATAATGTATATAAGGATATAATGTGTAATGGGTAAAGAATTCCTAGTTCAGTTCATTCCTAGTGAGGTAGAAGACATCATAGATAAACAATTAAACGATTATCTGTACTGATAACCTTAAAGATTTGGCATTCTGAACACAGCTTGGTTACCTGTGACTTTCTGGGAGACCTGTTCTTGCCTCTGTGTATCTTCTATCCCGACTGCTCTCCTTCTTTCTAGTCTGTGTTCATATGTCTTCACATGTGGGCTAGCACTGGTCTCAATGACAGCAGTTTTTCTTTCTAGATTCCAAGGTACAGATGTCCACTCAAATAACTTTCTGTAAACATTGTTTTCACCTTTCCACTTCGGAGTTTGAAATCCTCCAGAGATTCCTGATGCCAAGTAAGTCATTTTGTTATCACTTATTTCTCATGCAAAATTTTTTATTGAATAATTTTCTGACAGGCATGATTTTAGGCACTTTAGAAAAAGAACATTAATGTAAAACCTTATGCTGCTATCAAATATCTAATAAGCCTAGTGGAAAGTCTGAATTTTAGTGACGTTGATATTTTTTCCTCCATCCATCTAATTGAACTTACTCCAAACTTCCTATTTCAATCCTATTTGTCCTTATCTCAATGATTCTTAGATACTAAGTATTCTATTGTTGAGGCTTTAGCCCATGTTATTCTGTCACCTTAAATAACCTCACACTCTGTGGTCACCTCTTAGGTTCATCCCACTCCCACCTTTTTTTGAAGTCCTTAAACTTCAGAAGACATTTCAAGAATGTGGGATCCCTAGTGAGTATCTCTTGTTTATAGTGCTGACTATACAAGTTATCTCTTTTTTCATAAGAAATTACATGAACTTAATCACTTAAAACAAAATAAATTTATTATATCACAATCTCTGTGGATCAGAAATGCAGGCACAGTTCGCAATCAAAGCAGACAGCTAAGCTTGCATTCTCTTCTAATGGCTTGACTGGGGAGGACCAGCTTTCAAGCTTACTGTCATAGTTACTGGTAAAATTTGCTTTCTTATAGGCTTTTGGTCACCTTGCCACCTAGGTCTCTTTACAGAGCATCTTAAAGCATGGTAGCATTTTTCTTCAGAGCAAGTAAGTGGGAGGGAAGAAAGTAGCAGCAACACAGAGAGAATGTTAGCAAGATAGAAGTCATGGTTTTGTGTATCCCATCATATTCCATCATTTTTTCTGTTTTCTATTCATTAGAAGCAAGCCACTAGATAGAGTCAATACTCAAGAGGAGGAAATTATACAAAGACATGAATACCAAGACATGGGAATCATTAGAAGCCATGTCACAAGCTGCCTACCACAGGGATAATGATAATAATGACAAAACAGCTGCAACAACAATTACAATTGTATTTCTATCCTTATTGAGCACTAATTATTTGCCAGCATGGTGTCATATGCTTTATATATTATTCAGTTAACCCTTGAGCAATTTAAAAGATAGATGCTCTCTTGTTTCTCATTTCATTGATGGGAAAGCTGAAAAACAGAAGATTATGTAACATACCAAAGTTACTACTTATAAGAACATGTAAGAGCTTGTTTCTAATGGCTTATTAAATGTATTAATAGTTATAGAAAACATGGTATAAGCCACCAGTTCAGTCATTAATTATATACTACACCATCATATTTTTATTTTTCATGCAAACTAGTTACGTTTTCCTGAATGTACTGTAATCTTTTGGAAAGAAGCAAATTGTATATATTTATTCTATATCTATTGCATATAGGCACTGTCCTGAGTTAATGAGGTCACTTTTGTTTGCCAGTAACAAAAATTCAATTCAAAATGGCTGAAGTAACAAGGAAATTAATGACTCATATAACATACTCTTTTCTTCAATATTTGCCTTATTCTTAAACACAATCTCTCTCCACATTGGGCCCTTTGGAATTTTTAAGTGTTTGTTTTCCTAATTCAGAACTCTAGAGGAAAGAGAGCTCAGTTCAAAAAACCATCTTGGAATTGAGTCATCTTTGAATATCTTGGATACTGTGCCAATCTCCGATACAATCACTGTCATTTGGAGGGCAGGATGATCTGATTGATCATATATCCATCAGTACCATGTCCATCTCTATGGCCATGAGATGGAAATGAATTGCGTTTTGTATTTATTCAAATCAGATATACTTGGGATGATTTGTTTTTTCCTTTTTTCCTAAATACCAACAAGATGCCATTGCTGAAATTTGGAGGGAAGATTTTTCTAGGCATGCAAAAAATAAATGTCTATTGAGGAATGATTATGGTCTTTGGCCAAAAAGGCAGTTTTTCAATTTGAAATAAAATATATCTTCCAGGTGCACTTACAAACTCTGAAACCCATACAGAGTTCTGGAGCTCTCACCAATATTTAAAAACTATTTAATACTTGTTAATGCCTCACATTCTCCTGGCTAAAGAGTTAGATTTCCTTTAATGGGTCCTCTAAGGGTGGATTTTAGCTTCCATGGCATTCTACTTGCTCTTTTCTGAATGTTCTCTCATGTATCTGTATCCCAATAAAAACAAATTCTATAGTATCAGGAATGGAATCTGTGGTGAGATGTAAAGCAGATGAGGAATCTAACGGAATTATCACCTCTGTGAGTCTGGGTGTGCTACTTCTCATTTTGGTGGAAGGACATCACATAAATAGATGTGGCATGTCAGGAGTTCTTCTTTTGGGGTAGTAAGAATGAAAGAAATCTGGGATTATTGGTGACACGTTCGTGTACTGACTCAACTGAAGATTTTTCAGAATAACTTGTGGCCGTAAATTCAATTTTATGTTGTCTAATAGATAAGAATCTATGTAACATATTTCCAGTTTATGTTGGGGGTAGAATAGGGTATTAAAGTCATAACAATTTCCATCCTTAAATCTAGGCAAGTTGTTGATTTCTGATGGACCTCTAAGTTTAGATAAGAATCTCAAACATTGGCTGATAGAAGGCTGGGGGCATCTGGGTGGCTTAGTTTGTTAAACATTCAGCTCTTGGTTTTAGTTCAAGTCATGATCTCATGGGTCATGAGATTACGCTCCCTGTCCAGCTCCATGCTAAGCAGAGAGTCTGCTTGAGTTTCCCTCTGCCCTCCCCCTACTAGTGCTGTCACTGTCTGTGTCTCTCTCTTTCTCTCAAATAAGCAAATAAATCTGAAGGTGGGGGGGAGGAAACAGGAGGCTGGAGAGTTAACAGGGCTACGGAGAGTTAACAGTAACTAAATAGTTTGAAGGTTCTCATTACTGACAAATCTTAATTCTACCATTTTTATCTGCATTACTACAACATCTCTCTACTAGTTATCTTGCTTTTACTTCTGTCCGTTTGTCCTAGAGTTCATTCTCTACAATGCAAGCCAAATCATTTTTTAAAATGTAAATAAGATCATGCAAGTACCATGAAAATGTTTAAAATTCCATAGCACTTATTTTTGAAGTTAGAACTCTTAATCTTGGCCTCTGAGGCCCTCCAGAACCTGGCCCCCATCTAGTTTTCCAATCTCATCCCCTCTTTTGTCCATTTCAGGCTCTTTGATTTCCTTTTGTCCTTTGATCATGACAAACTCGTGTCCAAATAAAATTTTCACTTATCATACACTCTATTTAAAATGTTCCTCCTTTGTATTTTGGTATGGCTGGGTGTTTACCACCTTGAAGTATCAACTAAAATGTTGCTTCATCAGAGAACTGGACCACTTTCTTACAACATACACAAAAATAAATTCAAATTGGATGAAAGTCCTAAATGTGAGACAGTAAACCATCCAAATACTAGAGGAAAACACAAGCAATAACCTCTCTGACATTGGCTGTAACAACTTCTTTCTAGATATGACTCTTGAGTCAAGGGAAACAATCAAAAATAAACTATTGGAACTACATCAAGATGAAAAGCTCTGCACAACAATGGAAACAATCTATAAAAGTAGAAGGCAAACTATATAATGAGAGAAGATATTTGCAAATGACATAACCAATAAAGGGTTAGTATATAAAATATATAAAGCATGAAGATTCTGATGCGCCTGTTTATGTGCCCTTTTCCCAAGACCAAGCAGTGGTGAAGCGAGAACATGCAAAGCAGTTCATAAAATATCTAAAAAACCGTCAAAGTAGAGTCTACCTTCCGGTGACTAAGAGGCCTGACGCAGAGTACTGGGGAACCGACCGGGAAGCTATCGTGATTGCTCTGGAGGTGGAAAGGAACTTATACAAGCACCTGCAAGAGCTGAAGAATTCGGTTTCTAAAAATCATGAAATTGATCTCTTAGAATTTGTGAAAAATTTCTTGAATAAACAGAAAAGGAACATAAGATATCTGCAATATCAGCTTAGCTATCAGGAGGAATTAGAAAGGCTGTCTGGGAGGGAAAGCACACCTGAATGGTTTTTGGAAACATGGGTCCAAGAGGCTTCAACATCTGAAGGCCGCCCATCAAGTCATCCATAGCAGTAGCTCTCGAAGGCAGCTACTTAAGAATCTTGATCTGTTTGACAGAAGACTGCTTTCCTTTTAATCTAGTATCCCAATCTTCACTGTTATGCATGGAAATAAATTTGGTTTTGCATTACAAAAAAAAGGTGTTGAGTTATAGAACTCAACACCTAAAAAACATATAATCCAATAAAAGTAAATGGGCAGAAGACGTGAACAGACATTTCTCCAAAAGAACATATGCAGTTGGTCAACAGACACATGAAAAGATGCTCAACATCACTTATCTTTAGGGAAATACAAATCAAAACTACAATGAGATATCATCTTATACTTATCAGAATGGGAAAGTCAATAACACAGGAAACAACAAGTATTGGCACAGATGTGAAGAAAAAAGAACACTTGTGCATTATTGGTGGGAATACAAACTGTTGCAGCCCCTCTGGAAACAGTATGGAATTTCCTTGGAATGTTAAGAATAGAACTACCTTATGATCCAGGAATCACACTACTGGTATTTACCCAAAGAGTACAAGAACACTAATTCAAAGGGACAGACGTACCCATAGGTTTATAGCTGCATTATCTATGATGGCCAAAATATGGAAGCAGCCTAAGTGTCCATCGATTGATATATATTTGATATATATATATCATTTTTATATATAATGCATTATATATAATGGAATATTATTCATCCATAAAAAAGAATGAAATCTTGCCATTTGCAATGACATGGATAGAACATGAGAGTATAACGTTCAATGAAATAAGAGAAAGAAAGATACATACCATATAATTTCATATGTGAAGTTTAAGAAACAAAACATAAAAGAGAGAGATGGAGAGAAAGAGAGAGAGAGAGAGAAATCAAGAAGCAGACTCAACTACAGAGAACGAACTGTTGATTACAGAATGAAGGGGGAATGGATTAGATATATGTGGGGATAAAGAAATGCACTTCTCTGATTGAGCTCAGGGCGATGTATGGAACTGCTGAATTATTCTATTGTACATTTGAAACTAATATAACACTACATGTTAACTTGAAAGTAAAAACTTAGAAAATTAAAGAATAATTCTAAAAAAGAACTTCAAGACCAAAAACAAATCTTTTTTTTTTTTTTTAATTGTCTTCCTGCCCTTGGTAATAAGATTGTGAGTGTTTGAATCATATCTCTGTATTTTGTTGTTGTTTATACCTGCATATTTGTCCCACGGCAGTATCTGGAATAGCAGAGGGTTAACATGTACTTTGTAAATGAATAAGTAATAATTTTAAGTGCAAATAGTAAATTCTAATCATACTAAAAGTTAGTAAATCTATAGTAATTCTTAGGAGTTCGGTGATTAACAAACTTGAACTATTTTTCTTTACTTCAGTTTACCTAACTGTGAAACAGAGGTAATTATTGTATCTGCCTCATAGAGCTTTTGTGAGAGTTAACTAACTTAATATATTTAAGATTTAACAATAGATAGTATGTAACCTCCCTAGGAATGATATTAGAACCTATAAAGATGCTATAACTATTCATAACTATTCATGGATTAAAATAATACATGGAACACTCTCATTTTTTGGGTCTCTTTCTAAATCATTGTTTGTAAATGAATTAGTTGAGATGACAGTTTGTGCTCTAATTTTATGAATGCTGGGTTAGTAATTAACAGTTTGTGTTTATAAGTACCGTTTTGGGCCTGTGATATAATCATGCAACAGAAAGATCACATAAACAGACACTAAGGGGAGAAGCTAGGTCACATTTTAAACTTTGAACCAAATCAACAAAGATGAGTAAGTCAAGCCTTATCTCTGTTATGATTGGACACTATTATTGTCACTTAGGTCAATGTCTTAACAGTAATCATACCACTGATTTCCTGGTATTAATATTAACCTTTCATATTGGCTATTTGCATTCACTTGTATTAGGTTGTGTTGATTGGATGTAGCTGGAGACACTGCACTTGTTGCATCATTTGGAATGTGAGACAAGATAAATTTAAGGGTTGCACCTGCTATGAAATATTTAGTCATCACTGACTGCTAATTTGGTTTCTGTTTCACAGCTAAATTTCTATTTGTGAGTATGCAAATACTAAAATTCATTTTGGCTCTTGAGAAGGCTTACATAAGATGAACCATGTAAGACTTTTAATTTACTACCTGGAATATTAGATTTCTCTGATCTTAGTGTCCTAATCTGTAAAATAATTGGGTATGACTTGACACTTAGATCTTTCCAATCTGAAATTCTCTGATCTATTAAGAAATGGGGGAATGCATTAGTTACAGGCATAAATGACAGATTGGTGACAGAAATAGTATATAAAGATTATATTCAAATTTTCTTTTCTTTCTTAAACTAGATTAATTTATATATTGCAAAATTATTACCACAGTAGGCTTAGTTAACACCTTCATCACCTCACCATCACCTCACATAATTGTCATTTCCTTTTGTGGTGAAACAGTTCAGTTTACTCTCTTAACAACTTTTAAGTATTAAGAGTATTGTTAACTCAGGCACATAGATCAATGGAACAGAATAGAGAGCCCAGAAATAGACCCTCAACATTAAGGTCAACTAATCTTTGACAAAGCAGGAAAGAATGTCCAATGGAAAAAAGATAGCCTCAACAAATGGTGTTGGGAAAATTGGACAGCCACATACAGAAAAATGAAATTGGACCATTTCTTTACACCACACATGAAAATATACTCAAAATGGATGAAGGACCTCAATGTGAGAAAGGAATCCATCAAAATCCTTGAGGAGAACACAGGCAGCAACCTCTTCAACCTCAGCCACAGCAACTTCTTCCTAGGAACATCACCAAAGGCAAGGGAAGCAAGGGCAAAAATGAACTATTGGGAATTCATCAAGATCAAAAGCTTTTGCACAGCAAAGGAAACAGTCAACAAAACCAAAAGACAACTGACAGAATGGGAGAAGATATTTGCAAATGACATATTAGATAAAGGGCTAGTATCCAAAATCTATAAAGAGTTTAGCAAACTCAACACCCAAAGAACAAATAATCTAATTAAGAAATGGGCAGAGGGCATGAACAGACATTTCTGCAAAGAAGATGTTCAGATGGCCAACAGACACATGAAAAAATGCTCCACATCACTCGGCATCAGGGAAATACAAATCAAAACCACAATGAGATACCACCTCACACCAGTCAGAATGGCTAAAATTTATAAGCCAGGAAATGACAGATGCTGGCGAGGATGCAGAGAAAGGGGAACCCTTCTACATTGTTGGTGGGAATGCAAGCTGGTGCAACCACTCTGGAAAACAGCATGGAGGTTCCTCAAGAAGTTGAAAATAGAGCTACCCTATGACCCAGCAATTGCACTACTGGGTATTTACCCTAAAGATACAAATGTAGTGATCCAAAGGGGCATGTGCATCCGAATGTTTATAGCAGCAATGTCCACAATAGCCAAACTATGGTAAGAACCTAGATGTCCATCAACAGATGAATGGATAAAAAAGATGTGGTATATATACAATGGAGTACTATGCAGCCATCAAAAGAAATGAAATCTTGCCATTTGCAATGACGTGGATGGAACTAGAAGGTATTATGCTTAGCAAAATAAGTCAGTTGGAGAAAGACAACTATCATATGATCTCCCTGATATGAGGAAGTGGAGATGCAACATGGGGGGTTTGGGGAGTCTGAAAAGAATAAATGAAACAAGATGGGATCGGAAGGGAGAAAAACCATAAAAGACTTAATCTCACATAACAAACTAAGGGTTTCTGGGAGGAGGGGGGTCGGGAGAGGGTGGTGGGGTTATGGACATTCAGGGGGGTGTGCTGTGGTGAGTGCTGTGAAGTGTGTAAACCTGGCGATTCACAGACCTGTACCCCTGGGGCTGAAAATACATTATATGTTTATTAAAAAATTAAAAAAAAAGAGTATTGTGAACTCTAATTATCATGCTGTACATTAGAACTTACTTATCTTATAACTGAAAATTTGTACCCTTGAATCACATCTCCGTATTTTCCCACACCTCCAGTACCTGTAATCATCAATCTATCCCTTTCCTATAAATTTTTCTAGATCCCATTTATAAACTGTGTCATACAGTATTTGCTTTTTTCCATTGACTTATTTCATTTACCAGAATGCCCTCAAGTTTCATTTATGTTGTTGTAAAAGACAGGATTCCTTCTTTCTCATGGCTGAATAATATTCCATTGTTTGTATATACCACATCTTCTTTATCCATTCACCTTGTCACCATGAAACTAAGGTTGTTTCTATCTCTTGACTATAATGAATAATGCTGCAATGAACATGGGAGAGCAGATATCTCTTTGAGATCCTGATTTCATTGCCTTTGGCTAGGTACCCATAGTGGAATTGCTGGATCATAAGGTAGTTCTATTTTTAATTTTTTGAGAAACTTCCATACTGTTTCCCACAATGACTGCACCAACTGACATTCCTATCAACAGTGCACAAGATTTTCCTTTCCTCCACATCCAGGCCCAGTTTTTATCTCTCGTTTATTTGATAGTAGACATTCTAGCAGGTGTGAGGTGATATATCATTGTGGTTTTTAGATGCATTTGTCTGATGATTAGTGATATTGAACACCTTTTCATGTCTCAGTTGGTTATTTGTAAATCTTGGGGAAAATGTCTAATTGGTTCCTCTATTCTTCTATTTTATAGTCAGTTTTTGTTTTTGTTTTGCAAGTGACTTGTATAATTTCCTTATATATTTTGGATATTAACCTCTTATCAGATATCCGGTTTGCAAATATTTCCTCCCATTCTATGGTTTTATTTTGTTGATTATTTCTTTTCCTGTGCAGAAGCCTTTAGCTTAATGCAATCCCACTTACTAATTTTTACTTTTGTTGCCTGTGCTTATGTTATAGCCAAAACACTGTTGCTAAGGCAAGGTCAAGGAGCTTTTTCCTTGCTTTCTTTTAGTTTTACAGTTTCAGGTCTTAAGATTAAGTATTTAAACCATTTCAAGATAACTTTTGTGGTGGTATAATATAAGCGTCCAGTTTCAATCTTCTGCAAATGATTGTCCCTTTTTCCCAGACCCATTTATTGAGGAAACTATTTTTTCCACACTGGATATTCTTAACTCCTTTGTTAAATATTAGTTGACCATATATATGAGAGTTTATTTCTGGGCTCTTGATATTACTGTATATATATATATATATATATATATATATATATATATATATATATAAATGCCAGTGCCATACTGCTTTGATTATTATAGCTTTGTAATGTAGTTTGAAGAGTGATGCTTTTATACTTTGTTCTTTTTAAGGATTACCTTGGATATTCAGAGGTTTTTTTTTTGTTTTGTTTTTTTTTTTTTTTACAGTTTCATACAAATTTTAGGATTTTTTTTCCCATTTCTGTGAAAAATGCTATTGGAATTTTGATAGGGATTACATTAAATCTATAGATGGCTTTGGTAGTGTAAACATTTTAACAATATTAATTTTCCAGTCCATGAGCACAGGATATCTTTCCATTTACTGTGTCTTCAATTTCTTTTATAAAAATCTGTGAATTTTCAGTGTTCAAATCTTTCACTGCTTTGGTTTAATTTATTCCTATGCATTTTATTAGTTTTGATGCTGTTCTGAATGGGATTTTCTTTATCTATTTTTCTGATATTTTGTTGTTAGTGCATAGAAATGCAACTATATTCTGTATGTTGACTTTGTATCCTGCAACTTTATTTAATTTGTTGATGAGTTCTAACTTTTTTTTTGGAGAAATTGTTAAGATTTTCTACATATAAGACCATATAATCTCTAAACACAATTTTACTTCTTCCTTTGTGATTGAGATGCTCTTTTTTTTTTTTTTTTCTCCTTTCTTTTTATTTCTCTTCCTTTTCTCCCCCCTCTCCTTCTCCTTGGCATAATTTTTCTGACTGGGACTTCCAGTACTGTGTTGAATAGGAGTGATGAGAGTGAGTGGGCACCACTCTCTGCTTCTTAATCTTCAAGAAAAAGTTTCAACATTTCACTGTTGAGTATGATGTTAGCTGTGGGGATTGTCTTATTTGGCCTTTATTATGTTGAGGTATTGTCCTTCTATACTCAATTTGTTGAGAGTTTTTATGACAATATAAGTAGATACAGATATATTTAATTTTGTCAAATGCCATTTCTGGACCTATTGAGATGATCATATAATTTTTATCTTTCATTCTATTAATGTAGTATATAGCATTTATTTGTGTTTGTTGAACCATTTCTGCATCCTGGGAATAAATCTTACTTGATTTGGTATATGATCCTTTAAGTGTACCGTTGAACTTAGCTTGCTAATATATTTGGTTTAATAATTTTTGCATTTCTATTTATCAGGAATATTGACCTATAGTTTCCTTTGCTTATGGTGTCATTATCTGTCTTTAGTATCAGTTTAATGTTGACCTTATAAAATGAGTTATGAAATGTTTTCTCCCTCCTAATTTTTCTTTTTTTTTTTTTGAAAACTTTAAAAAAGATTAGTATTAGTTCTTCTTTAAAAGTTTAGTAGAATTCACCAGTGAAACCATCTGGCTTTTTTATGTTGGGAGGTTTTTTCGATTACTAATGCATTTTGTTAACTGTTGTTGGTCTTTTAATATTTTCTAATTCTTCATAATTCAGTCTTAGTGGGTTTTGTTTTACTGGAATTTATCCATTTCTTCTAGGTTTCTCCATTTCTTGGTGTGTAATTGTTCATAATAGACTCATGATCCTTTGTATTTCTGTGGTATCAGTTGTTCAGTTGTAGTATTTCCTTTTCCATTTCTGATTTTATTTAATTGAATCATCTTTTTTATTCTTAGTCTAGCTAAAGCTTAGTCTAGCTAAAGTTTTGTCAATTTTGTCTTTAAAAAAAAAAAGCTCTTAGTGTTGTTGATATATTCTCTACTTTTTCCCAGTCTCTATTTCATTTATTTCTGCTTTGTTCTTTGTTATTTCCCGACTTCTATTAACTTTGTTTGTTCTTTTTCTAATTTCTAGAGGTGTAGAATTAGGTTGCTTGTTTCAGATCTTTTTTTTTTTTTCTTATCCTGTTTGTTATTATACACTTTTCTCTTACATCTGCTCTTGTTGCATCTCCTGAATTTTGATATGTTCTGCTCCCATTTTTATTTGTTTCATTATGTTATTTTTAACTTTTTTTTGTTTGTTCATTTGTTTCTTCTTTGACCCACTGGTTGTTTAGGAGTTTGTTGATTAATTTCCATGAAATTGTCAATTGTCCAATATTTCTCTTGTTATTAATTTCTAGTTTCATACAATTGTGGTTGGAAAAAATACTTACTGTGATCTCAATCTTCTTAAATTTGCTAAAATTTGTTTTATGACTTAACATATGATCTATTCTGGAGACTATTCCATGTAGGCTTGAGAAGAATGTGTGTTCTGCTGCTAATGGTTGGAATGTTCTGTATGTGTCAGTTAGATCCATTTGGTCTAAAGCTATTAAAAGTCTAACGCTTTCTTCTTGATTTTCTGTTTGGATATATCTTTTATTGTAAATGGGGTATTGAAATCCCCTACTATTATTGTATTGCTATCTATTTCTCACTTTAAATCTGTGTTTGCTTAATACATTTAGGTGTACCAAAGTTGGGTGTATATATATTTACTACTGTTTCTGTTGCTCACGAGTTGGTCCCTTTATCATCAGATAGTGACCTCTGGCAAGGTCACTTTTGGGTTAAAGTGTAACCCCAAAAGTAAAAGTATTTTGTTTGAAAGAAGTACAGCTATTCCTGCTCTCTTTTGGTTTGTACTTTCTTTCCCCACATCCCTTCACATTAAGCCTATGTATGTCCTTAGAGCTGAAATGAATCACTGTAGCAGCTTATATTTGGGTCTTGTTTTTCTTTATCCATCTAGTCATTCTATGCCTTTTGATTGGAGAATTCAATTCATTTATGTTCAGAGTAATATTGATAGATAAGGACTTACCAATGCCATCTTATTAATCCCTTTCTGGTTGTTTTGTAGTTCCCTTCTTCCTTTCTTCCTCTCTTGTTGCATTCTTTTGTAAAGTAATGATTTTCCATATGGCAATGCTTTGATTACCTTCTGTCTTTTTGTGTATCTACTTAAGTTTTTGCTTTGTAGTTACTATGAGGCTTACATCAAACGTCTTATAGATATTACAATCTATTTTATGCTAATAAACTAATTTTTATTATGTACAAAAACTACTCTTTCATTTCCCCTCCTTTAAAGTTTTTGATGTCACATATGCCTATTTTAATTTTGGGTATTTATTAACAAATTTTTGTTTTTATCGTTATTTTAATAGTTTGATTTTTAATCTTTATACTAGAGTTAAATGTTTCATATCCCACTATAGTACAATATTATAGTATTCTGAATTTGACTTTATGCTTGTGCTCACTAATATGCTGTATTTTTTAATATTATGAATTAGTGTTCTTTTCCTTCCAGCTTGAAGGACTCATTTCACTGAACCAGGAATGATGAATTCCCTCAGGTTTTCTTTGTCTAGGGAAGTCCTTCTCTCTCGTTCATTTCTAAAAGACATCTCTGGATAGAGTATTCTTGTTTGGCATGTTTTTATTTTCCTTTCAGTACTTGGAATAGATCACCTCAGTCTCACCTGGGCTGTCAGGTTTCTGCTGAGGAATCTGTTTGAACTTTTATTGGGGTTCCCTTGTAAGTTATGAACTTATTTTCTTTTGCTGCTTTTAAGATTCCCTCTTTGTCTTGATCTGCGACAATTTTATTATAATGTATCTTGGAGAGGATCTCTTTAAACTGAGTTTGCTTGGTGACTTGTAAGTTTCATGAATTTGAATTTAAATTCCTCCCCAGATTTAGGAACTTACTCGTCATTTCTTTTTAAGATATTACTTATTTATTTGAGATAAAGAAAGAGAGTGAGAGAGAGAGCATGAGCAGGGGAGAGGGGCAGAGGGTGAGGGAGAAGCAGGTTCTCCACTGAGAAGGACGTTTGATATGGGGTTTGTTCCTAGTGATGAAGTTCTAGAACCTAGGTGAGGTTCAGTGGGGCTGAGGTCTGAAGCTGATGACCAAGAAAGAATTCTTGAGACATCTTTGGTGCCAAATGGTGGTTTATTAAAGCATGGGGACAGGACCTGTGGGCAGAAAGAGCTGCTGCCTGGGGTTGTGAGGGATGGCAGTTTATGTACCCTGTGGTTGGGGGAAGGTGAGGGAAAAGGAAGGTTTCAATGGAGCTTTCATATGCTAAAGAGGGCCTACAAATTGCTTGGATACCAGAGGTCTTGCAGCTTGATCTATTTTGTCTTTTGGCAAGCCATTAACATCGAGATAGTTTGGAGATTCCTGGTGGAATGTCACAATCCAGCTATCGAGTGTCTTTGTTAGTGAAATTAGGTTCAGAAGAATTTTAACTTTATTTACATTTCCTTCTCCCTCAGCCTCCTTCAGTTTTATGGAGGGGAGGGTGATGTTAGGGCTTGAGGAACTGAGTTGTTTGCCTCTGGAAATTGTGCTATTGATACGGTAACTTCTTTGTAGATCTCTAGGACATTTGTAAACCAAGGGAGACTCCTGTGTTGCAGGATTGTGATCTCTGCAAGTTAATGATTTGCTTTTCCTTTAGGGCAGCCAGGGGCTGAGGAATGTCACACATATTCCTGAGGCGAGCAGGTGGAGAGGGGGTGTAAGGTGCCAGCTTTTGCTTTGTCCTCAGCCAGCCTCCTGCTCCCTCATCCCTAGGACCCCAGAATCATGACCTGGGCTGAGGACAGATGCTTACCCAGTTGAGTCACCTGGTTGTCCTGGTCATATGTTTTTTAAAGGAGAATTCTGCCTTCTTTCCTTCTCTTCTTCTGGGACCTCAATAATTTGCAGGTTAGTTTCTTTTGATGATATTCCATAGCTCATGTAGTGTGCCTTTGCTCTTTTTCTTTTTCTTTCTTTCTTTTTTTTTTTTTTTTTTCCTCTGAGTGGGTAATTTAAAAGGTCCTGTCTTCTGATTCACAGATTCTTTCTTCTGCTTGATCCATTCTATTACTGATGCTGCCTATTGAATTTTCACTTCATTTATTTTCTGCTTCAGCTCCATAATTAGCATTTGATTCTCTTGTGATTTTTACCTCCTTTTAAACTCATTTGTGTGTGTGTGTGTGTGTGTGTGTATTGTTTTTCTGGTTTCAATGAATTTTCTTTCTGCATTTTCTTGTAGTTCATAGAAATTCTGTAAAATAACTATTTTGAATTTTTACTGGATAAATCACAGATCTCCATGTCTTTGGGGTTGATTACTGGATAATTATTGTGATCCCATAGTGGTAGTGTTTTTTCTAGATTTTTTCATGTTTCTTCAAGTCTTGTATTGCTGTCTTCACAGCTCAAGTAGCAGTCACCTCTTCTAGTCTTCACTGGCTTTGGGAGAGATATATGCCTTCTATCAGCCCTGTCAAGGGTTCTGAGACTTTCTCAGGCTGCCTATGATTATTCCTGCTCCATGCTGCTTGCTCCCTCTTGTGGTCAAAGTCCTAAGCTTGTATGCCTTTTCTCAATCCTGCAACAATATCAGTGAGGGTGCTGACAGCCTCCTTTATGTTTTTACAAAGGTGCAGTAGGGGCCCCTGGGTGACTCAGTCAGCTAAGCATCCAATTCTTGATTTGGGCTCAGGTCATGACCTCAGGGCCTTAACATCAAGCCCTGTAATTGGGCATTGTGCTCAGCGGGGGATCAGCTTGAGATTCTCTCTTCCTCTCCCTTTGCCCATTCCTCCACTCTCACTCTCACTCTTTCTCTCAAATGAATAAATATATCTTTAAACACACACACACACACACACACACACACACACACACAAAACAACAACAAAAAACAGTGGGGTAATGTTCAAGTGTGGTCTTTCACTGACCCACAGATTCTAGCTCTAGATCTCTTTTTGTTCTTACTAGTTGTCTATCAAAACTCACCCTAACTACCATTGGGAAGGCACAAAGAGAATCAGTCACAAGATGGACAAGGTGTATAGGTCAGTTGTGCAAAGCACTGGGAGTGCCTGTGGGCCAGTTGGTGAATCTGTATGCAGTGCATTCCCAGTGGTTCGTGAGTGGGCTTTTTAAAATTATTAAAGTGTAGGTGACATACAATGTTACATTAATTTCAGGTCTACAATATAGTAGTTGAATAAGTCTATTTGTTATGCTATGCTCACCACAAGTGTAGCTACCATCTGTCTTCTTATAAGATCATTGACTATATTTTTATCTCCATGACTTATTTACTTAATAACTATAGAACTATATTTGCCACTGCCCTTCACCCATTTTGCCTAGCCCTCCATTCTGTTCCCCTCTGACAATCAACAGATTGTTATCTGTTTTTATGGATCTGTTTCTGCTTTTTGTTTATTTGTTTTGTTTATTAGATTTCACACATAAATGAAATCATTTGGTATTTTTTCTTTCTGTCTGACTTACTTATTTCAAGGACAGGCCTCTTGAATGTGTCTGCAACATAGTAGGATCCTTGTCTCTTTCACCCTCCACGAGTCTTATCTGCCACTCATTTAGCCTCTCTCTTCTGCTCGTCATACACACAGCTCATGACTCAGTAGTCTGAAGAGGGTGAGATAAAAATGGACCTCTTTGACAATATCCCAAACAGCAGGGGAAACCAGGCACTCACTCACACACTCTCACTTTCCCCCTTGGGAGAAATCATGGGCTGAGAAGTTCTCATGACCCTGAGCTCATGGGAGGGGTGATATGAATAAAGCCAAACTATTCCTCTTCCCTCTTCAGTGCATCCAAATTCATTTTTTATCCCTCTAACATTGTGTCAGAACCTCTCTACTGGAAATCTGGATTACCACAATGGTTTTCTCATATGTTGCTGATTGTCTAAGATAGTGTTTTCCAAGGGCTCTCATATTGTGGCCAGGAGGTGATGGACCTGGTTCATAGGCCACTGCAGCAATAGTCAAGATTGAGATCTGTATGTGTATTACCTGATGTGTGAGTAGGAGAGGCTCCTCCCAAGTCTGTAGGCATGCAGTGCTGGTGCCCACAAATCCCACAAAGTCACTTTTATCTATGGATGGATGCCAAATTGCTGTCGTTGCAAGGGGGATATAAGCAAGAACATCTTATTTGGTCACATTGTGACATCACCTCAAATTTTCAACACATTACTAATGACTTAGTTGATCCATCACTAAATGACATAAATTAACTCACACAAGGGGTTGCCTGGGTGGCTCAATCAGTTAAGCCTCTGATTCTTGATTTCAGCTCAGGTCATGATTTCAGGATTGTGAGATCAAGCCCCACCTTAGGCTCCACACTCAATACGGAGACTGCTTGAGATTCTGTTTCCCTCTCCCTCTGTCTGTCCCCCCTGCTCTCTCTCTCTTCCTTTAAATTAAGTAAATAAATCTTAAAAAAAGTAAGCTATGGAAAATAACTAGAATTCACATACACTAAAAACAGTAATATAGTATCATTTTCTAAATTGGCAAAATTTATAAAATTAATAACAAATTATAGTATCAAAAATTAGCATACTTATCAATTTCTGATTGAAGTATAGGCACTAGATCTCTGTTGGAAAGAAATATCAGGGATTTCAGAATTCTTTCAATTTTAGGAAAAAAGAAAACCAGCTCCAGCCATGATAAGGAAAAAAGAGGAAAGGTTACTAGAGTCATCATGCTGCTCATTGTATTTATGTTGGTTTATTGCTCAAGTTGAGCTCTTCATGGATCTCATTGTTTTGATTGTATTATTTTTTCTGTAGTGTCACAGATTTACTCTGAAATGTATCTCTCATTTGGTATAGGTCTCATGGTCATTCCTGAAGAATTCACTCCAGCCAGGAGATACAATAATCTGAACAGATAAACCTGGGTCATGAATCTACATTTGTATCTGGCTGATGGGACCATTTATTCATTCTTTCTCCCTTCAGGAACTTATTTAGTAAATATTTATTGTACACCAACAATGTTCAGATTCTGTCCTGGTGCTGAAATATAGCAATGCACAAATCAATCTTTCTTGTCAAGTAACTCACACATCCCAGATAGATTAAGTGAATTATGCAATCTATACTTACCTTTGCTATTTGTTGAAATTTAACTGGTTTTCTGTAATCTTCTGATACCTACATAGCTTACTTGTTCCAGAGTTTATGAGGTTATTCCCCAGAGCTATATTATTTTGGAGGAGTCCATGCAGATTGGACTGCACTAAATACATTTTGTCTGTTTAAAATCATTTCCTATCTTCCTTTGGGAGTGCTTCCTCCACTTTCATATAGTTTTAGTTGTGATTTTAATCAAGGCACTATAGCATAATCTTCCAACCCCCTCACTTCTTCCATTGAACGAATATTTATATTATTTGAACTGTGTCACACAGAGTACCAATGCTTCCTGGATTTTTTAAGAGATTGGCATATGCCCAAGGGAGGCTTTCTGTCCTCCAACTTCTTTTGGAGCTGGAAAATATCAACTTCTGGAGTTAAAGTTTATAAAATAATGCCTTGGAATTATTACTGTGCAGAAGTCCATTCTATGTAGCTGGGGATCAGATAATTGGGCTAACATGTAAAGGATGCAGAACTGAGAAATTATGGAAAAAAAGAGAGAGTAGGCAACATGATTGTATCACTGATGCTTTAGTTAACCTTGAATCTGAAGATGATATTTCCTTCAGCTGTTGGTTATTTGAGGCAACACGTTTCCTTTCTTAAGGTTTGACTTGTCTGAGATTTGGATTTTTCACTTTTAATGGAAAAAAGTCTTGACTAAAACAGGACAACAGAAAACAAACTGAAAAATTTATTAGAGATAATTTCCAAAGCTGAAGAGGAATATATCAGTTTTTACTAAAAGAAGGAAGCAATGAGTAAAGGTTTATTTCTCAACCAGGGTCTGTGTTTATCAGTTGTTGGAAAAATAGTCAAAACTACCCTCAGGCCACTTTAGAGAGGTTAACAAGTAAGACCCAGCAGATTCTGAGGAGTTGGGACAAGACTCTTTGGGGATGTGACATGGGACTGATGGATTATTCCATTCAAGAGTGAGTGATCAAGGTCTGATGATGACTCTGAAGCAAGAAAATCAATAGTGACAATTGAAAGGGAAAGGAAAGTGACTGACAATTGAACCATCGAGAAGAGAGTGGGAGGACCCATGAACATCTCATCAATATTCTTCCAAACTTTACCAAGGAGTAATGGGAATAGGACAGTCTTTTCTGTAGTTGAGTGTTTGTAGGGTATTAGACCAGAAATATGATTAATAACTAAAAGGAAAATGGGAGTATAGTTTGATGGGAGAGAGAATGAGTGAGAGAAGGAGGCATACAAAAGAAAAGAGGATTTGAAGGGAGATTGCGGGATGGAAGATAATAATACCTATAGACAAAAAAGTAATGAAACAACTAAAAGAAGAGAAGTGGTGGGGTGCGGGGAGAAGAAAGAGAGAAAGAGAATGAGAATAAAATGAAAGTTGTTCTGACAAAGTCGCATTTGCACTTCTTAAACAAATACTTGCACTCTGAACATTTGTGGAACTTGTAAAACTATTCTCTCTACTTAGCTGTCATCTAAGTGTAATTATATCTTGCTCTATACCAGCACTTAGAAAAAAAAAGAAAAGAACAACAAAAGATTTCAGGTCCATAAACACTTTTTAAAATGAGTTTCCTTTTGCTTTAAACCTTGTCCCATAAACTAGAGGTTCCATGCAAATGTCTAGAGTCCTCCGCAAGTAGGAGTCTGGTATTAATTTAATAAATAAATTTTACATAATTATTTTTTCAATTCTGGATGTCTTATGATTTATTTTTTATTTATTTTTAAATTTTTAAAATTTGAGCATATTTCACACACAATGTTTTATTAGTTTCATGTGTTGATCTACCAAAGAGTATTTTCATATTAAAATTGCTTCTTAGAAATTTTAATTAGATGTATATTGTTTCAGAAATAAGTTCTGACTTTTTATCATGAGAACTTCAACTCTGAAATCCTCAAAACCCTATACTTGTAGGAATAGGACCTATAATTGCCAATATTAAACTGCTTTAACTTTCTATTGTAATGATTTATACCTGGTAGATTAATGCAATTAATGCAGGAAGGGAAATCAGATTATAAATTATGTGCATTTACTCTGTTTATGTATGTATCCCAGTTTCCTATACAAAAGGCTATAGAAGACTTTCAAATTATTTCTCTTTTATAACTGGATGAATTTAGTCCCATATTTTATTATATATTTGTGGAAACTGAGGACCAGGAGGTAATTAACCTTACATAAGGTAACACTCCTTAGTGATAAAGTAGTAACGATGTTTTAGATGTTTTGATTCTCAACCCAGTTCTCCCTTCAAAGCTGCCTCTTTTCACCTGGGTTAAGATTTGATTTGATTTTTAAAGATTTTTTTTTTTAAAGATTTTATTTATTTATTTGATAGAGAGAAATTACAAGTACACTGAGAGGCAGGCAGAGAGAGAGAGAAGGGAGCAGGCTCCCTGCTGAGCAGAGAGCCCGATGCGGGACTCGATCCCAGGACCCTGAGATCATGACCTGAGCCTAAGGCAGCGGCTTAACCCACTGAGCCACCCAGGCGCCCCTGATTTTTAAAGATTTTATTTATTTATTAGATAAAGGGATCAGGAGCAGAGGGGAGGGGTAGAGGGAGAAGCAGACTCCCTGCTGAGCAGGGACCCTCCCCTCCCCTCAATGCAGGACTTCATCCCAGGACCCTGGGATCATGACCTGAGCTGAAGGCAGAGGCTCAACCAACTGAGCCACTGAGGCATCCCGATTCTCTTTTCTGATAAGATTTTGAGACTGAAGTAGTGGATATTTTGCCACAATTAATTTTTTTTTCCCCCACCAGTCTTTTAAGTGATTTGGAAAGGGTCTGTCTTCATTGTCCATCCTAAGTATTTAGAATCACTGCAGTCACCTTTGTGCTGAATAAAAAGTCCCCAACATCATTTACACAATTGTTAACAACTCCACAAAATAAATTTTTAAATGGTCACATCCTTTTCATGACTGCTTGTCATACTTGGAAATGTTGAAGGCCCCATAAGCCTTGGTGACCGACGCTGTTATTCTTAACACAGAGTTAGAATGTTGTAAACATGAAATTTTATACAATAATGGGGCTGAAATTGGAGCCAAGTGAAGGTAGAAGCTTACAGATTGGCTAGAAGTAAAACCTTACTTAAGCATGATGCAGAAGAAACAATCTCAAGAATTTATTAAGTAGGAAGCCAGGAAAATATATGTGAAAATAAACATAAACTGCCATAAAACAGAGCCTACAAGGCAAGAAGTATAACATCAGAGTAGAGTCTGATTGGATTGGCAAGCTTACAATCTGCTTCAGT
Source organism: Mustela nivalis (assembly GCF_964662115.1). Lineage (NCBI taxonomy): Eukaryota > Metazoa > Chordata > Mammalia > Carnivora > Mustelidae > Mustela > Mustela nivalis. The sequence continues at coordinate 79,838,295 of NC_139030.1, forward strand.
ATTAAATAACATTCTTAGCTTGTGACCCAGTCCAACTCAGTGGCAAACTTTAGCTTGACCTTTCAAGATCCTGGCTTGTTGTGATTTATTATTGAATCATAGACTTGTAGGCATAGAAGGACTTCACAAGAGAATCCAGTTCATTTCTGTTTCCCTGGAATACTGCATCTGAGGAAGCCCAGGAACAGAGGACATTGAGGCTGTTTTTCTTTTAGGAATTAAATCTTTTTTCCCCAAACACTCACATTCTAGAGAATGAGAATCATTTTCAATAAAACTCCCATGTGCTTTTATCTAGATTTGTTTATAGACTTTGTTTCCTTGTTTTTGGTAGTTGGTTGAAATTAAAAAGTTGATTATAGCGTTTCTCGTAAATGCTTTCTCAAAGATTAAAAAAACAGTGGTTTTCAGAGTATTTAATTCTAATACATCACTACAGACATATTAATTAGTTTTCTATTGTGGCTGTAGCAAATGACCACAAGCATAGTAGTTTAAAACACAAATTTATTATCTTAGAATATGTAAGTGAGAAGTGACTTGGGTATTACCCTACTAAATCTTGGTGTCAATAGGACTGCAGGACTTTCTGGAGCCTCAAACAGTAAATCCATCTCCTTGCCTTTTTCAGATTCTAAACTCCATTCACATTCCTTGTCTTATGGTTCCCATATTCTATCTTCAAATTCATTACAGTCCAGTCTCATATTGTAGCATTCTGACAGTGACTGTCTCCTGGACCCCTCCTCCACATTTAAGGACTTTTGTGAATATCTTAGGACCATTTGGAAAATCCAGGATGATCTTGCCCTTTGTAAAGTCATATGATTAACAACCTCAAATCCATGAACAACTTTCATTCCCCTTTGCCATGTAGCATAATGTATTCAGTTTCTAAGGTTTAGGATGTGGACCCCTTTTAGAGGATCATTATTCTGCCTACCACAACAAATGACTGAAAATCTTTGTTCCTCTTTGATGATTTGCAGCCTCCCTGGGAGCTTCCCTGGTATAATCGAGTAACTGACCTCTGTATACAAAGGGCTGAGAGGGACTGAAGAAAGAGGAAGACCAGTCCAAATCAGTAGGTGTCAGGTTTAATGAGCGACAAAACTTATGTACAAGGCTTGTCTTGGGTGGTCACAAATGAGTAGATCTCTGCACTCATCCCTAGAACCTTAAAAGTTTATATAAACACCTTAACTAGACATACATACCATCCAGATGGTCTCAATACTGTATCAGCATCTCAAGGCTATGACCTTGCAGCAGCCTCTCCAAGGAGCAGGGAAAGCAAGTGGAAAACATATTCCAAGGTCAGGGGAGGGTAGTAAGGAGCCTCTAATTGCTGGGGTCCAGTTCATGGGTGACCCAGTGGTCATGTCCTCTCAATGACCTCCCCCAACACTCTTTTTTATCTTTGATGTTGTTCACATAAACACACACATATACATACTCACACAACCATAACTGTAAGAAAAAATAAAAAGATAAAACAAGGTCCCAGATATTCTCCCATGCTTTTATTTAGTTGATTTTAGGATGTCAGTGTTCCCACTTTAACAAGAGTTGATGAAGGTGAGGGACATAAGACCAAGAAGAGAAGGCAGTGAGAATACAGATGTGATGCTACACAGAGATTCTCAATTAATGTCATCATCTCAAAACTTTTCAACAAGCAAGTTTTCACAAGATATTATGAGAATCAACCAAATATGTTTCCTCCTTCGGGCAAAATAATCCAAATTAACAAGCAAGTTTAGTATTTAAAATTTATATCTCTTATGGCTTTTGTAACTTCCAAAGCTCCCTATAGTTCTCAAGTGTAGATGCTCTCAAATCCAGAAAAACAGACAAACAAACAAAAAGAAACAAAAAACAAAAAACAACCACACAAACTTTTGTCTGAAAAGCTTATCATTCTCTGGACAGAAAAATTATTTTTCCCCAAATTTTCTATTTTAAATGCACTAAAAAGTAACATTAACTTTAATAAAACGAATTCCACTAAAGTGCCCAAGAATTGCTGGCATGAGGTGGGTTTCCCTTGGCTGTATTTGACACTTCCTGCCCTCCAGAAATAAGACACCCAAACATTACCCTCCGGGTTTCTCTTCATATCCCTCTGCCAACTGTAGTACCCTGTAAATCAGAGATGTTGGCTGCTATAGAATATTGACATAGTAAAGTGTAATGCTCACAAAAGTTCTGTTTATATGGGTAACAGATTATTTTCTAAGAGAAAGATAGTTGCCAAGACAATATTTGATGTATTAGCTCCCTGGCACCATCTTTTTATAGTCTAAATTATGGCATCGAGATGAGATCTAGCTTGGTCACACTGTTCACCTTTGTTATTTAGTTTCGTCTCAGCTTCTAATCATCTTGGTGAATTAAATTTAAAAGCATGTCACAACACAAATACTTTTATGTTTGAATCTCCATGGAAAGAGCATGAAGCAAAAAGTGCTGTGTAAAGCTATATTTGCTACAGTTTGTACTCCTATGCATCTGGGTAACTCTCTTAAGTAACTATCCTCTAACTAGAAATATACGGTTCCATGATCATTCAAACCATGGTTCTACTTTTGGAGTGTGAGTCTTCCTCCATGATTGTCATAGGAGAGGGATAGTGTGCTGGGGAATTCATGCCAGTAATTAAATACTTTAGTCCAGAGGTGATCCAGGTTACTTCTGCTCACCACACCTGGGCTAGAACCAGTTGCACAGTGAAGCTTAGTGCAAAGACAACAAACACAGATCCTTCCAGGGACCTGAAAAAGGGAGAAATGCACATATGTAAGCACTAGACATCTCTTCCACAGCTATCAGAGCACAAATAAAAATAACTCATCTCTGTTTTAGTTTCTTTAAATTTTATGTTTTTTCACATATAATAGAATTGCGATGTGGAAGACAAACTTTCAGGAAACCCGTTGAATATAATATTTTTTCCTCGAAAAGTCGTAAACCACTCTTACGCTTTGCAGAAGTGTAGCTCAATGTCATTTATAACCAACAAAAAATGCTTTTGATTTAGTGAGACAAAAATTGTCTAGTCAATTCCCATTTAATCGGTCAAAATAACAATTGGCATTGATAAGGATATATATAAAATGATTCCTCCAAATTCATGAGTCTAGTAGCCAGTGGAGGCAACAAGCCTAACTTTTTGCTGAATACTGTTTTTGATAAGGACTATAAAGATTTTAAACTTCGCAGAGAAGTTTCATGTTAAAATCCAAACCTTTGTATGTGTCATGAAAATAATTTGCATGAAACATTTTGTATGAACATCTCTTATATTTAGGTTTAAAATTACTCCTATAAAGAAAAGGAAACTGAGTGGAGGACCTCAAACTTCATCATTATTTTATAATGTGAATAAATTATTTTCTACTATTAAACTTGAATATCTCATACAAGATTCATTTATTCATTTTGCTTTCAAGGGACAGTTGCAACCCATTGTTTAGTGACCACTGCTCTAAACTGCCACTCACAGAGGGCATGTCCTGAAGGAGGCATTGCTCAGGTGCATGGGTCATTTACACCCTGAGTACTGAGTTTAAAATATCCTAGGCAATTTCTTCTTCTTTATACTGAGATGTTTCCCCCAAAACTTTTTATTTTATTTTTATTTTTATTTTAGTTTAGTTTATTTCCTGGATTCTTTTTTTTTTTTTTTTTTGTGGGGGGTGCCATTATTCAGTTTCTAGAATATTGACTTTCATCCCTCTATCTCTGCTTTAACCAACTGGAGGGGAGTTGGTGGGCATCTGGGAGCATCTTTCTAGAGAACAGGAAGGGAAAACCCAGCTACAACTGTGTTCTAGAATTGTTTCAGTGTCCCTCCTTCCTGTGTCTATCCTCGCTCACCCTAGGCTCCATGTCTATTGAGTAATAGGGTTATACTCATACTTTCTAGATAGTCTTCACTACTTTTCTCATCTCACTGATTATTAACTCTCTTGAGTTCTATTATATCACATTTTTTCCTGATACCAGACAGAGACAGGAGCTTAGAAGAACACTATGAGTTCTGCCCCTACCTTGATTGTATTTTCCTATCTAGTTAAAATAACCACAATAACTAAGGTATACTTATTAGGGGACCCCTCCACAGAAGCCCTGGTCATGGTACCATGCATGTCCTGTAAACATTTTCAGACCTCACCATAAAAAAAAGAGGACTTATGGCAATGAAATACTTTTTCGTCTCCTGAAGTGCTTGTCTGTAATTTAGTTTAATGATGCTACACTTTCTTGTGGTCTCACTGGGCCTGGAGGGCCCTTTGTATTGATTTAGCCATTCTGTTTGTCTCAGTAACAAACAGCCACATAAAAAACACAGACTGGAGAAAGGAACTTTCTTGAAGTGGAAAATCACATATATCAGTGTAATAGAACTCTTGATTCTGGGGTTCATCTAGGAAAGCATTTTGATTCTTTAACTGCAAATCTTGAACATGTTAAAGAAAGGCAAACAACTTTTAGGATTGTTAATTTTCCATGCTTTAAATCAACAAATAATAATAGTAAATTGATAATAAAGCCTGTTGAGTTATTTTCTGCTAAGAATCCAGATTTTTCCAAAGTATTATATTTATTTGGGGTGATAGGTAAAAAAGTAGATGAAAAGCTGACTCATGACCAAATAAAGCAAAGAAACTGACAAAAGAAAATGGGAAGTCCACTGAAGGACTCATGGTTTCTGGCGTAATAGTCTTGAAAAAATAATTATTTTCAAATTTTAACTGAAAACACAGTGATGATTTTAGTTGGTGAGGCTGATTGTGATCTTTATTAAAATTATTATATTTTTCTTAATACACACCACCCCTAGCTTAGTTAGCTATATAACTCAACTCCAGGACAACTAGAGTCTGAAATCCCAGAGAGCCTGTCACTTAAGGTGCTCAGACACTTCATTGCAACTTATTACCCGTGACAGGTTTTTCATTACATTTTTAAGGGGTTGAAATATTAAAGCATTCATTTGGATCCAGGTATCTAGTTGGAAAATGAATCCGACTATCAATCATGAATAATCCCTGTAAGACTATTACACGGCAAGGAGAGGATGGGGTCAGAGGATAGCATTCTGTCAAAATTTATAGTACATTATGCATATATATTACATATGGAAATGGCATGCATACATGAGGAAAAAAAAAATCATGCTTCTTTGCAAATGGCCAGAGAACCATTTTGGGTCACTTCAAATCATTAGGACCATTAACCATGATTTTAATTAAAAACATTGAGTTAAAAATCACTCATGGTATGCCCGCTATGTACCAAGAACGGTGCCAGGAACACTGAAATTAATAAAATATGGTACCTTCACTTCATGAGCCAGAGTCCATGGAGAGAGACAGACACACAATGAGCACTCAATACTCTTGCCCGTGTGGTAACTGCCAGAGTTCATCTTGAATTCACCAAATCTGAGCTCTGCCTGTCTCACCAATGCAGGCAGCTGCTTTCACTTGCCATTGTCAAGGCTCCTCCAAAGAGCATGTTGCAGATTCTGGACACCATCCCAAAAATATGTTCTGAAAGGTTTTTCACATTAGCAGCAAACTTGGATACACAGATAAGCAAGATTTCTTAAAACAAATATAATTCATTTTGATGTATACATTCTATTAAGGTTTTTGTTTGTTTGTTTGTTTGTTTTGTTTTTGAATGATCAGTCCTATTGCTAGAAGCAGTGTGCTTCCAAAAAAAAAAAAAAGATTAAAAATTCAATAAGTAGATCTGGGTCATATCTTTAATAATGGCTTTCTGTGTAATACTGAGAATACTTAATATTTTCCCTTTTTATAGCCAAGAAATAGTGCTTTATCTCTCTCTGTTTTTTAAGGTTAATGTAACTATAAGTAGTTCATTAAAATAAATTTTCTAAAAAATTATCAGTATTCTTCAAGTCAGACACCATAAAGAAATGCAGTGGAGTCTCATGTAACCCAAAGTTAGGTTTTAAAGACAGAGTATAAGGCAAACATGGAGTGTGGTCAAATCACTATTGAAAATTATTCAGGACTATTCTTTCTTTCAGACTGTCTTAAGGTCTCTCTAAGTTTATAGTTCTTTTTTTTAAATTTATTTAATATATTTTTTTAAAGATTGTTTCAAATTTATTTTATTTGAAAAAGAGAGAGAAGAGAGAGCGCATTAGCAGAGGGTGTGGGCTGGTAGAGGCAAAAGTAGAAGCAGACTCCCCGCTGAGCAGGGAGCCCAAAATGGGCCTCAATCCCAAGACCCTGAAATCATTACCTGAGTGGAAGGCAGACACTTAACTGACTGAGGTGCCCAGTTGCCCCCATTTCTTTCTTTTTTTCTTTTGTTCTTTTTTCCTTAAATCCAGGAGTTTGGATAGATATATTAGATGAGAAGAGATTAAGTAGTTGGCTTGCAGTTCTGTATGTTGGTTGTATAAAAATATGTATCTTTAAGCATTCATATTGCACAAATAGTGGCAACTTTAATAATATTTTGTGCAAAACAAAACAAAACATTTCCACTAATTTGTATTTTCCCACGTTACTCTATTCTTCCCTGCCTACACACACGTAGGTTGTGCACCAGGCTAAATGTAGTGAGATTGAGCTGACTGTTAATGTTAAATGTCTTTGTATTTTGCCTGGTTTATATTGAGCCATGAAAACAATTTTGAAGGCATTCACAACACTACAAGTGTTGACCAGCTACTCTCCTCTTGCCTTTTCTTTCCCATAAATTGGTTTCATACTGTCTTCCTTTAAACTCAAAGCTGCATGATAGAGGGCATTGTATTTTCTCTCATTCCCTGCCACATTTTCAGTATTTTGCAATAGTTAGTGAAAAATAAATGTATGTCTTTTGAAACTGTTATCAGTAAGTCTTCAGTATGAAATATAGTCTTTTGGAGGTTGAGACAGTGGTTAGAGAAAGCCCAACTTTAATTATTTTTAAGATACTGACCATGTATTACTGAACCTATTTTTTGTCCATGAACTCAGAAATTGTAGACCATTTTCAGGAGTTTAGCTCATATCTTGGGAGAAAACAAATACAGTGATACCAAACTAATCTGATTAAAGTAATTGGTTCAAATTCATAGATGACTGTATTGGACATCATTTAGTTTGCCAGTTTTCCGGACTCTGGCCACATTATGATTATAGTCTGTGTTTCGTAGGTTTTTTATAGCTGATGATTTATCTGACTATGCACTTAAAACAGATAGCTTGATAAGAACAAGAGCAAGGGAGAAAGCATCTTCTACCCAAAGAGACATAATATTGGAGGAATGTAAAAGCAAGTTGTCTTGGATATGTTAGTGTTTTTTCTTAAAAAGTGCAACTGGTTACCTAGATAAGCCAAATGTGCACACACACATAAACCAAAACAATACAAAACAAAATCCAAAAAAAGTAAGAATGAAATGACCTTATACTAACACACTGAAGTCATAGTTTGCAAATGATTTATTGCACCTGAGATCTCTATTTCAGAGATAAAACCCCACATTCTGTATAAAGTACCCATTCATTGCAGACGTACACTTCATTCTGTACCATGTAACATCTCTTACACCAAATATCTCTTACATCAAGTCAAAGGCAACCTACTTTTAAAAACTGTGGACAAAATATTTGATAGCACTATAACATACTTACAGAAAATATGATTGTTTATGAGGATTACTGTATTGTTTCCAGAAATTTAACACCATTGAATAAGGCATTCTACCAGACAGAAAATTATTCATAGAGAATAGAACTGCTCAAATTTTACCATAATCAAAAGTAAGAAAATACAGGGAAATCAAAAGTAAGAATAAAATACAGGGATGTCTGGGTGGCTCAGTCAGTTAAGTGTCTGACTCTGGATTTTGGCTCAAGTCATGATCTCAAGGTCTTGGGATCCGAAACTGCATGGGCCTTTATACTCAGCACAGAGTCTGGTTGAAATTCTCTCCCCCTCTTTCTACCCCTCCCCATGTTCTCTTTCCAAAGTAAATAAATAAAATATTTTTAAAGAAGAGTAAACTATTAGAATATAATTAAAATAACTAATATAAATAAAATATTAAATTCCACTTTCTTGACACTGAAAGTGAACCACTTCTTTGCCACTTTTTCTCTTTAACATTATCAAACAAGCTGTGAAAGATGTTCAAACATCTTTGATGTTCACATCAAACAGATGTGAAACAATGTTCATATCCTATAAACCACAGGTAAATTCCTATACCTGGAAAATAAAGTAGATCACATTAGGCAAAAAAAAACAACAAACAAACAAAACAAAACAAAACGACTATTGTGGGTCTTAATTTAACACAAAAAACAAATTTTTTAAGTTAAATAAATTATATTAGAATTCTGTTGTTAGAAATAGGTAAGTTTTGGGGTGTCTGGGTGGTTCAGTCAATTGAGCACTCAACTCTTGATTTTGACTCAGGTCATGATCTTAGGGTATGTAATCAAGTCCTGCATTGAGGTTTATGCTCAGTATAGAGTCTTCTTGAGATTCTCCTTCTCCCTCTCCCTCTGTTCCTCCTCTTCCTCTTTCTCCCTTTCTCTCTCTCAAATAAAATAAATGAATAAAATATTTAAAAAAAGAAAGAAAGAAATAGGTAAGTTTTTAGGGCTATTGAAAAATAGAAATGCCTTTTGTTCACATTCAAATCTCCCAAAAGCAAACCTTTTGTTTGGTCTACTAGACCTAAACTGGGAAAGTTACCTTCCTAGGACTTTACCATTTGATTTCGATGACCTTAGAAAGAGAGACAGGATCTTAGTTTTATTGTTGTTAAATTTTTCAAAATGTTTTTTGATAAAAATAAATATTCAGTATGCATTTACAGATTGAATTGAATTTTTTTTTTTTTTTTTTTTTTTTTTTAAATATTTTATTTTATTCATTGGGCAGACAGAGATCACAAGTAGGCAGAGAAGCAGGCAGAGAGAGGAGGCAGAGAGAGGAGGAAGCAGGCTCCCTGCTGAGCAGAGAGCCCGATGCGGGACTCGATCCCAGGACCCTGGGATCATGACCTGAGCTGAAGGCAGCGGCTTAACCCACTGAGCCACCCAGGCGCCCCGAGATTGAATTGAATTTTAAATGCATTTTCTTCACTCATATGATTAATAAGAATTTTATTTGCATGACCTTGTAGGTTATTATATTTATGACTAGCACAAGTATTAGTAGTAACTCTATGTTATATGGTATTCCTCTCCAGTCCTTAACAAGTTACATAATAAGAGTGTTTATCTTTTTAAATGAGGTCATCAGCTTTCCTAAGAACATTCTCAGAATGGCACCAATAATTTAGAAATTCAGTGCTGGATTTCTTTCTCTTGCCCTAATGGGCTGCAACAATAAATGGCAAAGACAGCTGATAATAACTTCCCATGAGATTAACAAATGATAATTTATGGAAGAATTTTATGGAGTATGTAATTAAAAATGCCAAAATCTATACAATCAAGATGTTGAGATCTAATTTCAAGGTAATTTTGACTTTTGCTTCATGAATAGTTCATGTTCTCATACATAAACAATTCAACTACTTTAACTCACTTCACTGTCAACAATTCCTTCTCCTGGAATTTTGCTTTGACTAGTTCAACTATTGAACTGAACAAACCTCTTCAGTCATTCCAAATGGTCGAACAATGTATGCATGTTAATCTAGACAAGATTCTACAATTCTCTATTTATTAAAACTTCCATCCATGATAATATAGCTTCTATGAAGGGTATAACTTAAAATGTGGAAGAACTCTGCATTTAGTTTTTGAAAGTATCCACAATCATTTATTTGAAAACACAATCAACATACATGATGGACCTTAGTAAGAATAGACATCAACTATGTTTTTTTTTTTCCAAATAAAATTATACAGTAAATCCCTCTTCCAGAATTATATGTAGAAATGTTGTGCCTAGTCATGTAGGTGAACTCCACCCAGAGATTGTGGCCTTGCTTGGAATCAGAGGTGGGGTTAGAAGCCTGCTGGAAGAAAAAAGAATCATTTGTTTGCCTGCATAAACATATATTCAGTTGGCGTATTTGTGTGTAGACTACCTCTGCTACCCCTACCCCCAAAGAGGAGATCAAACACAACAGATTGCATGTTATGCAAAAACCACACACATCCAAATCCATTTTTACTAGCGGGAGGTTAAATTTACTTTGCCTTAATGTGTAACGCATTATCTGATTCATTTCAGTGACTGATCCATTCAAACAGTCTCCGTATCAGATTTATAGGAATACAGAGGAAATACTTAGAATGAATCGATTTAAATGCAATGGTTAAGAAAAAGCAACCTTTGTGCAAAATCCAGGTTTTATGAATGTGCTTTGTTTTGTGGGAGCAGAAATACCAGTGATAAATATAACATTAGCATAAGGAGTCACACTGAACATTAAAAGCTTAAACAGGAAGAGCGCTTGAAATAATTTAGTGCTGATAAACAGTACTGCAGGCAAGTTTTTGGCAATTTATAATAAACCACAAATTTTCAAAGACCCACAGAAATCCTTCTAAGTGTGCATTATGCTGGAGTTGCGGTGAGTTCATGGGGGTTCTCAGAAGAGTATTTTCAGAGCTGGACATTTTGCCATGGTTAACAAGAAAGTTGTTTCAGTAAACAGTGGGAAGTCCACACACTTTCACAGTGTTCTGATTCTGGATGGTGGCAAACCAAGACAGGTATTGATGGCTTAGCCAAACAGTGTTCTGATTCTTGATCTCATGGCAAACTATCACAAGTAGCAATGCCATTTCAAAACAAAAAGGAGGAAGGTAAATTTTAGTTAGAAATGAATAAATAGATAGATAGATAAAGAATCTTAAATGCCATAATTAATTATTTTTTTCTTCACCATTCTTGTTCTCTTGTCCTCTTTCTGTGCTCACCTTAAGACACATAAGACACATCTTGATTACATGTTAGTTGAGATGAAAAATCATTCTTTAAATAACTTTGTTCTCTAGAGAAATGAAAGGTATAGATAAATACCTTCAGATGCATTTATCTACTGGTGAAAACTTACATTTTTGTATAAGGAAGCTCCCATACAAAGTTGAATTTAGTATCTCAGCCCATGTTTATTAGGTAAGTGGTCAAGAATAGCCTGTTTAAAATTCAGTGATGTTACAAAGCTTCCTAAGATATACAGACATTTCATTTTATCCAAGATAATACAGAAGAGAACAATTTGTTGCTCCTAGAAAGAATTAGTATAGGTATAATAATTTCAGATATCTCACTCTCTTTTTCTGCCTTTTTTTTTCTTTTCATCTTTTCTTGTGGGAAAAATAAGATGAAATTAGTAAGATGAAATTAAGGATTTTAGTGCATTTGGAGCAGTAACTAAACTGACATTTTCTCTAGATACACATTGAACAATATAGAAAATATACAATGTACTGGAAATTCTAGAAAGTTTGGGGAAAAGAGTCAGCCAGTTGGCACTGATTCCCAAAGGGGAGAAGAAGGCAGATCGAAGAGTCCAAATGACCACTCTTTCCAGGGCAAAAGGATGAGGACTGCCCACTTCAAGTACAGATATGAGTAGGGAGCTGAACATGAGTACAGACCTACAAAGCTATCAAAAACGTTCCAAAGAGACTGCCAGTTGTCAGAAGGAAAAAGGTAAATCAAAATGTCTAATAGAGTTGTTGTTCAGTGCTTTGCTGATTTGTCTGCATATTCTTTGAGCATCTCTTCATAGGACAGATTTGAAATATTTTCTATTAAAAATAGAAAAAAAATACAGTAATTCTTATGGATAGTCAACTTCTTTTTATATTTAATTGTTAAGGTCATGCAAGTATTTTTTCCTTAAGATTTTTTAAAAATGTATTTTTACAGATGGGGAGCACAAGCAGGAGAAGCAGCAGAGGGAGAGGGAGAAGCAGGCTCTCCCTGAGCAAGGAGCCCCATGCATGGCTCCATGAGGGGCTCTAGCCCAGGATGCATGACCTGAGCCAAAGGCAGACACTTTACTACTGAGCCACCCAAGTGCCCAAGGTCATGCAAGTTTTAAAATTGTTATCAGATTGAGGTGACCTCTTTCAAGTTCTTGTCATAGCCATAAAACTTCATGGATTTTCAAGTTTCCCTCTGTAGTGTCCCAAGTTAATTAGTCCTGTGCTTGTTACATTTTTGTTTATCCATGCCAGCAATTTGTGTACAATCCACAAGAAGTTTAAGTCTTCTGTCAGTATTTATATATGACTCACCCTTTTTCATTAGTTAGGTTATCAAAAATTCCAAGAAACTGTTAACTAAGTCCATTAAAATCTATCTCTTCCTTTAAGTGAATTACTATTTTTTGAATAAGCTGTATACATTTTGGCTATAATTTGGTTCTCAATCTGTGAAATCATTTCTATTGTGTTGCTCATCTTTATCACTTTTACTTCATATTTCCTTATTTCAACTCTTTAATCAATAAATTTAAATTTGATAAAGAAGATACACATCATACATATTCAAGGTCTCTGTCTCTAATTTCTCCATAAAATTCTCTTAAACATCTTTTCAGTTAGAAGTAAAAATGGTGTATTCAATCTTTATTAAATATTACATTTCCAAAATATATTATGAATTTATAACTCAATATGCTCTCTTACTAAGGATATTCCTGAAAGTAGAAAACTTTGCTCTCATCTAGACTTTGATAAGAAACAAAATCTCTACTTGGAATTTTACATTTCCGATTTTTGAATTATTTTCTGTGGACTAGGTTCCAGCTCCACACATTCTAAACTATTTTTCCTCTTTCTCTTTTCACGTATTTCCCGTGAGTTTCATTCATATTGCAATGCAACCTTGGATATACAGCTTTGTGTTATGTCAAATGTCGTGGGTGAACCTTCTGAACAGCAAAAGCACTCCTGGAAGCTATTCCTAGCTAGTGCGGAAGAGTAATTGGGCACCTCAGAAAAATGCCCACTACACAGAAATTGAAAGTATCCGCAACTTCTTCTTAGGTAGATCCCCAAAATACCATGATGAAATTAAAAACAGAGGGACTTTAGAGTGGATTAGAGTTGCATCAATTTAATATGGGTAAAATATATCACCTTCACAAATAAAGAAAGAAAGAAACATATGACCATGTGAACACCCAGCTAGGACCTGGGAAAAGAGACCTGGCAAAAACTTTTCAAATGAAGGACCCCTAAATTTATTCATTATTCATTTCACTATGAACCTGATTGGTAGGCAGAATTCTAAGATGGTCCCTCCAAGAGTCCCAGATGCATCATGTACACACTTTTCACAGTTTTTAGTACACTCATCCAGGCACTACAGTTAAGGGATTTTACAAATCAGTAGAGCTTGAGACAGAGAGATTATCTGGGTGGGCCTGACCTCGTTCCATGCTTCCTGTAACAGCAGAGAATTTTCTCTGGCATGTTGTGGAAGAATAAGTCAGAGAGACAAGTTCTAGTTAGCCTGGAAGCAAGTGACATGGGTTGTAAACTATGGGAGTCATGCGGCTAGGAACTTCAGGCAGCCTCCAGTTGCTGAGAGCTATCTCTAGCCATCAGCTGGAAGGAAGATGGGACCTCCAACCTGCCACTTCAGTGAAATAAATTCTGCTTTGATTCATGTCAGTGATCCTGCAGTAGGACCATGAGTCCAGATGAGACTGCAGCCTCAAGTAACACCTTAATTTCATCCCAGTCAGACTCTGAGTGGAGACTCCGGCCATGCCATGCCTCACATTTAGAGAAACAGTGAGATAACAAATTTGTGTTATTTTACAGTGCCAGATATGTGACCATTTATTGTGCAGTAATAGAAAACGATTAAAAGGCCTTTCTTGGCAGGAGTTGTATAGAAGGTAGATTATAAATTAGAAGTACCCATAGTCATACAAGCAAAACCAGGGAGTGAGAGAGAGAACACATAGCAACACAAGAAACAGAGGGTTTTATTCACCACAAGGATATTTAATCTATGGAACACAGACCTGATGGGTCTGAAGGGTGAACAGAAGACTGGACTCACGTTTCCAAGGATGTGGCAGCTGTCGAAGTGGGAGTTTGAGGGTTGCATAAATAATGAACAAGTCAAAAGTTTCTATATGGTTTGCACATAGACTCTCCAGGTATTCCCCACAAAATCTTTGCTACAATTTGTATTGCTTGTAGGTGAGTTTGCTGGAAGGGATGGTTCATGGTGACAGGGAAGAGGACTGGATCTGGTCGCCATGGTTGAGATGGGGCTAGTATAGAGAGAGGTAAGGAGCCAACTTCACTGTCTTAGACAGGGATGCTCTAGGAGTCCACTAACTTTAATCACGACCTCAAATTGAGAACTGTGAGTAAAATATTAATGCTAATAACATGTAACTGTAAATGTCTGAAAAAGGACATGCTGTGGGATCAGAAGTGTCATCAGAGGAACAAAGTGCCATTGGCTTTGATGATTTCTCCAAGTTTCAGGGTCTGAAACTCTTTCATCTTGGAAGCTTAATTTGTTTAGCAAGTAAAGAAGGGATACATCTCTAGCAAGAAACCAGGGAAGGATACGCCAGTAATCAAACTCTCCGGAAATGTATTTACACAAGAACACAAATTTTACAATGAGAAAAATAATGCCAAGAGCACTGGGGTATGTATGTTTGTTGACATGGCCAGCACATTTCTCCTGTAAGCATATCTACACTGCAAGTTGAATTGCAAAGTTGCCTTGATAAGCTTGGAATTAGTGCAAAGAAGGTCAAAGCTTAATAACATCAGGCTCTGATGGCTATGTAGGACTATCTGACATCTGGGGTACACTTGGCTCTACACCCAAAGTTACACATTTCTGTCTCATATAGTACTCATGCTATATTTCCTGGTGAAACAGATGATGCACTGGCATTGACTGCCTAATATGGCATATTTACTCATATGGGACCAGAGAAGCTCCACTCTAGCTTTCTGGAGGTCATATTGAAGGGCTAGACATGTAATATATCTTGTTTTGGCTTTATAGAAATGCCCCTGAATGCTTTGCTTTTGGCCTTGTGACCAAGTCACAGGGAAATGTAGCCAGCTGAGCAAAATCCATGTTTGCATTTGTTGTAGAAATATTACTGAGAATGTCATCCATTATATCAATCTGGTCTATGTAAAACTGCTCCCTAGTTATTTATTTCAGATTTAGAAAAGTTCTCTCCATCGAAGAACTGGCAGGTTTCCTTGTTTTTATAATGACAGCTTTGCCATTTATTATGGTTTTTTGTTTGTTTGTTTGTTTGTTTGTTTGTTTTTTAACCTGGATGCCAGGAATTTCCAAGCTCATTCTGAAACTTCAGCATAGTGACAATGTTATCATCCACTAAGGTTAACTTAGTAGGGCTTTCTGTTTTCAACACTCACCATTTTGTGTTTGTGTTTCCTTAGCTTTGATATATAACTCAATATAAGCCACCTCAAAGCCATTATATATATAGAAAATATATAGAAAAGTATATAGAAAAGTTCAATATGTAAATAGGCCTAGACTAGAACACTACTCAGCAATTAAAAGAAAAATTAACATACAATAGGGTGGATGAATCTGACAGGCGTTATGTTGAGTCATAGAAACTGGTCTCAAAAGGTCACATTCAGTATGATTCCATTTATTGGACATTCTGGAAATGAAAAAACTACAAGACAAACAATGGATTTGTGGTTATCAGGGATTAGGGTGGTTAAATGAAATTAATGATTTTAACAATAAAGGGTAGCATGAGCTAAATCTTTGTGGTGATAGGATGAATCTGCATAAGATAAAATGACAGAATTGTACACACACTTTATGCTGACATCACTTTCTTGGTCTTAGAATTAGGCTGTAATTCTGTAAGATGTAACTATTGAGGGACTCTGGGTCGAGAGTATATGGGACACTGTACTCTTTTTGCAACTTTCTGTGTATCAAAGTAAAAAAGTTCCAAAAGTCACCAGCTTTCATATTTTACATGGGAATTTCATTGTACATAAGCTATACCTCAAATGCTGTTGACTACAAAAAGTAAGCACCATTGCCTTTAACTCTTAGGTAATGAATTGACTATGCTAATAAGCCTATTGGAGTGATCGGGGATTTGAGTTCCCTAAGAAAATAACAGACTCCTGGAGATAATGTGTAATTTGGTTGGTCTGAGAACCTCAGGAAAAGACCTAGGGATAGTTATACTCACTCAGCCCACTTGTATCAATGAATATAGTGCTGACAGTGGAGAGTGTAAGTGGCCAGCCTGAATCAGATGGGGTTTATCACTAGGGAGCAGATGATAGAAATGCAAATAAAGCAGAAAAGAGCTCTCAAAGGGAAAACAAATGTTTTATCTGCCCAGCCAGCAACACCATGGCCAAGAGCCAAGTAGAAATGTGGGTGGGTACAGGTCATGGGAGACCCACAGACCATAGACATATGCACAGACACCTCTGAAATAAGAGAGGGGCTATGGAAAATCCTGCCCCAGCTTTCACCTCTCCACATACTTACTGCTGTTCCAAAGGCATGACAACATATCATGAGGTTTATGAGTTACCCAGGTCCCAGAGTGGGGGTGAGGGATGCTCATTATGAGCATTTCATCTACAGGGGAGCCATTAAACCAGCTGGATGAGGAGACAATGCTAATGCGGAATTTGTAAACTATCTCTCACCACCCTCTTCAGATCACTACTTGTTAATTGGCTTTTAGGGAGAGTGCCTGGAGTTCCTGAGGGCCAGGGTTATCCCAGGTGCTTGGATGGGATTGAACCACTCACTTCTGAGCAGCAGTGAAATGACTCTTGGAGAAAGGATTCCATTAGCATAGATGGAAATCTATTGGCTTGATTTGATTTTAAAAAGTCAGTCTTTCAACACAAAAACATGGAGTGCCATGTTTCTCAAAGTATAGCCCTCAGGGCCCAGGGATTCCCAACAAAAAATACCGATGGATCCCAGTCCTACCACTGCAGGACCTCAGGCACCAGGGTGTCCTTTATGCTATTATCACCCACAGTGTGTAGCTAAAAGCAGTGGATTGGTCAAAAATCTTCATTTCACCATGAGGATTTTATCACCCTCTGCATAAAGCTGTAGAGGTCTGGTGAAACAAATCGGTGATGTGCTCTTCCCCCACACCCACATGGCAGAATCCAGAACTCATGAACTAACCAGGAGGTCCATAGACGAGAAGAGGACTAGCAAAGATCTGATGCTTCCACCCACAGAGTGTAACATGGTATTACTAGTTTGTGAAAAATCTTTGAAGTGCACAGGGCTCAAAAGAAACTAATAATGTAATTCTAGAAGTCCACATTTGTTTCCTTAGATACATAACACACACAAACAATTTGGTTGCAATTTCCATGCAGTGGTTTCATAGTTACTTGATTAAACTATGGTGGCTTTTCCTAAGAAGGAGATGGACTGATAGCCCTTCAAGGTTTTTGCAAGTGTGACAATTTAAAATTATAACAGCCTGCTTGTAATGATATTTTTAGTTGATTCCTTCAGCTTTTAAATACATTTCTTTATATTAGTCCTATTATGTTTCCCTCACGAACACAGAGGCTACTTTTCAACCAAGACAATACACAGCTCTTCTGAGACAAATAAATAAATAAAATAAACAAGTCTAGTACTTAACTCTTGAGAGAGGACTGTTCTCCCTAGAGAGGGTGTCTCTAAATTATTGACAGGAAATCTATTTCCATAAACCAAGGGCTTTCCGAAAATTTAACCTTCCTTCTCAAACTCCTAGCAGCTACAAAGAAGTTATCTAACCTTGGGAGCAAAAGGGAAGGGGGCGGAGATGTGAAAGTCACAGCAAGCAGGCAAGAAAGCTGGCAAATGCTGATGAATCACAGTGTATTCTGAAAGGGTGAGGTCATGCATTTTTTCCCATGAATAGTTAACTCCCTTTTTACTATGGGCTACATCATCCATTTTATTTGGGATTATTTTGTTTGGGTGTCAGGGATATTTGCTCCTATGACCACCCTCCCCCACTTAGAAACCAACATTTAATCTATAAACACAAGTCACTGTATCCTTTGAAGCAGGTAGCCCAGCACTGCTCAGCTGTTGCCCTTGACCTTAAGAGAACTGTATTTTTCTCTCCATGTCTCAGCCCAGATTCTATTTTCATGCCAACGTGACATTGTGGCCCTTCTTATAAAGGGTTTGCTAGTGGTGCTGAACTGGCCAAGTCATATCAAAATATTTGATACATATTTAATATATGTTATGTGGAACTGCAAGGAATTACTTTGCCAAATACATTGCCCTCGATAGAGCCTGCAGTTTGATCCAAACCAGGTCATGCATAAAGGGTGTGTGTTGATTAAGAAATGTTAACAGGAGCAAAGCAAAACAAAGCAATTTATTCATTAAAAATGAGCAGTTATTAGTATCATCACCAAGTGTATTACTTTCAAGATTTACAGAACACAGAGTTTTTCTTCATTTTAATTTGGGGATAGGGAAGGTACAAAGCAGAGCAAAATAAGTAAAATAAACATAATCATAAAGATCTGTTTTGAAAAGAAATTAAGGCCATGTTTTCTGCTAATATCCATGAGATGTTAGTACTACTGAGGCTAATAATATCCCATGTACTATGATTTGCTTTGGTGTTTTTTGGTATTACTTTATTATTATTGTGTAATACATTTAATATTATAGAAAGCAAACCACCTGTTTATTTCTATGATTTAAAATGAACCACCCTGGAAAACTTGTGATGACCCTTGTATGCGAATATACACTTTTTCTCTTTTCATGCTTTCTACTCAGTTTTAAAGTGCTTACTGTATGTCATGCTGCAATGCCAAGACCGAGAAACACCTCCATAATTATTAAATAATTACAAAGGTGACATTTTTCACTAATATTTGAGAAAACACTATCTTCCCTGTGATATATAAATAACATCTGGAAAGATGGGTTCAGATATTTTCACAGTAGATAAAATGAGTGATTACAATAACAATTGGAATTTTGAAGATTGCCTTCAAAATAAAATAGAAATTCATAAACTTGTGTTATGGAAGTCATTTTTCAATGTTAAACTAAAAAGAGCACCAAGACATCATTTTAATAACTTCTAATGACCATATTGCCCAGGATGTCCTCCATATTCTTGTCCAGATCCCTATACCAGCTTTCTCCACATCGCTCTAGGGTGCAGAAGCTGAAACTCTATGGCAAACATCAGTGAACCACCTTGCTCTCTGGCTTTCTGTGGGTTGGGTCAATGGGAAGCGCTGGTAGTAGACTGAGTCAAAGGAGGAGAATGTGGCTAGGGTATCTCTTTTTGGCTGTTTCCCTTCCCAAGTAGCCACAGATTGGCCGCATCACTCTGCCAAAGGCCCTAGTGTTCCCAGGCAGTCCTATCCATACACATTCTCCATGTTCAAGGAACCTATCTCTCTACTCAGGAGAAGGGGTTGTAACAGCTCCCCAGAGCTATTTATCCCTTGTGTGATGGTCCATCCTCTCTTTGTCCACACCACTCGTGAAGAAAAGAATATATTTCTTGAAAAGTCTTCAATTATATCATTTGAAAGAAGCATCTGTTTCTGTCAAAACCCTAACATGACACATGTAGGGCCTATTAGAATTAAGTCCAAGAAGGCTTCTTACAGAGTTCTAAAAATAAATCATAAATGTTGTATCAGCTCCAATTTACTTTTTCTGTATTCTCAACAAGCTCCTATATTTCTTAAACCTTAGCTGCATTTATAAGTGAACCATTTAATGTTCTAATGAAAATGTATTTCCTATTGTAAGCATCCTTATAATGGTTTTAAAAAGCAGATTTTATTGCTTTGATGAAAGAAAAAAGTTAAATGACTGTGGATTAGTGTTGTAGAAGCATTGGTGTCCAATTACTTCCAAAATACATGATTGGATTAGACCTGCTAGCCTTAAAGTCAATCCAAGCAACTGCTTGAGGTGGTGGGCAGAGTGTTTCCTTCATCACTACATTCTAAGTACCTAGTGGGGGTTGGCTCATGGTAGATTTTCAATAAATTTTTATGAGTTGAATTTATGAAGAAATCAGAGCTTATTTCATTTTCTGATATTACTGAAAATAAGCTACAAGTTTAAAGTCTGACAACTACTTCGAGTTCTTTAGTGTTTCTTATAAAATTAAATTATATCCGAGATATAAATATGTATCTATAATTATTATTACATTAGTAACAGAAAAAAATTTAGTTGAGTTGTTATGATTAAGAGATTAGATTTCATACCCCTACTTTAATTTCCAGAATAGAATATAGAGGCTTATACCTGGAAGAGTTCTATGAGAATTCTAGCCTAATAGACATCATTGGAATTTGAAAACTGAGACCAAGGTAAATCTGAGTGAATCATTCACAACTGTTTTGAAATTTAAATACTTACCAGTTTTAAAGTAAAGGTATGCTCCTGGATTTCAATATGGATCTCCCAGAAAATTCCAGCTGCCCCACAGACCAAAAACTCAGTACACCCTGAAAAGTAGGTTCCAGTTGGGTCAGCTACTAGCTTACCATCTTCTGCAGGGAAAGGGACAAGGGAGCAGGAGTTGGCTTGACATCCTCACTTCTAAGGACCTGCAGAGCACTGACTGATTGTTGGCTGGTCCCTAGCTGGGTTCTCAACTTTAAAGGCTGGTCAAATCCAGGTGAACAGCTGTCCACTAAGGTGGGGTTTGAAGAAAAGATGGAGCTAAGACAGAAGATCCCAGAAATAATATTATTCAGGAGTTAAAGAAAGGCTTATCTTTATTGCTGCTCATTCTATTTGACCTTTTCTTGTTCCTCCTTTTTATTTATATTCCCTAATCTCTGTATTTTTTACTAACTTGTCTTAGTCCCTCTCTTTCTTCTTACTGGTGTTTTACTTCCTTCTAGTAACTTATCAGAACTGTCCCATTCTTCCTCCCAACAACAATGTTGACTGCATCAGTTTCTTTACTTGGTAAATTGACAAATATAATTCAATTTTTTCAACCAGTTTTTGTTGAAGATCAAGCAATTTTCTGAGGAGTAAGTTAGTTATTGATGTCAATGACCTTAAAATCTAGACAAAGGCTTATGTTGGAGGAGATCATCAGGAGGACGTGAGTGCCAGTTGACTTGAGAGGTAGACTCTAGTCATGGAAGGCTCCTCACGACCATCCCTGTCTTTGAAATGAACATCCCACCATCTATTCCCACATGAGGAACCATTTCAAGGATGTAGCCTTGAGAGAGAAAAGTGCTATTTGGGCCATCTGGACAGTACACATGACTGACTAAACCCTGTTAAGGCCTCTGTATAAACTTTTGAGATTCTGATGGGCAGATGCAGAGATTTCCCTGTCTTACAGCTGCCCAAGTCAAGCCTCAGGTGTCAATTGCCTGCCTATTGAAACTACCACCTACCACCCTGGAAGGGTCTGCTTGTTTCTTCCATTTCTCCCTACACTCACTGTCCAGGAGCAGATTTCAGATTTCATCAGGAATTCTTGAGGTGATGAGCTAACAACTTGAGACAAGTAAGCAAACAATTGCTCTTCAATTCAAGTGGGAATGGATTTGATCATGTCTACCTGAGTAAACCAGAATAGGAATCTTGAAGTAGGCAGTATTTGAGTTAAATAACAATTCACCGCAATAGGTAAAGACAGGAAAAGATCTTAGACTGTTTTATAATTATTAGAGGAATAAAAGGCTGAAAAGGGTGATGGGACTAGCCTGGGGAGAGCCCAGCAAAAATTTATAGATAATCATGTAGTTTGTAATGATTTTGAAAATACTTTTAAATATGGAAGTGACGTATTGTAGCTATAACTTAAATGATCCAAACAGAGCAGAATCAACTGGGAAAAATGTTAATTTATCAAAATGGAACAGAAGCATATGGAACATGGGACATGCTGGGATTATTATTATTTTTGGTTCTGCCAAAATGAGTAGTTATGCCAAATAATTTGAGAACCATACATTATGCTAGCTTTATTGGTGTCTGATTTAAACCCAAATCAAAATGATTGGCAAAAGTCATTCTAAACTCTTATTTAGATCCGTAAGGCCCCAAATAAAACAAACAACAAATTTAAGACTAGAAATTTAAGCCAAGTACGATGAAAATACACAAAGAAAGAAAACATTTCTTTGGCAGGTAGTCAAGAAAATAATCAGATTGTGCTCACCATTCATTAATAACTTTTTTTTCAATAAACAAATATTGATTGTCTGCTTTTGCCAGCCTATTTCAGGAACAGGAAGACTATACCCTTCTCTCACATTAGAGAAATCTAGCTTTTCTCGTAGAGGCTGAGCATATATAAATATACCCATGTGTTGATGTTCTATTGCTACTTTGCTAAACTACTTTGAAGTAGTTTGAATATCATCTGAAATGCAATATTATTTCTAAACCATTTTAAGTCATCTGTCTTTTCACATTTCCCTTATATACTAAATATTTTCATAGGATTTGAAAACATAATATATATTAATCTGTATAACATATGGTACTGAGAAAGCATTTTTACTAATAGGAATATTTGCAGGAGATATATTTCTGATTACCTATGTTCAAAATTCTAATAAATAAACTTTATTAAAAAAATAAAAAAAATAAACTTTATTGGCCTATTGCAAAAGTGTTTCTTACCTTCTCAAATTAAACTATTACTCTTGCTTCTGGTTGAACTTGTAGAATCAGTGCTCCTAAGCTAACATCACCATTATTTTTATAAGCCATATCCTAAAGGCATATATTAATATGTTGTATTCCATGCCTTACTACTGGGATGTAGGTGGTATGAATTACTTTTGAAGTAGCGGGGGGGGGGGGGAAAGCTGCTAAGATAAGCTAATGACCATCGTCTTAAATCTCACTTTCCCAACATCAAGGGTTACACCTGGAAACTGTTCATCATAGCCAAAAAGGCAAGGCTTCCTTGGGATGTGGCTCATCAGAATGACTAATACAAAGTCATTTTTCTCATAAATCTGCCTATTCTCCCATCATCTGTTATTTGGATTTTTTTAGAAAATTAAAAAAAAAAAAGTACTGATGGAATGTTTTGACCCAACTGCAGTTAAATTCACATGGTTTACTGTTTCAGTTCCCAAGTGATATTTCCGCAAAGCCTACGTGGGATAGTGCATCAGAAGATCTACCATGAGAATTCCAGGTGGGACATCTAGAGGCAAAAGGGGGAATTGCTTAAGAATGCAACCATTATTAGTATTTTGCTTCTTATCAATGTTGAATTTTAAAAAAATGGGTGAGTTCAAAACAAATAAATAAATAAATAAATAAAACCCTAGCAGTCTGTGTGCCTACCATTGAATATTAACTCATGAACATTCACATACATTAATTTACAGCAAGCTAGATCTATGAGGTTAACTGTTTTCTTTGACTTGCAATGATTTGTACAGTTGTATTTTGTTGTTGTTGTTGTTTTGTTTTGTTTTTCACTGTCAACACCAAAGGAGATGTATATTTCTGATTTTATAAAGATACATATTTATATAAGACATGCTATGCATTATCTGGACATGACACATTAATGACATTTAGCATAGACAAATATAAAATAATGCCTGTTCAAAGCTATTAATCTAAATAATGTTTTATTTAAGCCAAAAGACCCATATAACATTTATAAGAAAACAAGAACTACATTATTCATTCTATGTATGAGGCACTCTGCTAGGCATGGGGTGTGCAGTGGTAAGAAGGGCAGAAATAGTCCCTGACCTCAACAACAAAAGGATGCATAATAACTACAAATTATAGTCCATCCTGTAAAGGAATAAGAAGTATGAACTCATGGCACCATAGAAACTCATTGGTGGAGGTAACTTTGATACCATCTAGTGATCAAACACAATATTTCAGAGTTAAAGAATAAAATGTCTAATGGATAAAGAAGTTTGTCCAAGGTCTTACAGCTAGTATGTGGGATATTTCAGATTAGATACAAAGAAAATTTAAACTGGTTAATTTTACTAACCAAAATAACATGACAGCAAATTAAAATGATTTCCCTAGCTTTGCTGGAAGTGATGAAATTTTTTAAAAGCAGTAGAGAAGATTCTTGGTTTACAAAAACTGAAGGAGAAATGAAATTGGTGATTGTTTTAGGATATTGTTTCAGTCAGGCTAAGTTATATGATGATGACAAGCAATCTTCAGTTTTAGTGTGTTACAGCAAGAAAGATGTATTCTTTCTCATGTTGTGTGTACTTTGTGCTTGCCTGTGGCTCTGCTCCAATTCATCTTCAATTCTGGGAATGAGACTAATGGAGAAGAGGACTTTTTCTTTAAGATTTTATTTATTCATTTGAGAGAAATATGCACAGAGAGAGAGAGAGAGAAAGAAAGAAAGAATGATCAGGAGGGTGGGGAGCGAAAGGGGGAAGCAGGCTCCCTGCTGAGCAGAGAGCCAGACATGGGGCTGGATCCCAGAACCCTGGGATCATGACCTGAGCTGAAGGCAGACACTTAACTGACTGAGCCACCCAGGTACCCCATGGAGAAGACTTCTAGCTAATTGTGATGGCAGAAGGAAGAGCAAATTTGTTGAAACATGTCCTGGCTCTTGAAGCTCCCACTCAGAAGTGTTGCACATTGTCTCTGCTCACAAGACCAGGTTTCTTCCGAGTACAGTCCTTCCCCTAGGAGGGGCACCAAATGCAGGTGAGTAATAAATATAGCCTACCATGATTATGTATGTTTTTCATATAAAGACTCTAAGAGATGCAATATTTTAGTGACAATCCTGACAATTTATTTGGATTAAGTCTTGATTTAACAGTTGCTTACTCCCTCAGCTTGTATCTGCTTTCTCCTGGAAATATTTTCTTTTTTATTGGGGCACCCTCCTCCTCTACTCTCAGTCCATGGCATCTGACATCCACCTCCATTTTTTTTTAAGTTTTTTATTTAAATTTAGTTTAGTTACTATATAATGTATTACTAGTTTCAGAGGTGGAATTTAGTGATTCATCAGTTGCATATAACACCCAGTGCTCATTATATTACATGCCCTCTTTAATGCCCATCACCCAGTTACCTGGTCCTTCTACCTCGTACCCTCCAGCAGCCCTGTTTATTCTCTAGAGCAAAGAGTCTTTTATGGTTTGCCTTCCTCTCTGTTTTCATCTTATTTTATTTTTCTTTTCCTTCCCCTATGTTCATCTGCTTTGTTTCTTAAATTCCACATAGGAGTGAAATCATATGATATTTGTCTTTCTCTGACTGACTTATTTCACTTAGCTTAATACCATCTAGTTCCATCCACATCATAGCAAATGGCAAGAATTCATTCTTTTTGATAGCTGAGTAACGTTCCATTGCATATACATGCCTTCTTTATCCATTCTGTCAGTGGATATCCAGGCTCTTTCCATATTTTGGCTATTGTGGATAGTGTTGCTATAAACTTTGAGAGCATATGCTCCTTTGAATCACTATGTTTGTATCTTTTAGATAAACACCTAGTAGTGTAATTGCTGGGTGGTAGGTAGTTCTATTTTTAACTTTTCGAGGAACCTCCATACTGTTTTCCAGAGTAGTTACACCAGTTTGCATTAAACACCACTCCATGTCAGATCTAAGCCAATTATTGCTTTATATCTTCCTGCCCACAGTGATTAGGTTACAAGTAAGGAATCTCTAGACGGCCTAATTAAAGCAAAGCACCATGCTTCTGTGGAGGTCAGAGGTGGGGGGTCATGTGGAAGGTAAGTTTATTTCCTGCTAGACTCAAACCTAAAAGGAGTGAAGCAGAACCTGCCATATCACATATACTGTTCATACTTCAAGCTTGGAGTAAAGCCCACTTGGGGAGGAGGCAAATGATCTGAGATTTGTTAGATGGTCAAATTCCTTGTGACAGTGTTTGAGCTCCTGAACAAAGCTATTCATGAAGATGGCCCTCAGTTATTGAGATCATTTTAACTGTCTTACAACTAATTTGTTCTGGGCTTTCAATACTTGGAAATATAGTAATAAATATTTTAAGCACCTTACTCCATCTGAATCAATGCTTCCTCCTCTTAAAAAGAAAGAAAGAAGGAAAGGAAGGAAGGAAGGAAGGAAGGAAGGAAGGAAGGAAGGAAGGAAAGAAAAGGAGAGTTGATTAGATGGTATCCAGATTCACATTCTATGATTCATAATCTACCACACTGGGTGCCATATTTGAGTCCTTAGCAGAAGAGCAATAAATCTGTATCTAATTGAGATTGTATATTCATCATTTGTCTTAGTAATGAATATACATCACTAATCAGAACTGGTCTCATTTCATGGCACTGCAATTTTATTCTTTGGCATAGACAATCTACAGATACCCCTTTAGGATTCACAAAATAAATCTGCAGATGTAGCTCCCATCTTTGAAGCATTATTCTAAAAGGTCCCAGGATCCAGGCCCTTCAAAGCTTGCCTCTTCCCCTAGTAGGGTCCATGTGGTTTTTGTCCCCCATCAAGACTGTTTCAGCTGTCTTTGGGTTATTCTTTAGTTTCTTACTTTGTGGTTTCAAGCAGCAAATGCTCAAAACTTTTTCTGATATTCTTAACATTGTCATTTTGCTTTAGGTACCTTGGGAGTGATCTACTGGAATCTTTTACTTTCCATAAAGTTCAGTTTTTTTTTTCAACTGTTTGTCTTAATTCTGGAAAACTTGATAACATGTGGTAAAAATAAAGAATCACTTACCAATTTTTCACTCCAAATTAGAAATCAGAATTGTTCCAGATACGTCCCACAGGTCAAGCTCAACCTTCTGAGTTGTTTTCTTCTCTGTGAAGTCATGTCAAGACCCTCCAAATCCTTGAAAACAGGATCATGAACAGAGAAACAAAGCTCTTAGAGCCTTCACCATTCTAACTATCAAATATATTACTGTGTTATCAGAGATTGGCCAAATAAAAGCATTTATGATTGCTCATAGAATGCCTAAAAAATTATCCTGTGATGTCTCTCCAAGCATATTTTATCAAGAACTTATTTTCAACTTCATAATAACACAATCTGTAATTCACAGAGGAATGTTTTCAGTTTTCTAGGGGAAAAATTAGATTTAGGCATTCTGAGATTCCATAAGGGGAAGCTTGGTCATCTTGATTCCAAAACAAAATCTAAGTCATAATGACACATTGATAGGTCCATAAACAATGTTATAAAGTGGTAATGAAAGACTTCAAATTTCAAGTAGTGGTTTTGCAACTACATGAGGAACCACTAAAGTTCCATAACAGATTATACACAAATCTGGTACCAATTCAAATCCACAAACAATACTGAGCTCTTAATACATATAAAGTACCCTGCTAATATGATAGGGACACATAAACCGATGAAATCAAATCTTTATACTCTGTGAGTTGGTGCTGTCTCAGATAAGGCAAACATAGGTACATATGGAAGGGCTTTAGAGTAGAATAGGTCTCACATGAAAAAGGGAAGAGATGAAAAAATATTTCCTGGAGGAAATAAAAATTGAAGCAGATTTTGTGTATTTTGAAGTCATAAAATTAAAAATGATAATGATGATGATGATAAATAGAACAAAAGCAGAAACAGACCAAACAATACAAATGTTTAGTAAGGCATTACAGATTCTGTTAACAATCTTCTAAAGGTCATGCAAGTTAAACCTCAATTACATTAAAAGAAGTTATGCTCTCCTCAGTTTAAGGACAAACACAGCTACAGCTTCAATGATGTGTCTATGGCCACACAGCCGGTAGTGGAGGAGTCAGGATTCAGACCCAGATTTATCTTACTCCAGAACTTAAGCATTCACCAGTGTCCTGTCTCCATGTCTTGGTCTGATGCTTCTTCCTTCTCTATGTGTCCACACTCACCCTGGTCTGCATTTAGGATTGCCAAAGAAAGGAACCCAGTCTGGCTTACTCTGCTCTAAGGACACCACTCCAACAGTCAAAAAAGGGCTGTATTATGCTGACAGTGCTGCTGATGAAGTGGTGGTGACCCAACGAGGACTAAGGTATTACAGGGCCTAGAGTGGTCCCAGAGCCCCTGGAAGACCATTGCAGGTAAGACATTTATTCCATGCATGACAGGTAACCTCTGCTCGTTGAACCTCTTACCTATAGCTGCTAAGCATATCTTTTACTCAAAACCGGTGAATTAAGTAAGAGTTAACTAGCGGTGAACATCCCACTGAATGATGGTGATTCCATCAGTTTCAACGCTTAAGTTAAAGGGAGGAACTAGAAAAAAAAAAATCACCATATTCTCTGAAGTGATAGGACACGTGTTAGAACATGAATTCCATTGAAAGTGTGATGTCTTAAAGTTCTGCCCAGGGTTTTCATATGCTAACAATAAAATCCTTAAAGAATAGAGATTACATATTATGGCTATAATTTATGTTTTTCTTTGGGGAAATTTTATTTTAAGGAATATCCTTGCAATAATCTTGTTGGACTATAGCAGTCTGATTAGAATTTTAAGAGAACAATTGATTTTTTAGCCTAAGGATTTTGTCAAAATAAAATCTAGAGGCTGCCATGAAGAATCACAGCATTTGATTTTGTTCCTTGAAGATATTAAAGGTAAATAAATCTCCATTTCTCCCTTGATGGACACTTCCCCATGGGGACTCACCTTGTTTATTGATTGCTGAAACTTGAAGGTCTTTTGGTTTTTGGTGTTATTTTTATGTGATTCTATTTCTTTATCATTTAATTGTTTCATCTTAGAATTTGCCTGTGGGCCCTTTGAATTGTGACAAAACAGCTGGTACATGACAAGTTGCCAGAGTTAACAGCCGCCTGTCACACTTCATTTCCAACTGCGACACCAATGATGAACACAACTCCAATTGTAAATGGACCCATTTTTTTTAGCCTCAGAAAATTGTTTTCATGCCTTTAAGCTGTTAAGAGGCAAGGAACATATCCACACTAAACTATACCTAATTCGTCATCTTGTTAATGCTTGTCTTGTGTTGTCTATTTACGGTTACCAAAAAGTCATATAAATTAACAATACAGGTCTGAGAAGTATATGAAGAATAAAACATATTTGTGAGGAAGGGCATGAAAAATAAGGCAGATTTTAAGGGTAAAAAGACAGACACCGCATTTAATAATTCCCAGGACAATGAAAAATTATAATAAATAATGTGCGAGAAAAATATGTGTGCATTATAAAGGAGACAGTGTCTAAGAAGCTCTAAAAGAAGGTGGTAAAATGGGAATTTATATTATCGTACTCATTTTCATATTTATCAAAGATTGCCACACATGACTTCATAAAAACAAACAAATGTAAAATGTATCTCATTCATCTTTAAATATTTAAGTTCAAAATTTTCAATACTACACTTTGTCTTTCTGGGAATAAAACAACATCTAAAGATATCCTTTTTTCTTTTTTTAAATATGAAGTAAAACTTCCTTAAAAATGCAAATTAGAAATAATGTATTTCATATAAAAATCATACTATTCACACTACATAAGGATAAAAAGATAGATTATATTTGAGCCAGCATGGTAATAAAGCAAAAGTTAGAAATTGAGTGATGCATGGGGCGCCTGGGTGGTTTAGTGGGTTAAGCCTCTGCCTTTGGCTCAGGTCATGATCCCAGGGTCTTGGGATCAAGCCCTGCAGTAGGCTCTCTGCTCAGGAGGGAGCCTGCTTCCCTTCCTCTCTCTCTGCCTGCCTCTCTGCTTACTTGTGATCTCTGTCTGTCAAATGAATAAATAAAATCTTTTTAAAAAAAAAGAAATTGAGTGATGCAGAAACAGAAAGAGAGGAAAGGATGATAAGTAAGTTACAAGAAAACAAAAGAAAAATTGAATGAGAAAAACAGATGATTATGCTTATCAGTGATTTTAAAATATTGTAACTATTTGGCTTAAAAGTTTAGAACAAATTCAATCATAAAGCAAAACCCTCAATTACCGTTTATTAAAAATATGGCTAGTCCAAAGTGGCCCCCCAAAAACACAAAGATAAAGTAAATAAGACACAACAGGATCAGAAAGGTAGGAAAAAAAAAAAAAGGACCATGAGAGAAATTAGACAGAGAAAATGTTCAATCCCCAAATGTGTTTGCTATTACTCACAAAAAGCACATAGCCATGACCATTTATTGTCTGGTAATATAAAATCAAAACGAGAGGTTTATGTGACCTGTCCTAGATCACAAAGTGTATAAATTATGGGACAAGAAATCAAACCACATTTCCTGTAATTAAAACCTAGTGTTCTTGGGGCAGCTGGGTGGCTCAGTCAGTTGGGCATCTGCCTTTGGCTCAGGTTATGATCCCAGAGTCCTGGGATCAAGCCCCATGTCAGGCTACCTGCTCAGTGGGGAGCCTGCTTCTCCATCTCCTCCTCTTTTGATCATTCTCTCTCTCTCTCTCAAATTAATAAATAAAAATCTTAAAACCTAATATTCTTTCCATGCTAATCAGGTTTTCAAAATATGGTGAGTGTGACACCTGGAAAATGATATACATTCACGTGAATGCACGGATGCACCATCTTAAGGCTTTGTGTGTAGTGAATCCAGTGACCTGTGATAACTTTCAGATATTGAAAAGACTATCATCACTAGTAGGCTCTAGTGCAAGGTAGGAAAAATTAGTCTTTGCGGTCCTTTCAGATTTCTTCCCCTGAGTCCTCCAATGACCCCTCCAAATGGCCTCCCCTCCTCTCCCTGTCACCAGGCACTCCTTGACTGTCTCAAGGTGCACCTTTAGCAACATTACTGCATTCTCCCCTTTGCCCTCCCTCCATGAAGAAACTTTCTAATGTTTTGCTCTCTTCAGCACATGCAGTCCTGGTGAGACTGGTAGAGCTATGTTGGCCAAAGGTACTGTACTGCTTTTGGATCTCAGGAGCTTCAAGGTTCCTTACCCACAAGAGAAGGTACAAAGAAAACCTGAAGAGCTGAGAAGAGAGAATACAACATCCGTGGTGTAGCCCAGAGAGGGACCTCACCTATCCTAGCTCAGTATATTAGAAAACAAAAGAAAACAGAAACAAAGTTCCCTTCCCTTCATCGCCCAAATGTTCCAACAGGTAATGCTTTCAGTGTCTAAAATAGCAACCCTCACCATCCCAAACCCCCTAACTGTTTAAGTTCCTATTACTTATTTCCAGCGTTATATTATATATTTACTGTTTTCAATTGTCTTTCTTATATCAAACACATACTATGAAAGGGCAGGGATTGTGTCTGTTTTGATCACTATTCCCCCAGCACACTAGCACAGAGTAGAGGCTCAATAACTAATTGGAAAGAAGGAAGAGAGGGAAGGAGGGAGGAAGGAAAAGGAAATGAAACAAAATGAATGAATATGATAATTCTTATTTTTACATGTCTCCTTGGAACAAAAGAAAATGTCTTGCTTCCACATAAAATGATCCCTAGATTTCTATAGTATTTTATCATGCTTTTTTTTTAACAATTAAATTTGTTTTACATTTGAATATCTTTCTGAATACTCACCTAAAAAGAAATCAAAACTAAATTACTTCTTTAGTTCAGGTATAGCTACCCTTACTAAGCAATCAGTTTCTTTTTATGTATTTCATATATAGTGTCAAATAATATTTCCAAAAGTAAATTAACTTGGAACACTATAATCATGTGGGTTTTTTTTCTGCCAGATGTTTAAGAAGGGGCTAAGACACCCTTTTTTAATGGATTCCCTTATCCTCATATATTCCAGGTTAGTTGTGTTCATGGCATATAAGTTTATATAAAAACACATAGCCTCCATATAAAGGATCATTGAAGAAGAAGCATGGTATTAGGCAGGTAGCCTCAAATTTCGTTTTTTAGCTATCTATAAACTATGGTAAACATGAATTTTTATGTAGAGAGAGTTAAATTGTTGAGATTTATGCATCAGAATGTCTTCCAGATAATACCAAATATATTTAGCTAGTTCTTTTACCAAGAGAAATTCAAATACTTTATGAAATGACTCAGTTCATTGTTTCAATATCTTTATTGAATACCTAATGTCAGTAAATAACAAATAATTCATTTCTACTGGAGTATGTCTTCATTAATGGATGCTATTTACTTTCCCTATGTAGGCTAAATAATATATCATCTATTATAATCAGATAAAGTCCTCCTAACTCATGCATCTGTCTAAACTGGCTCCTCAAAGTAATTTATAATGAAGAAAATAATATGTTAGAAATCTCTGGGGTAGTAATCATATATAAATTCAGGGGAGTTGGAGGAGAGCCCTGAGCTCCAGTTCAGGAACTGAGGCCCCTTAATATATGGATGTCAGCCTGTGAGACTCTGAGCCGAGAACCCAGCTAGGTTGTTCCTTGATTTCTGACCTACAGAAATCCTGAGATTGTAAATGGGTGCCTAAGCCACTGATTGGTTGTAATTAATTATGCAACAACAAATAACTAATATAGATGACCAACCATATTATTTAAAATACATTGTGTATATATTTAAAATACGTGTGTATTGTATTTAAAATACAATGTGAAATTTCTGGGATTTGACCATTTTTGATACATGAAATAAGGGCCATTTCATGGAGTTCAATGAGTCCTTATTTAGATTACTTAATTTTTTGTGGTTATACAACTGAGACTCTCAGCCGGTAGGGGTCATCTGCAGTTGCCCGCCGCATGACCTCTCATAGGTAGTTCATGTGGTAGTTTTGTTTCTAATAGGAGAATCTCTGACTACTTCTATATCCAACCTCAAAATTCTTTTTTAAAGAATTGCCTGACTAGGGATACCTAAGGTAAATTTCCTTTTGGTAGACTAAAAGTTAACTAACTAGGGGTCTTAATTAAATCTGCAAAATCTCTTCACTTTTGCCATGTTATGTTGGTTAAAAGCAAGTTACAGGTCCACACTCAAGGAAAGGGAATTAAACAAGAGTGTATATCATAATTTTAAATTACTCTCATCTCACATATGAATTTGTGAATTTTTTAATAAGATGTGGCTAAGAAAATGGTTTGTAATTTATTATCTACAAAGTCAAAGTCTCTCTATCACTCTATTTCTTTCTCTGTATCTTTTTTTTTTTTTTTCCACTGTCTAGGTACTATTTATCTTAGTTTGTAAATTCTGAGCAGCAGATTTTCCCTTACACAGTTTTATTAATTGTAGACCATTCTCATTTATTATTCATTATTGTAAAGTCTGTATCAATTTTATTGTTGAGATATGTTTGAGATATGTTACTTTTGCCAGTATACCTTCTGCTAAATACCTGGGACTACTTTCTTATGTTCAGAGATATTTTGTATTACATGATTATGGGGCTTTGTATTTTATCCAAATTGCCTTGGTATTCTGGATTTCTTAATTCATTTATTTATTCAAGAATATTTTCTTTCTTTTTTTTTTTTTTTTTTTTAAGGAATCTCTATGTCCAACATGAGGCTCAAACTCATGACTCTGAGATCACATACTTCACCAACTGGGCCAGGCAGGTGCCTCATATTTTGAGATCCTACTATGTGTCAAGGGAGGACATGAAAGAAGTATACAGATTCAACAGTGGTGCATACAGACCAGTAGGAAAGACAGATATTAGTCAAATGATCACATGCAAATAAATAAACAGTGTCTGTGACAATGGCTATCAGAAAAGAAAAAAGAACATCGTTTCATATGCGAATGACCTGACCAACTCATGCAAGTCTGCCATGTTTCCCTGAGTTAGGGGGTTTGGAATATGAGAAGGAGGGATGAGGCTAAGCAGAGGGAGAAGAACAGTCTACATGAAGGGCACTGCATGTACTAAAAATCTATGGTAGAAGGGAGCATAACAAAGATTAGGGCCCGAGAAAACCCCTGTTTAGTGGAGTTGAAAGATCTGTGTAGAATGAGACTGGCAAAGAAGTTAGGGACTGGATCATGCAAGGCATATTATATTCCACCATCTTACTGGGAGCATTAGGAGACATTGAAGAATTATAAGCAGGAGAAGTAGTATGACTGGAAATAGTTTTGTGCTGGGCAGTGGACAAGCAGAGGACATTCAAGGTGACTCTACTTAGAACAGTTAGGAGGCAAGTGAGACATAGTAGAACATAGGTATAACTAGTACAGAAACAAAGAGATGGACAAAGGGGTATAGATTCAAGGGGCATTTACTGGGCAGTATTTATACGTTTGGTGCTGAGTTGGATGTCTGATAACCAACCATCCCAGTTTGTGTAGAACTAATAAAGTCTGTTGATGCCAGATTAGATGAAGTGCTTTTGGTGCTAAAACCAAGAAAGTCCCTGCCAACCTGGGATGAGATGGTCACCATAAGAAGGAAAGTGAAGGATGATTATATCAGGCTTCATACTGAGTCTATCCATTTTGGTAGAGGGAATAATCTCCAGGATCTATCTCCCACTGTGGGAAATAATGGGCAGTTGGGTGATTTCCTGAGTTAAATTGGTAAGTATCTTCCAAGCCTATAACTTCTCAAGATTTTACTCTTAAACCATTTAGTATTATCATATACGTGAAAAATCATTCATTCATTTATTCCATTAGTATTTTTCAATTCATCTACTGAACCCATGGAGATGACATTCTAGTTTGAGTTGAGAGGATGGAGTAGGCATATAGATAAGTAGAGTCAGATTGCAATAAGAATTATGGGAAACTATTTCCCATGATGAGGGTTTCCAAGAGTGATAATGGTTGGAAGGTGCCTCGTAACTTCCATGTGTTCAAGAGCCTAACTAGAAAGAGAACATTTGAGCACAGACCTGAAACAGGTGAGGAGTTATATTGGTCTGCTCCATGGGGAAGGGAATTCGGTTAGAAAGAAGAAAACAATGCAAATTCCTGAAGAAAGAATCTACCTGGAAAGTTTGAAGGGCTGTGAGGAAGACCAAAAGTGTGGCTAGAGCAAGGGAGCAGAGAAAGAGTCCCAGGACCTGAAAGGGGTGATGGAGGAGATGTGTGTTGAGACTGTGTATGTAATTCCTGATGAACTGTCTTGGTGGAGGGCAACAACAGTACAAGTTAATCTAGGTAATTTTCTTTTTAGTAGTGCCATCAATGCTTGTCTAAATTTCTTCTACACCTGTTTCTTGAGGATATGGTGATTTATTTCTGCTTTTGCAGTTTTGTTCCAAAAACATATTTAACTTGTAAGATCATTCTTTTCTCCTCCCTCCCTCCCCTACCTCCTACTTCTCTCTCCTTCTGGGGTGTGTGTGTGTGTGTGTGTTTAAGATGACAGGAAGGGGACAAATGTTTGCTGAGGACTTCTACATGCAAAACATTATATTAGGTATTTTTCACAAATTAGAATAGTTATTAGATTATCACAATGTTAGAGATTCATAACCTGAGAGTCATCTGTACGAGCAGCGTACAGATGTAAACCCCAGTTGCAAATTCAGATCTGTTTCACTTTGAAATCCATGATGCTAAAATGTTTGAAGGAGGAATCACTGAATAAGGAACGCTAACTTTATACATATAACTATATATTTACATTAGTACATATTTATGCCATATATAGACATAAATATACATGCATTCATACAATGTCTGTAATGTAAGGTATAAACTAAAGACATTGTGAGATTAAGATGATATTTGGTAGAAAAGTCAGGTGACTCTAGAACAATTAATAAGACAATAATAAAGTTGATTACGTAAAAAACTAAACAAAAGCTAGAAAGGATTCTTTTTTACATCAGCAGTCTGAAGTAAAGGAAGCTCCTGGATGAAAGAGACTCGGGGAATGGGCGTGGAGGATTTCTTAACCAGATTACCTCTGAAAGACAGAGTGTAGTTTCAGGAATCAGGGTAGTGGAGGGGCTTAAGGCGGGTGTGGAGGGAGGGCTGTGGGGAGGAAAGGAGAAAGAAAGAACAGAGATGTTAAATGTCACAAAACAAGTCACTGAAACTGACTACACACAGCCTCTACAGGGTCTTGACCACAGAGTGAAACCACGAAGTCCGCTTGATCTGTGTTTGCTGGAATACTCTGAACATGATGACCTTTCCAAGTGAATGTCGGGTGCCAGTGGCATTTCTTCCAGCTGAGCACCGCATCTGGATTTGATCATTAACATGCCCTTCTTTATCTGTCACCATTCTCAGGCAATGAGTCCTACCTGGTCTTTGTTCCTTGTGAGCCTTTCTCGTTGGGATTCTAAAATACCAAAGGGGAAATATTCCTCAGCTCTACATGTAGCATATCAGGACGTAGGGAACTTATTTATCATCTGTCTAGTCTCGAAGAATCTGACAAGGAGCTTTTCAGAAAAACCAAAACGGAGGGCGCACATATTTTGGTGGCAGGGAATGGATTCCCAGAGTGTAGTTTCCTGGTTTGTTTAAAGAAAATGAAACTGTCGGCCTCCAGTGAGGCTAAGATTGTGGTGATGATTGTGGATTTGGAGAACAATGATCGGGGTGCCACGATTAACACAATGCAGGAACCAGCAAGCCTGAGAAGAAAGCACTACCTTTCTAGGAAGGAAAGAGGGAAAAAAAAAAAAAAAAAAAAGGATCCTGGCAAGGAAGGTTGTTAACACTGGAACCAGATTTTAAATGATTATAATCTGTTCCAGTGGAGGTCTTTATAAACAAAAACAAAACAGCGCTTAGTATACCCAGAAGACTAGAGGTGTGGCTCTGCATAAGTTAAACTATAAATTAATTGACTATTATGGGTTTTTCCCATGGCCAATTTATATTTAATTACTGATAATATAAAAACATAAATTAATGAGACACTTTCGCTCATTGTATTGCTCTTGCTTATGGCTCTCAGTTGCTTAGAATTTACCCTTACATTTCCTTAGCATGGACTCACATCCTAACCCATTTTTCCCAAGACCTGGCTAGACCTGTTCCCGCTACACTAACATTCCTAGTTACCTACCATTAGTTCCTCATATTTATATACTCCTATGTGAATCTTGGTGGCATTAGCTACTCACTTACACCTTCACAGTATTTTTTAAAAGATAGATTTATTTATTTGTTTATTTAATGAGAAGGGGGAGAGAGAGAGTGAGCAGGGGAAGGGGCAGATGGAGAGGGAGAAAAGCAGATTCCCTGCTGAGTGGAGTGCTCAATGTGCAGCTGGATCCCAGAACCCTGAGATCATGACTAAAGCCAAAACTGAGAATCCACTGCTTAACCAACTGCCACCTACTACTTCACAATATTGTTTCATCTTCTATCCTCTCCTCTTTATACTTCAGGTCCCAAATGACAGATTACTTCCTTAGAGTAATTCCTAATTCCCCACTGTTTGTGGGTTTGCATAATCCTTCTTGACATCATTTATTTTCATTGTCTATTGTAGGTATCCATACACCAGTCTTGATAGTGAATTGCACAAAAGCAAAGATTATATTTACTCATCTTCAATCACTATATAATAACCACAATGCATATACAAAAGCATGTAATATCATGAGTATTTTGAAATTAGGAACTAGTTATATATGTGTACTTAATACACTTCCTGCAGAATGCTTTCAAACCTACCCTGCATGGCCCACATCAATTGGCTGTGAGTCATGGATTGCACTGTGTGTCTCATGACTCTAGTTTTTCTAATTTCATTGTCTAAGACTCCCATAATTTTTACCTACGTTTTTGGAAGAGCCTTCTAACTAGTTTCCATGTCTTCAGAGCATTGCCTTTCCAACACATCCCTTGCAAAGTAACCACAAGTGTTTTTAATATCTAGACATATCATGTTCTTGCTCAACGACAACAAACAAGAAAATTTTGATGTGCCCTAAGCAGATATTCAATCAAGTATGAAGATGGTGAGAAGCTGGGGACACAATGAACTGAAAGTGAAAGCCAGCCCTGCAGATAATCAGCAAGAATAAGGATAAGGCCTCCCGAAGATCTGACTGCAACATTCTCCTGAGAGCACAAACAATGCTCCAACTACACAGACCATGCCAGTACTATAACATGACCATACGTTCCCCTCCTCTGACCAGTGGCAGTGATCACTGCTTCTCTTTCATTACAACTCTAACCCAGGTTCCATCTTCCCACCTAGGAATCCTGAGTCACAAACTACCCCCTGGTACTTACAGCATCCTGTTCAGAACTGACTATGGCTACCCTAACTTCTCCCTAAATTCACAAGACATAAGTCCAAATGCCATAAAAAGTCTATCCTTAACCCCCTTCATGGTGACCCCCAAGTTTGCTCTGAACATGCTCCCTACTGTTGCAGTACAATGAATAAATCTGACTTTCCTGGGCTCCAGGAATGCTCCTAGGGGACTTTGTTCATTGAACCATTGTACAACACACTTCACCAATTATGGGTTATAGTCCCCCACCCCCATCCCAGTAACTTCTCTTTCCCACAATGAAGATCAGTGTCAATAACGAAAGGCAAATAACACTGATGAGAGAATGTTACTCATGGGTTTTGTTTGGAGGAAAAAAGGTGGTAGATCAGTAGATCTATAGAAATAGTAGGCAAGCTGTTAAAGACCCTGCTTCTTCTACCTAAAAGTTACCTTTCTATCCTCTGATCATAGGTCTTAATAGATCCTGACACCAAAGGCATGCCCTCCTCCAAACACATCATCTACTATCTTGTATGTGCTACTGCTATGTCCATTTTCTAATTTACCAATTCCATTAACCATTCTCTACATGAAAAATCTCTATGAGCATAAAGTCTAGCTCAACTCTCATTTTTTCTGGGAAATTGTCTCCAGGTCCAACATTCAGAATTAATCACCTTCTCTTCTAGACTCCCATAATTCTTGAATTTGTATTAAACTTATTTGCTTACATATTTATATCTCTGTATCATGAGCCTTTTGGGTTTTATGAGTCCACATTTTTTATTCGTCATGCCCAACACAGTTTCTTGAAAACAAGGCAGCTCAATATGCATATAATTGATTAGTTTCAGAAGTACTGACCCATGTAAACAAATTCTCAAGGAACTTGTAAATAATCCAGGATCCCAAGTTAACATTTCAACATAACAGTCACATCTGGTTTAAAAAACAGAGGTGGTAACTTCTCAAGCCATTTTTAAAGGGCAAGTCTCCTGAGGAGGCCAAATTATAGATCCAAATATTACCACTGAGCACCAAATTACAAAGAAGATGGAATTTTCTAGAACAGTTCCAAGAAGTAGTGTGGTATTCTAATGCACAGTCTTCTCCTATTTAGGAACATTGCTATAGAAATCACTGCTATAGTCAGCAAAACCCAGAGTATCGGTTTTCCTAAGAAAATTAGCTATAGCGTTCTTATTCTTTGGTCCCCCACCACTCTTGAAGTTTGACTACGTTAGGTTGAACTACCCCAAATTTCCCCTTTTTCCATCAAAATTGTCAAATACCATCAATGCTACATGGTCCAAAAAAAATTCATACCTCCTAACTCCAAACTGGACTGTGATGGGTGAATGGATTAGGTTGTACCTTCCTTTAGTTTCATTTTACTATATATCACAGGCTGTCATCATAAAGATTGGATTTGGTTGTCCCCCCTCTCCTTAACAACAGATATACACGTCGCTGTTTAAGGAGAATTCTTCCTGCAAATGGTGAATCCTAACCATTTGCTATTTAATTTTACTGGTTTCAAACTGAGAGCAATGTTTTCTTGACCTCGGCCTTCACTACATTAAGAAGACTAAAACCATCAGACTGACTACAGTGCCATCATCTTTAGAGACTTATCATACAGCTTCTGATCTATGAACACATCGTTAAAGCTTAGAAATTGGATCTAACTATGGTGCACAATGCACTTTGTTGCAGTGAATCCATCTTCAATTACTGATAGCATGAAACAGTCTTCTAAAATATCACATCAGGGTTGTTCTGATTAACAATCATTTCACAAATATGGTGATCTCACAGCGTATATACTGAGAACAGAGTTGAAGATAGCTTTCATTGTACTTACTTATCTAACCTGGTTGAAAACACCAATATTTTAAAAAGCTTTTTTTTTTTCCTAATATATATTTAACATTAATCTGTAAAATTTACTGTTGTAGATTTTATCTTCAAATTTCAACACTTGGGAAATATTACTACCTTGGAAGTTGATTACCATCTAAAGAAACTGGTTATAGTTTGGTATCCTAAAATTTATAGATTTTTTCTATTTCTCTTTATATTCCTACTAGAAATTTTTGGCTCAGGCATTTCAATTTACTTTTCCATTAGTTATAAATACAATTTGAAGGTGAACACGGTTTGCATAAGCAAATGAGTTGGCTGAATGGACAGGGAGCTCTAAGTTACATATTGATTGAAAAAATATGAATATACAATTCAAAGATAAAAAGTTCAATTCTTAATTATTGTGTTGCCTACAAGACACATAAGTACTTTTTTAAAAGCCTTATTTATTTAAGGTTTTTGGAAGATAATTTTTAAAATACAATTTTGAGTCATTGTTTCAGATTTCCATAAAACTTGCAAAGAGAATATAAAGTTCTCACAAAATTACATCCAGTTTTTCCTATTATTAACACATTACATTAGCATTAGATGTTGGTCATAAATTATGAACCAATATTGATGCATTTTTACTCACTAAAGTCTATTCTTTATTCCTATTTCCCTAGTATTTTACTTTATATCCTCTTCTGTTACATAATGTTCATCATGTTTGCTCATCATAATCATGCCTCCTTATGCTTTCCTTGTTTTTTAAATTTGACTTATTTTATTTTTAATATTTTTAACTTTAGGTATAGTTGACATACAATGTTACATTAATTTCAGAGACACAAATAGTGATTCACCTTCTCTGTATGTCATGCTATGCTCCCCACAGGTGTAGCTACCATCAGTCCTCATACAATTCTAGGATTTTCCTTATTTTTGATGGCCTCGACAGTTTTGAGAAATACTGATTGGATATTTTGTAGAATGTCCCTCATTAGGATTAGTCTGTGTTGTTCTCATGATTAGGCTACAGTATTTGGAGGAATAAGACCACAAAGATAAAGTGTCATTCTCATGATGACATATCAAGGGTATGTAATATTGACTTGACTTACCCTTGTTGAGTTAATCTTGATCTCCTGAATGATGTATAGTTTGTCAGATCTCTCTGTAGTAAAGTTACTCTTTTATTCCTTTCTATACTGTACTCTTTAGAAAAATAGTCACTATGTGAAGCCTACTCTTAAGCTATAGGGAGTAAGTGAGGGGGTCTCCTTGAGGGCAGAGTATCCACATAAATTATTCAGAATTCTTCTGCATAGGAGATTTATTTTCTCCCTTTTATTTACTTTTCCAAATAATTAAATAATTGGTCTAAACTCACTGCTATTTATTTTTATATGGCTATAATCCAACACTAAATTATTTATTTTGTTGCTAAAATTGTTCCAATTTTGGCCACTGGAAGCTCTTTCCTTCAGCTCCTACGTTCCTTTGACATATTGCCATTCAATTATTTTTTAAGCACCTCATTTTTTGGGCACTGCAGTATGAACAGGCTCATCCTGTAGATTCTCTGACTTAGCCCTAGAAGCAGCTATTTCTCCAAATTCCCAGTTTGTTTTGTTGAGAATGGCATGAGAAACAAAGATGCGGTCACCAGGTATGTTCATTGCTCCTGAGTTATAATTGCTATTAGGCCCTTTTAGCCGGAAGAGCAAGGGAATATATGTGTTCATACTACTTCATGTAATTTTCAAATCTATAAATATTTCTATATGTATGTATCTTTATTTATATTTTTTAAACATTTTTTTAAAGATTTCACTCATTTATTTGACAGAGATCACAAGTAGGCAGAGAGGGAGGCAGAGAGAGAGGAGGAAGCTGGCTCCCTGCTGAGCAGAGAGCCCGATGTGAGGCTCGATCCCAAGACCTTGAGATCATGACCTGAGCCAAAGGCAGAGACTTTAACCCACTGAACCACCAAGGCGCCCCTAAACTAAACATATTAATGCTGATATCTCCAACTCTAACTCATTAACACATGGCTCATTCTAGCTTCCTCCCCTGCATCATATGTAACTTCTACTCTAGCATGAGAAAATTGATTCCCACCATTCGACTTCCATTAAGTTAATTGTTCATTTTCAGTAATACACACACACACACACACACACACACACACACACACACACGTTTTCAAAAATGTTAACTGATAACCCCATGGGAAACACCTTTACGAAATTAAGTTCAGTGCCATATATATGTTTTCTTCAGTCTTTGTTTCAGTCTCCATTCATCTCCAAAATCACTTAGTATCTTTCCTCCTAACTCTTCAGGGAAGTTATTTGATGCTTTTGTAATATAAGTCCATATTTTTGTCACGTGACTTTCATTCTGGAATCTCTGGCTAAGTGGCGTTTTAAATATGCATATACTAAAGTTCATTATTTTTGCTGAAGTTCTATAAGTTCTGACAAATGCCTAGGGTCGTGTGCCCTGTGGTATGTTACCATACAAAATAGCGTCGATAACTTAGAAAGTTTCTTATGTCTCATCTCTTCAGCTCTCCTTCCTCCCCAAAGCCCTGGAAACCACCGATATATTTGTTTCTATGGTTTTATTTCTCTGAGAATGTTACATAAATGAAATCATACAGTAAACACAAGGTATTACATACTGTACATACTATATTATATAAAGTATGTATTATAAGGCTTTTCTTTCTGATTTCTTTAGCAATATGCTTTCAGGTTTCATCTGTGTTTTTGAATGGCTTGGCAGCTTATTTCTTTTTATTACTAAAATGTATTCTAATACATCAATAAAATGTATTCTATCCCAGGTTGTTTACCCATTTAGTCACTGAAAACCATTTCAATTTTGTTTTGTTTTGTATTCTGAAAATGATGTTGAATAAAACTACTGTAAACAGTTGTCTATAAGATATTGGTATGAGCATACATTTTCAGACCAATTAGGTAGAAACATAAGAGCACAATTTCTGGTTTATAACCATGTTTCATCATGTAAGAAACTGCCAAAGTGGTTGTCCTATTTTGCATTTTACCAGAAATAAGAGTTCCACCAGGAATGAAAATTCTCTTTGTTCTAGATCTTTGCCAGCAACTATTATTACCAAATGTGAGATTTAAGCCATTCCAATAAGCATATTATGGTATCTCATTGTTCTTTCAATGTGTATTTCCCTAATGACAAATGATATTGAGCATTGTTTTCAAATGCTTGGCATGTGCATATCATCTTTGGTGAAGTGTCTGTTTAGATATTTTGCCCATTTATGAACTGGAATGCATGTTTTCTTCCTGTTGGGTTTAAGAGGTTGTTATATATTTCAATTACTGTTTTAAGTGTATATTTTGCTAATACTTTCTCCTAGGCTGTGACTTATCTTCTTATTCTCATAACAGTGTCTTAGAAGGATATGAATTTTTAAATCCAATAAAGTCCAAATCAGCAATTCCTCATTTAACGAATAGTGATTTTTTATTCTATCTAACAACTCACTACCACATCCAAAGTCATCTAGATTTTAAGTTTTTTCTAAAATATGTAATTTTACATATTTTACATTTATATCTGTAATCCATTTTCAGTTATTTTTTGTAAAGTGTGCCAAAGCTGTGTCTAAGTTTTTTTTCTTTTTCTTCTTGTTCTTTTTTTTTTTTTGCATGTGGATCTCTGGTAGTTCCAGCACCATTTGAAAATGACTATCTTTTCTCCCCTAAATTGCCTTTGCTACCTGTGTAAAAATCATTTGAATATATT
Organism: Mustela nivalis; assembly: GCF_964662115.1. NCBI lineage: Eukaryota > Metazoa > Chordata > Mammalia > Carnivora > Mustelidae > Mustela > Mustela nivalis. The sequence goes on from NC_139030.1 coordinate 79,881,998, forward strand.
TGTTTGGGGCTGTTTATTAGATTCCATTAATTTAAGTGTGTATTATTTCAACAGTACCACTCTATCTCGATTACTGTAGTGTTATAGTATGTCTTGACATTGGTTACTGTAAGTCCTTCAACTGTCTTCTTTTCCAGCATTGTGCTTGCTAATCTGGGTTCTTTGCCTTTCCATATAAATTTCAGATTCAGCTTGTTTATATATAAAAAATATCTTATAGGAATTTTTTTGAGATTTCACCTATTCTATAGATCAAAGTGAAAGAATTTTATCAATACTAACTCCTCCAATCTATGAATATGGAATATTTCTCCATTTATAGACATCATCTATGATAGCTTTATCAGTTTTGTAGTTATATGCAAATGTAGCATATATAAATTTTGATATATTTATACCTAAGTATTTCAATTTTGGCATTATTCTAAATGTTTTTTATTTCAAATTTCATTTGTTCAATAACTGTGTACAGGAAAACAATGGAGTTTTGTATAATGTCCTTTATCCTGCAACTTTGTTATACTCACTGATTAATTCAAAGAGTACTTACATGAATTCACTGGAGTTTTCTACATACACATTTGTTTCCCTTGGTGAATAAAAGCAATTTTATTTCTTCCCTTTAAATCTGTTTGTTTTACTTTCAAATCAGTATAGATTTTTAGCACTTGGCTTCCGGTATGATATTGACTAAAATATTTCCTCAACTTGATAAATACTTCTCAAAAAATAGCCACAGGTCATACCACACTTAATTTCCAATTACTGAATGTATTCCCCATAAAATCAGGAACAAGACAAGTATATCTGCTCTCACCACTTCTATTCACTATTGTACCAGTTCTGGCCAACAAATTAAAAGGCTAAAACAACAGCAACAGAACATGCAAAGCATGCAGTGAAGAAATTAATTGATTAATTATTAATTCTCTCTGTCTATATAGATGATTTGATAGTTTATGTAGAACATCCAAAAGAATCTATAAAGAATTCCAGGACTCAATGAGTTCAGAAAGTTCACAAGAAACTATAAACAACAACAAAAAAATCAGTTACATTTCTATATCACAGCAACAAATATATAGAAACCCAAATTTAAAAAATACTACCATTTACAATAGTTTAAAAAACTGAAATGCCCAGGTGTAAATCTAATAAAACATGTACAGGATTCTTATGCAGCAAGACAAAAACATACTGATGGAAAAAATCAATATAAAATTCGAATAAATGAGGGACATTTGATTTCCACAGCTTGGAAGGCTGAATATAGCCAATTCTCTCCAAAGTGATAAGCATATTTGATGCAGCACCTATCAAATCTCTATAAGGGTTTTTGTAAATATAAATGAGATTATTTTAAAATTGTATGGAAAGGCAATAACATGGACGACAAGGGGAGATGAAGAGGAAAAGGGAGTTGGGGTAAATTGGAAGGGGAGGTGAACCATGAGAGACTATGGACTCTGAAAAACAACCTGAGGATTTTGAAGGGGCGGGGGGTGGGTGTGAGGTTGGGGGAACCAGGTGGTGGGTATTAGGGAGGGCACGGGTTGCATGGAGCACTGGGTGTGGTGCAAAAACAATGACTACTGTTACATTGAAAATAAATAAAAAATTAAAAAAAAATTGTATGGAAAGGCAAAATAACTAGAACAACTAAAATAATTCTGAAAAAGAAGAATAAAGTGGGAGGAATTATTCTAATTGAATTCAAGACTTATTGTATAGCTATAATTTTCAAACTATGCCATTTTTGAAGGGATGGACACATAGAAGAATAGAACAGAAGAGAGAATCCAGAAACAGAGTCATACAAAAATACCCAATAAATTTTTCATGGTGGAACAAAGACAATTCATCAGAAAAGATGGATAGCCTTTCCAACAAGCAGTGCTGGAAAAACTGAGCTTCTATAAATAAGCAAACAAAAAAGTGGACCTCACACCTTATACAATGCCTAAATTCATATCTTATATAAAATTAACTTAAAATGTATTATAAAGTTAAATGTAAAATATAAAATTATAAAACTTTAAGAACTTAAATAGGAAGTTTTCAGGCCTTAAGGCATGATGAAATGTTCTTAGACCTGTCACCAAAAGCTAAATCTGTTAAAGAAAAAAATCAATTAATAGCTTATCATAACTGTGAAAAAATCCTGTTATGTGAATTAACAGACAAACTGGGAAGAAAATATTTGTCAACCACGTAGATGGGAAAGGACTCATATCTAAAATATGTAAGTAACTCCCCAAATCCAACAATTAGAAAGAAAACAAAACCCCCCAATTAGAAAATAGATAATTAACAAAATGACAAATAATTATATGAAAATATGTTCAACATCACTAATCATTAGGAAAAAGAGATATTATCACACAACTATTAAAACATATAGATTCTGGTGACAATGCACAATTTTTACCAGACAAATACTGAGGACAATACAGGAAAACTGAATCTATATTCATTCACTGCCAGTAAGAATGAAAATAAAATAAAATAAACTCAGTCATTGGACTTCTAGACTTTTATTCAAAACCCAAAAACTTACGCTCACACAAAACTCTGTACTCTCAGTTTCAAAAATGACCTTTCTTTATTAATAGCTAAAACCAGAAACATCCAAAACATTCCCCAGTAGGCAAATGGTTAAACTTTGGTACATCTGTATCCATGGACTATTACTCAGCAATAAAAAAGAAATGAAATATTGATACACACAACAGCTTGGATGACTCTCATGGACATTAAGCTCAGTGAAAAAGGCCAGTCTCAAAGGGTCACATGATCTATGATTTAATTTCTATAATATTCTCTGTATTATAAAAGTTATGCAGATGCAAAGCAGATTACTGTTTTCTGGGGGTTAGAAATAAAGAGAGGTGGAGGGAGGTGTGAACTATTAAGGGTAACATAAAGAAAGTCTTTGTGGTGATGCAATAATCCCATATGTTGATTGGGATGATTGCAGTGAATATATACATTTGATAAAATGATATAGAACTATGCATACATATTATATAAATGTCAATACTCTGCTTTTGATCTTGTATTACAATTATTTAAGAAGCAATATTTGATAGGGAGAGAATGGGTAAGAATATGTGGGATATCTCTGTACTACTTTTGCAGCTTTTTTATATTATAATTTTAACATGAAAGTTTAAGTTGTTGTATTTTCATGACTTAAATTTTACATAAGTATTTATTCATTAATTCAACAAATATTATTAATTACCTCATCTACCTGTACTATTTCAAGTGATGGAAATTCACCAGTGAGTAAAGCAGTTTCCATTCCCATGGGCCTTCCATTCTAGTTGGGGAGAGGGGGGGTTACATAAAATAAGACATTTAATCTGCAGGTGTTGTGTCAAGTAGTGACAACAGGGCAAGTGACCGTTAATGATGAGGAATGGGGAGCACAGCTTTATCCATAGTGATCAAAGGAAGCCTCTGATGGGGTTCCAGGACATGAACTTAAGTAAAGGCATTAGTTAGGAGGCTATCTGGAGACATTGTTCTAAGCAGAGATGACATCAAGACCCTGAGATTAGAGTAAGATTGGCATGTTCAGTGAAGCCCAAGGAGCTTATATGGCTGAGCTATGAACAGTAAAAGATTGGAAGGAATTGGAATCAAAGTAACAAGTGGCCAAAATGTTGTATAGCTGGTAAGAATTTTGGATTTTACACTAACCTGGAAACGCCTTGAAAATTTTTGAGAAAAGTGCAATATAGATTAAAACTAAAGAAAATTAAGACAATTAAAATTTAACATTAAAGAGTATTACTATGGTTTTATTTACTAGACTGTAGAAAGGCTTGGATGGATGGTATAACCCAAGGAAAAACCTGCCACCCACAAATATACCTCGTCTTTTGTGATGAAACTACAGAAATTTGATTTTCCAGAGACTTAGAAACACCAGAATTATTAGAATTGTTTATCTCTTGTCAAATGTCAAGATCATCTATATTTAAGATATTTAGTAGATAGTTTATTCACAAAAATATTGTGGTGCATAAATAGTTTTAGTTTCTACAGATTCATTCATTCAGAAAGCAACATACTCCATATATATAATATCTACTTTAATTCATTCATTCATTCATTATATATATATATATATATAGAGAGAGAGAGAGCATATTTAATTTTAATTTTTAAGATTTTATTTATTTGAGAAAGAGAGAGAGCATGAGTAGAAGGAATGGTTAGAGAGAGAAGGAGAAGCAAACTTCCCACTGAGCAGGGGGCCTGATACAGGACTCGAGCCCAGGACCCTGGGATCATGACCTGAGCCAAAGTCAGATATTTAACTGAATGAACCACCCAGATGCCCCTGGAGCATATTTTATTTTGTAGAAACTGGTATTTGTTCAGTAAATACAGATGAATGAATAAGTTAGACATCAGAGGACTCCTGGGTGGCTCAGTCAGTTAAGTGTCTGCCTTTGGCTCAGGTCATGATCTCAACTTCCTGGGACCGAGCCCTACTCAGTGGGGAGTCTGCTTCTCCCTTTTCTTCTGCCCCTACTCCCCTGCTCATGCTTTCTCTCTCTCTCAAATATGTAAAATAAATCCAAAAAAAAAAAAGATAAGATTTCATTGTCTCACTATGTTTTATAGGTGATTGATGTATAAAGTATAACAGTGCAAGCATGTGGGAGGATATTCTATAATAGAAAGAGGTGTAAGTTATGGAGAAAGGAAAAAAAAAATCATATCCTTCATGAGCTCAGATGTGGCACCTGATGCATGCTGAAGGGTAAGTAGATATCTGCCCTGTGGCCAAAGAAGAATATTCTAAGGGCACACCTAAGTAACAGCCAGTACCCAGGCAAAAAAAGTGTGAAAGATGATAAGTGGTTACAGTATCGAGTTCCTAATTTGCATGATGCATAGTTGTGCAAATACAAGCTCTGAACTATAGTTCCAGGTTACACTTCTTATGGGCATTTTAACCTCAATATGTCCATATTGGTAGAATTAAAAGTGGCTGAGTATGACTCAAGGTCAGGACATTGAAAAGGAATCTCCAAATGAGGTTTCAGAGATGGGCATAAAAAGCAAGAACTTTATTTGTAAGAGATGAGGAATTATGATGATTTTGGTAAAAATCATCATGATCATATTTACCTCAGAAGTTCTGTTCTGAGAACAGAATGGAAAACCATTAGGAGAAGTATGAAGTCTAAGACCAAGAAAACCACTTTGCAATTTATTTCAATACTCTTGTCTAGAAATGGTAATTGCTGGAAGTAATGGAGTATTAGGGAAGGAAGGGGATACATGGGGAATGGATAAAGAACACAACAGGATAGAGATTGAGGGGAGAGAAGTAGAAGATTCAGAACTGTTTCAATGTAGCAGGAGGATGTGGGAACAGAAGAGTCTAGGCAGCTGGGAGGGTGTTAAGTAAAAATGGTAGAAATGATGTTATCATTGACAAAGGAAAGGGAAGAAAACTTGGAGAGCAGGCAGTGATTGTGGGACAAGCCTAGTGCAAACTCAGTTTGAGCACACCAGGTATAAGTACACATATGTGAGTTTGGGATGGAAATACAAAATTGAAAACATCACCTCTATGTAACAAAAGAAAGATTAGCAGATGCCAACACCACTTTTTCCAGTAACTGTTGCTATTTAGTATCCTGGGTTAGGTTAAGTTGTAACAGAGTCCACTCTGCCTCTAACCAAGTTAGCTGTTTTGTTTTGTTTTGTTTTTATTTTGCCTAGCTGGGCCACATGGAAGGTAGGCTCTAGAAATAGCTTTTTGTAATTACTTAGAAAAAAAATGGAGGAGAAAGAAAAAGAAAAAAAAAAGGACAGGAAAAGGGAGGAGGAGTAGGAGAAAGATGAGGTGGAAGAGAAGAGGGAAGTAGCAACAGCAGGTTACATATAAAGAAATCAAATTCTTTCTCCATCCCATCATTTTTTGGTGCTTTCCCACATCCTCAGGGAAAAAGAGCTTTGTCCTTTATTAGTCTCTTTGACATATCTTCATATCATAACTAGATCTTGATATCTAGGTGCAGGAGTCCCAACCCTACATCTTTTCTCAATAGAGAAGCTGATAATGATCATAGATCAGAATGATAGGGATGACGGCACGTGCAAAGCAAAAGTAGCACATATTGTCACTGGCTATCTTTGTGGAGATGACATGGCAACGTGGGATAGAACCTGTAGTGTTGTTAAATTATGGATTAGCACCAATCTCATTCTTGAACTTATGTCAAGTCCTGAAGAGGTTCCACTTTTAATTACAGCCTCCCTTAAAAGGCACTCTTTAATTTTTTATTAAGTGAGCAAACTCATGTACTTGATTTGATTTCAACACGTAGATGATGTCTGGTGATCTCTAGGTGAGATCCAGTCTATGTATCAGAATGAAGTATGCAGATGTGTTGAAATATGGCTTAAATGTGTTAGTGGCACAACTGATGATGGCAAAGAATTAATGGTAATAATCTATTCCAAAAAGTGAAACATTACATTGGGGAGGGTATGTGCTTTGGTGAGTGCCGTGAAGTGTGTAAACCTGGCGATTCACAGACCTGTGCCCCTGGGGATAAAAATATATGTTTATAAAAAATAAAAAATTAAAAAACAAACAAACAAACAAACAAACAAAAAAGTGAAACGTTAAAGGTTATATCATGGGTGACAACATTAGGGATTGCTTCACAAACATGTCATCAGTGCCCTCAAGAGAACATGGTAATATGCTAGGACTTCTCGGTGCCATATGGCAGGCAATATACATGTTCTAGGGCAGAAACATTGTCCAAAGTCATGTAAAAGTTGTAAGAACAATAAACAACAAACATGACCATTTTGTAGGGATGAATACAAAAATCTATATTGATTATAAAATTAGAATACAAGGCCCAGAGGTTTTATATTAACAAAAATCTCTTTAGAGTCTGTCCCCAAGACCTCATAAAAATGTGTCTTTCCTGCTTTCCTTAGGTCAGAATATTTATATTCTGAACAAGATTGAATAGGATTGTCTTGTGAAGTTTCAGGCTCTAGAAGCTCAATGAAATTTAGAATGAATTTTGCCACCAGAAAAAGTTCAGTTCATTAGATAGATGACACAGAGAGCATATGATGGCCAGTAAGTCATTGGCTCTACATGTTTCTTCTCATTGGCTACTGGGTCATTGGGGCTGATAAAACAATCACTTTGAACAACAGCCAGATTTTATACTTATTGGATATACTTTAAAAAAATCATGCTGTATTATCTTTAATTAAATACAAAGACCTTTCCAATCATTTCACTCACTCTTATCTCTCTCTTCAATAATGGTGAGGTGGATATATTTTCCTTGGGGAAAGGAAATCTATGATTTGTTGATTTCATTCACTAATAATGAAAATTTTAGAGAGCATTGGTGTCTTTCACATGAAACACATTCAGAGAATAGAATGTCTCTCTGTTGGAGATCATACAAGTTCTTCCCAGGTTAGCACCACCAGTCATCATACACAGGTTCCCAATGTCAAACTTGATGAAACTGGTCATTTTGCCAGTCTCAAAATTAATCTGAATAGGGAATCAGTCACCAGACGAGGGACTCCTTTGTACCTTTCACAACTTGTATTTAGCCTTCTCAAATGTAATATGATGCACAACAAGGTAACACTTGGCATCATAGTTCAGTGGAAATTTTCTACAGTCTCATCAATCTGATGGCATCCATAAAACCATCATGGTGGGTTATATCAGTTCAGAACTTGCCATCAATCTTAGTAAACTGTTGCACATAGATCTTCTTTACTTCATCTGTCAGGGTATGCTCAAGTCTGTTCTCTGGAAGAATGATGAAGGGGAGACATTCTTTCAACTTAAGGGGACTAGCAGATGGATAAGGAGCAAACACACTGGTTATTTTATCATCATCTAGTGCTTTGGAGCTGCTACACACTTCAGATGTTTCTTGGGCCCACAAACCATGGCTGTGCTAGACATGGAAAAAGACACGTGTGATTGTTTTTTGGGAAAAGGACAATTTTAGCTCTCTCACACTTTAGTCCCAGGATGAGAAGTTTGACTTAAAATTCTGAACAGCTTACTCTCCAATTGTCATTGAGGCTAAAGGTACTATTAAAAAAATACCCTGGTGATACGTATGATATTTATTGCTACTGTTTTAAATTGAACAAAACAGAAATACTAGTGAAATTATTTAAAAGAGAAACTTGTTGAAAATATGGTCCACAGAGTCAAAAGAATAGCTAAAAAGCAATTTGGCCTCAGAAAGGACTATAGCTTGGCTCTTGCCCAAGATCTAGGTAGTACAGATTAATGGACAATCTCTTAAGGGGTCCAATTTTTAGAAGAATCCATTTTATCCATTTTTTTTCTTTAACCCTGAGTTGCTTAGGTAATAATTAAGATGCCCAGGAAAGAGAGTATGGTGAACTGGTTTATTCACAGCTTGTTGGCTCTTCGGCACCTTTACTGGTGGTCCTTTGAGCCTGTATACAATGGCAGGAAGGCAGTATGTGGGGCTCTGGACACACACTGCACTTCTTTTAACTACATGAATTTGCCATTTTATTGATTTCTGATTGTCAGTCAGCTTAAACTTGCCAAATAAAGACATTATTCAATCAAGATGGTTTTGACTAGTCTTATCACACACTTAATTTTTTACATATCTGGCTACTGAAAACCTACAGGGATTTAAATCACCGCCAAATAAAATTTAAGTTTACTTGGAAAATTTTAATCAATCTGTTAATTGAACATCTATTATATGTAAACCAGGTGTTATATCAAGAAGCATAGTTTTCTTTAAATTCAGCATATAAACACAGAATGTAAATGCTTTATTCAGTTAATAAATTGAGCTATTCACAAATAAAGAAAATTAAATACATATGCCTTATAATCCATCATATGCTAGAGCTGAAACTCAATAAAGCCTTGCCTTCTTAGGCAGTCCCAGCCTCTTCATGGTAACATGTGACCAGATAACTGAGTTCTGTTATGTGTCCCACTCTCAAGCCTTTCCAATAAAATCATCCCATGTGATCTTCCAGACATCTTTTCCTCCATTTGATTGGTGGGTTGTATTGACCATGGTGATTATCAGAAGTCACTTATTTTATATGTGGTATTGCATCCTTCAGCCTGAGTCTGTGAATGACTGTGGGAAAGATACTTTCTCATTCTCCAAACTATGATTAATTGGATTTTACAAGTGAGGGGGAAAAATGGTCTTTTAATAAAGAAACTGAAATTATACGATTTAATTATTATAGCACTCACCTTTCTTATAATACAAATGAGGGGCTTAAATGAAATAAAGCATATACAGAGCTCAATAGAGTTCCCACCATAAACTAAGACCTGCAGTAGAAGTTCATTGTTAGGAGTAGGTAAACTGTATTTAGCTGAGTAGGAAGGGAAAAACTATATTCAATTATTTTCCAAAAGATTGTTAGTATTATTCATTTAAATAAATTTGTATCTGACTAATTTTTTTTTTTTAATTTTGCATTTAGGGTCAGTGCTGAAGTTTTCAATTATCTTTTATAAGTCAAAAAGTTGTGGTATCAAACTGAACAGAAATACTCTTTTTTCCTCAAATATATCCCAGTGTTATATTTCATCTCTAAAAACTAGTGTTTCCAAAAGCTCTTTTAGGCCTATCTTATTTTACCTATACCCATATCTAATGTAAAAAAACTCAGGGGCATCTAGGTGGCTCTGTTGGTTGAGTGACTGACTCCTGGTTTTGGCTCAGGTCATGATCTCAGAGTCCAGGGATCAAGCAGAGTTCCACACTCAATAGGGAGTCTACTTGAGATTCTCTTTCTCCTCCCCCTCTGCCCCATCCCAAGCTTGCTCACACATACATGCTCTCTCTCTCTAAAATAGGTAATAAATCCTTAAAAAACTCAGATACAGATTAATAATGTAACTATTAAGGGAAATAGATGTGAAAGTTAAAAATAAGTCATGTTGACCTTTTGTTCCTTAAACTCAGGCCACGAGTACTGAATTAAAAAAAAAAAAAAAAAAAAAAAAAAAGATGAGAAAAAATAAACTAAGTTGATACCAAGTCAGAGACTTTAATATTTTCTTGAACAGCTTGGTAAGAAGAATTACAAGCCAAAATTCTTTGTCAAGTAGTCATTGCAAATTTCAGGCTATTTGCTTATAATCCGAGGAAATATTTAATTGCTTTATTTCTTGCCATCTTATTTAAGAGTGTTGGAGAGAAGGGTGCCTGATCAGAATGTTGGCTTGGGTTGAATGATCCATTTTCCTACATATATAAGAAATTAGACTCCAAAGTGACAGGTACTGTGTGCCAAGTGGACAGATCCAAATTCTTAATCAAACTTCCATGTCTGTGCAATATAGGTTTATTTTTTCCAAAAATAAGATAGACCTTGATGTAATTCTATTTAAGATGTAGAAATTGGAATACAACCATGAACCTTGGTGGTTCAATTGCTTGAATTTCCAACTCTTGATTTCAGCTCTGGTCATGATCTCAGGGTAGTGGGATCAAGCCTTGCATGGGGTTCCATGCTAAGCATGGAGTCTGCTTATCCCTCTTTCTCTGTTTCTCCCCTGGCACTCTCTCTCAAGTAAGTAAAAAAAAAAAAAAAAAAAAAAAAAAAAAAAGTTAAAAAAAAACGATCCAATCTTGCTGTAGTCATATGAGTTTGGCAGCTTGATAATCTCAGGAACCTTGGAAATAGTCTCATGACATGGACTTAAGTATTTAATTGAAGCAATGTGTGGCCATAAGCCTATTGCAGAGATGGAAAATGAAGCCACTTTAAAAAAAAAAAAAAGGTATTTGTTTTTCTTTGTTAGAAAGAATTCAACACTACCTATTCACTAAGGTAGTCATGGAAATGAAAGGTTGTACTTGCCAACATCCTGTTTAAGTCTCCATGTTGTCTTTCTTCTACCTATAATTAAAAGAATTATTTCAAAAATACTGAACTCTTCCTGTGTGTTTGCAATAAGTTGTTGATGCTATGAATCCGGTGACTTTGATGCAAACAGTAAAACCCCCAAATCCTCGTATGCCCCCTAATCCAGATAACCAAACAAAATAAGAATCTTTTTTTTTTTTTAAATCTTTCGGTAAATTCACAGTCTTTTACATGGGGTAAAATTATAGCCTTAATGTACTTTATGAGGTTCACCTAGAACATGATTTTAAAGTCTCTAAGGATACTGTGTTCTGTGCAAGGTCACCGTGACACGAACAAAGCAGCCTGAATGACTAATGGAGAAATCTTTTGTGCCTCTGTGCAGATTCCTCAATGCAGACTGTTGGATTTGACGTTGGAATTCAAAACAAAATCTGTTTCTGATTAGATATAATTAAAATGTTTGCTTGTGTCAGGTACAAACTATCACTCCCAACCTCACCCCAGCTCTGCTTTCTTAGAACTCGTAGAGGCTTATCTCTTGGGTTTAGAAAGCTTACAGGAAAAATTTAAGTCATTTGTGTCACAGTTTTCTGGAATACCAAACAAATAAGCAAACAAGCCAGGAAATGAGGAAGTCAATGTGCTAGGAACTCTCTGTTAACCGTTTGATTATGTTCATTCTGAAAAAAATGATGTTGAAAAGTTTGTCTTCGTTCTAAATACTAATTTGCATTGGCATGGTGGGTGAATATCCTGGGTATGCATTCATGCTGCATGAAAGGGGTTGGTTCTCTCAACATGCAAGGTAAACAAATAGTGGGATCCCCTGATGAAGTGAACCTTGGATTTTAGGTATGGGTGTGAGTTCATTAACTCCCTTCCTAGCCTGGAATATCAGCACAGATTTTCACACAAGATTTCAGATCCTTATATCTTCATAGGATATAGAGTTCCAAAATCTGGATCCCCTAGTTTCAGCTTAAAAAATACAAAAATTTATTTTTTGCTTTCTTCTGAAACTATTAAAAATTATTTCACATTTCCATCCTCATATGTGTGTGAATGTACAGATTTGGTCAAATCATACATTCACTTTTAATGCAATAGTTTAAAAAATATTTTTCTTATCCTGTTCCCTTTTCTTTCTTCTCCACTACCCTCGCCCAGTCCCTCAGAGCCCATCTTCACAGTCTAGTAGGTGGTCTTCCATCTTTCTTCTCATGCTCAGATCATCATTTTAATCATGTTGGAATGTTTATACAGATGCATTATGTATGTGATGTATATTCACATAAATATGCATATAGATAGAAGATTCTTGACCTTTATTTTAAAGAAAATAGAACACATGATATACATATTTTGTATTTTTCTTTTGCCACTCAACATAGTACTTCTTGGAACTCTCCTCAAGTTACACTGTGGGAGAGCAAGAGCAGGGAGTGGAGAAAGGGATCTTGGCTGGTGGGGGTGAGTATATTAGTAACATTATTAGAATTATCAGGATATAGCAGTGCTATAAGGCAGAGGGACTTCCAGTTGAGTGTATTGATTACAATGAACAACCTACTGCTTTCATCCAGATAAATTGTTTCTGCCATATCTACCGCAACTATTTAGTACACCACAGTGGGCATGTGGCTCTAATTCATTATCTTCAATAGCTGTAAAATAGTCCAGGATATGTGTATGTGTCTCATAACCCACAATTGATCAAATTATTTTCTTATTGAAGGGCATTTACTTTTTGTTTTGTTTCATTTTGTTTTGTTTTGCTTTCCATAGTTACTTTATTATTTTGGATTCATATGTTCCAAGGTTCTTATACTTTTTAATCTGTCAAGAAAAGTTTCAAGATAAAATTTCTTTTTACAAAAAAATATGTATTTTAATTCTATAGCTATTTCAAGAATATTCTTGGAAAAGCTCTAACAGTTCCAAGTTTTCACCCTCAAAGATCTTCTCTCTCTCTCTTTTGTTTCAATTACTGTGATGGATATAAAGACTTCGTTTCATTAGGATTTACATTTCCTTGAATTTTATTGAGCTTTAGCATTTTTTTTTCACTGCCTATGACATGCTTGTTTGCTTCTTTGCTCTTCAGCATTTACACATGTTTCTATTGTACTGTTTATTTTTAGTAAAAAATTAGGAGCTTTTGGATATTATAAGTTAAGTATTGTGAATCAAAAATGCTTTTTTTCCCCCAAAACAAATGTTTATCTCTAGAATTTATTTGGCTCCTTTTTCCATTTACTTACTCATTAATAAACACATATTTATCAAGTACTTAGTATGTAATGTGATAACATCCCACTTGGAAAATATTTTAAAAAGAATGAAAGGAAAAAAAGAGTAAATAAAAATGGTTTTTATACAGAAGGATTTATTATATTATATTTATTATATTAATATAGGTCTGTCTGGTTTTTTTAATCCCTTGAATTTCTAGTCTTGATTAAGAAAGTTTCTCCTAGGGTTATCTGGGTGGCTAGTGGGTTACGCCTCTGCCTTTAGCTCAGGTAGTGATCCAGGACTCTGGGATCAAGCCCTACATTGGCCTCTCTGCTCAGCAGAGAACCTACTTCCCCTTGGGGGAATATCCAGTTCTCACTGGACATTTCTAAATATAAACTTGTAAAAACAATAACAGGCATAGTTATTTTGATCTGCTTTGTGATTTTAGATAATGCAATATTGAATAGACTACAAAAATGTGATTTTAGATAATACAATATTGAATAGACTATATAAATTCTCAAAGGCTTAGTTTCTCCTTATTTGTAATTGGATACATATAAATAAAAACTTTAACCCCAGGTTCCTGGAGTCAGTTTAGAGAATTTGGATACAAAGTTAGTATTTTTCTAGGAAAGGAAGATTGATAACTTCCAACAAATGTTCTCATATACCCATGGCTCAAAAATATTTTGGAAATACTCTCAGGATATTTGAAACAGTATGTTAGATTGTTGTAACCCTGGGCTTGGTATATCTCCACTACTTTAATGGAGAAAACATCTTTAATCTGTGCTGCTGTCTTCCAGGAGTTAATATTTGTTGGGGGTGTATCATGTTCTGAGAATTCCATGGAACACTCTACATTAGTTATCGCATTTAGTCTTTGTAGCAAGAAAAAGTAGGAGTTAATACCACCCTCGTCTAATGAATGAAGAATTCGAGGGTCAGAGAATTCATATTACTCTCTATAGCCTTACAGTTTGTACGTTGTGACATCAGAATCTGAGCCCAGGTCTTAGGCCTGTCATGCACGCTTAGAATCCTTGTGCTTTAATGCATTTGAAGGGGAAATGCTGCAATGATAATGCTTTCCTGAACTGAAGGGTCTGGACAAAATCGTAAGTAATCACAGATTTGTAAATAATTTATTGAAAAGATAAAATATTGAGATTGGATTCTAGCATCCTTGGGAGGCCAAGAAAGCCTAGTTAGTTCAACAAATACTCAATGTCACTGATTCTGCTTTAATCCATTATTCTTCCCTCTGCAAAGTCTTTTCAAAACTACCTCTCAATGAGGCAAAAGTCTCAATTATCCTCTGTTTGCTGTAAGGAAAATCCTAGATGTTAGTGATTCTGCAGGGTGCCATAGGTGGGCACAGAGGTTTCTTCATGGTATTAAAGCAACAAAAGAAGACATGATTATGTCTGGAAGAAAAGAGATGAAATGAGAATAATCCACATGATCCACAGCTTGGATACTCATAGACAATCCTGTAATGGATAGCATGAGATAGTAAGTGAGTGGAAATACATGCGTTATTATCAGGAGAGGCACCTGGGGTATTATAAATTGATGCAGTAAAATCCTTTTGGAAAGCAATTTGGCAACCTGTCTGAAAAGCTATAAAAACCTTTATACCTTTGACCCAGTAATATCTCTCCTGAGAATTTATCCTAAAGAAATAATTCAAAAAAGGAAGACAACTGTATGCATACAATTATTAATTACAGCATTAACTCTACCAGCTAAAAGAAAAAAAGAAACAACCTAAGGACCCAACAATAGAAAGATAGTAAATTATAGGTCATTAAGACAAAAAATATGAAGTAACTATTATAATTGTAATTATGAATATTGTAACAACGTGGAAAATCTATACAATGGAGTTCCTGAAAATAAAGACTACAAAATGATGAAGATTTTAAAAAGAGATTTCCACAGGATAAAGACCAAGGGAGATGGAAGAAAACAAAAGTAGTCGAATATTATAATAGTGAGAATTGGGGTAAAATCAGAGCCTGAGGGATATATTGTAATAATGCTATTAGTAAACTATATGTAGATAGTCGGAACCTAAGACCCTGTGGTCCTGGGTCTTATGTGGTGTTCCTGCTTGCACAGTACTTGTCTAAGATCTGAGACAAACGACCAATGGTTACCTCTATTTATTGTGCTGATACTTTGAAACCTGTCCTCTGTAATTTTGCTATTTTGCATTTATTGGTTATTAGAATAAAGCTATTGAGTCTGACTTTTTCAACTCCATATACATTAAGTATACTTTTAGTTCTTTCTTATTGCATTATTAGCTAAATTCCTAACTGGGTCTCTAATTTATTTACCTCCTGTTTCCAAAATGCAATTTGTGGAAGCAGGAACACAAGCAAGTGCATGTTCCTTTATTTTGAATTATTCATTGATTACCCAATATGTAGCAGGGTACTCTAACTCTCTCCTACACTTACAGGAGATATTTGTCTTATGTTATAATCAAGAAACCTCAAAATCCATATGCTGTCTCTTGAATCTCCTATAAAACTTCCCTTTGTGTAGCCAAAAAACAGCACCTGCCATCCAAGTACTCTCCATTTGCACTTTCTCATATCTGTACCCTCACAAACCTAAAAACGTTACACCTAGAAAACCTCCCACATAGAGCCTGTATTTAAATCCTGCCTAGGGGTCAAAAAACAGTTAAAGCTCTTTTTATCCACCAAAAGTCCTTTCCAGAAAATACCCACCCTAACTGACATCTCCTCCTTTGAAATTGCATGCCACTGCTATTTAACATTACTTATATTACTGATCGGTGTTATTACTGCACTCTCAATATTATATACTCTTACTGTTTATGAGCCTTTCTTTCAACAATTAGATTGTTAGGACTACAAGGAACCAACTCCCTCCCCTCAGTCCTTAAATAAGTGGATGTAAGTAAGCAGTCAATACACAGATATTAATTAAATGATATTGGTAATGTGCTTAAGAAACATTTGTCATTGGTTTTAGAACTCACTGAGTTCTGAGTTCTACCAAACTTATCTAATACTCCCATTATAACACTTCATCCATGAATGGCCAAGTTGTAATATCATTTTGCACACTCTTTCCCTTTAAGAGGTGAGGTTCTTAGACTATGAGGTATAGTGCATGCAATATCCCTTTTTGTATATTCTGAACATGAGCGTAGTCTTTGTCACAGAGAGATTCACTAGTATTTTTGCTGAATGTATGCATCAATTAATCAACTTCATTTCCTAAGGGTCTTACATTTATGTATTGAATTTTTTTTTAAGCATAATGCCCTCTTGGAATAGAGTTTACCAATAAAAACTTACTTTACTTTACCAATAAGTAAATAAATATTTAAAAAAGGAAAGGAAGAAAGAAACATTTCTCAAGGGCTCTCTTCGTGCCTAGACAGGTGCTTTAATATACTTTTTTTTTAACTTTAATTTTAATAGTAATGCCCTTTCTTTGAGTATTTAATATTTGCCAAATACTTTTTCAAGAGCTTTCCATATAGAATTTTATTTAGTTCTAACAACACCATGCAATATATATAGTTATTCTCCATTGCAAGAGAAGTTTAAATTATCATTCAAAGACTTGTAATTGTAGGATCTGGTATTCCCAGCCAAGGAGTTGCGTAGTGTAAGGGCTAGAGAAGTTAAGCTTTTCCAGAAGATGACAAATAACAGAGATGATGAAATTTAAAATTGATTTAATTTATTTATAAAGGTGACACCAGACACTTGAGTTGTTCTCTGAAAAGCACATGCTCCTATATCTTTTAAAATTTTTCATTTAACTTGTTAATGGTTTTATTGAAGTCAGCACATAAACAGATTTTAGAAAACAATTTGCTATAAAATTCAAATGATTGGATTTAGAGGGATGACTCTTATCTTAATGATGTGTTACATCCTTAAAAGGACTAAAATAAAATATATGCAGTCTGTTATTTTTCCAATTCTTAAATATTTAGCATCATATGATAAAACACCAACCTGTTTATTGAAAACCAGACATTTTTACAGCTCGATTTACTTTGTGCCCAGGGAATGTTATGAATCAGACTATTTATGAAGAATTAATCATAAGATTTATTTGTTCTCTGGAGTGTTGATAAGCAAACTTTTTTTTTTTTAATTTAGAAAACAACATTTCTGGACTTCAAGGATATACTGGTTAAACTGATTTATTTATTTTATTAAAGGTTATAAATAACTAAGCAGATCAAACTGATATTTATTGGAAGTTCCCTTGTCTAGTTGATAAAATGAGACAATTTTCCATCAGAATTTTCATAAATTGAATATATAATTGTGCCCTATGATGTAACATAATTCTAGGTATATCCAAAGCCGTCACAACATTTGCTTTGCCCCAAAGGTTAGACATTTTGTACTGATTAAAAGAAGATAAATATTTTTATTTTAAATTTAATAGATATTGTAAAATAAAATAAATAACCATGGGTTTATTCAATTCTTGTCTGAAATTTGCTAAATGATTCAACTTCTACCCAGTCATGTTACCTTGATTAATGCACCCTCTGGGAAGGAGGCTTAGGATTGTTTATAAGAACTCAACTGTTCTGTCTAAAAACATCATTGGAGGATGATGAAGAAATCTTTTCTCCAAATGAAATGTCATGCATTATATCAAAGGAGAGCTTTTGTTCTTTTTTTTTTTTTTTTCCCCTTTCCAGGAAGGTCCTGGAGCAACAGTAAGTTTGTCTGAACTGCTCTGTAAACAAACCCCAATTAGTCCTTTTTAAATTTAATTTTATTTTTTTAACAAGTAAGTATAGTGACCATAATGCCAGAATGGAGAATTCATGTTTTCTTACTTCCACCCTACCTCTGGCTTTCATCTTTTAACCTCATAGGGCTGCAGCTAGTGGGAAAGAGAAGAAAAGAGGGATAAACATAGCACACATAGCAGTACCCCTAGAGGCAGCACAAGGCAGTATAAAAACAGCAGGTTCTGGAGTCAGACAGTCCTGATACTCATATTTTAAATTAATTTTGTTTGGCAAACACTTAATGTGGATCTAGTTGTATTCCAACCACATTCTAAGCTCTTTGTAAATATTGTCCAGTCTTATCTTTATAGTAATTCAAATGAGGGAGGAACTTCCTATACCCATTTTGTAGAAAAAGAAACTGAGTCACAGAGGTTGAACAACATTCCAGGGCTGTGTAGGTGTCTCGGTAGGTTAAGCACCTGCCTGCAGCTCAGGTCATAAATGCAGGGTCCTGGGATTGAGCCCTGAGTCAGGCTCCCTGCTCATGCTCTGCCCCTTCTTCTGCTCATGCTCTCTCTCTCATATTAATAAAATATTAAAAAAAAAAAAAGAAGTAACATGCCAAAATCACAAAGCCAGCAAGTGACAGAGGCTAGATCTAAGTGCTATCAAATAAGTGTGTGTTCTTCCCCCACCATGTATAATGAAGCTGTCTCTCCAAATCTTGGAGATTGGCCTAACCACCTAGTGCCAGACCATCTTGGGCACTTAACGTCTCTAAGCTTCAATTTCTTCAGTTGAAAAACTGGAATCATATCCATATTCAGTGACTGCTATGAGTAGTCATATAATAATTTCTGATGGTCCTATTTCTTAGGAATATCTTTTCAGCACAGACAGACCCAACAAGTTTTCCTTTTCCAGGCAGTGCCACACTCAGTCTCATATATATTTGGGAAGGGTAGTCCAATTAACATTATTAAAGTTGCTAATTTTTTTTAAAGATTTTATTTATTTATTTGACAGACAGATCACAAGTAGGCAGAGAGGCAGGCAGAGAGAGAGAGAGGAGGAAGCAGGCTCCCTGCGGAGCAGAGAGCCTGATGTGGGGCTCGATCCCAGGACCCTGGGATGACCTGAGCCGAAAGCCGAGGCTTTAACCCACTGAGCCACCTAGGCGCCCCTAAAGTTGCTATTTAATACCATTTTCATACACCACATTATATTCTAAAACATATCTTTATATTTCTTACTTATTTTGTACTACTTTTATTAGATTGGTAGCTGGATCAGTGTGAGCAAATATGTCTGACTTATTTTAAATTGTAAACTCAGCATCCACGAAAGTTTAACATGTGGGAGAAATTCAGTAAGTATAATGTCATAAAAGGACGAGGGAATGGTTTTCTTACTATCTGTAACATTTCCATCAGTAAATGCGTCTTCTTCTTTTTTATTATTATTAATTTTTTATTTTTTATAAACATATATTTTTATCCCCAGGGATACAGGTCTGTGAATCACCAGGTTTACACACTTCACAGCACTCACCAAAGCACATACCCTCCCCAATGTCCATAATCCCACCCCCTTCTCCCAAACCCCCTCCCCCCAGCAACCCTCAGTTTGTTTTATGAGATTGAGAGTCACTTATGGTTTGTCTCCCTCCCAATCCCATCTTGTTTCATTTATTCTTCTCCTACCCACTTAAGCCCCCATGTTGCATCACCACTTCCTCATATCAGGGATATCATATGATAGTTGTCTTTCTCTGCTTGACTTATTTCGCTAAGCATGATACGCTCTAGTTCCATCCATGTTGTCGCAAATGGCAAGATTTCATTTCTTTTGATGGCTGCATAGTATTCCATTGTGTATATATACCACATCTTCTTGATCCATTCATCTGTTGATGGACATCTAGGTTCTTTCCATAGTTTGGCTATTGTGGACATTGCTGCTATAAACATTCGGGTGCACGTGCCCCTTTGGATCACTACGTTTGTATCTTTAGGGTAAATATCCAATAGTGCAATTGCTGGGTCATAGGGCAGTTCTATTTTCAACATTTTGAGGAACCTCCATGCTGTTTTCCAGAGTGGCTGCACCAGCTTGCATTCCCACCAACAGTGGAGGAGGGTTCCCCTTTCTCCGCATCCTCGCCAGCATCTGTCATTTCCTGACTTGTTGATTTTAGCCATTCTGACTGGTGTGAGGTGATATCTCATTGTGGTTTTGATTTGTATTTCCCTGATGCCGAGTGATATGGAGCACTTTTTCATGTGTCTGTTGGCCATTTGGATGTCTTCTTTGCAGAAATGTCTGTTCATGTCCTCTGCCATCTTCTTCTTTAATAGGTATGCTATTAATGATGCATTTCCTAGGAATAATAGCAATATAAGTGGTCCAAAAGTAAGACATCAAGTGAAATCACAATTTTGCCAAAAGAAAATAAAATAAAGGTTCAAAGGCATTTGACAAGTTTTTAAGTTGTTGAGGTACCAAATCACTGTCTTTTTCCTTTGAATTACATGATGTTATGAAATGAGAATCACCAACCAATAAAACAAAAATAAACTAAAAAATAACAATGATAGGGGCACCTGGGTGGCGTAGTTGATTAAGCCTCCAACTCTGGGTTTCAGGATCTCATCAGGCTCTACACTCAGCTGGAAGTCCGCTGGAGATTCTCTCCCTGTTCCCCTCCCCCAATGCATGCCTCATTCTTTCTCTCTCAAATAAATAAATAAATCTTTAAAACAAAATAACAATGATACTAATAGCAAACAGAAGCCAACGTCATAAACTAAGTTATTTTAAATAACATCCTTCCAACAGTAGTGATCCTATCCAGATAAACATGAGAACGAACTCCCAGAGCCACCTGATTTAGATGCTCACTTCACTCTAGAGAGATGAAAGTGAATGAAATTTCCATATGTGATTACCAGGTATTTCAAGTACCTAAACTTCACCTCAAATTGCATTCAGGAGACAAAGGCTTGCTAAGCACAGCTGTAGCTCATAAATATAGTGGGTTCATACAACTCAAATTCAGAACTGAATTGCAATGAAATATTAAAGGTAAAAATGTGTGTACCTTATACTTTAATGAAAGATTTTATAGGAGGCAGACTTTTTTTCTTAGTTTGGAGATTTGCATTTCTATTTATTCATATATTTGGATATAACTGGATGTGCAAACCAGCTCACTAAGCTGGATGTTTGACAATATATTGACTTATCATGTTAAAAAAAAAAAAAGAAAAATAAATGAAACCTTTTTCAAATGAAGAGTGAATCTGCAGAAGGAAACTGAAGTGCTTTTACAAAAATGGATTTGAAGTCAAAACCAAAAGATAAATGTGGTTTAAAATTTTGTGGGCAAGCCTCTCATCTTAAATATTTGAAGTATTCAGGCCTCCAGGCACCTGTTCAAATTTGTACTGATTCTCCCCCAGGCAGCTGCTTCACTTGCCTCTGCCTCAGGCTGGTCCTGAACTTGGTCCAGGATGATTCGTTGACGAGCAAGTCCAGCTGGTCCTAAGTGACAAGTGTCAGTTCCTGATTGTCTTTGTTGGTGTGGGATAATTCTTAAAGAAGGGAGAAAAGGAGCTACCAACACTTGTCCTAAAATCTACCTTTAATGTTTGTGTTTAAAACAAAAGCATACACTAGAAAATTTAAAAGGCCAATATCAGGCTAAAGAATACCTTTTCAAAAAATCTTTATTTTAATTCAGTTTAATTAACATATACTGTATTATTAGTTTCAGAGATAGAATTCAGTGATTCATCATTTGCATGAGAGGGAGAGAGGGAGAGAAAGAATGCACTCTGGTGTTCCTTCTTCTGTGAGTCCTTAAACCGTCATAGGGTCCACCCTCATTACTTCACCTAACCCTAATCACCTGCCAAAATTCTCACCTCCAAACACCAACACTCTGGAGATTAGGACTTCAGCACATGGACTGGGCAGAAGTGGGGAAGGGGGACATTCAATCCGCGACAGATGTTGTAGCTGAATCCTTAGCAGCTAATCTACCATTTCTTCAATGTATATAACAGCATTTAATTTCACACAAACTTTAGGAAAGAACCTTCATTAGGGGAACCCTAACCAGTGAGGCAATCAACAAGAGGGAGACATTTTTAATTATCTTGGAGCCTAAAAGGACCCACTGCACTGAGTGAGAGCAAACAAACAAAAATACACTTGTTTCTATTCAACAAAGAAATGATACACTCAGAAAGGCAATAGCACACCTGGTAAGTATCATCCAGGATTATGTAGGCCATCTTGCTGTATTTCCAGGTAACCCATTCCTTAACCAAACTCTATTTGTCCAGTGAACAAGGATGCCAGGACACTTGCTGGGAATTTGGGGCATAAATGTTTTCACTTCTATACAGTGTTTTCAGCAGATATGAGACCTAAAACTGGTACAGCATGTCATTTCATGACTGGGGAATCCAGCATAAAAAAGTGAAAGAAGCAATACAGGGCATAGCCAAGCCATATGAGTTAGAACAGAGCAAATAGTAGCCTCATCAAGCCACACCTAGACCATTTCCTACCTGTGAGCTTCTCAGTACCACAGAGCTCAAGTCACTTTGAGTTAGAGCTCTTGAAATTTGCCAAGATCAATTAATTACTACAGTCCAGACCTGCCTGTACATTCAGGTTGACGGTGGACTCACCCATACTGCTGGTGATCCTATTATAGGCCAGAATCAGTCGAGAATCAGGAAATTAATTTGGTAATGTGCTAGACTTTTATATATTGGGATCCATTCACAGTTTATAAAATCCCTCATATACATTGCTTAACATTTTACCTAGTGCCACAGTATTTAAAGCTCTGTGCTCAACCATGGGAGATGCAAAGATGAATCAGACATGTGACTAGTCCTCAAGGACTTAGTGACCTCGTGGTGAAAAACAACATACAAACTACACAAGAAATTAAAATAGAAGGCAGAATAAAGTGAAAGGCAGGCTCTGCACAGTATTAAAGCCAGAGAAGAAGAGTTATTGCCCCATTAGATCCTCACAGCAGCTCTGTGGGGAGATGGAGCAGATGTTTTTATCCTCATTGTTACAGATTAGAAGATTCTGAAAGGTCCAGTGTAACTGGAGTAATTAGTGACACATTAATTGTGCTCGGAGATTCTGGCTCAAAGCCCAATATTCTTTCCATTCTTCCAGGAAACTTCTTAACAATAATAACAGCATCATGGGAAAAAAAGGGTATTGTTTATTAAACACTGCATAAAAGGCTGACATACAGGAACCAGACCTATACTGTCAAGGAATAGAATGATAAATGTATAATATAATAAGGACCAATGGAAACAGTGAAAAACCAGAGGCCACCTGTTCCAATTACAGGGAATCAACCACTCAGTTCATTATTAGCCAATATTGTCAGAGCTTTACATTTTTTAAGAGATTCTGAAATCTGAAAATGGATATTTATAAAGCATTTTAACATTTTATCAAGGCCTATCAATTCTTTCTTTCATATCCTCCAAACAGCAGTCAGGGGCATCCATTTAAAAATAAAAGTAATCATTCCTCCATCCACCTCACATATTTATTAGTCAGAATTCAGTCACCAAGCCCAGCCATCCTGGGTATCATAAGAATCATTAACTTATTATAAGGGTTAAATCTTACATAATGTGGGAAAAAGTAGGGATATGAAGGAATCTAAAAGCTGAAGTCAAAATACCTGGGACAGAGCCACTGACCCATCCCCCATTGCAGTGGGGTGAGTGAACACCTAAGTCCCAGTGTGTGTGTTTGTGTGTGCATGTGTGTGTGTGTGTAAATGTGCTTGTATGTGCCTTTACACACACTCATGTGTATATATATATATTTTTTTTTTCAATAAGCACATTTTATATGAAGTCCCAAGTTTATAATTCATCCTATTGCCAATATGTGTACAGTTACTAAAACTGAGAAGTATGTAGGCATACCTATAGCTAATGGATATATCAGTAATAGTGCAAGAATATTTCACCCTGAGTATCAGATGAGTTTCAGAGTCTGGTACGCTAGATAAGCAGCATCTCCTATAGAGTTCAGTCTCTACACAGCTCATTTCTAGGTAAAGATACTACGTGTTTTACACTTAAAAACAAGTGACCAAATCACCCATTATTTCTCTAGGCATCATCACAGAGAACATTCCTAATACCATTCATTTCCAGCTAGGGAATTCATATCCAACAGTTAATACATCAAAGTTGCCCAGCGAACCAAAGCACCTTGACAACAAAGCCTAAGCTTTTCCACTTATCTGGTATCCAAAGTTCTCTTGTTCACAAACTAGAGATTCACACCCTCTAACTGCAGGTGTTCAGGCTTCGTAGATGATTTGTCTCATGAGTTTTTGTACATTTTATTTCCTAATATTAGGAGAGATGAGAAATCCCACTCAACCCTCTCATGAGATCCCTAGGATATGATACTATTAAAGATCTGAAATATCACCAGGGCAGCCTCTGAAACAGGCTGATTTGATGGAGCACCACACTCTTCAAAGGGGATCTTAGGGAAGTCCACTTTGCCTGCAACCTTCTCACACCACCAGATACAAAATGTGTGCCTAATAAACATGCGCTGAGTAAACGGTTGAATAGAATGAATGAGAAAGAAATATACGCTAATGTGGACCTGGCGCTCTCTAGACTTTGGGGCTTTACTTTCTGGTATGGCTAAGCAACAACAGAATTTAACACTCACACATTTTCCACTTTTAAGCAGACATGCAGTGCTCCTTCAGAAAGAAGAGTCTGATCTCTTAACAGTGACCATGTGAGAGCACCACGTATCTAGAAGGCACAGGGACCCATTAGCCACTCTGTCCATACAAATGGCATCCATGGGGTCAAGCAGCCCTCTCCTAATTCTTTACATACTAGACACTTGATCGGAGACATTAAATGCTCTTTAAGCAGCCTGGCCCCTGTCAAGCCCAGCGACTCTGGGATGGATCTGCTTTCGACTGTTGAGTTTTTATGCACACTGTACTGGACACTGCCTACATCTGGTGTTCTGTTCACTGAGTCAAAGATAAGGCACACTGTGAGGTAACAGACTAAACTTTGTCATATCTCTCCACAGAGAAACTTAAGAAAGAAGAATAAAGTTTGCACCTCTCAGATGGGTAAGAAGTTGCAAATTAAATTCTCATCTTGTCCCTATCACCACTACAAATAGAAAACCTATCCAAGAGCTCTAATGTCTTTGGACATCACATTACATGCATGTCAAATTTTATAACTGATTATAACTCATTTCAAAACAACTCAGGAATTTTTCTACAACTAAATAATTGGTACTGTATACTATGAATGCCAAGTGGAAAGACAAAAAGAATGACAATCGTACAGAGTATGTGGGTAGCAGAGCAAAACCTGTTTATGCCTGTCAAGTATAACTGCTTCAGTTTTTTCTTTTCGACACATTTGAAATGAAGTCAACATAAGAACATGCTGGGAAAATCTGTCTCCTGAGATTACTGAAGTATAACTAAAATATAACACAGGAGATTTGGATTTTTTTTTTAAATTTCTTTTCAGTGTAACAGTATTCATTGTTTTTGCACCACACCCAGTGCTCCATGCAATCCGTGCCCTCTCTAATACTCACTACCTGGTTCCCCCAACCTCCCACCCCCCACCCCCTCAAAACCCTCAGATTGTTGTTTTTGTTTTTTTTTTTAGCAGATCTTGTAAAACTGTCTGTCCATGCTTATCTCCATAAGGATGATGGAATGAGCATGGTTTTAAAATCTCATTGAGGTAGATTAAGCATTTCCTATCTCTTCGTCAGTTTTCCCTTCCAAATTATACTTCTTTACACATCTGAAAGTACAGTTATTACACTTCTGATGATTTCACAGTGTTCTCTTATCTAACATGCTAACAAGTTCTACTGTGTTTGTTTTCTGTGTCTTCATAATTTCTTCTAAATCACTAGGCTCCTCAATTTTGTCCCTTAGTGGGATTACCAGTTTTTAGATCTGTGTATTGGTTTTACTTGTTTGATTTTCTCCCACTTTTGTATTTCCTTCTCTTCCTTCCTCTTCACTTCCTTTTCTTTTCCTCTTTTCTGAACGTCATCATACCTCTTTCTCATTGTCTATAAGTTTCTGCATGATTGGCTCTTGTCTGTTTCTTTTAACCACCATCTCCCCATTTTTTTTCTTACATGAAAATGAAAAAAATGGGGAGACAGTGGTTAAAGAAATGGGCAATTAGTCTTCAGAATTGAATTAAGTGAATGTCCAATTTATTTTTTTTTTTTTTTTTTTTTTTTTTTTTTTTTTTAAAGATTTTATTTATTTGACAGACAGAAATCACAAGTAGACAGAGAGGCAGGCAGAGAGAGAGGAGGAAGCAGGCTCCCCGCTGAGCAGAGAGCCCGATGTGGGACTCGATCCCAGGACGCTGGGATCATGACCTGAGCCGAAGGCAGCGGCTTAACCCACTGAGCCACCCAGGCGCCCATTTTTTTTTTTTTTTTTTAAAGATTTTATTTATTTATTTGACAGAGAGAAATCACAAGTAGATGGAGAGGCAGGCAGAGAGAGAGAGGGAAGCAGGCTCTCCGCTGAGCAGAGAGCCCGATGCGGGACTCGATCCCAGGACTCTGAGATCATGACCTGAGCCGAAGGCAGCGGCTTAACCCACTGAGCCACCCAGGCGCCCGTGAATGTCCAATTTAGAACATTTATGTTTGCTATGTGTTTGGCCTAGAATGCTCCTTTCCAAATCTTCTTTTGCATCAATTCTATCACATATGGTTATGCACTGCGTACAGCACAACTCCAGGGACAGCCCTAAATTAGACTGTGATGTGACTGGTTTTCCTGGAGTTTTAGAACATAGCAGGCTATTTTTCCATTCCAGGGAACTTGGCGTCTATATCATATTGTCAAAGAGGTCTTTTCTCTCAACCATATCTAAAACCCTTCTACCCATCCTGTCCTATCCATTAACTCTTTAATTCATCATTTTATTGGTTTCTTTGTAATCATTACTAGAATAAACAATTGTCCCATTAATTGATTTGTTACATGTTCATCATATCTCTTCTCAAAGGCCCTGTGACTTTTTCTACCTTGTTCTAAGCTGTATTTTGTAATTTCTGTATTATTCTAAATCATGCCTCATTCATACAGGGCCCTTTATAAATAAGTATTGAATAAATAAAAACACAAATGAATAAATTGGTGAACATATTTTCCCTGAACATATTTATTGTTCTTTCTCATTGTCAGGGTCCCCATTACAATTAGGTAGAATAAGAAACAGCCTCAAAATAATGTTCTCACCATCCAGCTGCTGTAATATATTTCCTCAGTCCAATGAATCTTTCTCTTCTTTGAAGACATGTGATTAAAATTTAATTGTGCCTGTGAAATATAGCTTATTAGTTAATAGCGATTTAACATTTTTGTTGATGCACATAATACGTTTAATGATGGCAAGATACAAGTAGGGCTTGTTTGAAGTTAGTGTAGGATAGTGGATGGGAGAGAAAACAGAAGAGAGTTCATCAATGAAAAGAAGGGACAAACCCACAGAGATTTTTCCATCTGGTTTATAATTCTAACCAAAGCCTGAATGTTCATTGTTCACTAAGTGCTAAGACTGAAGCTGACATTTGTGATGTCCTAAACTATATTCCTTCTGTCTACTTGATTTCAGCACAGTGGTGGCGGATAGTTCCCTACACTTTATAGCTTTCTTTTAAGGCAGTCTCTCTTTTGCTTTCTGCCTTGAAGGGCCATTCAGCCAAACACAGCATAACCTAGAACTGAAGGACTAGAGAGAGGAATTAATGCCCCTGGGAACAACTTCAACTGTAGACATAGAGGATTTTGTAGCAAAATGTTTTAGACTATCTCCATCTTTGTTCCATGCTAGTTCCACACTTGTGAAGCTGTTTCTACATTACTACCCAAAGGGTCAACTGAAGGTTTGAGCTGCAGTTACCCAGAAACCACTGATATACTGGATATTGGGTTCTTTATTTTCCTGGTTTCACCTTCCACACCTTCTTACTAGTGCCTTTTGGAATCTCTTCCCAAGTCCATGACCTAGATGTGATTATTTTCTTTAGCACCTATTTCTGAGGGAAACTCAAAAGGTAAGGACTCTAATTTTGTCTCCTTTTGTTTCATTTGTACCCATCCATCCTCTTCACAACAACATCTGTCCCAGTTCTGTATTGTTCAATAATAAATTCAGAATTTTTTAAGAAAAAATACATAAAATAAACACATTGTCAAAATAAGGCTGTTTAAAAGATATACACTCCAAATTTGAGCATTATTTTTTAAGCAATTTTATTTCTTTTGGGTAAGCCCACCTCAGCTTACACACACACAAATTATATTTATCTCCAAATTTACAAATGAGATACTGAATAAAATTCTAGAAGCTAACAAACTAAATAAAGTAAGACACAAAAAGAGTTGAGTTTATATACAGACCTAGGATTTACTACTTTCAGAAATGAAGAAATTGTTCTTCATCTCTCTAGCTTTATTTCCTCTTTCATAAATTGGTGAGTAGGACATCCATCTTATAGGTTAATGTTAAGGATTAGCTTTAAAGCACACCTCCTTACACTAGTCTTCCATGTTTTAATTAAGAGAAGAAAAAAATATATATATATATAAAAGTACAGTTGATTCCAGAACAACTCCAGAACAATTGAATGGGTCCACTTATGCAGAGTTTGATTTTTTTGATACATAGAGTGCAGTACTGTGAATGAAATTTACTTCTTTTTTGGGCATTATATTAAAATCAGACAGAGAAAGACAAATACCATAGGATTTAACTCATATGAGCAATCTGAAAAACAAAAAGGATGAATAAATAAATAAAGAATTTTTTTATGATTTTCTTAATATTTTATTTATTTCTTTATTGTAAGAATACAATTTATAATACATATGACATACAAAATATGTGATAATCAGCTACTTATCTTATTGAGTTGGTTTATGATCAATGGCAAGCTATGGGTAGTTAACTTTTAAGGGAGTTTAGAGTTAAGCACATAGAATAGAGACACCAGAAATAAACCATGATTGTATAGTCAAATTATTTTATGACAAAAGAGGTAAGAATATTCAACAGGTAATGATAGTCTGTTCAAAAAATGTTCATGGGAAGACAGGACAGCTACATGCAAAATAATGAAACAGGATCACTTTCTTACTCCATACACAAAAATAAATTCATGTGGATTAAAGACCTAAGTGTAAGATCTAGAATCATAAAAGCCCTAGAAGAGAGCACAGGCCATAATTTCTCTGACATTAGCCATAACAACCTTTTTCTAGATAGGTCTTCTAAGGCAAAGAAACAAAAGCATACAAACTACTGGGACTACATCAAAATAAAAAGCTTCTGCGGAGCAAAAGAAACAGTCATCGAAACTAAAAGACAACCTACTGAATGTGAAAAGATATATGCAAATGACATATCTGATAAAGGGTTAGTATCCAAAATATATAAAGAGCTTATATAACACAACACCAAAAATATGATTTAAAAATCGACAGGGTGTTGCTTGAGTGGCTCAGTCCACTAAGAGTCAGCATTCAGCTCAGGTCATAATCCCAGAGTTCTGGGACTGAGTCCCATATCAGGCTCCCTGCTCAATGGGAAGTCTGTTTCTACCTCTACCTCTGCCTGCTGCTTTGCCTACTTGTGTTCTCTCTTTATCTGTCTCAAATAAATAAATAAATAAATAAAATCTTTTAAATAATTGGACAGAGGAACTGAATAGACATTTTCCCAAAAAAGACGTACAGATGGTCAACAAACACATGAAATGATTCTCAACATCACTCATCATCAAGGAAATGAAAATCAAAACCACAAAGAGATATCAGCTCATGCCTGTTGGAATGGCTAAAATTGAGAAGACAAGAAACAACAAGTATTGTCATGGATGTGGAGAAAGAGGAACTGTTGGTGGGAATGAAAATAGACATTCACTGTGAAAAACAGTAAGGCGTTTCCTTAAAAAATTGAAAATTGAACTATTTGTATAATTCCACCATTGGGTATTTACCCAAGGTAAATGAAAAAACTAACATGAAAAGATATATGCACCCTTATGTTTATTGCAATATTAGTTACAATAACCAAGACATGGAAGCATGTTGAGTGTCCATAAATGCATGAATGAATAAAGAAAATGTCACACACACACACACACACACACACACACACACACACACACAGGAACATTACACAGCTATAAAAAAAAGGATGACATCATTCCATTTGAGACAACATGGATGGACTGAGAGGGTTTTATGTTAAGTGAAATCAGTCAAACTGAGAAAGACAAATACCATATGGTTCCACTCATAAGTGGAATGTAAAAAATGAGTAAATAAAGGAAAAGCAGGATCAGAACTATAAATATAGAAAACAAACTGATGGTCATCAGAGGAGAAGGGGGTTGGGTTTGGGCAATATAGGTGAAGAGGAGAAGGAGATACAGGCTTCGGATAGTGGAATCAGTAAGACAAGAGAATAAAAGGCTGAGCATGAAGAAAACAATCAATGATATTGTGATAGCAGTGTAAGAGGAGAGATGGTAGCTGCAGTTGTGGTGAACATAGCATAATGTACAAGCTTGTCAAATCACTACTTTGTACACCTGAAAGTAATGTAAGATTTCGTGTCAACTATACTGAAAAATAAAAAAAATTATAAAAGCTGTACACAGGTTTCCACTGTATGGGGGCTGGGGCTGCTAACCACCACCATTGTTTGAGAGTCAACAGTACAGCTAAATATACCAACATGAGAAAAATCTCCAAAATATAGATATGAATAAAACAAATTTTGGAATTAAAACACAAACTTATTTATGTTTAAAACAAACCTATAATTCCTTAAAACTATGTATATCCCAAAAATCTTGATCATAAAAAAAATCTCAATTCACAAAAAAATCTCAGGTGGGTATGTGATTCTTAGATAGAACATTGAAAGTGTAGTTAAGAGGGTTCACTTTTTATTCTATATTCTTCCCCAAATTTTGTATTTTATGGTACTAAGAGCATCTATTCATGTATTCCTCATATAAATATTCTCCAACCCTTTCTATGCATAGAACTCATCTTATGTGAAATTTACCAGTCTAGACTGGAAACTCTGCTCAAAAAAGTTTTATTTTACTGTGGGAACAAAGAAGAGGAAGAAAAAGAAGGAGAAGAAGGAGAAGAAGAAGAAGAAGAAGGAGGAGGAGGAGGAGGAGGAGGAGGAGGAGAGGAAGAGGAAGAGGAAGAGGAAGAGGAAGAGGAAGAAAAACAAGAACAAGAACAAGAAGAACAAGAACAAGAAGGAGGAGGAGGAGGAGAAGAGGAAGAAGGAGGAGAATTTGTTTGTCTCTTAGCTATCACAGAGATAGTATGGACAGTGTGGAGCCTTGGCCATACTAACCATTCAATAAATCATAACTAATTACATTAATTATTAAATAAATAAGTGATTGATCAAGTAGAGAGAGGAAAGCTCCAATCTCTGTAAGATGGTCCTATCATCCCTACAGCTTCCAAAAGCATGAAATCCAGTATAAAATAAAAGCCACAGATAAGTGGCTTGATTGAGGTGCCTAGAACCTCACTTCTGCCTTCTATTTAGTGTCTGACAGTACTTTTCTAGGATTGTTGCTATGGCAGGAGATGGGGGTGGTGTGGTATGTATTCACAAGAGATAAGTTGGTTTTCCAGAATATCTTAAAGAAAAGTTAAATGTCAATATCATTTTCATCAATATGCTCATGAAAACATTTGGAATAACAAATCTATTTTAGGTTTATGAAATGCCTTGAAGTATGTATTACTCCAAGGTGATGGTGGTGATTGGAAACTGCTCAGACATGCACCCCCCGCCCCCACACACACTTAGTCTGATAAGACTTGGCTTTTTAAATCGAAGTGTTCAGATTCCTGGCTCAGTGTTAGATTAACAATGCTGTTTGTCTATCATTATTTCTCTTTTCCTTTTAACATACTTAATCTCCAGTCTCTGGGAAAGAGAAATAGCAAATTTTAGTGGACATTGACATTAAAGCCGGTAATTCTTTTCAGAAACTCCCGAGAAAAATCCATCATCAGATGCCATTCTGGAATCATCTATCTTTTGACTAAAACTCTCAGAATTATGAAATAGTGATTTATTAGAGTCAAGATTTGAATTGAGGTTATCTGACTGCAGAGCCAGTGAATATCAAAATCAATAAATATTATTCAAATCAGATAAAGTTTAAAATATTCAGTGAGAATATGTTCCAATCAAATCTCTGTTCCAGAAGTAGCTAGTCATGGTATATCTTTGCTGTACAATGGACAGTGTGGATAATGGTGGTGCTATCACCACTGGTACTACAGGATGTTACAGAAAGCTGAAGAAAACTGGTCTCAAATCAAAAGGTACTACTCTTTGAAATACTATGCTTAACATCTCTTTTCCACATGATAAAACTAAGATTTGGGGAAGTGGAATAAATTGCCCAAACTCATGTACCATAATGTTAATGTAGGCAGCCTATTCACTCTTCCAGTCATATTGATTGTATTTCTACCACATTCAAATTATGGTGCTAGAAATAACTGATATGGGTTAATCTTAGCCTCTTTTTTTAACCACTTACTAACTC
The DNA here is from genome assembly GCF_964662115.1 of Mustela nivalis. NCBI lineage: Eukaryota > Metazoa > Chordata > Mammalia > Carnivora > Mustelidae > Mustela > Mustela nivalis. The sequence goes on from NC_139030.1 coordinate 79,914,636, forward strand.
TCTCATTAGACTAAAAATCATGAAATTGCATTTGCCTAAATAACCCTTTAATGAGGGCCAGAACTATGCTTTGTAGGAATTATAAAATTGGATTTAAACAGGGTGTAAGAAGGGAGTGGACCTGAGGAAATGGAAAATCATTGGGGATTTTTATAGGCAAAAGGAACTCTACATCTGGCCTTAAATATGGAAGAGTCTTGTGTGACAGTTAAGTAACAATGATGCTATTATCATGATAGTGGGTAAACATTGTTTGATGCTTACTCTGTGCTAGAAATTTGCCTATCATATGCTATCTAATGTTCATTTTATGAGTGAATAATCAATAGTGTAGTTGAGTAAAGTAAGTTACTCAAGTCACGCAGTTTGTAAATTTCATGGTAGGGGCCACAGTTAAGAATGTCTTATTCCAACCTCATCTTCTCAAGCTTTTGTAATATTATCAACAATTAGGAACAAAAGATTTTATTATTTTTTATATAAAACATCTTCTTTTGACACAAAGTCTATTAGTTTTACATATGCTACATAATGATTTGATATACAGATACATTGTGAAATGAAATAACATAATGTGGTAATCGTTTCAGAAGATTTTATTATTAAGAGCTTTTTCTCCTGATTCTGAAAAGTTGACAGTCAGTTGAAGTTGCTGACTGCAGACATATGGGCTCAAGGAAACACAAGAGAGTTCACCTTTCAGGACTTCCTTGAACTGACCTCACCAAAAGGAGTTTGTAACCGGACCAGACTGCTTGGTACCTGATAACCTTGTAATGGTGTTCAAATGATTCCTGATGGAATCCTCATTGAAGCAACCCGTTCAAATTAAAAACCTGGGGACTCTTTGTGGAAAGAACTTAGCACAGTATATTCCCAATGTTTCTGAAGAAGGTGTAACCAGGCATACTTCCTTGACAGTCTGACCTTGCCGTTTGGATGAACTTAGCAAAACTCACCCTGAAGCCCTAAACTCGGGTGACATTTCCATACTCTCTATTTTTCTTAGATTTCTTGATACATCTGCTAAAATTCATACATTAAACCTCATGTTATTAATATCTATTAACCTCATTATCTTTCTATTCCTGAACTATCAATACTTACAGGTAGAAATTTAATCTTGATTATCTATCATTCTACTCTTCATGTGCAGCACCTTGTATCATCACATCGTGCAGACAGAAGTCCAGTACTAGGGTTATTTGTTGAATGAATCAGTGACTGCAGCCATGACCAGTGCCTTAATTTGTCTCAAAACTCTCATAACTTTTATCTATTTTCAAAGTGTCCAGAAATGGCATCAATATATGACTTGACCAGGCTTATCTTTGTGAATCTTCCTGGTAACAAGACCCAACATATAACATGGACTGTCTTTTTAGGATTTCTTTACTATTCGTATTACTTGGCCTCTCACACTGTAGCATTCAGGACAAATATTCTTAAATATCTGAAAATATTCATAACAGGAAAAGTTGATTAATAAGCATTAGGATTTCCCTTTGAAAGTTTGTCATTTCCATGTACAATTTCCATGTACATTTCCATGTTCAATGTATAACTATACAAAGTTGTACATTTCAATGTACATTGTATATGTTCAATGTACAACTGTAGAAAGCTGTACATTTCCATACATGTACAAGCAGACCTTCACATGTGGTTCAGACATGACTAAGCTATCAGACTGAAACAGGAGAAACAGCCACGCTCATATCTTGCCAAACTTGAGTCTTTTAATCCTTTATTTGTTGGATGTATTTTCCCCTATGGTATTAAAGAAAAAAAATTACATCTAATGAAAACCACTTTCTTTTAAAATGAATAAACAAAATTAATGGCACAACAACCCTAAGAAAAATTATCATATATCATATATATATTGTGTGTACATGTGAATATGTATACTCTGTAGACATAGCATGTTAGATGTACACACAGAAGCAGAAGAGTTATTAATGCATTAAAAGTAATATTATCATTAAAATTATTCCTATTTTAAAAAGAATTCAGAGTATCTATACTTTTTCTAAAAGCCCTCTAGACCTATATACCTCTATTACATTATTAAATTCTACTTTAAAATAAACTAATTTAAATAAATGATAGATATACAGAATTTTTTAAAAACTAAAAGGTATAAAAGATTAAAATGAAAAGAACTATTATCAAAATTAACTCTCCAATCCTTTCTCCACTTCATACAGTCTCCATCCTTGGATGGAAACCATTGCCACCAACTCTGGACTTTGACCTGCAGAGATTTTCCATCCTTTCACAATTAGTTTCTGTCAGTACAATATAAACCCATCTCCTCAATATATTTAAGAGGTTCATGGTATTGGTGTTATATTTTGCTTTAAATATTTGTTTATTTGATGGATTCTCTGCTGAAATGATATTCAGAACATTTTTATTACTGGTGTATGTCTCTCTCAGCAGAGCAGTTGCTTCCAGTGTGGACAGAAGTCTTTGACTCACTATAAACTTTTAATTACTGATCTGTAACAAAAGTATAGAAATTGAGTATCAGTGTTTACAAAACTTAATAGTAAATTGCTAACGTTAGACATCTGGGTGGCTCAGTCAGTTAAGCATCTGCCTGTGGGCATTAGGCTGCATTAGGCTGCATTAGGCTGCATTAGGCTCCCTGCTCGGGGAGGGGGGTTAAATAAAATCTTTTAAAAATAAAATTCATAATGTTGAAATAACTAAGCACATATTCAGTGTATTTTACAAAAGTATCAGTCTACAAAAGATTGTAGGGAAAAATATTCCACTGGTTACAGTTTGAGAAATAAAACACTTGGTTATAACCCATGAACAATGATATTACAGTGTAGGAAGTAAATAAATACCCATGGAAAGAATAAATAATGAGCCATATTTCTTTTTTTCAGCTTTATTAAAGTATGATAGGCAAATAAAAACATATGGCTATGTGTGTGTGTTTGTGTGGTGACAGTACTTGAGGTCGACTCTCTTAACAAATTTAAAGTTACCATACATTGCAACTAATTATATTCATCCTGATGTATCTCAGACTTCCAGAAATTATCCTTCTTATAACTGAAAGTTTGTATACTTTAATACAAAACTGAATAAAACTGAAAGTTTGTGTACTTATTCACCACCTCCCCCACCTCTAGTAACCACCATTATACTCTCTGTTACCCTGAGTTTGAGTTTTTCTTTCAGATTCCACAATTAACTGAGATCAGGTGATATTTGCCTCTCGGTGTCTGACTTATTTTACTTAGCATAATGCTCTCTGAGTTCACCCATGTGGTCTCAAAAATCAGGATTAATTTTTTTAAGGCAAGTAATATTCCATTGCATACATAGAGCACTTTTTCTTTATTCATCTGTTGACTGACACTTAGCTTGCTTCTATATCTTGGGTATTGTGAATACTGTGGCAATGAACATGCGAGTACAGATAGCTCTTTGAGATCCTGTTTCCATTTTGTTTGGATATATACCTACAAGTGAGATTCCTAGATCACATGGTAGTTTTATTTTTAGTTTTTTTGAGGAAAGTTCATGAATTTTCCATAATGCCGGTACCAATCTATTCACCAATGGTGTTCAGAGGTTTCTTTTTCTTCACATCCTTGCCAACACTTATTATCTCTTTGTTGTTTTGATGACAGTCATTCCAACAGGTGAGAAGTGATATTTCATTGTGGTTTTGATTTGCATTTCCCTGATGATCAGTGAGGTGGAGCATCTTTTCTTAGATTTATAGAACCACAAACAATCCCAAATAGCTTGTAATTTGCATATCCTTTTAAACTGCTTTTTTAGTAATTCACATTTTTATTATATTTTTTATGGTTTTACTTGGCAATAAATTTAGAATTTTAATAACAAAACAAACTAATCTTTCCTTAGGTAGTTTCAAAATTACTGTCCTAGAATATTGGCTGATCGAATCAATGTTTTAGGTGGCATGAGACTACTTAAGGTTTCTAAGACAACACATTTAGCAAAAATGAGAACAATAAAATGCTCAAAAGAGACAAAATGTTTTTATTATTTTGGGATATCTTATAATATGATCAATAGGCTGAAGTAATACAGTATCCAATAAACATCAGATATTAAGAAATATAAGTTTGTAGAAACTAACCAATGGACATAATTTTACATTTCTAACACCCACTCACATCTATTATTTACAAACTCATTTCTTTCATCAACATTTTCATATTCAGTTTAAAGGTACATAAAAATTAATTTTCTAAAATTCCATTATAATTGCATTAGCTTGCTTATTTGTATTTAAAAGTTAACTGACTCATGTTTCTTTCTGTTACATATTTATTAAAACAAACAAATTTTCCTGAAAGTTAGTGCATGTATAGCGGAATAGACTGTGGCAATCATATGTTCCATTTTCAATGTTTTTTTTATTTTTTTAATTTCTTATGTGCCTGAGCATTGTCTTTTTTTTTTATTTTAATGGACTGTGTCTTACATATAGTGATTTATTGGTAAATATTTAATGAAGATTTGTTGACTGAATGAATGGATAAACCAATAAATGAACTGTTATTTCTCACAGAATGTTAGTAAACTTTACATTCAGATAGTAGGAGAATCACATTTTGACCTGTAGGAGTTAAAGAGACATTTAAGACATACTTTCCTGAGAATTTTCGTTATTCCATTCTACTATGTTATTAAGGTATTTTACAGAAATATGAAATTTAATGAGGATAACAAATTTGAACATCTCAACAAAACCCCAAATTACATTTTTACCAGTAGCTTAGAAAAACTGTGTATTAATCTAATAATGTGAATAATCATTGATGTGGTTACGAGAACAGATCTGAAGGAATCAGCATGTTTCAATATTGTAGAACATTATTAAATCTATCATTAAAAGGAATTCAGCCTCTACTTAATAAGAATGACAATTGATCTGTTAATTATCATTCCTGTTTAGCTGTATTAATTTTGATTAGTTTGGAATGCACAGGTATGGGAATCTTCTGTCAATTAAAGCTTTGATTTGTTAACAATGAAAATAATGGCTAGGGATGCTTGGGCGGCTCAGTCGTTAAGTGTCTGCCTTCAGCTCAGATTATGATCCCAAGGTCCTGCGATGGAGTTCTACATGGGGCTCCCTGCTCAGTGGGGAGTCTGTTTCCACCTCTCCCATTCCCCCTGATTGTGTTCCTTCTCTCACTGTCTCTCTGTGTCAACTAAATAAATAAATGGGAAAAAAAACCCCAGCTAATCTAGAGACAGGATGACTATAGTACTGACGTGTAAATTTGTTACCTCACTTTAAAAATCTGAATACTGTTTCTCATTAATGAACAAATACCTAGATCAATAATACCTTACATGAGTAATGTGTTTTACCTTTTTGATGCTCACAACCTGATAGTGAAACGTGTAAATCTCTAAAATACACACAGTCGTTCCAATCATTAAGTTTGTTTTTGTTTTTGTTTTTGAATAGTTATGGGCTTAGCCTTTTTCTATACAAAAGAGACATAGAAAATCTTATAACACAATGTCTCTAATAACGTATGGAAGAAATTTCTCATAAAATATTTAGATATTTATTTTCAACATATGTAAGACTGGTTTTGGCTTTACATGTATTAAATACATTTAATACATTACATTATTAAAGTCTATTGAGGAAAGAATCTAGTGCATCATGGGAGAATCTACAGATTAAATTGTGTCCCCATTCCCAAATTCATATGCTGAAGCTCTAACCCTCCATTGTGAATATATTTGGATATAAGTCCTTTAAGGAGGTAAATGCAATTAAATGAGAGATGAGATTAAGGACCTTAATCCAATAGGATTTGTTCCCTCATTAAGAAAAGAGAGATACTAGGAATGCATGTACACAGAGAAGAGGTCATATGAGGACACAACAAGAAGGGAGCCATCTACAACTCAAGGAGAGAGGCCTCAGGAGAAACCAAACTAGACAACACCCTGATTTTGGATTTCCAGCCTCCAGAACTGTGAGAAAATAATTTTATATTATTTAAGCCTCACAGTCTGTGGTATTCTGTTATGGCAGTCCTAGGAGACCAACACAGTCTTGTAAGAGAGATAGGACTTTGATAGAGTCTTGGAGTTTGGTAGGCTAGATACGCAGGGTGAGACTTTCTTCATTGCAGAAATTATGGCCATCCATTATTTCTTATATTAGGAAATGATAGCCTCTTTCACTGTGGAGCTCAGCCAGAAATCTAGGATTTGTCCCCATGTCCTCCATTTTTCTTACTCCGGCATGAAATCTATCTCTTAAATACCTTTAGAATTATTTTACTTCTCCCCATTCTCACCATCACAGATCAGTGCACAGTGCTGTGTCCTCCAGGCTAGGCCACTGCCTTCATTCTGACTCTCTCCTATCCATTTTGCACTCTGTCTCCTGAGGGAACCTTTCTTAAAAGTAAGTGGGGTCCCTGTGTGTAACCTATCTAAAATAAAATTTCAAATCTTCAATTTTCCTGATGAAGATCTGATCCTCACTTTTCTCTTAAAGATTCATCTTTACCAGCCTTACCCTTGTCCATTTCAACAATAATGAGATTTTTCTGTTCTGTGGAGATACCACAATCTATCCCCTTCAGATCCATAAACTAGTTGTTCTCTCTGCCCCTCTAAAGTTCTCTTGAATGTCCTTTCACTTATATGTCTGTCATACATCTCTTTTATGTTGAACCACAAGATCCCTGACCTGCCCCTAGTTTCTTACCCAGAACAAATCGAGCTTCCACTCTTGATCTCATTTCTCTTCCTTAGCACTTATTGCATGTAAAAAATTAACTTTAAGGTGACATTCCCTACCCCACTGAAAATTTCAAAGAGTGTACAACTACTCTGTATGCTCACAGCTTCACACTCCTGGTTATCTGGTAAAGTACATAACACAATATATATTAATTAAGTAAATTAACTTTAAAAAGAAAAAAATGGATTTCCTTCCTAAAGAATTACAGAGTGAGTTCTAATAATTTAATTCTACTCAAAAGAATAATACATCAATTCATTTAACTATAACATTGAGAAAAAGTTTAGATACAGATACAGATACAGATATGGACACAGATATAGATAGATACAGATATAGATACAGATACAGATATAGCTATGGATACATACATGGATATGCATATAGATAGATACAGATACAGATAGGGACACAGCTATAGATAGGGATTTGGATACAGACACGGATATGGATACAGATATGGATATAGATAGATATAGATACAAATAAGGATACAGATGCAAACACAAATACGGACTCTCATGACCGTGACTGCTCCTGCCTGAAGTCTGATTTTGACATATGACCATGGGGACTCCTGATTTCCTGCAAAGACACCTGGTACAGAGTCATGTTCATTGTGTTAGCCTGTCACTGTTCTTTGCAACATCACCAAAAAAAAAAATTTTTTTTAAAGATTTTTTTGACAGAGAAATCATAAGTAGACAGGGAAATAGGCAGAGAGAGAGGAGGAAGCTGGCTCCCCGCTGAGCAGAGCGCTCAATGTGGGCCTTGATCCCAGGACCCTGAGATCATGACCTGAGCGGAAGGCAGAGGCTTTAACCCACTGAGCCACCCAGGTGCCCCTGATGCTACCTCCATTCTGTCTACTTCTACTTTTTAGGTGTTAACCAGTTTAACCAGTTTTAATTCAGTTTACTGATTTCTACTCTTGGTGTTAAAAGTGGGTTCTGATTTCCAGATCCTGCTTAAAAGCATGCTTTAAAAAAAGTATTCAATTTATTATTCTCATATTCTGACTTCCTTTTTCTCCTCTGTGTTTCTCATCCTCCCTTCACTTGGTCTCATTTTATTTCCACTTTACTTCTATACTCTATCTCTACTGAATCATGATACATGAAAAGGTAAAAATCATGTTTCATGAGATGAAAAGAAATATAAGACGCATTTTTCAGGGTATCATGACGTATCAAAGGAAGTTCTAGTTTATCATCTTCTCTATCATCATTTCAATCAATCAATGGTAGATACATGGGGAGTCAGGAAGCATAACTTTCTCACTAGCAACCTAGAATTCATCAACTGAAAAATATATGAATTGTGATATATTGAGTGGGTTTGGATGACTTTTTAAAAAATTTCTTATAAACATATAATGTATTTTTATCCCCAGGGGTACAGGTCTGTGAATTGCCAGGTTTACACACTTCACAGCACTCACTTTAGCACATACCCTCCCCAATGTCCACAACCCCACCACCCTCTTCCACACCCCCTCCCCCCAGCAGCTCTCAGTTTGTTTTGTGAGATTAAGAGTCACTTATGATTTGTCTCCCTCCCCATCCCATCTTGTTTCATTTATTCTTCTCCTACCCCATTAACCCCCCATGTTGCATCTCTACTTCTTCATATCAGGGAGATCATATGATAGTTGTCTTTCTCCGATTGACTTATTTCACTAAGCATGATACTCTCTAGTTTCATCCACGTTGTCGCAAATGGCAAGATTTCATTTCTTTTGATGGCTGCATAGTATTCCATTGTGTATATATACCACTTCTTCTTTATCCATTCATCTGTTGATGTACATCTAGGTTCTTTCCATAGTTTAGCTATTGTAGACATTGCTGCTATAAACATTCTGGTGCATATGCCCCTTCGGATCACTACATTTGTATCTTTAGGGTAAATACCCAGTAGTGCTATTGCTGGGTCATAGGGTAGTTCTATTTTCAACATTTTGAGGAATCTCCATGCTGTTTTCCAGAGTGTTGCACCAGCTTGCATTCCCACCAACAGTGTAGGAGGGTTCCCCTTTCTCCACATACTCGCCAGCATCTGTCATTTCCTGACTTGTTAATTTTAGCCATTCTGACTGGTGTGAGGTGATATCTCATTGTGGTTTTGATTTGTATTTCCCTGATGCCGAGTGATGTGGAGCGCTTTTTCATGTGTCCATTGGCCATCTGGATGTCTTCTTTGCAGAAATGTCTGCTCATGTCTTCTGCCCATTTCTTGATTGGATTATTTGTTCTTTGGGTGTTGAGTTTGCTAAGTTCTTTATAGATTTTGGACACTAGCCCTTTATCTGATATGTTGTTTGCAAATATCTTCTCCAATTCTGTCAGCTGTCTTTTGGTTTTGTTAACTGTTTCCTTTGCTGTGCAAAAGCTTTTGATCTTGATGAAATCCCAATAGTTCATTTTTGTCCTTACTTCCCTTGCCTTTGGTGATGTTCCTAGGAAGATGTTGCTATGGCTGAGGTTGAAGAGGTTGCTGCCTGTGTTCTCCTCAAGGATTTTGATGGATTCTTTTCTCACATTGAGGTCCTTCATCCATTTTGAGTCTATTTTCATGTGTGGTGTAAGGAAATGATCCAATTTCATTTTTCTGCATGTGGCTGTCCAATTTTATCAGCACCATTTATTGAAGAGGCTGTCTTTTTTCCATTGGACATTCTTTCCTGCTTGTCGAAGATTAGTTGACCATAGAGTTGAGGGTCTCTTTCTGGGCTCTCTATTCTGTTCCATTGATCTATGTGTCTGTTTTTGTGCCAGTACCATGCTGTCTTGATGATGACAGCTTTGTAATAGAGCTTGAAGTCCGGAATTGTGATGCCAGCAACGTTGGCTTTCTTTTTCAATATTTCTTTGGATATTAGAGGTCTTTTCTGGTTCCATATAAATTTTAGGATTATTTGTTCCATTTCTTTGAAAAAGATGGATGGTACTTTGATAGGAATTGCATTAAATGGGTAGATTGCTTTAGGTAGCATAGACATTTTCACAATATTTATTCTTCCAATCCAGGAGCATGGAACATTTTTCCATTTCTTTGTGTTTTCCTCAATTTCTTTCATGAGTACTTTATAGTTTTCTGAGTATAGATTCTTAGCCTCTTTGGTTAGGTTTATTCCTAGGTATCTTATAGTTTTGGGTGCAATTGTAAGTGGGATTGACTCCTTGATTTCTCTTTCTTCTGTCTTGTTGGTGTAGAGAAATGCAACTGACTTCTGTGCATTGATTTTATATCTTGACACTTTACTGAATTCCTATACAAGTTCTAGCAGTTTAGGAGTGGAGTCTTTTGGGTTTTCCATATATAGTATCATATCATCTATGAAGAGTGATAGTTTGACTTCTTCTTTGCCAATTTGGTTGCCTTTAATTTTTTTTGTTGTTGTCTGATTGCTGAGGTTAGGACTTCTAGTACTATGTTGAATAGCAGTGGTGATAATGTACAACCCTGCCGTGTTCCTGACCTTAGCGGAAAAGCCTTCTGTTTTTCTCCATTGAGAATGATATTTGCTGTGGGTTTTTCACAGATGGCTTTGATAATATTGAGGTATGGGCCCTCTATCCCTACACTTTGAAGAGTTTTGATCAGGAAGGGATGCTATACTTTGTTAAATGCTTTTTCAGCATCTATTGAGAGTATAATATGGTTCTTGTTTTTTCTTTTATTAATGTGTTGTATCACATTGATTGATTTGCGGATGTTGAACCAACCTTGCAGCCCTGGAATAAATCCCACTTGGTCGTGGTGAATCCTTTTAATGTACTGTTGAATCCTATTGGCTAGTATTTTGGTGAGAATTTTTGCATCTGTGTTCATCAAGGATATTGGTCTGTAGTTCTCTTTTTTGATAGGATCCTTGTCTGGTTTTGGGATCAAGGTGATGCTGGCCTCTAAAATGAGTTTGGAAGTTTTCCTTCCATTTCTATTTTTTTGGAACAGTTTCAGGAGAATAGGAATTAGTTCTTCTTTAAATGTTTAGTAGAATTCCCCTGGGAAGCCATCTGGCCCTGAGCTTTTGTTTGTTTGGAGATTTTTGATGACTGTTTCAATCTCCTTACTGGTTATGGGTCTGTTCAGGCTTTCTATTTCTTCCTGGTTCAGTTGTGGTAGTTTATATGTCTCTAGGAATGCATCTATTTCTTCCAGATTGTGAAATTTGTTGGCGTAGAGTTGCTCACAGTATGTTCTTATAATTGTCTGTATTTCTTGGGTGTTGGTTGTGATCTCTCCTCTTTCATTCAGATTTTATTTATTTGGTCCTTTCTCTTTTCTTTTTGATAAGTCTGGCCAGGGGTTTATCAATCTTATTAATTCTTTCAAAGAACCAGCTCCTAGTTTCGTTGATTTGGTCTATTGTTTTTTTGGTTTCTATTTCACTGATTTCTGCTCTGATCTTCATGATTTCTCTTCTCCTGCTGGGTTTAGGGTTTCTTTCTTGTTCTTTCTCCAGCTCCTTTAGGTGTAGGGTTAGGTTGTGTACTTGAGACCTTTCTTGTTTCTTGAGAAAGGCTTGTACTGCTATATATTTTCCTCTCAGGACTGCCTTTGTTGTGTCCCACAGATTTTGAACTGTTGTGTTTTCATTATCATTTGTTTCCATGAATTTTTTAAATTCTTCTTTAATTTCCTGATTGACCCATTCATTCTTTAGAAGGATGCTGTTTAGTCTCCATGAATTTGGGTTCTTTCCAAATTTCCTCTTGTGATTGAGTTCTAGCTTCAGAGCACTGTGGTCTGAAAATATGCAGGAATGATCCCAGTCTTTTGATACTAGTTGAGAACTGATTTAGGACCGAGGATGTGATCTATTCTGAAGAATGTTCCATGTGCACCAGAGAAGGATGTGTATTCTGTTGCTTTGAGATGAAATGTTCTGAATATATCTGTGATGTCCATCTGGTCCAGTGTATCATTTAAGGCCTTTATTTCCTTGTTGATCTTTTACTAGGATGATCTGTCCATTTCAGTGAGGGGAGTGTTAAAGTTCCCTACTATTACTGTATTATTATTGATGTGTTTCTTTGGTTTTGTTATTAATTGGTTTATATAGTTGGTTGCTCCCATGTTGGGGGCATAGATATTTAAAATTGTTAGATCTTCTTGTTGGGCAGACCCTTTGAGTATAATATAGTGTCCTTCCTCATCTCTTATTATAGTCTTTGGCTTAAAATCTAATTGATCTGATATAAGGATTGCCACTCCTGCTTTCTTCTGATGTCCATTAGCATGGTGAATTCTTTTCCACCCCCTCACTTTAAATCTGGAGGTGTCTTCAGGTTTAAAATGAGTTTCTTGTAGGCAACATATAGATAGGTTTTGTTTTTTTATCCATTCTGATATCCTGTGTCTTTTGATTGGGGCATTTAGCCCATTAACCTTCAGGGTAACTTTTGAGAGATACGAATTTAGTGACATTGTATTGCCTGTAAGGTGACTGTTACTGTATATTGTCTCTATTCTTTTCTGATCTACTACTTTAAGGCTCTATTTTGCTTAGAGGACCCCTTTCAATATTTCCTGTAGAGCTGGTTTGGTGTTTGCAAATTCTTTCAGTTTTTGTTTGTCCTGAAAGCTTTTTATCTCTCCTTCTATTTTCAGTGATATCCTAGCTGGATATCATATTCTTGGCTGCACGTTTTTCTCATTTAGTGCTCTGAATATATCATGCCAATTCTTTCTGGCCTGCCAGTTCTCTGTGGGTAAGTCTGTTGCCAATCTAATATTTTTACCATTGCATGTTCCAGACTTCTTTTCCCGGGCTGCTTTCAGGATTTTCTCTTTGTCACTAAGACTTGTAAATTTTACTGTTAGGTGACGGGGTATGGGCCTATTCTTATTGATTTTGAGGGGCCTTCTCTGCGCCTCCTGGATTTTGATGCATGTTCCCTTTGCCATATTAGGGAAATTCTCTCCAATAATTCTCTCCAATATACCTTCTGCTCCCCTCTTACTTCTTCTTCTGGAATCCCAATTATTCTAATGTTGTTTCATCTTATAGTGGTCACTTATTTCTCGATTGGGTCCAGTAGCTGTTTGTCCCTCTTTTGCTCAGCTTCTTTATTCTCTGTCATTTGATCTTCTATATTACTAATTTTTTCTTCTGCCTCATTTATCCTAGCTGTAAGAGTCTCCATTTTTTATTGCACCTCATTAATAGCTTTTTTTTATTTCAACTTAGTTAGATTTTAGTTCTTTTACTTCTCCAGAAAGGGCTTTTATATCTTCTGAGAGGGTTTCTCTAATATCTTCCATGCCTTTTTCAAGCCTGGCTAGAACCTTGAGAATCGTCATTCTGAACTCTATAGCTGACATATTATCAATGTCTGTATCGATTAGGTCTCTAGCCTTTTTATCTTTAGCAAAGACACTTGAGAATCACTACAACAGGCCCCTCCCCCAGAAGATCAACAAGAAATCCAGCCAGGACCAAGTTCACCTACCATGGAATGCAGGTTCAATACCAAGGAGAGCAGCGGAATTCCAGAGGAGGAGAAAGCAAAGGACTTTACTCATGGATTTCTCCCCATGATTCATTAGTCTTGCAGTTAATTTAATTTTTTTTTCAATTTCTTTTCTTCTTTTGCTAAATTTTTTTAACTTTTACCTTTTCTTTTTTAAAGTTTTTTTAAATAGTTTAATATATATATATATATATATATATATATATATATGTTTTCCTTTTTAAAATTTTTGTTTTCTTTTTTTAATTGTTTTTTTTCTGAACCTCTTTTTATCCCCTTTCTTCCCCCCATTATTTAGGGTCTCTCCTGATTTGGTTAAAGCGTATTTTCCTGCGGTCTTTACCACCCTTTCAGTATTTTACTTGCTCCTTCATATACTCTTATCTGGACAAAATGACAAAGCGGGAAAAATTCACCACAAAAAAAAAAAAAAAGAACAAAAGGCAGTACCAATCTGGTGCACAAACCCAGCTGCGAACAGATAAAGAGCATCTTAGAGCATGATTTCCCTGACTGCTGTTGGAAACCAGGGTCTCTGCTTTGACTCATGTAGGTCATTGGAGATGAGGCAACCAATGGCCCTTCCAACCTGATCATGAGATAAGGAGCTTCAGAGAAAGGAATAGAGGTTTACCCAGTGTTGTCTTAGAAGTGGTCATGAATAAGCCAATCTACATCTTCTGAGTAAGTAAGGAGGAATAGTTTCCAGAATTTCTGTAAAAGATGAGGGATGTAAAAGGAGATTATACAATCTTCGTATACAGATTATACAATGAAGATATTGATAAGAATGGCATTGATAAAAATTACTACTTAAGAAAAGAAATTTAGACAAAACAATGTTTTTTGGAGTGTGTAAAAATATGTTTACTGAGAGAGCCTGGGTGAGAGCTGCTGATCTTGCTAAGTGCAGTACATGATGTTATTTAACAAAGCAAACAAGTGTTAAATACACAGTTGTCCTTGCTGCCTCAGGAAATCTCACACCCACCATTGAAGATGTCAAACTCAATTTTGAGCCTTTAATTCATATCTGCAAAATTATTATTTGAACTTCCTTAGCCTTCTGTTAGCATTGCTTAAGAAAAATAATTACTAGGTATCTGAATAAATACAAAGATATTAAATAATCATTAAATAATATGCTGGAAAATAATGAAGCAAATATTTTATTTTTTTAAACAGACAATTATGCAGGTAAATCAAATCTTTTGGTGTGAATGGAATCCCAAGTAAGGCTATTGTCTTCAAATACCATTTGCCAGACAGTTGACACTTTTTCCAAATGCAGAACACCTGGAGATTCTTAGGTTGTTATTTTGTATAGGGTGTTGTTGTAGCTACCATAATTGAGACCCCAAATAACAATAGCTTAAACAAAATAGTTTATTTATCTCCTACAGGAATCTGGACCACACATGGGAGGCACCATGACATCGAGAAACAACCCCCTTCCATCTAGTTGCTTTGCAGCCCTTGGGTATTATCCGCATCCTCATGCTCCAAAGTAACTCACAAGCATTCCAGCCAATGTAGAGGGGGAAAGGTAAGAGGAGGTCATGCACCTCTTTTTCAAGACATGACTTTGTTCTCATATCCTATGTAGCAGAGTTGACTAACATGAACATACCAGACTATAAGGAAGTTTGTCAAGTGCACTCTTGTCTGGGAGGTCATCAGCATGACAATGCAAGGGTTTTATTAGCAAGAGAAAGAAGCACTATAAGGATATTAAAGCTAGTAGTACTGCCCACAATTGCTTTAGGAAATTGAGGGATCGGCTGCTCCTGGGGAAAGTATGTTTACCAAAACTGGCAACCCAGAACATATAAAAGAAAAGATAGCTTATATCTGACTATATAAAATTATGAAATTCTGCATGGCAAATCAATTAGCAAATGACAGATTTTGAGAAAAATCCTTGTGCTGAAGATGTTCCTAAAAGTTAAATATGTTTACTACCCAAAAATTTCATGTGAGTTGCTTGGGAAAAGACATATACCACAATAGAAAACTAATCCAAATGTCTTCAAAAGGTAAACATATGGTCAAGCAAACTAGCAAGGAAATGTAAATTAAAGCAATAAGATATTATTTTACATCCATCATACTAAAAAAAAAACAACTTTAAGATTCATTATAGATTGTAATAGAAGTGTAAAAAAGGGGGGTATGCTCGCTTACTGTGGGGAAAAATTGTTATAGCTTTTTGGGAGCCAATTTGATAATACTAGGAAGTCTTAAAATAGCTTCATTTTGATCCCACATGGGTATCTATAATATACAGAAGGACCAACTGATTAAACCATAGATAGTAAGGTACTTAATGAAAGCTTAGTTTGCAATGACAAGAACCGGGGGCAGGGGAAGTAAATGCCTAGCAGTTGTGAATAGGTGAATAAATTATCCAGATCTCATACTTTGGACTGTTATCCAGACATTTAAAAATGTATTAGAGATAACAGTTGCTTTTGAAATATTTCCAAGAGGTGTTATTGTATGAAGAAAGGAAGATGCAGAAACTATATGTGTATGGATATATACATGTCCTGTAAACAACTATTGTGGGTTCAATTGGGTCCCGCAAAAAGATATATTGAAGTCCTAACCCCCAGTACCCTTACATATGATATTCTCTGAAAATAAGGTCTTTAATGTAATCAAGTTAAGAGGAGGTCATACTGGATTAGGGTGAGTTTTGAATCCTGTATGATTGATGTCCTTGTAAGAAGATAAGAGACACAGATACAGGGAAGAATGTTATGTGAAGATAGAGGCTGAGATTTGAGCTATGTTTCTACATGCCAACCAAACCAAGGATTGCTAGGAATCACTACAAGCTAGGCGAGATGCAAAGAATAAATGCAACCTTCAAAAGAAAACAACCCTGCCAATACTAGGACTTGGGATTTCTATAGCTATGAGAGAAAAATTTTCTTGGGTCATATTATTATGGCCACCCTAAGAAACTAATACATAACTAAACACTGTCCTTTTATTTCGTTTCTTTTTTTTTTTTTAAGATTTTATTTATTTATTTGACAGACAGAGATCACAAGTAGGCAGAGAAGCAGGCAGAGAGAGAGGAGGAAGCAGGCTCCCTGCTGAGCAGAGAGCCAGATATGGGGCTCCATCCCAGGACCCCAGGATCATGACCTGAGCTGAAGGCAGAGGCTTTAACCCATTGAGCCACCCAGGCACCCCTGTCCTTTTACTTCTTGATATGAACACAGGAGAGAGCACACAGAGAAGAACAAAAGACAAATATGGTGAAAAATGAAATTAGAGAGAATTTTGGAGAATATCAAAGAAATACCAAGAAATATCAAGTCCTTTTATATAAATGTATATAGATACAAACATTTGAAATTAGTAACTTAAAAACACAAACACATACAAACACACACTTTACCTCTGCTACCAAATTTTAATTATGATGACACTGTCTTTGAGTGGGTAAGCTTATCTTCTTTTTCTCTCTTCCCATTTTAAATAATATATAAATAAACTTTCTTTCTCAGAGAAACAAGATACAAAGCCAGCTCATCTGCTGTGTCTTCATATTAACCTCACCTTTTTATTGTAGAATACACCTAGGAACTAAAACGTTTTTGGATGAGATTTTGGTCTAATTTTTTTAAAAAAGATTTTATTTATTTATTGACAGAGATCACAAGTAGGCAGAGAGGCAGGCAGAGAGAGAGAGAGGGAAGCAGGCTCCCCGCCGGGCAGAGAGCATGATTCGGGGCTCGATCCCAGGACCCTGCGATCATGATTTGAGCTGAAGCAGAGTCTTAACCTACAGAGCCACCCAGGCACCCCTGGAGATTTTGGTCTAACTTGAAATAATATTAACTTAGGAAAGATCAAATGCTCTCCATAAACATTTAGTCTTTTATTAATTTTGTGCAATGTTGGTTAAAAGCTTCACAAAGTGTTTAAATTAAATGATCATACAATAACATATATCAAGCTCAAGGTATACAGAAGAAAAAATTGTTATGAATGTCAATACTAAGTTTTTATTTAAAGCATGATGATATTTGTATATCAAACTGAATGATTCTTCAAGCATTATTCAGTCTTCTTAGTAATTAGTAATGGTAGTTAGTTTGGGTTGAAAACTTATCTTTCCCTTCTTTTGATTTTTACCCTAAGAATATTTATGAATATTTAATCTCTTGCCATTACCATTATCCTCAACTATGTAACATTTTTATGATTATAACTTTTTGTTGAGTGTATTTGATGCTATTAAAAACAATGGAATACAAGTATACATAAAATTTGACGTCTGTGACTAACTAATCTAAACCTATGCCAGCTAACTGTACATTGATTGATACATGAATTTTTCTCCAAGACTATGATGTTTGTATGTTGCTAACTTGAAAGACAAATATATTATCCTGATCTTCTTTATATATGAGAGTATAATTCACTAATGTGGCTTCTGAACAAATGAATAAATATTGACAGGAATCTAAAGTTGTTTCAAGAATTGAATATTAAAGCCTATATAGAAGTGTTACTAAAAATTTTTAAAAAGAGCTGGAAATAAGAAATAAAGGTGAATACACCTAGCAGCAATAAGGACTTTCACTTAAAAATCACTAAAGGTACTATTATTAATAAGTGTTATATATATATGTTTATATATATATATCATACATATGTATGTAATAGCAAGAGTATAGTAATACTACATACATATGATATATATATATATATATCAGGTTTTAGGAGATCAAAATACTTTAAAGATTTCTAATTAATTCATAACATCCCTTTAATGCAGAGAAGGAGTAACCATTCACTTCATTGTATGATGTGCCTTTTTAATAACTGGTCTAGGAAATACTCAAAGAACAGCTATTTGCCATCTATAGTTAATTATTATTATTATTATTTATTATTATTATTTTTTTTTTGGTGGCAGTTATTAGCCATTTTCCAAGCAGACCATTCACTTCAAAATAGAAATGCAAAGAAAGACTACAAAGTCGTGATATACAATTAAAACATGTATCAAGAACACCCCTATTTTGGAAAGGTTTTCAACATGGCCAAGCCATCAAGGCTACTATTTATGTTGCTCTTTTAGTCAACTTGTTAAAGAGGATTGCCCATGAATTTCACTAGGATGTTTTATGATAAAACATCTTTCACTGCTAGGCAAAGTCAATACCTAGTTCAGCAGGGAAGATTTGTATCAGCTCAGTTTTGGACTCCTTAAACATCAGACACATTAGCAGAGAGGAGTGATAACCTTTAAAAGTAAAAGACTTAGATGATCTGACAGCTGTAGCAAGATGCTGAGTGATCAAGATGCCCCCACAGTGAAGTTAAAATTTTTAATGAAAGTACAATAATTGATCAAAGAGATACTCAAGCCTCCTGGGCCCAGAGTAAGGCTATTCCAAGTCCTTAAATCTGCCATAAAGCTCTAATGGACACCCAAGAGGACACTTCTAACAATTTATTTTAGTTTAAGTGAATTCCAGGACATTAAATTACCAAAGAGAACCTAGTCACTTGCTGCATTTGCTTGCATTCTCTGTTTCTGATTACTCTCTGGATTAAATTAAAATATCTCATCATTACTAATTTCATGATAAACAACAAATGGCTAAAATGATATTAAATAGCTCCACCTATATGTAAAGTTCATTTACTGAAAGGATCTGAATTTTATCATCTACACACATTTATAATCCTCGATTCAAGTTCTTAAAATACTCTCTCATTGCTTGCTCAAATATCCTTTATGCATGTACAGCGTTCATAACCAACCACAGATGTATGCTAACTTACCAGCATCAGAATAGAATCTGATGATTATGACAAATCTTTGCGAAATTTCGCAAGCAATAGCCAAACAGTTGTGGAAAGAAATATGTTTTTTGCCTTGTGTAATATAGATGGTCCTCTTCCAAATAGACTGTTCAAGTAAGCAATGGTTTTGAATCTCACTGTGACCAACATCTGGAATGGAATTGTCATTGGTTTTACTATGACAGCTACACAGGAGGGAACATAATTTTGAAAAAATAAAATAGAGTCATAAAGGCCAAATGTTAGAGCATTTTAGGTTTAAAAATACACTTGCACTAATACTGAATAACCACGCCTCAAATTTGCCTTTTTTTGAGTGCCCAATTTGTTAAGAATAATTTATTGAATGTATGCACAGGGTAGATAATTGATAATTCCTTCTTCCTCTGCAAAACCTATGACTAAATATAAAAATCTGAAAACCAAAAAATCTAACAGAAATTAAGTTTCCTGAAAACCATTCCTGATTTCCAAATATGAATGCCCATAAACTTTTTAAAATTCATTTTTATTTAATTATAAATTTTATATACTAAAATTTGCCTATTTTAAGTGCTCAGTTTGTAAATTTTAACAAGTGCAAATAGTTTTGTAATCACTCCCACAATCAAGATTTACATTAACTCAAAAGTTCCCCCAAACCCACTGGAAATCAATTTTCTCCCCTCAATCTCAGCCCCTGGCAAATATTACTGTTTTCTGTCACTAAAACTTTGCCTTTTTATAACTTCCTATAAATTAAATCATGGGTTTTATAATATTTTGTGTCTGACTTCTCTCACTTAGCATGAAATTGTACCCTGCTATTTTATGTGAACAACCTCTGTTTTTT
Source organism: Mustela nivalis (assembly GCF_964662115.1). Taxonomy (NCBI): domain Eukaryota; kingdom Metazoa; phylum Chordata; class Mammalia; order Carnivora; family Mustelidae; genus Mustela; species Mustela nivalis. The sequence continues at coordinate 79,934,563 of NC_139030.1, forward strand.
CACTGGAGTATTTAAACTATTTACATTTATTGTAATTGCCAATATTATATCTATGTTTTCTATTTGTTCCATTCATTGCTTGTTATTTTTTCCTCTAACTCTGCCTTTTATATGAATTAATTATCTGTGATTTTATCTCTGCTTTAGCATTATCATCAGTACTTGTTTGTTTTATTATTTTGTAGTTGCTTTAGGCTTACTATATACATGTTTAATTTACAAGCCTATATTTAAACAATAGAATGTCATTTAATGTATAACACCTTACAATAGTATACTTCCAGTTCCTCCTTCCTCTTCAAAATGTTATAAATCCATAACACATTTTTATTATATTTCCTTTAAATAATTATCTTTTGAGAGATGAAATAATGAAAAGCAAACATGGATGGATCCAGAGGGTATTATGCTAAATGAAATAAACCAAATTAAGAAAAACAAACATATTATTTCACTCATTTGAGGAATTAAAAAAAATATCCAAAACAAATGAATAAACAAAACAAAAAGGAGATTCAGACCTATCATTATAGAGAACAAACTGGTGTTTGCCAGAGTAGAGGGAAATCAGAGGGATGGGCAAAATAAGTGAGGAGAAATGGGAGCTACAGGCTTCCAGTTATGGAATGAATAAGTCATGGGATAAAAGACATAGTACAGAGAGTTATAATAGTGTGGTATGGTGAGAGATGGTAGCTACACTTGTGGTGAGTATAACATAATGTGCAAAGATGTTGAATCACTATGTAGCACACCTAAAACTAATGTAGTATGGTATGTCAACTATATTGAAATGGAAAACTAATAATAATTAAAAAAACAAGACTACAATAAGTACAAGGAAAAATACAACAGTGGTGCACTCACTGCCCCAAATTGGCTATCTTACTTCATATTTTTCTCAAAAACATTTTCAATTAAAAAAATTAGAAATAAATTCTATTGTATTTATCCACATATTTACTGTTATTGCCATTCTTTACTCTCTTTGTAGATCTAAACAACCTAGGGAACCTTAAATATTTCCTTAGTAACAGATCTGCTGGCAAGGAATTATCTCAGTTATTTGTGTTCCGAGATAATTTTTTCTATTATTTTTGGAACATGTCTTTTTCTAGGTATAGATTCTGGTGAATAGATTTTTTTATGCCCTTTATAAATCACTTAATATTCCCCAGCCTCATAGTTTCTGATGAAATATCAGCCATACTTCTTATCTTTGTTATTCTTAATACAATGTGTTTTATTTCTCTGACAGCTTTTAAGATTTTCTTTTTGTCACTGGTTTTCAACAATTTAATTATTATAGATCTTGTGATTTTGTATTTATTCTGCTTGGTGTTTATCAAGCCTACTATTATTACAGATGTTTTAAATTTTCATAAATTTAGAAAACTTTCAGCCATTATATTTTCAAATTTATTTTTCTGACAAATCCTTCTTAACCCCTTTTTTGGGAATTCATATTACATGTGTTTTAACCATTTGATATTCCTTATAGAATTTTGAGGCTCTATTCTTTTTGTTGCTATTGTTGTTTCTCTGTGTTGTTTAAGTCCTTTTTTCTTTTTGTGCTTCATTTGGAAAGTTTTGATTCCTCCATTTTTTTAGACTCACTAATTTTTTTTTTTATTCTGCAATGACCCATCTTCAATTAGTAATATTCAGTGTATTTTTAACTTCAGATATCATGTCATTCATCTTTAGGTGCTCCATATGGATCTTTTGAAAATGTAATCCACTTTCTCTTCATCAAATTAATTTTTCTTTATACCCTTAAGTATACTTGCAGCATTCATAATAACTTTTTAAAACTTCTTATCTACTAACTCAGTTTTTTCGGTTTCTGTTTCTTCTTATTCAATTTCCCCTAGCTATGGACCATATTTTCTTTCTTCTTGATTGTCTTTTAATTACACGGTTGATTGCAGAGGTTTTTTTTTACTTCTTATTATTTTGAAGGATGTTGGATTTTGTTCTGGTGTTTCATTTAATAACTATGAATCAGTTTGATCCTTCTGAGTCTAGTTCTTATTAGAGAAAACTTTATTTTGGCACTAACACTACCAGGGCAAGATGCTTCTGAGTACTCTGCCTAATGTCCTGTGTATTATGAGTAGTTTCCACTATGTCTGAAAGAAGCAGCAGATATCCCAGGCCTGTGTGAGCTGTGGGAGAGTTTTAGGGTTGCTTCTCTTTGATGGATCTTACCCTAGACAGTTGCAATTTTCTTCCCATCTGTGCACAGATTACTTCTCAGACAAGGAGCCAGAACTCTTTCTTTTCCTGTGAGTAGCTCTTCTTACATATTCTGCCTCAAAAACTAGCCACGTTTTCCCTTGAAAACTCAGCTGTCTGTCTTCTCAGCACATTAAGACCAACGGGCCGTATTTGGTTAGCCCAACCTACAGTGTGGCCTGGAAACTATCTTCAGGTTATACACTGAAACAATTACAGGCTATTCTTACCAATTTTCCTTCTCTTAATTATCACAATTCTGTACTATCCTTTTTGTAATGTCTGAAAACTATCATTTCTTGTATTTCATTTAGTTTATATTTGCTTATGGTAGAAGGATAATTCCCATAGCAGTTATTCCTTCACGAGCAGAAGTGGAAGTACTATATAACTCTCTGAAATACAGATTCCTGGGACACCTGGGTGGCTCAATTGTTTGAGCATCTGCCTTTGGCTCAGGTCATGATCCCAGAGTCCTGGAATCAAGTCTGACATTGGACTCTTTGCTCAGCAGAGAGCCTGCTTCTCCCTCTGCCTGCCACCCACCCCATTGCTTGTGCTCCCTCTCTCTCTCTCTGACAAATGAATAAATAAAATATTAAATAAAATAAAATACAGACTCCTGAGATCCCAAGATGGAGAGTATAATAAATGAAAGCAAACAAAATCATAATTTGACATAGACACAGAGACAGGAAAGTTAGCAGGGCAGGCTTGAAAGTCACATCTTCATGCCATTTTCCATCACTGCAGATGCTTAGTTCCATCTCACCATTTACTAGAATAGCCCAGCGACAGGAAAGTTAAATCTTTGACAAATAGTTTTATATAGAACATGGTCAAGAAGCAAAATGTTTTTACAAGTCTCTACATAGCCGATCATACATTGCAAGAGTCACACAATTCCCATGTGACTGTACATGTACTCAGCTTAATAGGAGTTTTTCAGTTCCCCATTCAGAAGGTCTTTTGTCTTCTTTACTAATTTATAATATACTTAGATTTTATTAAGGTATACTTGACACACAATATTGTATTAGTTTCAAGTCTAAATCATAATGATTCAGCAATTATGTACAATACAAGATATCACCTCAATAAATGTAGTCACCATCAGTCACCACACCTAGTTATTACAGTATTATTGACTATTCCCTATGCTGTCCTGTTCATCTCCATGACATTTATTTTATAACTTGAAATTTCTGCCTCTTAATCCCCTTCACCTATTTCACCCGTCCCTCCACTTGCCTTCCCTCTGGCAGCCACCAGTTTTCTCTCGGCATTTACGAGTCTCTCTCTGTTTGGTTGCTGTTCATTTGTTCTATTTTAGATCCTACATATAGGTGAAATCTTATGGCATTTGTCTTGCTGTTCGACTTATTTCCAAATCCACTGATGTCACAAATTGGAAGATTTCATTGTTTACGACTGAGTAATATTCTCTCTCTCTCTCTCTCTCTTTCTCTCTCTCTCTCTCTCTATATATATATATATATACTCATTTATCTATCAATGAACACCAATATTTCATTTTCCAGTTCATAGCAAGTCAAAGAACAGGATTTCCAATGAAATGTTAGTGGATGAAATCTTAAATGTAAAGAAAGGCACAGAAAACTACAGAAGACTGAGAAAGGGGCACCTGGGTGGCTCAATGGGTTAAAACCTCTGCTTTTGGCTCAGGTCATGATGCCAGGGTCCTGGGATCAACCCCCACATTGGGCTCTCTGCTCGGTGGGGAGCCTGCCTCCCCCTCTCTCTCTGCCTACCTCTCTGCCTACTTGTGATTTCTGTCTGTCAAATAAATAAATAAAATCTTTAAAAAAAAGACCGAGAAAATTCAAAAACATACCAAACTTGATTTTTAATTCCAGAATTAAGAATATTTTATGACTTATTTAGGAATTATACTGTGTTAAGCACAATGTAGTTGTTAACACCTTTTAGACTTCTAATTTGAATTTTATTAATACATGTAGTATAAAGTTTGTTTAATTTTCAAAAAACATCACTGTAACTAAATTATACTACTCCATTTAATAGTTGAGAAAATAGATTCAATGAAATTAAGTTACTGAATCTACTTTACATAGCTAATAAATGGTAAAGTATGGTCAAGAAATTATGTCCCTCAGAGTCCATAGTTTATGTTTTTGAATCTTATATGAGTTGATATTTACAATTCAGAAAGTTTACATAACATATCCGAAGTCCTGTATCTGGTATTTGGATTAGTTAGAATTTGAAGCTTTGCCTACTCGATTGCACACCTATTGCTAGTATCTATTAAATTTCACCAACATCTGATCAGCTATAAAGACATTTGATCATTTCCAGTAGAAAAGAGTTAATGAAATTATGCTCTATATTTCCAGTTACATTTCTAATATAGCCTCAGAAGAAGCATTTCAATAAATTCTTCTAATTTGATGCCAGTCAGAAGCAATTATAATTCTGATTTTATGCCTAAATATCCATGCAAGTATATTAAACACTAATTATAAAAAATTGAATATCATGTGAGGAATTAAACATTGGACAATATATATTTTAATTACAAAAGATCAAAGGAGTCTTTCAACTCTTCTAAACATATTCTAATAACCAAAGTAAATCTTACCTGGTTTTTGGCTGCAACTACATTCCATTAAGCATTATCTTAGTAGGTGAAAAATCTATTAGTTTAAATATTGTTAAATTGTTTTAAAATTTAAAAAAATTCTCTGAAAATTAATTAACAAGATACAATTGTGTTACCTATGAGAAACCCACTCTAATTATAAAGATACAGATGTGTTATTTGTAAAAGAATACAGCTATAGCATGATAAAACTAATTAAACAAAACTGGAATTGCTATATTAACTTTAAACAAAGGAAACGTCTAAATAAGAAAAATTATCAGGGATAAAGAGATACATAACATAATAATAAGGTTCTCAATTCTCCAATAAGACATACAATCCTAAATGTGTATGTATTTAACAAAAAGAGTCAAAACACGTGGGCTAAAAACTGACAAAACCTATAATATCAAAACCAAAGAAATTACAAAAAACATAAACAAAAACAAAAAACTACAGACCAATATCTCTTATGAATGAAGATGCAAAATCCTCAACAGAATATTAGCAAGTAGAGCAAAAAGAATTATACACCAAATAAGTGGTGCACAGGTATGCAAAACAGATTCAATAATCAACAACCTATCAATGTAATCCATTACATCAACATGTTAAAAAATAAAAATCATATGATTATATTAGTAGATGCAGAGAAAGAATTCAACAAAATATAATATCCATTCATGACAAAAAACAATAAAAAGAAACCATCTTTGTAAACTAGGAATAGAGAACTTTCTCAGATAATAAAGAACATCTACAAAACTCCTATAGCTGATATCATACTTAATAATATGACTGTCCACTTTCTCCCTATGAGAGGGAAAAAGGCAAAGATGCCCTTTCTCACATGCATTCATCATTGTACTGGGAATTCCTGACAGTGCAGTAAGACAAGAAAAGGAAATAAATGTGTGATGGCTAATTTCTCGTTTTAACTAATCTGAGACATGCAAAATCCAGATATTTGATCAAACACTATTTTGCTTGTTTCTTTGTGTTTTTTAATTAGGTTAAAATTTAAATTAGTAGACTAAGTTAAACAGATTACTTTCTATGATGTGAGTGGGCTTTATCCAAAGAGTTAAAGGCCTGAATAGAAGAAAAATGCTGACCGTCCCCTCAGTGTATTCTCCTTGCCAGATAGTTTTTGAATTGGGACAATGGCTTTTTCCTGCCTTCTGATCTGAACTAAAACATTGGGTCTTCCTGGGTCTTAATCCTACCAGATTTCAAACGAGAACTACATCTTTGGTTCTTTTGATTCACAAGTCTTCAGACTCAAATTGGAACTAGACCATTGGTTCCAAACTTCCTACTTACCCTGTAGATCTTGGGACATGCCAACCTCCTCTCTCTCTTTCTCTCTCAACTATTAAGCTACATCAAGAAGAATAACTGGTGATAAAATAGAAACAAAGATCAATGAAACAGAATAGAAAGCCTAGAAATAGACTTACACTTACATAGTTAACTGATCCTGACAAAATGCAAAAGCAATTTAATTGAGAAAGTATGCTCTTTTCAAGAAATTGTGGTGAAACTTTTGGACATCCATAGGGGAAAAAAAAGAGAAGAAAGGGGAGAGGCAAACCTAAACAGAGTCCTTACATAAAAATTAATTCAAAATCCATCATAGGTCTGAATGTAAAATGCAAAATATAAAACATCTAAAAAATTATGTGAAAAATATACATGACCTTGATTTTGGTAATTAAAACAAGAAAAATCTTAAAAATGCTCACAGTTAAAAAGGGCCTACGGAGCCATGAGTATTATAAGTAATGTGGTATCCTACATAGCATCCTGGAACAGAAAAAGACATTAAATGAGAACTAAGGAGATTTGAATAAACTGCATTCTAATTAATAATAATATATTAATAATGGTTCCTTAGTTGTGATGAATGTACTGTGATAATATAAGATGTTGACAGAGAAAGCCAGAAATCAACTATATGGGAACTATCTCAGTCTTCATGATTTTCCTATAAATCTAAAACGAATCTAAAATTAAAAGTTTATTTAAAAAAATCAAAAATGGAACTTTATTTATTTTTTTTTAATTTTTAATTTTTTTATAAACATATATTTTTATCCCCAGGGGTACAGGTCTGTGAATCACCAGTTTACACACTTCACAGCACTCACCAAAGCACATACCCTCCCCAATGTCCATAATCCCACCCCCTTCTCCCAAACCCCCTCCCCCCAGCAACCCTCAGTTTGCTTTGTGAGATTAAGAGTCACTTATGGTTTGTCTCCCTCCCAATCCAAAAATGGAACTTTAAAGGAAGTGATTACATCTACTAGATATTTTAATAGTACTAAAGGGTTTCTGTCCCCTTGTAAGAAAGAGAAAGCCCTGATGAGCGGCTACTCAATAGAAAAATCAAGTGTGTTTTCTATTCAATCTGATGTTGATGCGTAGTTATGTTTCTTCTCACAGTACTTCCATTTATGAATCCTTCAGAAGAAAGACATAATTGCATGTTACTTTGTCTTTAACTGGATGTTTTAACATCTAGTAACCTCTATTTAAGGAAAGGTGCTAATTTCAAGGACAGAAGGAGAAAATGGGGTGGTTTTCAAGATATTCTGATGAACAAAGGGGCAAACTCTTAATAGGCTGTCTAGATAAAAAATTCAATATTTAAACACAAAATTCTATGTTTACAAACCCAAGGGATGTCTACAATCCATACAAAGCTTATGCCTATTTCATTTACAATTTCACTTATTTATTTATTTATTTATTTATTTATTAATTTATTTAATTGACAGAAAGATCACAAGTAGGCAAAGAAGCAGGCAGAGAGAGAAGTGGAAGCAGGCTCCCTGCTGTGGGGCTCGATCCCAGGACCCTGAGATCATGACCCGAGCTGAAGGCAGAGGCTTAACCCACTGAGCCACCCAGGTGCCCCCAATTTCACTTATTCAAAGTTTAGTGATTTTAGGGGAAAAATTGTAAATTGCTTCATAAAACAATAAGTTTCTGTGTATTTTTTTTTTTTTTGTTAAGGTTTATTTCTTTATGGATGAATGAGTCATGGGGATTAAAGGTACAGCACTGGAAACCTAGTCAAATTATTGTAATAGTGTTGTATGGTGACAAATGGTTGCTACATCTGAAGTGAGAATAGCAGAACTATAGAATTGTTCAATCACTATGTTGTGTACCTGAAATTAATGTAACAGTGTGTGTCAATTATATCCAAATAAAACTAATTGACTAAGAATGAAAGAAAGAAAGAAAGAAAGAAAGAAAGAAAGAAAGAAAGCAAGCAAGCAAGCTGTTCTTTTTTTTAAAATGGATCTTAGATATACATATGAAAAGAATTTATATCTTAAAAATGTATTATTTTTTTGAAACACATCCAATTGCTAAAAAAGACTCACACCTTTAATTACTAACATAATAGATACCACTATGAGACCCCTTCACCTAAACACAGAATTTATTTCTACTAAACTTCCATAAGTTATATTACTATGGGCCATAGAGATTTATGGCCAAGCCCAAAGTTTCAGACCATACATATGTGCATCTGTCTGGTTTGGCTTCCTCCATCCCTTTTTAAAGAGAGAGAAAAAGAGAAAGAAATCATAACAAAGATGAATATTTGCATATTGTAGAATATATGTAGTGTCTTTTGTCTCAAAGTGCTAGCCTGTATTATGCTAATAAGAAAGTATGTGCCTCAGAATAGCTACTTAAAATGAATCATTGTAAACTGTTCACATTGGGGCATTTAAAGCTCTTTTTCAACTGCCAGTAAAAACAAAACAAAACAAAAAATCATTTTATATTTTTTGGCAAACAGATAAGGAGGTACTAAAATAGCTCCAGGAGCAAAAAAAATATATTGTGAAAGATTCAAATAACACTTTCTTTATTATTTTTTAGTGAAAATATTTTTTTTCTGCAAAAATAATTCTGAAAATAATTTTTTTCTTTAACAGTGGGAAGAGATAGTCCCATCATTCTGAAGGATATATCTGAAGAAACTACTCATCTTATTTAAGTGAGTATGTTTTGGAATTCAGCTCTCTTATAAGGATATTTCGTTTCTGTCATAAGAAGAGATGAGTAAAATAAATATGAGAAATTACAAGTGGCAGAAAGTGCTCTTTTTAGATCATAATGGATGAATTATAAACGTTAATTTGATAAATCTCTGCTTTTTTTCCCAGCAGACTTTCCTTTCTGCGTTAACTGGTATCTTTTTCCTTTTCAAACCCAAGAAATCCCCAGTATTTTCCCTGTCTTTTATATCAAAAGTATCTCTGTTTATTTTCTATGCACTTTTATGTTCCATCTAAGCAGAGTACTTATGGTTCTTTGTGGCTTTGATGAGAATCTGTGTGTCTGTGGTAAAAGAGTTAGAAAAGTAAGGTTTGATAAGCATATAAATTTCCCGGTCAAACTTAACTGAGTATATTACCTACATATCATAATCAATATAAATATATCCCTTTAATGCTGCTCTAGGCAACATTGCTTTGTAATGTCTTTGAAAGCTTTTTCTTAATAACATTTATATTCCATCATAATCATTTTAATACATACATGCGTATGTGTTTATGTGTGTCTGTCTTTATGTATGGATATATAAGTATATAAAGGCAGATGTGGGGACTGTCTTAAGCTTTAAGCCACTGAAAGCTCTCAGGGCCATGCATATTATATATTCTTCTGCATCTTCTAATATTTTTATATATGATTTTAATCTTTGTATTATACTTTTTGTGCTATGAATATTACAATATCACATGTGTTCTCAGCGAATTCATCCTCTACTACTGTCTCATCTGAATTATGGTGATCATTTATTTTTAACCTATATATTAAACTTAACAAATTCAACACTTTCAGTATATATAGCTTAGTGTATCTCAACTAAATCTTGGTAAGTTTAACAAATGATTTTGAGTGGATTTAAACAGAAGGCTAGCAAGACAAGGAAAAACAGCATGCAATTCTACTTTGAGTAATAGTTACAAACCTCATTCCACAAGACACTTAAGATCTGAGTATTAAATAAAATAAATGACTAATAAAAACAGAAGAATGTAGAAATCATTAGGAAATTCAAGATTGATGGAATTAGGCATTATTAAGTGTTCTCTAAGCATCATGGTAGACTGGGACGATTAAGGAAATATTGCAGGAAAATTAACTAGAGGAAACTGTGGATGAGGTATTTTAAAACCACTGAGGATCAAAAGAGAACAACAACAACAAAAAGACTGATATAAAATGACTGAGAATGCACTTATATAAAGAATATAAAATATGCCTACATGGCTAGAAGCTCACCCATCCAGTCATCTAAAGACACTGTGGTTTTCTGGGCTTTGATTTGGCAGCCAGTGTATATATCCTGGTAATAAAGTACTTGGTAATTTCAAGTTAAGGCTCTAGATACTCTTTGAGGTTTCACAATGAGCATTTACTAATATTAGAGTTAGTGAGCTTACAAAGGAACACTTCCACTAGATGTAAGGAATAAACCACCAGAAAATGAAGACCACAGTTTAAGTTATAAATTATGCTCTAAGCTCTACGAAAGAAAATGAGAGAAGACCACTGATTATGAGAGCAGTTTTGGTTTTCAACAATCCAACAACCCTGCTCAGTTAATGATGATGGTAAGCTGGTTAATTGTATTAAGTACTGGGAAAGGAAATTTCCGTCTTATGCTTTCTTATAGCTAAATACAAGACTCATTTATAATGAGAACAGAGTCTCCTTTCTTTAGGCATTGTGTTACCTATGATCCCATGTTCTCAGTGCCTTACAGAAGATCACCAGCAATGAAAACATACATCATTGCCTGGATCATTGATAAACAAAGTGACCATGACTAAGATCTTATGCCTATGTGTCATGAGTATCACAGACTATAGTCAAATTTAGAAAGGAGAAATAATTTTAGCCATGCCAGAATGTAGGCTGAGTACTGCTTTCTCTAAAATTTTCATAAGAAGCTGAAATATTTGATCTGAACATTTAATCTCTAAATTTCAAAGTTCTCATTCAAATTTATAAAACTCCATAAAGCTCAAATAAAAAATGTCTTCAGCTCAAATTTGCTCCTGAATCTGTAATTTTTCAAACTCCCCTGTAATATTGGTATTGACTGAATTCACCAAGTGTTTACCATGTTGTTTTTATCGTGCACTCTCCAACCCCCCCAAAAAAAATTCTTCTGTTGTCATATAAGTAAAGCTGCTTCCTTGTGTATGAATTTATTTCTGTCCTTTCAGAAAATTAAGAATATAAGGTCTGGTTATCCTAAATAGAGTAGAAACACTAGATAGTGAGTATAGTGTGTGTCACTTACTTATTCTTCCGGAAAGAAGGAAATAAGGAGAGAAGGAGGGAAGGAGGGATGGAGAGAAGGAAAGAAAGAAGAGAGGAGGGAAGGAAGAAGAGTCTGTATGAGAGAGAAAGTTAATTTTCTGAAAACTCTCAAAGATACTCAAAAGCAAGAGGATCTTTGATGTGACTGTATATAACAAACTTCTCCGAAAGAAGGAGCAGTGGGATGGTCCTGGAATTGGAGATTAGCCCTGAGACACAGGCTGGCTGTGCTCAAGGCAGCAGTGATCCCGTCTTTCCCAGTAAGGGTGACCTGTGTGATGGTTAACTACCACCACCCATGGGCATGGGCACATTCACAAGATTACTTTTCTTTCTATTTATTTATTTATTTATTTATTTATTTAAAAAGATTTCATTTATTTATTTGACAGAGAGAGAGGTCACAAGTAGGCAGACAGAGATAGAGAGGGGGAACCAGGCTCCCTGCTGAGCAGAAAGCCCCATGTGGGCCTCGATCCCAGGACCCTGAGATCACGACCTGAGATGAAGGCAGAGGCTTAACCCACTGAGCCACCCAGGTGCCCTCTTTTTATTTTTTTAATCTGGCCTTAAATTTAAAAAGCCTCAAGGTATGCAACACAATAAAGTCATTCATTAAAATATTTAGTCAAACTGATGGCAACATAATACAGTATATTTCATACTGCCTCTTCCTCTTGGCAGGGCAATTAATAAGGCAGGTTTTGTTTTATGTCCTGAAGATTAATAAGCTGGGCCTATAATAGCATCATACTCAGATGTGGTTCCCATTAGAAATTGTTTTGCTTCTGTTTCCCTGAAAGTATATATAGGTTATCTCAAAATCTATTTCATAAAGTAGGTAGACTTAAAAAAAAATACAGGTACAGTAGATGTGAACCAATATATAAAATAAACAGCAGAAATTTAGAAACAGCATAAACTAGGGGATGATTGTTAGGACACAAGTCAGTCAACTGTCTTAGAAAAGCAAACGGCGATTTCATGCATATGTGGAATTTAAGAAATAAAACTGATGAACATAGAGGAAAGGAAGGGAAAAAAATAAAATAAGATAAAAACAGGGTGGGAAGCAAACCATAAGAGATGATTAACTATATGGAACAAACTGAGGGTTGCTGGAAGGGAGGTGGGTTGGGGAAGGGGGTAACCGGGTGATAGGTATTAAGGAGGGCACATGAGGTAATGAGCGCTGGGTGTTCTATGTAACACATGAATCACTTAATTCTACACCAAGATCAATAATACACTGTATGTTAACTAACTTGAATTTAAATAAAACCAATAAAAAAAAAAAAAAGCAAAGGGAGCGGATGTCTCTTCTGGAAGCCCAGAAGTAAACCATATCAAAGCCTGAGTGAAATCTTCTCTTCAAAAGCAGCTGTGGCTATGCAGGAACTAAGCAATTAAAGGTAGAAAGAACAGGCACAGAATGATACAGAGGCCAGTACCACCTCTTGGTATGTTAATCTGGTTTAGATTTTTGTACCATGGCTAATGGAAGTCTGCATTACCTGGAGGTAATACAGGTCACCATCATGAACAGATGGCTTGTCAGCCTGTCAAAGCAGACTCTGCTACAAGACAAAACTATGATCAGAGACGGGATTTATTCACCCAAGGTGGTGCTTGGAATATACGGAGAAATGGCTAACATGCCTTTGCAATCTTATAATAATCTTATATTTTTCACTTACACCATCTCAAAAACAGCATGTGTTGATAGTATTATCATTCTATAAATGAGAGTTTGAGGCTCTCAAAGTCAAGGGGGCTTGTCTACAAAAACAGAGACAGCAGTTGAGAGAGCTCGATCTGGAATCTGAGCTTTATGACTTTAAATTCTATGTGCTTACAACTCCCCAAATATATCTGTCCCCAAACTGAGATAATACAAATAACATTGTTTCTGGAACCATGGTTCATCAGCTCTTCAGGGACTCCAATTCCCTGTCCGTCCTTTGTCACCTCAGTGTCATTTCCCCACAATATATAGGAGCATGCTGCTGTGTCAACCTACAAGCTGCCTTGATCAGAAAGAAAGGAGGATGCTTCTGAGAAGAGGGAATGTGAATTGTCCAAAGTAAAAAGAAATGAAGGGGAGCTGCAAGAGAGAGGAACACGAAAATGGGTGGGGACAGGAGATGACCAGAGAACAAGACTGTGTTTCGGGTCGGAGGGGGAGCAAAGCCATCTCAGTGCCTGCAGTAATGGAGGAAGGAAAATGCTGGGTACACACCAGGGATGAAGTGGAGGATCGAAAGACAGTGAGTCTAAGAAGAGTGAGTACTAGAAGGGTGGGTGTTGCATCACACCCCCGAGTTAGAATCCATCTCAACCATTCTCCAGCTGTGTGACCTCGGGCAAATCACTTACCTTCCCTGCCACTCAGCTTCCTTATCTGTATAATGGAGGCGATCACACCTGATTCACTTAAGACATGATTCCTGTGAGAATCAAATGTGAAATGATTTCATAAAGTACAGTGTGTTTGATAATTGTGAGCTGCATTACTGGTGGATATCTATGACACTGGGTCCTCACATTCTTTTCAGATGAAAAACAATATATTTGTGTTACCAGTGGTCAGCAGGAATGCACTTTTCAGGGTCCATCTGCCAAACCTTAATAGGACTTTATTAAGTAACCAGACACACAGATAAGTAGATAAAACTTGTTACACAAATGTGGCAGTTGTGAAGAAACCAAATCTTTAGCAAACATTATGCAGAGTATATATTCTCATTCTAATCATTTTCTATAAAGCTTATATCTATTATTTTGTATTATTCTTCATGTGTCCATTTCTAAGTTGCTTTCTTAAACTTAAATCAGAATTATTAGAATTACATGCAGACATGGGATAAGTAGGATATGAGAATTCTAGAATACTCCTAGAATAACTAGAAGACATACAAATGGCTGTCAAGTACATGCAAAAATGCTCAACATCGCTAATCACCAGGATAATGCAATCAAAACCACAATGAGATACAATCAGACCTTCAGGAATGGTTGTTAGCAACAAGACAACAAATAGCAAGTAATATTGAGGATGTGAGGAAAAGGGAACTTTTGTGCACTGCTGGCAGAAATGTGAATTGGTACAGGCATTATGGAAAATAGTAGGTGATTCCTCAAAAAATTAAAGATAGAATTACCATAGCTATTACCAGCAATATAACTTCCAGGCAAACCAAAGGAAATGAAAACAGGATATCAAAGAGATATCTGCACTCTCATGTTCACTGCAGCATTATTTATTATAACCAAGATATGAAAACAATTCAAATGTCCATCAACAAATTAATGGATAAAGAAGATGTGATAGATTATGGGTATATATGATGTATTCAATACGTATGAGGTATATGTGAAATGTGGTCTATAAGGACTATTACTCAGCTTTGAGAAAGAAAGGAATCCTGCTGTTGGTGACATGGATGGACACCAAAGGTATTACACTAAGTGAAATAAGTTAGAAAAAGACACATCCTGCATGGTATCACTTACATGTGAAGTCTTAAAAAAAAAAAAAAAGTCAAATTCATAAAACAGAAAGCAGAAAAGTGGTTACCACAGTCTGGGCAGGGGTTGGGGCGGGAGCAGGGGGGAATGCAGGGAGTTGTTAAAATGGGACAAATTTAAGCTGTAAGGTAAGTAAGGCCTGAGGCTCTAATGTATAATATGGTGATTGTAGTTGGTAATACTGTATTGTATAATTGATATTTGCTAAGAAGCAAGACTTAAATGTCAATCTCTCTCTCTACACACACACACACACACACACGATGACGGATTTTTTAAACTAACTAGTTGAGGGAAAGTCTTCCACTATATATGCTTAATTCCAATATCACAATGTATACTTTAAATACCAAAACTTTATTTGACAATTGTAACTCAGTGAGGTTGAAAAAATAATTTCCCATTTAACCTGAAAATTAAAAAAACAAAACAAAACTAGAAATTAATAGAATTTGGGGAGCGTGCCAAGTCATGGGCAATCAGACAAATATAGCATCAGACTTAGATGTTAGGAGGCTGTTTTTAAATGAAATACTTTATTCTGAGTTGTGTTCCTTTTTTTAAGTTCTCTATTTCTTTGAGAACGAGAAAGAGAGAGAGGGAGTGGGGAGAAGCAGAGGGAGAGGGGCAAGCAGACTTCACCCTGAGCACAGAGCCTGCTGCGGGCCTCAATCCCATGACCCCGATATCATAACCTGAGCTGAAATCAAGAATAGGACGTTCAACCGACTGTGCCGCCCAGGCTCTCAGTTGTGTTCTGAGTTGATGGATTAGCCGCTACGGATTCCTGCAAAGGACACTGTTGTGGCAACCATTCTTTCATTCATACAACAAGCTTGCCTTTAAATGAATATTTCCAGGTCTGTGGTAGATTCTGATGATGATACAGAACTAACAAAGACAAGGAACTCATAAGCTGAAGAACAAGAAATACTTTAACAGATAAGAGTACCCAATGTGGGGGGCGCCTGGGTGGCTCAGTGGATTAAGCCACTGCCTTTGGCTCAGGTCATGATCTCAGGGTCCTGGGATCGAGCCCTACATCGGGCTCTCTGCTTGGCAGGGAGCCTGCTTCCCTTCCTCTTTCTCTGCCTGCCTCTCTGCCTACTTGTGATCTCTCTCTGTCAAATAAATAAATAAAATCTTTTATTTAAAAAAAAAAAAGAGTATCAAATGTGAAATGTCAAACCTTCAGTGCATTGACCCTGAGTTAATCTAACACCACATTCCCATTTAACATGTTAATCAGGGACAGCAGCCATATTTAATTTTTCTTCATTCACCAACACTTTGCATGGATTTATTGTAAGACTAACTGCGGAAAGTTGGTCTAACTGTAATTCAGATAATGTTGCAATTTAAGGACTTACTGCTACAGGCAAACTGGGTATACCATTTGAATGCTATGTGCATGCATTCATAATCTAACAAACAGTCCTTCACAGTTAACACTTTTTCTGAATTTGTGGTTAAGGTGAATGGGAGGTTTGTAACGCCAAGAGCTTCACCAGAAGAATTTCCCCAGAGACCACCCCCTTTGGCTGATCTTGTTTTTACTTGGTGTAGTAGGTTGGATGGTGCCTCCCCCCACGACCCCCCCCCCCCAAAAAAAAGAAGTGCCCACATCCTAATTCTAGGAACCCGTGAATGTGATCTTATTTGGAAAAATGTTTTTGGAGGTCTAATCAAGTTAGGGATCTTAAGATGAGGATAGCATTCTGGATTACCTGGGTAGTCTTAAAACAAATTACCAGTGTCCTTAAAAGAAAGGGAGAGGTTTGAGTCAGACACAAAGGAGAAGACATAGACAGAGGAAGGAGGCACTGTGACCACAGACAGAGATCAGAGTGATTCAGCTGCAAGTCAAGGAGTGCCAAAAACCACCAAAAACTGGAAGAGGCAAAGGATAGATTCTCCCCTAGAGACTCCAGAGGGAGTGCAGCCCGCAACACTGGGAATGTGGACTTCTGGCCTCCAGAACTGTGAGAACAAATTTCTCTTGTTCTCAGCCACCCAGTTTGTGGTCATCTGTTAGGGCAACCACAAGAAACTAATACACTTGGTTTTGTTCTCTGATTTCACCTTGTGATGATGCCAATGCATTTCTGTCCTTGCAGAACAGTGACTTTCTCGGGTCCATGAGTTGCATCTAAGTCTGCTTGGGCTGCCGTAACAGAACACCATAAACTGAGTGACTTAAACAACAGACATTTGTTTTTCACAGTTTTGGGGGCTTGGAAGTCTAAGATCTAAATACGGATCAATTAGGTTCCCAATGAGGGTCCTCTTCTTGGCTTCTTGGCTTGGGGCCAAGATACAGCCACCTTGTAAGTAATCTCACACAGAAGAGAGCAAAACTTCTGTCTTCTCTTTCTCTTTTTATAAAGGTACTAATGACATAGAGACCATTCCCCTTACCTCATCAAACCGAATTGCTTTTCAATGGTCATATCCTACTACCACCACATTGGGAGTTAGGGCTTCAACATATGCAACTGGGGTGGTGGGTAGGAAGGGCACATCATTCTATCAGTCTATAACAGGTCTTCTATTCCAGCTCAATGTACATGTGAACTACATTCACCAGGGCCTTTCATTCTTAGAACATTCCAAATTGGCATTGTTTCTTTCTTTAGGAAATGTGTATGTAGCTTACAGGAACCTTGCCAAATACTCAGGAGATAGTCATGTTGGGGAAAGCAGTCATTGCTTTTTGCTGATTTGGAGCTTACTCTAGTAATTCCTATTTGACATTCACATCCATATAGAAAATTATGAGCAATCATTGTATGTTTTCACTTGAGAATGTATCTTCGCCATATCTTTTATTTCTTTCCTTTAATCAAAGTGTGTACATTATAGAAATCTCCACAGAAAGATTAAGTATTCAGTTCATCATTGACAGAATAAATGGCATGATATAATAAATGAATTAATATTTATACAAATAGTGTCTAGTACACAGAGAGCGCCCTTTTTCAACACTTCCCTATGAGAAGTGCTAAGATGATGAGATGCTAAGATGCTAAGAGATGATCTTTGCTGAGATGCTAAGAGCATGATCTCCAAAGCCCAAGTAAGCAGGATTGAAGCCCTACTCCACTACCCACTCACTATGTAATCTTGCATAAATTACTTAAACTCTCTTTGCCTCAGTTTTCCCTTCAAGAAAGTGGGAAGGAGGATTAAATGTGTTAGCATACATGAAGAGCTTAGAAACGTATCTGGCACAAAAAATACCATATATCAGAACTGGTTGCTACTATCATTATGGACCTTTTATTTCACATAATCTGTGATTTTAGAAGACTTCCTCTATGGGCTCAGTATAGTAGATGTGGAATCATATGGTGTTGTATGCCCCCAAGAATGGAACCACTTCATTTTGCCATCAGTATCTACTAAGAGTTTTCATTCTTAGACTCTGATCTCTTGGCTCTCACACTACTTTGAGAAATTGAAGAGTCTTTGAGAAAAAAGATCACCTCTTCTTCATTTGCATCTCTCTTTCAAGTGTAGGACCCTGTCCCTAGCTGCTTTTTAAGGATAGATAGATATCAGGGGCACCTGTGTGGCTCAGTGAGTTAAGCTTCTGCCTTTGGCTCCTATCATGATTCCAGAGTCCCTGGATCCAGCCCTGCATCGGGCTTCATGCTCACTGGGGAGTCTGCTTCTCCCTCTCCCTCAGCTCCTTTCCCCACTTGAGCTTGCTCACTCAATCACTCTCTCATTCACTCTCTCTCTCAAATAAATAAATAAAATCTTTTAAAAAATATTTTAAAAAAGATAGATATCAAAGTAAATGGACTGATGAGATTCATTCTTAGAAGATGTTTTTAGGCATTGTTCAGAGAACTTGCTGGAGTGTCTTTGGCTTTTTAAAAAGAGTAACCAGGGTGGTGAGTGGTAATGATGGCTGCTTTTGACAGGCACATTCCTTGTCTGTGCACCAAAAATGTGACTTGGGGCTAGCATAGAAATACTTTGAAGTGAGACAGAATAGCTTGGAAGTTATGATTAAAGAGGACTTGTTTACAAAATAAACTTCAAGATTATAGGAAAACTTCCTCAGTAACTTTTTTAGGTCTTTGATTCAATGAACCAGATCCTGCTTTTCTCCCATGGGGTGAAGCTGACCTAGACCACAATAGAGAAAGTCTCTTGCAGATAATCTTGCCAACTCTACGCCAGAGACAATTAGTGGGAAACAAACTGTAGCCTTTAAAGAGCAGGTGGAGGAATGATAAACTAAAACATCAGTCTCTGGCCCTATCTCCTTTCTCACTGACCATTCACAATTTTTGCAAACATCTAATTAAAGAGAAGACTTTTTGTTTTTCATCCTGAAGCTATAAATCATAGAGATGGTTGGGGCAGGTGATGAAACAGAAATTTCTAACCAAAAGGGAAGGTCTTGAGTGTCATGTAATTTTAAGACTCTCCTCTCTCACTTTTGTTATTTTTGTGTTTGTTTTTAACATCTGACTTTTTTTCTCCCCAAAAATGGTACTGAACCATGCTCTCCATTCTGGAGGGTCAGTAATCCCCAAAGGCTGGTCTGAGGTAACACTGAAGGCTGTTTTGGTTAGAATTATGTTTCCAGTCACTAGCCCACAGCAGGAAACATTATAAGCATTTGACAAATAGTCACTGAATAAATAAAAAAATGCCATTAGGATTTTGTCTTTGGTTGTGAACTATTTTTTAATTGTTTTCTTTTCATCTTCCAGATATAATGACATTTGGATAAAGCTGGGAACAGACATACTTTAGAGCCAGCACAAGTAAAATTCTTTCTAAAAGGGTCTCATACTAGATTTCTCCATCTGAAATCTCGCCAATCAGCAGAAAGATTTCTCTGAATACTCTGTGCACTGCTGTCTATATCTATTCCACGTATTTTCTATTATATTATTTTCTTGTCTTCATACCACTTATTATCATTACATGTTTATTGCCTGTTTTCATCTCAAGGGTACAAGACACAAGGTCTAGATGGGCAGGGACCTGGCCTTTCTCATTCACAGTTCTACCTCTGAAACCTAATATAGCACCAAGACCAAGACCATAACCTAATATATTTGTTTTAAATGAATTATTAAATTAAAAAAACAATATAAGTGCTTATATTCATCATATTCAATAGAATTCATAACTTATTTTTTTTTAATTTGACAGGTTTTTGAAAAGACTGTTTAGTCATCTTATATCCACATGATATCAATCATGATATTTAAGG
Organism: Mustela nivalis; assembly: GCF_964662115.1. Classification (NCBI taxonomy): domain Eukaryota; kingdom Metazoa; phylum Chordata; class Mammalia; order Carnivora; family Mustelidae; genus Mustela; species Mustela nivalis. The sequence continues at coordinate 79,954,560 of NC_139030.1, forward strand.
AATAGGGTTGGGGTGACTGGATGGCTCTGTCGGCTAAGTATCTGACTCTTGATTTTGGCTCAGGTTATGATCTTCAGGTCATGAGATTGAGGCCTGTGTCTGGCTCTGTGCTGGGTGTGGAAGCTGCTAATGATTCTCTCTCTCTCTCTGTTTTCACCCCATCTGTTCATACTCTCTCTCTAAATTAATATTAATTAATTAGTTACTTAATATAATGTATAAGGTATTACAGAACATGAATGAAACATTCTGATTTCACTGCAACTGACTTATTTGATTTTGAATTTAGGTTTGCTTCACTTAAGAAAACTTTGCACAGGGGATGCCTGGGTAGCTCAATGGGTTAAACATCTGCCTTTGGCTCAGGTCATGATCCCCAGGTCCTGTGGCTCAGGTCATGATCCCCAGGTCCTGGGATCAAGCCCATCCTTGGGCTCCCTGCTCAGCAGGAAGCCTGCTTCTTCCTCTCCCTCTGCCTGCTGCTCCCTCTGCTTGTGCTCTCTCTCTCTTTCTCAAATAAATAAATAAAATCTTTTAAAAAAAGAAAACTTTGTTCTTTTACATGCACTATGTTCATATTATTACCTAAATTAGCACCATATAAATTTACATTCACATTAGTTCCATATGAATGTGAATATTGGGACAAATGCCAGTCATCTTTGCCTTAATACTTATTCTCACAAAATTCCTCTAATGAATGTTATTAGAAATTTTGGTGTAGTGAAAATGAACTGAAGAAAGATAAATTGCTAGAGCTACACATAAAATCAGGAAGGGAGATAGGAATCACACCTATGTACTTTTGACTTTTTTGGAAGTTTTGTGCTTTTTGGTGTATTAATAGAGATTATTATCTTTAACTATTACATTTTATTTAAATGTAATAATGTTTATATAAATGAAAGGTTTCCTAAGTCATACAGATCTAGCATTTTATAATTTTAAATTTTTCTGGAATTGAATTGAAAATGTATGATTTTTCATTAATCTTGGGGAAAAATGTTTGTAAAATTCATAGCAAGAAGTAAGTTAAAGTCTTCTTAGTATTAACCAAGGTGGTAGTAGTAACAAAACTTTCTCTCCTTGCCATATGGTTCTACTTTTCTTTTTCAAGCCAAAAAGTTTCCTTTTCCCAAATTACCACCCTATTAGCCACACTCCTTCATGGTATCCTCTTTGCTAAATGAAGATGTTATAGTCACTCTGAACATAATGTAAACTTTGCTACACATTTTAATTGGTGATTGTAAAGGTCAGTGTTCTCCTAAGAACACTCTGCAGTAATAAAAATGTTTTAGTTCATATCCTTTTTCCCCAGTGTGGTAGTCACTACCAATGTGTGGCTATTGAACACTTGAAATGTGGCTGGTTTTATTTCATGCTATTGGTTTATATTTAGATAGACACATGTGGGTAGTGGTGGCTGTATTGGACAGCACAGTTCCAGATCATGCATTTGAAAGACTCTTCCTGCTTTCCTTTCTCAGACACACAGAAGTGGAAGTTTCAGAAGGGCCAAATACAGTGGCAGTTCTCAATATTTCTGCAGTTCATCTGGCTTAAGGAATGAATGATCTACCACCAAATTAGAAATCAAACAATATTTCCCACCTCAGGTCATCCAAGCTTTTCTCTTTATTTTTTACTTTAAAGTTCTGGCTGAGTTTAGAACCCAGAGGGTCAAAGGAAGCCTGGTTTCTCAGGATTCCCAGCTGGGAGTGGAAATGATGATGTGAGTGCCAGATAGCTCATGAAGTAGCCAGCACTCCTGAGATCCACAGCCAAGTTTACCAGATGAGAAAGGAGAGAGGGACAGAAAGGATCAGACAGAATAATATTAAAAAATGTCTTGTCTAGCTAGCTCTAATTTTTTTTTTCTATATTGATATGAGGTTCAAACTGGGTGGTAATCTTACTGTATAGCAAATAGCTATTTTTGGAATTTGGGAGTGGGGAATAGACATGCATAAAAAAAAATAAGATGAGAAATTCAAAGATTTCAAAGAAATTCAAAGATTTTCAAAGATCTGGAAAAAATATTTTTTCCTTCCAGAAGACATAACTGTTATTTTAGTTTCCTGTAAGTCATGAGGCTTGGAATATAATACATCACATTCCACATAACTTTTCAATTGCTTATTTTCTTAAGTATCATTACTTACTTATTGTGCCCTTGAAACAAAAACAGAGATTAAAGTTGTAGATTTCCTATAACTGTAAAAACCACATATTTCTAAAAAGATTTAACTCCCCAAAGGGGTATGAAATACCTACCCTTCTGGACCATTAATATTTATTAATCCCTATCACGGTTTAGCAGATACACAGATATACAGCTGTGAGGAAAGATTAACAGGTTTGCTGTGCAACAAAGGAATGTATTTTTGAGGGCGGCTGGAGGGGAGGCAGGTGGGGAGAAGGGATAATTGGGTGATGGGCATTAAGGAGGGCACTTGATGTAATGAACACTGGGTGTTACATGCACTTGATGAAACACTAAATTCTACCTCTGAAACTAATAAAAAAGGAAGGAAGGAAGAGAGAAAGAAAGAAACCTATTTTTTAAGAAAGGAACATCTTCTGACGCTTTCACTTTTTTCCGAACGAACACCTTTTTTCTTCAAGCCTATTTTTGGAGTGTAGAACTCCACTTAATGGAAATGGAGCTTTCTGCTATCATGTAATATAACGAATCCATAGAGAGAAAGAGAGTGAAATCAGAACCACAGAAACCAGCTTTCGCTGCTCTATCACCCTCCAAAGGAAACCGGTTATATATAATGCATGTAATGGAGTCTTGTGGGCCAGAGACAAATAGCATGTGCTATTTGATTTTCACTCAAAATGTTATATTAGAAATGCCACAAAATGAGCCAACTTTTAAAATCCCTACAACAGAAACCCAGAAAAGATAAGCATCTTCAAATAGAGGTGTATTAATAGAGCTTTCCAGTAGATGCATTAATGAAACGTTCATTGAAAGGAGTTATAGAGAAGTCCCTCAAAAGTCAGTGACCACCTAATTTATCATCCAAATGGAGACATATTGGAGAGCAAAATTCGGTGCTATTAATAATGAAGTTACAACCTCCAGACCAGCCAAGGCAGGTAGGCTGCTGGGGTGTGAGCTTTTCTTTCTTTGCCTATTACTCACCCCTCCAGATACCCCTCTCCTACTCAAATACCACCCATATTTTAAGACATTGCTTCATTCCCACTGTCTCAATGATACTTTCAGGACCTCTCTAGCCCCCTTCTATTTCCCTATCTCTCCACATCCGCAGTACCTGTAATCTGTGCCACGCATTTACCTTATATTTATCATCTGCTAATATTACACGTGTTAGTTCTAGTTCTATAATTACACTGTAAGTTCCGGAAACAAGAACTTGGTTCTATTTTCCCAATCTCTCCAAAGCCCAAAACTAGCCCCTGGAAATGGTCACTCAAAAATAGCCTCGTAGCATAGAGCTCACTGCTGGTTTCCTATACTTTCAAAGCCAAATTCAGGGCTTTCTTCTACCATGCTGCCTTCCCAAATTAAAGCAGAGGTAACGTGCACCCTTTCTCTGACTGCAGATATTATTGACCCCAGTACTCAGCCTCATAGCAGTGCTTTATTTTATCAGCACAGATCACTCTATATAATGTACTGTCTTTCCAGCTAGATCAAAGGCTATGGAGGCTGGGCATTGTCTCATTCCTCTTTATATCTCCAGGGTCCTTCGCTGTCCTTACATGTAACCGTGCTAGTAAAATGTCTATCATTGGCTCCCCTACCAGTATCTGAGTGACTTACCACTTTCCACCATCATGATGGATTAAGACCAGATTAAGTAAAAATGACCCAAATGTCAGTGAAATGTCGCCTTCTTGAGTTGTCCATCTAGCTCCTACCATAAGAGAGGGAAGCTCTGATCTGGGGCATGCTGGGACAGGCATAAAGTAGAGCAAAAAGGGACAAACGGAAGCTGGAAGTAGTTCTAGCTAAAGGTACGGTTCCTTTTTAATCCCCTGATCTTGCTTCAGCAGAAGGCTACTAGAAATCCATATAGTCATCTAGAATTGTCTAGCCACTCCTAAAGAGGGGATATAGGTGGTCCAGCATAAGTCAAACACAGTTCAGGCAAGTGCATTACAAGATGGTCCTAGATGGTGATCTAAGTGAGACTCCTGGAAAGACCAAAAGGAAGGGCTATGTGGGACTCTGATCCCAAGACCCTGGAATCATGACTTAAGCTGAAAGCAGATGCTTAAATGACTGAGAAACCCAGGCATCCCAGACACAACTCTTACGCTGTGAAATGCTCATAAAAGGTTGATCCCCTAGAGCCTGTGCAGAAGTACATCGTCAGGCACAGCAGTGCGGTAGGGATGACAGAAGACAGTGTGGTGACCCATGTAGCAGGCTTCTTGTCGCCAGATACCACCTCCACAGCTGATTTGGTGAAATCTTAGACAATACTATATGCAAACACTAGTGGTTTTGCCTTAGACTCAACCAGGTAATGAAGAGCTGGCTTGGGAAAGAATAAAATGTGAAACATCTGCTAGGAGTTACACAATTAATTAATTAATTTCTCCATTCATTTTGGTAGCTTACAGTTCTTCCTTTATTCCTTGGGCATCTCTAGGGAATGCAGTCTAAGATTGAAAGTCCATCCAGAAACGAGGAGAAAAAAGTTAAATAATGTCAATGATGACCTAAGTTCTACCAATTTTTTCTGCTAGTTAGTTACATTCGGCGGGGGTGGAGAGGGTCTGTTTCATATGGGTTCCCTCCAATGTTGTTCTGTGGTTCCTTCTTAACATATGTTGTTCTTCCATAAGTTGTAGGAGAGAGATTGTAACACAGCCCAAAGAGGCAGTGGGCAGGCTGTATGGATGTGGTTTTGTACACAGCTCTATCACTTACGACTTTGGGGTTTTTTTGTGCTGCCCAGATGCAACCCCCAGGACTGACACATGACTAATGTGGGCTCCTGGAGGCTGTCTGATGAGGGCTTCCTGGAAATCACTCTCCAGCAAAGGGTGCTGCCTTGCACTGTGTGATGCCTGGTGACTGGAGTCTATCCCATGCAGACCAGTCCAAGAGCAGGTACAAAGCCTAGATCCATCTTAGATGGAGACAGCTTTAAAGGTCCAGCCCTGTCCAGAGTTTCCTGTGACATCGGCAGAGGATAATGCAATGGTATAACTGTGTTTGCATCACAGATTAACATCCCCCCCATACCTGTGATCCTCACCCTCCCCCACCCCCAGGTGTTAGTTCTGAAAGAACTTTCCAATATACTTTCTCCAACCAACCAACCTCTGTCTCGGAGTCTGTTTCCAAGAGAAGTATGCATACAGTTGGTTCATCATCTTCTCTGGGTCCCAGGTCCCTGTAATATAAGAGGGGTATTAATAGCACAATGTAAGAGGGTTATTAATAGCACAATTGCATGAGTGATTACTAGGCGTCAAGCTCTTTTCTAAGCATTTTTCAGGAATTATTTTAATTCCGAAAAATCTTCTGATGCACTATTATCCTCCCCCTTTACGCAGGAGAGGACCTGAGGCACAGAAATTATCTAATTTGAAAAATGTCACATACCTACTAAGTAGGAGTCCTGTGGTTAGTCACTATGTCTCCAAAAATTATACTCTTAACTCTTATGCTTCATTGTGTTTCCCCACAGAACAATGGTTAAAATTAAATGAGAATATACAGCATGTATCTATCACAGTACCATACATAGTAGTTTACCAATAAATGTTTATTTCTTCGGTCTGCATATATATCTAAGTGTCACAGGTACCATGAGGATGGCAGGAGGCCATGAGATGACACGATGTGCGTGGGAAGTCTGAACGGCTGACTACCAAGTGACCAGCGCTGACTTTTTGAGGAGGGGGGTCGCACATGTCCCAGTGGTAGGAAACAATACCTGAGAATCAGATCATCTACTTCGAGCTTGGACTCTATGTCTTCTACTCTAATCTTCTGACCTTCAGTTTCTCATCTATTAAAAAGGAAATAATAATATTATCTATCTTCTAAGGTTGTTGTGAAGATAAAATTAACTAATATAAACTGTTTAGCCCATTGTCTGGCATAGTAAACACCAAATAAATGTTAGTTATTATTATAACGTCATTATAACTAACATTACTTATTACAGAGAGGTGTTTTTTTTTTTTTTCAGTTGGGATTAGGCTTGTGTTCATACAACTTTAAAACATGAAATGAGGGGTGGTTGGGTGGCTCAGTGGGTTGGGGCCTCTGCCTTCAGCTCAGGTCGTGATATTGGGATCCTGGGATGAAGCCCCCACATTGGGTTCTCTGCTCAGGAGGGAGCCTGCTTTCTCTGCCTGCCTCTCTGCCTACTTGTGATCTCTGCTTGTCAAATAAATAAATAAAATCTTAAAAAAATGAAATAACTGTCTTAATTAAGAGGAACTTTATGATCCTCTCTTTTAAAAGAAGTTTGGAGGTGAGTTATCTGATGTCAGTAAAGCCTGGATAAGTTCCAACACAATGGACAACCAGCTTGTGTTTGCTTCATGGTCCAAAATGCTTGTCAGAGCTCCAGCTATCACATTTGTATTCCAAACCAAAGGGCAGAAAAAGGAACAAAGAAGGGGATTGTTCCTCCGTTTGAAAAATGCCCCACCAAAATTATGACAGCTCTATCTCATGGCTGTAAATTGCTCACATGCCACATCTAGCATGTATGGAATGCTGAGGTATATGGATTTGCATTTCAGACAGTGACAGTTCAACCAATGTCAGGACTGATACAGAGGAAGTAAAATAGGCTTAGACGTCAGAAGGCACTGAACAGTTTCCACCACAGCAGGTGAGCCTTCTGGGCACCTGTTTAACAATAATTTAGTAGCAGACACAGAAAAAGACAAAATGTATTGCAAATATCCAATGTCAGTTAACTTAAAGGTGGAGAGTTTTAATTCTAAACCTAAACACTTTAACCCATTTTTATAATTACTTCTATTTTTGACAATCTAATTTGTGTAGCAAAGCCTGCAGAAAGAAATATCTTACAGGATCATGAAGTAGAAAACAATAATGCATGCTAATTCTTACAAGTGTTTCATAAACAAAACATGAAGCAAAAGGAAATTAAATAATGATTAAAAAAATCCAAAGCTTAGGACGTTTTAGTTTGTTATATACAGTGTCATGAAGTTCATCAGATGCCAACTGTTTGGGAAGTAGATAAATAGGACCTTTGAATATCAGGACTAGCTCTTAAGGTATCCAATAGTAGGAGACCAAAGGATTAGCAACTGCCAGGAATATTTTCATCACATACAATGAACAAGAAAGAGTAACCTTGAAATCATTTAGAAAATTTACAATTAAAAAAAAAAAAGTCTCTACTTACTCAGTTTACTCTCGTTCTCCTAAATACACATATTCAGAACAAAAAAAGATTTTAACCAAAAGAAAAACAATGTGCAAAGACTTTCAAATCAAACTCTGGATTTATACTAGGAAGAAATCACCACATGAAAAGAAACATGTCACTGTCATGGGAAGAATTGAACAGTTGACCATTCTAAGAATGCATTAGAGAGAAACCACCCACAGTTTTCCATTGTTTTTTAACCTGACTTCACCATGAAGCCAGCCAGTCAAAATATAAATTTATATGGGAACATGATTTTCAGCTCTGCCGCAAACCTGGAGAAATCCATGTTACTCTAAAAGTATTGTCTCATTACAGGCAAGGATTAGCTCACAGAAAACAGCCAGATTATCTGGTCTGTTGTTGAAGAGGCTCTTGTGTTAACAGGGATGCCGTTTACTAACTTCGTATTCAGGGAAGGATCCAAATGTCTTCTGGGTCACTCTGTTGGGATCCAAAGAAAACAGTGTTAGCAGAGAAATCACCCTGAACCACAGTTGCAGACTTTTCAAATTACAAAAAACAAAAATGCGGAGGAACAAAGATGAGCGTTGGATGCACAAAGAACTGTAGGTCTTCACTCTATAGTAAAATGAAACTGACAAGAGCGGGTCATCTGAACTTTGGGTTTAGGGACCAAAGGATTCGACCTAGTGCAGTGTCCCTGATTCATTCATATATTTTTGCAATTGGATTGGAAAGAGTGTTTGGCCGTGAGTTTACAACCCTTACCGTGGTTCGTAAGGCAATCAGCTGAAGAAAAGGCAACTTGTTTTTCTGACATTGTAATGTATGGATAGCTTTTACTCATTTTCACTTCAGTTAAAACTTAATGTGTAGGAAAGCAGAATAATATTCTAGTAACTCTTCCAACCAAAAAAAAAAAAGTTATAAAAAATTCCAAACCCAAAAGATGCCAAGATGCAAATGTTTCCTTTTTTTTCTTTTCTGTCTGTTTCTGTCTCTCTCTCTCTCACACACACACATACACATAGCACAGACTGAAGTAAAAGGGAATATAGAATAAAGACCAGTTTTTGGAATATTGGAATATAAAAAGAAAACTCCAGAAAACTCCAGGTTGAGATTCAAGAGCTCACCAATGTTATTGAAGCTCCCTGCCTGTTAGCTTCTTCAATGGATAAATGAGCATCATCACACCTATTTCGAAACAATCTTGGAAAGTAAAGAAAGCCTCCACTGAACCCTGGTGTTGGCCTCTCTTGGCCTCATTCTCACGTCTGCTTCCTGCGGTGGTGATGAGACAAGTCTCTAACATGAGGTCTGGCACACAAATTCAAGCCCACCCCTCTGCTTGTCTGTTGCTGCAACGTTGACATTTCTAATTCTACATTGATACTAACGGCCTTCTTGAAATGATATTCTTCTTTTTTTCTTTTAAGATTTTTTATTTAGTTATTGGAGAGAGAGAGGGAGAGTGAGAAGAGGAGCAGGGGGAGGAGCAAGCACCTCACTGAGCAGGGAGTCCACCAAGGCCTTGATCCCAGGACCCTGAGATTGTTACCTGAGCTGAGCTAAAGGTAGATGCTTAACCTACTGAGCCACCCAAGCACCCCTGAAAAGATATTCTTCTTTTTTTTTTTTTTTTAAGATTTTATTTATTTATTTGACAAACAAGGAGGCAGAGAGGCAGGCAGAGACAGAGAAAGGAGGAAGCAGGCTGCCCACTGAGCAGAAAGCCTGATGCGGGGCTGGATCCCAGGACCTTGGGATCACGACCTGAGCCGAAGGCAGAGGCTTTATCCCACTGAGCCATCCAGGTGCCCCCGAAAAGATATTCTTATTGAAATCCAGTACTAGCAGATTTAACTGCTGAGCAGCCCTGCAATCCTCATGACCTTTTCTCAGTCTGCTAGGTCATAGAACTCTCCACCCATGTGCTGCTGCCAGAGCTCCCAATCCCCTGTCCTGGTTTGCTTTCTCCCAGCTCTGGATTTCAGACTGAATACCCAGGCACTCTGCTATGAGTATTGGTTCCACATTTCTATTTAAGAAGATGCTCAGGGATGGCAAGCTCATTCAAAGGAAGGATTTGTTTTGAAGCTGGAGTTGTTATTTAGCTGTACCAGACATTTCATTTTTGTTCTGCACTGCCCCGTGCCTTGCACTTAGCACTCCTGGTGCCTGTTTACTAAATGCTGGGGGCTGCACTCACCCCAAATCTAAGGACTGCAGAAAATGCTTGCCCACCCCCATTTCCAAATGTCTACAGAGCATGGAGTAAACTCCACCCCAAATTAAGACTGTGACTCAAGCTCCTAGTCCCTGAGAAACAGTGCTATTTGGGAATCTCCTCTACCAAGAGCAACCCTGGGACCCATGATCACCAGAAGCTGAAGCTTGCCAAAAATTTTTAAGCTACCCCTTCCCTAGTTAGTTCTCAACACTGTCCTCTAGGTTAATAAAAATATTTCATAAATACTGTCAGAACACATATAAATCATGACTTTTTTTCTGTATTATTTATACATTCGGAGTCTTAATTAGTAAGTCTTTTTTATACATTGTGTTGAAAGGTAAAGTGAGGCACATTACAATTTTCAAGAGTTTCTTTGACTATACATCAATCAATGGTTTGGGCAGTGCCAAACCAAAGGTGGTTAGAAATGATCCACCAACAGGAATTCTAGAGAGTTTTTTTTTTTTTTTTTTTTTTTTTTTCCTGTAGAGAAGACAGGAAAGCAAAACAGGAAATCATTTGATTGGCTAAAGCTTAAACAGTTGCCTTATTTGGGAAAAACTAATTGGTGGCTGTGATTAGTGGTTCTTAGGTTCTTAGGTTCTTAGGTTTCCTTTTCTCTGATGGAGTGTGTTTCAGTGGTTTCGGTCTGCCTGTGTTGACTTCCAAGGATTTAGAGCCCCTCAGTCTATTATTTCAACAATTGTTATCATAAAAAAAATTATCTCTATTTTCTTCTATTACTTAAAAATTCTGATTTTCATACTTAAACCATTAATTCAACTGTCTTGAATTTACATGCCTGCATGGGGTGGGAATCATATTTTGCTTCCAATGGAAACAGAGTTGATCAGTGCTATACACTGAAAGTTTGTGTTCGCACAAAATTCATGGGTCAAAGCTTACTCTCCAAGATGATGGTATTTAGAGGTGGAACATCTGGTTGGTGATTAGGTGAGGGTGGAGTCCTCAGGAATGAGATTAGTGCCCTCATAAAAGAGACCCATGTGAGGAGGACTTAGTGAGAAGACAGCTGTCTATGAACCAGAAAAGGGACCCTCATCAGACGTTATATCTGGTGATGCTATGATCTTGGATTTCCCAGCTTCCAGCACTGTCAGAAATAAATTTCTGTTGTTTAAAAATCACCCAGTCTGGGGCACCCCTGTTGAGCCTCTGACTCAGGATCTTAGCTCAGGTCACTATCTCAGGATCATGAGACGGAGGTCTCTATCTCAGGATCATGAGACGGAGTCCTGCATCAGGCTTCACACTCAGTGGGGAGTCTGTTTGTCTCCCTCTGTCTTCCTCTCCCTCTGCCCCTGCTCATGCACTCTCTCAAATAAATAAATAAATTCTTAAAAAGCACCCAGTCTGTAGTATTTTTATTTATGTAGACTAAAAGAATGTTTTTTTAAGTTTTTTTTATATACTTTTTTAGTTACTTACAGTAAAATATTTTCACTCATATTTCTCCATGTCATCTAAGGTTTCAAATTTATTGTACAAGTCTATAGTGTTCTGTATCTATATGTCATTATTCCCATTTATTTCCGTGCCTTCTCTATGGTACTGAACCAATATGGGCAAAGGACTACCTATTTGATTAGTCTCTAATATTTTGGGAGAATTTTTTGTTTAATATTCCATTGTTGAAGTATTTTTTTTAAATTTTTATTTTTTATAAACATATATTTTTATCCCCAGGGGTACAGGTCTGTGAATCACCAGGTTTACACACTTCACAGCACTCATCAAAGCACATACCCTCCCCAATGTCCATAATCTCTTGAAGTATTTTTTTTTATTCATTCTTTTTTCCCACTTTTTTTGGGTTTAGCCTGTGTTCTTTTTCTAACTTCTTAAAGATAATTTTCAGTCTTTTTTCAGTCATACAGATTTAATCGGTATTATTTCCCTGTATGCACTGGTCTTTGCTATGTCTTACCTTTTGAAAAGGTAGTTCAGTGTCACTAAACTCTTATTACTTTACACTTATTATGATTTCTGATTCACGTTAATTGTTTTAGATTGCTTAAAAAGTTTTTCTTTTAATTTTTAAATGTCTTTTTAGGTTATTCTCTTAATGGTGTCTAATGTTGTTACATTTTTTTACAGAGGTTGTGGTCATCTTATTTAGTACTTCTTATTTAGTACATCTTATTTAGTACTTATTTAGTGTAGGATAATACAATTAATTTTTAGAAATGTGCCATGTTTCTTTGAAAATAATATGTATTACCTAATTCTTCCTAACTTTCTTTTTTTTAAAGATTTTATTTATTATTTGATAGAGATCACAAGTACATAGAGAGGCAGGCAGAGAGAGAGGAGGAAGCAGACTCCCTGCTGAGCAGAGAGCCTGATGCGGGGCTCGATCCCAGGACCCTGAGATATGACCTGAGCCAAAGGCAAAGACTTAACCCACTGAGCAACCCAGGTGCCCCTCTCCCTAACTTTCTAATGAGCTTATTGTGTGTCTGTGTGTGTGTATGTGTGTATGTGTACTAAGTCTAGCTTATTAAGATTTTTGTTCAAGCCTTCATCTTCCTTAACTCCTTGTCTAATAGGTCTGTCAGTTTCTAAAATAAATATATTTAAATCCTCTAATATTTTCTAATACAATTATGAATTTGCCAATTTCATCTTCCAGTTAATTATTGTTTTATATATTTGTATACTTTGCTCTCTATCACGGGAAGAATAGAGTTTAGGATTGTAAATTTCCTAGTATATTTTTCCTTTTATTTAATTCATTGACTCTCTTTGTCCTCTCAGGGTTTTTGGCCTTGTAGGATGCTCTATTTTTTTTAAAGTGTTTTTTTTTGTTTTGTTTTTGAGATTGAGAGAGAGAGCACGATTTGGGTGAAAGTACAGAGGAAAAGAGACAAACAGATTATCCACAGAGTAGGGAGCCAAAATGGGGCAAGATCCCAAGACCTCGAGACCATGACCTGAGCTGAAGGCAGACGCTTAACTGACTGAGTCACCCAGGTGTCCTGAAGGATGCTCTTTCTGATAGCAATATCTGCTGTAACAATTTGCTTTAGGTTAAATATGCATGGTGTACTTTGCCTTTTCCTACCCTTTTGCTTTTTTAATTTTATAATTAAATTGCTTTCTGATTCCACCTAAGAAGACAAAAATTATTGTTTGTCTAGTTGTCAGTTTTTTACATCAAAGTCAGTCTCTTTCTTTGGTAATTTTAAGGATGATTTTCCTTTGGATTTAGGGTTTTGCTGTGACACTATGCCATGGCCTTATTTTACTATATTCAAGACTTACTATGCTTCTGTATTCTAAGTAAACAAGGTTTTCATTGATTCTAAACATTCTTGTTCCATATATTTCTAAATCTAGCTTTCCCATCATGTTCTCTCTTCCTATGGATGCTAGGTTCAAGTCTTTTTGTCTTTATTTTTCTCTGATGTCCATCCTATTTCAAGGTCCCAAATAACTCACAGCAGCCAAGTCTTGACTTGTCAAACTTTTCCTCTGAAACTTTCTTGAAGATTTTATTTATTTATTTATTTGACAGAGAGAAAGAGATAGACCACAACAGAGGGGCAGCAGAGGGACAGCAGAGGGGAGGGTTAGGGAGAAAAGTAGACTCTCCACTGAGCAGGTCTGATGTGGGACTATCCCAGGACTCTGGGATCATGACCTGAGTCAAAGGCAAACACTTAATAGACTGAGCCACCCAGGCACCCCTGTCCTCTGAAAGTTTGATTTAATTATTTATTTCTCCAGTTTCTTAATGTCTATTTGGTTCTTTTTCTTTCTTTAGAAAAAAAAAAAAAAGATTTCATTTTTAAGTAATCTCTACACTCAATTAAGGGCTTGAACTCACAACACTGAGATCAAGACCCACATGCTCTTCCAACTGAGCCAGCCAGGTGCCCCATTTTGTTCTAAAACTTTAATGTTTTCTATTATTTATTTACATCTTTAATAACTGTAAGCACTTTATTTTATAGATATTCCAGATGATTTTATTATCTTTACACTTTGTAGTCCTTCTACATGTTTTGTCTGCTAGCTTTTGTTCATGGTGGATAATTGTGTTAGTGAAATTATTTTAGGAGTAACTGATCTATCCATGGCAGTCCTACACAATCAGGATTGTGCAATTATCTCTAACAAATGGTATTGTGTTTGTTTCTGAGGAACATCCACAGATTTCAGCAATCCAAAACATACTCGACAATTCCTAAAGCCCTTAATGTAAATTTAATCTCCATGGCAACTCATGGTACAGACTTAGCTGCTCAGTAGGAGCCGCCTTTCTGAAATTCTATTTCAAGAAGAGCTTCCCAATTCTGGTTCTTCACCTTCCTCAAGTTCAAGATTGTATCTCTTTTCCTTTCATACAGGTTGAACTTTCAGTTCCCAGAAGCAAGAGACACTAACATTTCAATCCTGGATAAGTATCTACCAACTCATGAAATTATACTATTTTCTCCATTCATGTACATTTGGAGTCACCAAAGCCATTTTTCCTGTCTTTTTCTAGCATTTTCATGTGTTTTTTTTTTGTTTTTGTTTTGTTTTTTTTTTTTGTAAAATTAGAGGCTTGCCTTTGACAATACTACCATTTTGTCAAAACTGGGTCTCTTAATCCAATCTTTACATTATAATCCTCTATTTATTTACTATGCATGACACCCTCAATGACAGAAGAACATTGTCCTCATAATCTGGGGCAGGAGAAAGAAAGATGCACCCTGAATTGTGATACACTGGTGAAGCTTTGTGGAAAGGACCAACACAGCACAGAGGAAGAAGTCACTAGTTGGTCTTGAGGGGGTGAGCGAGAGCTTCACCACAGACACAGATTTGAGAGGACCTCTTCCGAGTGATAGGGAGCTCTAAGGGTAGGGAAAAAACGAGAGGAGAAGATTCTCTAATAGAGTTGAATTGTTAGCCTCAGGATTCAGTGTCAGCCTAAAACTGAGAGTTGAAGCCATAGAAACAAAGACCAAAGGGGTGCAGAAATTACGGAACAAAAATAAGATGAGAACGGTAAGGGCTCATGATCAAGAAACTGGAGCGAATGGCAGAATTTTGCAAAGATTTCAAGGGGCAGGAGAAAAAAAAACAAATGGCATTGGATGTGGGAGAAGCAAAGTCAAACAAATACCATCAAAGAACCTCATGCTCTGTGATTGAACAAAAGCCTCTGTTGAAAATGAAGCTCATTTTTTAATGAAAGTACAAGCAGAAAAGATCTTTGTGGGACCTAACCATGAAATAAACTTTCCTTTAAGCAAAAACCACTTTTCATCTTCTATTCTCAATATGTTTTGTTTAACCCTCTTGTAATACTAGTTGTGACTGACTAAGTTGATGCTTCTTGAGATCTTGTGGCTAAAGAATAAAAAAACCATAACTAAAACATAAAGACTATTTCTTACAAGTGCTGTTATTGAATGAAGACTTCTATAATGTACCTTTTATTATTTTGATTTTTAGCAATGTACTTACTTTCATTTCATGGCATTCCATGATCATCCAAAATGTCATTGGAGGCAGTTAACTCTGGAAGGAAGAAACTAAATATTTATTCACTGAATCAAGAAAATGTCTACTCAGCTCCTGAAAAATCCTAATGTACAATCTACCTTATCTTCAGAATTCCATGGGCTTCTGTGATAATATATTCTCCTGGATTCCCTGGAGGTTTACTATCTGTCCAAAAGTTACCCAGTCTAAGTCCCAGAAGGGAATTTTGCTTTTTAACTGTCTGCACTATACTAAAAATTAATTCAAGGAATTGACCGCTGTGCCCTCAAGAATTGAGTAATAAACCCTCTTGTATCCATTAAGGCTCTCTGAGAGTAAGAGTTCCCCCAAAGCACCAAAGGGCAATTATTGTAAATCTGCCTAGACACAGCTTTCAGCATAGAGAAAATTTAATTCTCAAGGCTTACTCAGAAAAGAAAAATAGCCTTACTGAGAAGAATAGCCTTTCTGAGAATTGTAGCCCAATGTAGAGCACCCACATCCTAGTACCCTTCATCTCATAACTGAACATAGTCTTTGAAGCAAGATTCTCCAAGAAAATGTTTTTGTTTATGGTCCCCATACAGCAGTGTTGAACACACAGAAGGTATCAGAGAAATATATATATTATCTGGATTAAACCATGAATAACTGAGTGATTTAAAAACCATTTAGTTTAATGGTTAATAACTAGATTTAAAGACAAAGACATGGAGGTCCAGATACTTTTAGTGGTAGCACTAAGACTGCTGTTATCAGGCTTATTTTTACCTCAATCTGTTATTTTTTTTTTTTTAAGATTTATTTATTTATTTATTTGAGAGAGAGCGTGAAAGGGGGGAGGAGCAGAAGGAGAGAATCTCAGGCAGATTCCTCACTGAGCAGAGAGCCCAACACAGGGCTTGATCTCAAGACCCTGAGATCATGACCTGAGCCAAAACCAAGAGCCACATGCCTAACCAACTGAGCCACCCAGAAGCCTCTTAGAGAAATTTTGTGTGACTGTTCTGGGGCAGACACACTTGCCATTCATTAGTCATTGCATATAGAATCTTCTGGCTGAACGAGCTGACTCTTAAAGTTTAAGCAGTTCATTCAGATATCAAAGGTAGTTTTGTACTAACCAGTGGTTCTAAATTCTTCTGTCTCCCATGCCCCTCAAAGTCATAATACTCTTGTATCCCTTTCTGCAGTAACTCTTAAACAAGGGTTGTCAAGCCCAAAATAATCTTGGAGTGAAGAGGAAGAGGGGTAAATATCATATGAAAGAATCTCAGAGTTGATTTGAATGCCCATCAAAATATTACTTAGATTATTGTTCTGAATTAACTCTTAATATTTACAGGAATTCTCTTCATTTTGTTTAGTATTTATTCAACCCCTGCTTAAATTATGCCTCCTCTATGAAGTCATTTATGATTCTTACCTCTAAAATTATTCTATCCATTAGTGATCAGCAGTACTTTGATTAAAACTCTGTATAACATAACTTATATAACTTTTTTGCTTACATGTTGCTATAGACTGAGGGTATGTATCCTCTCTACAATTCATATGTGGGGACCTAATTCCCAATATGATGGTATTTGGAGGTGGGGCCTTTAGGAGATGATTAGGTCATAAGGACTCTTTCTTTAATGAAATAAGATCAGAGCATTTCTTCACCCCTACTTTTGTGTAAGGACACAGTGAGAAGCTGTCTATGGACCAGGAAGCAGGGCCTCACCAGACACTGAATCTGCCAGTGCCTTGATCTTGGTTTCCCTGAGAACCGTAGGAAATACATTCTGTTATTTATAAGCAGCCTGAACTAAGACCCATGCACACTTCTGCATGGACTCGAACTGATGTCTTACTTCACTCACCTTTATATCATGAGCTTTCAGCAAATTGTCTGGCCTGGGATAGCCTGTCAAAAAATATTTGTAGAAGAAAGATAAACAAGTAGGTAGGCATACATAAATATCCTGGTATTGATGTTAAGAACTCTTGTATATACTTTATGGTCTGTAGACATATGCAAGGATAACTAGAAGAAAGATTCTTCCTAATCAACAAAGTTGTCAAAAACTTTGTATTTAACTAAACCTAAATACTTTAATGTCTTTGCATGTCTTATTTTATTTTTGCCTTTGCATGTTTTAATTTAAAGCACTACATTTTACAAAAGTAAGACAACTTTGAATTACAATAATGGAAAACACTTTGGATAAATTATATATATATTTTTATGACCAAAAGCATCCAGCATATAATGTTATTTGGTAAAGGAATGTAGTTTCAGGATTTTACTTTAAAAATTCAAGATCTGGGAACATTTTTAATTGGATATTTCAGAACAACAAAAACCCTTCACAAACTCGTATAATCGCTGGCACATTTCTCCCCCCACCACGTAAGAGCTCTGAAAATTTGTTTCTATTGATTCAAGTCTGCAAAGCAAACACATTTTATTTAGATTGATTCATGAAACTGGCTGTTGTAATGGGATACTGTACTACTTGTTTCAGTATTGGGCCCTGAAAATCAATTACAGGGCACTGAGGCCATTATTTTCTCCTTGTAAACAAAGGTTCTTTAAATTCCAGGACATGTCCACCATGTTAGAGATGAGGGACCAAGCATTTCATTTCACATTTGCCTGTTTAGAGGACCTGAATGCCATGAAATTAATATGGGCTCATTCCGAATTTTCCAGTTATGCTCAAATGAATACATCATTTTTGGAGAAAAACAGCACAAGTCCTCTGTTTACAATGGCACTAACTTGCATGCCAATTCTTAAAATAAGAGTTTTACTAAACTCATTTCAAAGAAAACCTAAATTCTATGAAATATCTTAGTCCAAATGGTTTCGAACTAGAAAGGATTCTTCCCGTGGTGCATACCACTTGGCTACAATTAAAGAATGTTATGGTCTTGTGGAATTTCCGGTTTTAGTCATTTAGAGTCTGACCAACCTTCCATCACATTGGTTTCAGTAGTACTTACTCGATTCTTTCAAAACAGAACTGTTCTTTTTCTGGAAAGATCACTTACAATTATATCCAAGAAACAATGCTTAGAGTTTATTTTTAAAAAGAAGAGGAAGTTTAAGTCAAGATTAAAGCTACAACCACCACAGAGTCTCCACCCAAAAAGGCCCTTAAATCTAAGTTCTAGGGCTTTTTTGTTGTTGTTGTTGTTTGTTTGTTTGTCTTAAATATACTTCCACAGAGGATTATTTGGAATCCTTGGCTTCTTCCTCTACAAAGAATGAAGGAAACTTCACGGCAAATTTAGGCTGAAAACCCAAACATTAACTCTTCAAAGCCTTTAGGGAAATAAATCATGGAAATAACTATTTTTTTAGTTAGGCTTAAACATTCTCAAAAATCCTCACTGATTACATGTTTGGAAAAAGGGTTGTCAGTAAAGAGTGGTGTCTCTACAAACTAGAGTTAACTCGAAAAGGAGTGATGTTGGTAATGAGAATTAATGGTTTTTAATAGTACCAGAATTTTTTTTTTTTAAGAAGCCAGAATTTCTAAGTATTCCACACAACATTCACATCCATAAAGCCTGTAATTTCAAAAACATTCTCACCATGTTGTTCCATTTAATCTTGACACTGACCTTATAACATCAGTGGGCAGGATTTACATCCCTCAGAGAAGTCTCTGTATCTCCTTTTGTCATTGGTAAGATGGCGATAATAAATAACACTTGATATGCCTAACCCTTTGTATAGTGAAGAACAAAATGATCTTGTCTGTCTCTTATGACAGACACCAAAAAAATAAATTAATTAAAATTAATGTCTCTTTTATCATGCTAAAGATAGAGAATTGGGAATATCAATTTTAAAAAAACAGCAGCAATATATTCAGAACTGTTAAGGAAATTGACTCAAATTAATGTGAATATATATTCATATAAGACACAGATACAAAAACATCACAAATACATCAAATTGTTTGTTAGATACACACACACACATACACAGGGCCCCATCCTGCTTATCTTCATGTTTTAGTCTGGGGAACTTTAAAATGATATTTGCTTTATGTTTACTGTTACATCGTTAGTCTCTGGAGAAATTGTTAAATAACTGAATAAAGAAATGAATATAACAATCTTTCTAGAAAGAGGATCAAGCAGATCTAAAGACCATATACTGAACCATAAAGCAAGCTCGACAAAACCGAAAGGACTGAAATCATGCAGGGTACAGTCTCTGATTCCAATAAACTTTAGCATATAAATAAAACAACCAAAGAGCTAACAAATAATCAAATGTTTGGAAATTAAGTAACACATTTATAATTAATCCATGGCGGAAAAATAAATTAAGATAGAAATCAAAAATATTTTTACCTAAATGGCAACTTTTTTTTTCCTAAATGGTAATTTAAACACGACCTATCAAAACTGTTAGGTTTAGGTCACCTGGGTGTCTCAGTGGGTTAAAGCTTCTGTCTTCGGCTTACGTCATGATCCCAGGGTCCTGGGGTCGAGCCCTGCATCCGGCTTTCTGCGCAATGGGGAGCCTGTTTCCTCCTTTCTCTGCCTACATGTGATCTCTGTCTGTCAAATAAATAAAATCTTTAAAAAAAAATTGTTAGGTGTAGCTAATGGTTTAAAAAGTTTATAGCCTTACATGTACTTTTGAAAACAAGAAAGGCTAAAAATGAATTATCTGAGAACCCATATCAAAAAACAAGGCAAAAGAGAAAGAGCAGGGAGATGCTTGTATTTGATATATATAAAGAACACTTAAAGCCAATTAAGACAAGATAGACATACCAACAAAAAATATTGTTTCAAGATAAATGAGCACTTAGCCAAAGAGGATAGCCACATTGACTAGAAATGTCTGAAAAGGTTTCAAACTGATTTGAAATGTGAGAAATGAAAATTTAGGCTATAATGGGAGACTGACATATGAGCATCAAAATAACTGTGATTAAAATATTGATAGCAAGTGTTCATGAGGGTGTGGAAGAACCCCACCCCTCAGAGATTGCTGGTAAGAGAAATAAATTTACACAGTCACTTTAGAAAATTATTTTGTAATATCTACTACTGGAGAACATTTGCATAAGCTTTCCAGGGCACCACAGAAGGGCAGGGATTTCCAAACATTTACACATTATAGCATATAGAAAATAACATTTGTTTAGCACATTAAGGAAAACTGAGGAGGCTTTTATAGCAGGACCTTATCAAATTTACTACAAGTAAAAAATAAAAATTAAATTAAATTAAAAAAATATTTTCTACCAGTGAACCTCTCAGTCTTGCTGAGGACTGAAGTGTTCAATACATGGGACATTTTCATCTCTGAACACCTACATTTTAGGTTTGCACTTTGAGGAAAGCTCAGTTCCTGGTGACTAAATCCTAACAAAAGGAAAAAAAAATTCCTATACATATTTCTATTTTCTCTATATTTTCAATTATGTACATAATAACAAATACTAAATTCCCCAAGTGGTGGCCCCTATTAGAACATTCCTAAAGCATGGGAATACAAGAAAAGAGGTCATAGATGTAGTGAAACTTGAGTTTGAGTTTTCTTTTTTGAAAATTGCACAAAAGATAATCCACTGAAATCTATGCTGTCAAAAATGTCAGTCTGGGGGCGCCTGGGTGGCTCAGTGGGTTAAGCCTCTGCCTTCGGCTCAGGTCCTGACCCCAGGGTCCTGCGATCGAGCCCCGAATCGGGCTCTCTGCTCAGCAGGGAGCCTGCTTCCTCCTCTCTCTCTGTCTGCCTCTCTGCCTACTTGTGATCTCTGTCTGTCAAATAAATAAATAAACTCTTAAAAAAAAAAATGTCAGTCTGGATCTCAGCATTCTGCAATCTGTTTCAAATCCTTGGTGAAATAAGGTGGACATAAATTAATATTTTAAAAAGATAGCTTTGGCTTCTGCTTCCAGAAAAAAATGGTTTAGATATACTTTTCAATGAAGTATAGTTATAAACCCTGGACATTACATATAAAGTAAGCATAAGAAGAATCTAAAAGAAGAGAGGGCAGACTTTTTCTAAAGACCTTTGAACCAAAGAAAGAACATGGTGGCAAGTCCCCTGGATTTTCTTTTAGTCCAATCCTATTGGAAATGAGCAAAGGACCTGAGGAGATATTTCACCAAGGAACATAGACAGATGACAAGTAAGCTCATGTGAAGTTATCCATCATCATTAATCATTAGGAAAATACAAATGAAAGCTGAACAATCAATCAGAATCACTAAAAAAAATATGTAGTGCTAAAACCAAATGATGGTGAGAATATGAAGAATCTATATTGTTTATATATTGAGAGTAAGAATGTAAAGTGGTTCAGTCAGTATAGGAAAAAAAATGGGCATTTTCTTAAAAACTAAATATACAATCACCAAAAGACCCAACAATTGCTCTCATAGGCAGTTTCCCAAAGAAATGTGGGTTTATGGTCACTTAAAAATCTATACATAAATGTTTATAACTGCTCCATTAATAATACTCCAAACCTCAGATGTCCTTCAATGGGTGAAGGACACAATTTGGTAGACCAATACCATGGGATACTAACTCAGAAATACAAAGGAACAAACAATGGATAAATGTTACAACATAAACAACCATGCCCAGAATGGTGTTATTGATAAAAGCCCAAAAGGTTACATCCAGTATGATTCCATTTCTATACCATTCTTGGAATGACAAAGCTCTAAAACTGGAGAACGCAAGAGTGGTTCCAGCAGTTTCAGAGCAGGTATGGCAGGAAGGAAGGGAGTATCATTCCAGTGGGACAACTTTAGGAATCTTTGTGATAATGGTGATGTTCTGTATCTTGACTGCATAGATGTCAAATATCCTGGTTTGGATATTGTACTCTAGTTTTGCAAAATAGTATCACTGGTAGAAACTGAATCAAGGTTGTATAGGCTCTCTGTATTATTGCTTACATGTGCATGAGAATCTGTAAGCCTATGAAAGTAAAAAGTTTAAAAGTAGAAATAAAATACTCTAGTTGCACATTAACGTTGTGTAGATGACACGTCTCCTCTCAATGAATTCTAAGCCACTTCAGCATAAGGTTTACTTTGATTCTGAGGCTCTGCTCCCCTTGACTTGGTATTATTTTGTTCTCATTTTATAATACCCCTCTCCCCCTTTCCTTCCTCAAATCCATCAAGGCTTTTGTGTGTGATGGGTTTCCTCCACCCTCCTGGTCTAACTCCAACTCAGGTTCAGAAGATTTTTCTTTATTAAAAATGTGTTACATTTTCAGCACCTGGGTGGCTCCCTCCATTAAGCATCTGCCTTTGGCCCGGGTCATGACTCCAGAGTCCTGGGGTCAGGTCTTGAATGGGGAAATCCTTCCTCAGCAGGGAGTCTTACTTGTCCCTCTGCCCTCTCCCAACCCAGTGCTTATGCGCATGCTCTCTCTTTCTCTCTCTCTCTCTTTTGCAAAAATAAATAAATCATTAAAAAAGTATGTTACACTTTAATAATTGTAGTATTTAGGTGACACCTATCCAGCATTTAAAAAAGATTTAAGAGAATATTTGTTCCAACTTTACCATAATGTAAGTTAAAAAAAAACCGAGGCTCAGAATATGTAAGCAATTTTGTACATTGCTCAAAGAGATGGAAAAAGTCAGAGCTTAGATTCTTGAACTATTTGCAAAATGGGCTTTTTTGTTGTTGTTGTTGTTGTTCTTTTGCTCTTGGTTTCAAACATAGCCATAAAATACCATAAACTTAAAAAATTAACTCTTTTATTAACACAGTTTATTTATTTGTATGCCGTATGTAAGCAGCAACATATAAAAAATGACAGAAAGTGACTTGTTAATGCTCTTTACATTCCAAATAAGGCTTTCATCCCTCCATTGTTTTTCTTCAGAGGCAAAAACAAGTACATGCATGTGTGTGCACACATATATAGGAGTACAATATAAATACTTTTTTTCTACTTAGTAACACATTTTAAAAATCATTCCCGATCAGCACATAGACATGTGGTGGACAGACCTGTCCGCGTCCCTCCCTGATAACTACTTCCTGATACTTGCATCTGTGTATAATCCCCTCAGTCCAAGTATGAGCCAGACCCATGAGTAATCAATAGACTATGACAAAGGTTCTGGAATGTCACTCCTGTGATTATTTTACCCTAGTAAGGCATAAGATTTTGTCTTCTTAGCAGATGTTTTTTAGAGAATCTCCTTACTGGCTTGATGAAGTAAGCAACCATGTGGAAAGAAACTGCTGGCAGCTTCGAGGAATTATGGCCTCTGGGAACAGAGGGTGACCTTCAGCCAACAACCAGCATAAACCTGGTCCCTCAATCCTACAACCACAAGGAATGAATGTGTGGACAGCTTGCGCGACTGGGACTGCAGATTCTTCCTCAGAGGAGCTCCTATAGGATAACACAGCCCAGAAAAAAGCTTTACATTAGCCTTATGACACCCTGAGTAGGAGACCTAACTAAGCAGTACCTAACTCCCAACCCAGAACAACTGATATATTAAATATCCATTATTGTCAACTACTCAGTTTGTGGTAATTTGTTATGCAGAGAACTAATCCAAAGGTCTACCTTATTTTTTCGTACTACATAGCATTACCCTCTATGTGTAGACCACATAGAATTTAAAATTTTTTAAACTTTTCTCTATTAATACATATTGATTTTACACACCTCTTTGTACATAGATCAAAATGTATTTGCAGGGTTAATTCTCAATAGTAAGATTCTATATTGAACATTTATCACGGATGTTTTCATTGATACTGTCAATACACTCTATAAAAAAGCATATCATTCTATGCTCCCTCCAGAAATCTGTGAAGATTCCATTCCTCTCAACAGTATTTCATTGCTATTGTTTCTACTTTCCAAAATACTAATAAAATATTTGACATTTTTACTCCTTTTTACAGTAGTAATACTTTCATGGATTTTAAAGATGAATTAGACGGCTAATTACCTAACACACAACATATCAATACATTGATTTTTCCAAATTATCTGCCCAAGGCAATGGTTACACCCAATTAAAAGCACTAGCACTTAGCAAAATGCCTTTACTTATATAACTTTCCTGTTCTTATAAGATATGGCTAAATCTGTCTGGTCTATTGAACTACAATAGCTTCAAAGAAAGTCATATTGTTTTATTAAACTATTGTCATCTTCTATAATACCATAAGTAGAAATATCAAGATGATGATACGTATAACTCAAGACCATAATTTCATGGAGCATTTTTACGGAGGAGTACAAAAACACAATATATTATCAATGGGCCTGTCTTTTAACCTTCCAAAGCAAGAGAGGGCAAAAGAGTTTTGGATAAATGCCCAGAATCATTAAGATGAAGAGGCATGGGTGTCAGAATAACACTTGACACAATATACTAACGCACACAAAGAATTTATTGCTCTTCTTATGGTACGAGCCATAAATCTTTGCATAGAGATACCCAGGTATCTATAATTATAAATACTTCTTTCTTAGTGAGAACTAGAAAATATTTACTCCCAGGAAATGAGAGGTATCGAACACTCTACAGTCAGCCTATTTTTAATTCTACTATACATTGGGTATGAGAAGAGGGAGATCCAATAGGTTCTGCCTCTGGGGCATGGAGACACTTAGCTCCCTTTATGAGTAAGTGAATGCTACTATGGGAAGAAGAGACACATGGATTTTTTGGTACTTTGTCAGGGGATATTACTGTTCCCTACAATGTATTCTCCCCTACTCTGCATTATTTTGGCAATAGAGATTGCATACCTCTAAGTTTTGTTGTTGCACATGATCTCAAGTTGGAGAAACATTTTGCAGCTGCCCTTGTAGCTACTTGTAGTCTTTTTTTTTTTTTTTAAGATTTTATTTATTTATTTGACAGACAGAGATCACAAGTAGGCAGGCAGAGAGTAGGGGGAAGCACGCTCCCCGCTAAGCAGGGAGTCCAATGTGGGGCTATATCCCAGGACCCTGGGATCATGACCTGAGCCGAAGGCAGAGGCTTTAACCCACTGAGCCACCCAGGTGCCCCGTTATTTGTAGTCTTGTGACTCACTTTCAGACAAGAAATTATGAAGCTTTCTCCTTTCCATGTTATCATACTTTCCTCTTTTGGGCTGAAATGCTGATCAGAAATAAAAGTTGGAAATCTCTGGTGAAGCTGAAGATGCCCATGCCCTTAATAAAGAAAACTTTTTTTATCTTCTAGAAAAATCTCTCATAGCACATTCAAGGAGACATACACTAACATGGGTGCAGAGGCATTCCTTACAATAAAAATAGTTTTTAAACAATCTGAGTGTTCCTGAAGTGCCTGGCTGGCTCAGTCAGTTGAGTGGGTAACTAACTCTTGATTTCAGCTCATGTCATGATCCCAGGGTCCTGGGATCAAGCCCTGCATTGGACTTCCTACTCAGAGAGGTGTCTCTTTCTCCCTCTCTTTCTGCTCCTCCCCCTGCTTGCACTCTCTCTCTCTCAAAAATAAATAAATAAACCTTAAAATCAAAATGAAACAAAAATAAAACTAAGTGTTCTTCAAAGAAAGAAATGGATCAATTGTGTTCATCAATGTTATTGAATGGCATATAGTTGTGGATTTTGGAAAAATAATATATGAGTATTAAAATTATAAGTAAGCACAGGAGATTGATAAATATAAAATTTAGCACAGCAATTTTATCAGTTATGGCATCAGGAGAAAAAAGAAACTACGAAGTTTTGGTGAATATGTATTTTTTAAATATTTAGTATGTATATATAAATGACAATGAAGGTATATTAGTTCATATTAGAACTTGTGAGATACACTTAAGTACAGCTTAAAGTAGAAAAATATGATAAACTTAAAAACCTTAAAAGAAAAGACTGAAAATAAATGGGATAAATTAATTATTTCATGAAAGAAATTAAGAAAAGATCTACAGATAATAAAACCCACTGAAAGCAAAATATTGCAAAGAAATAAGGAATAAAAATGAAATAAATGGTAGAGAGATCATTAATAAAAAGAAGAACTGATTATTTGAAACGTTTAAAAATATAAACCTTTTGTCATATTTTAAAAAATAATAAAGAGAATGACCAGAGATAAAAGCATACTCAAAACCAAAAATAGGAATCAAATGACAAAGGGAAGATTTAAGTCAGATTAATTGAAGACTATAAGAAAATAATTTTATAATTCAGTCAACAAATTTATCAACATATTTTAAACTGTGATAGAAATATTGGAGAAAATAGAGATTTCCAAACAAATAAGAAAAAATGGATAATAAATACTAAGATTAAAAAAATGAATCAACTGCTAATACCTGCTACCACATTGAGGAAACTCAAACATCTTATGTTAAGTGGAAGAAAGGGCAAATGCTAACGAACATATTTTGCATGTTACCATTTATATGAAATGCCCCAAAAATGCAAGTCACTGTCAGACTGAAAGTATATTAGTGGTTGCTCAAGGTGGGGGATTGGGGATGGGGGTGGGAGGGTTGGGTGGTGGGAATGGTAGATGGCCGCATGTGGGCACTAAGGGGCTTTTGGTGTAACGAACATGTTTCAAAGTTGGGTTGTGGTGATGATCATACAACTCTGCAGATTTAATAAAAGTCATTGAATTTTACGTGGGATTTTATGGTATGAAAATTGTGCCTTACGCTGTTAAAAATAAGAAATAGAATTCTCTCATGAACCCATAACCATTAAAGTAAATAAGTTGCCTATTAAAAAAATTAGCCTATCTCCCAGCCTCCCTCACCATGACACCAAAAGAAAATAGGTTTAGAGGATTTTATAGGCAACCTTACATCAAAACTCTAAGGAGTAGATAATTCATGTCCTCTACAAATCATATCAGAAGAAATACAAGAGAGACACCACTCTATGGTATATGGTAATGTGTATATGATAATGTGCTTTGATAGTAACACTTTGTTAGGAAGATATAAGAAAAATAATAAAATAACTACACCTGTAAATATATATGAAAACACCCTATATGAAGTCCCATCACACTAATTTCCAGGTTGTATTAATAAAAATTATAATTAAGTGAAACCTATCCCAGGAATACAAGAATGTTCAATGTCAGGAATTTGAGCAACTTTATGGGCTGTGGTACAAAAACCATGTGATTATCTCACTAGATGCAGAAAATGTACTGTAAATACCCATCTATGATAAGGACAAAACTCAGCATACTAGAAATAAAGGGAAATATTTTCAACATGAGTATTAATTTATTTTTTTCTTTTTATTCAGTAAAGTTTATTTCATATTTTAACTATTTTTACTCATATGATTATTATAGGAAATTCAGAAAAAGAAAACATTCACTGTGTTTCTTCTGCTCTCATAAGTATTATGCATTTAATTTTACAATTATTAGATAAATCATTTTTGTTGTTTATCAAACGGGGTGATGCAAAAAAAAAAGATATCTGTATGTCCAGTTCCACCACCAGAAGTGATGTGTCAGGTCATTGACTAGGATATGTTATAACCAATGCTTCTTTTTATTTTTGTATTTCTTTATTTTTAAAGATTTTATTTATCTGACAGGGAGGGAGACAGAGAGAATGAAAGCACAAGCAGGGGAAATGGCAGGCAGAGGGAGAAGCTGGCTCCCCGCTGAGCAGAGCCTGAAGTGGGGTTCAGTCTCCCCAAAACCAATATTGGCTGGCTCCCCATAACCAATATTTCTATATGAAGAAGAGCTGTGAGTTATATCTTTGTCTCTCAAGCAGTGTTGGCTTTTCCTTTTTTTCTATTAAGCTTTTAGAAGCTCTCTCAATATTTTTCTACTATTGGCCTAGCTCTGAAGATATGTATAACAGTTATTTACTAGAAGAAATCATCATCACTGTTCTTAATTTATACATCAGATATATACCTACTAATGTCAGGAACACTATATGCCTACCATAGTCCTAACATGGTAACTCTTGCCTAGAGATCCCCAAGTCATTCAATAGGCAATACAAAGAAAGGAGAAGAAAAATGATTTTTACATGCTGATGATATGATTGCCTTAAAAAAGGCCAAAATGGGGTGCCTGGTGGGAGAGGGGGTTCATTTGCTTAAGTGTCTGCCTTTTCAGGTCAGGTCATGATCTCAGAGTTCTGGGACTGAGCCCCAGGTCGGGTTCCCTATTCAGTGGGGAGTCTGCTTCTCACTTTCCCTCTATTCCCCCTCCCCCCAGAGCACTCTCTTAAATAAATAAATAAAATCTTAAAAAAAAAAAAGTACAAAATAGCCTTCAAAAAACAAAAACAAACCAAACAATTAAAACTAGTAAGAACAAGGTTACATATGGTCAAGAAGAGCAACATATAAAAATCAGTAATGTCCTTATACCAACAATACTAGTTATAAGATATAAAGAAAAACAGATAACATTGATGATATTTTAAAAATTGTCATATCTCAGCATTATGAATATTTAGAGGAAAATCATCCATGATTTGGGAGTCAGTTTCTCCCTCTCTGCTCCATCCGACTGCTTGTCCTATCTCTGTCTCTATCTCTCTCTCTAAAATAAATAAATAAAATCTTTCAAAAAATAAATAAATAATACCATATAGGCAGCAAGTTACACATTTCGCACTTTCCATATTTCTCCTCTATCATTTTCAACTTCCAGTATCCATGGTTTGGGCATAGTAAGAGGACCATTACTTGTCCCATTACTTGCTGTAGGAACTGGGGGAACAGGAAGAAAATTAAGGGCCACCTGGATAGATGTTGCTAGGAAATTCTGTGTCCTGTTAAGACTTCATGGTCCTGGCTGTCTCCCTGATTCTATGTTTGACTTTCACTTGGCCCCATATACAGACGTGAGACCAAGACTGAGCCTTTGTCGACCTCAGCAAGTTGGTTAGGTTTTGTTTGATTCTCTCTCAAAGATGATAATGGACATGTTCTGTATGGAAATGGTTCCAAAATTCTAGCATTCATAAGAAAGGCGCGAGGAACGTAGTGAAATGCAATGCAGATCTCTTGGGTCTTACCAGAAATACTTAAAATGGACAGACTTGGGTCTGGCAGGAAATCTGCATTTTGGGAACCTCAGGTGATCCTGCTACTGTTAGCTCAGAGATCACAACATTTGGCGTGGTCATAACGTGATAAGTGAGCAGAAGTGAGGTACTGCTCCCTTTGTTTTTGTCTCCTCTTTTTTTCTGACTCCTCCTAGACAATCCATCAATACAATGGTGAGCCTCAAACTCTCACTTTGGACAAAATTCCAGAGGCAAGTTGTACTAGTTTCCTAGGACTCCTGTGACAAAGTACCAGAAAATGGGTGGCTTAGAACAGCAGAAACTTATTCTCTGGCACCTCTGGAGGTTAGAAGTCCAAGACCAGGGGCGCCTGGGTGGCTCAGTCATTAAGCCTCTGCCTTTTGCTCAGATCATGATCCCAGTGTGCAGGGATGGAGCCCTGCCTTGGGCTCCTTGCTTGGCAGGAAGCCTGCTTCTCCCTCCCCCACTCCCTCTCCTTGTGTTCTCTCTTTCTGGCTGTGTCTCTCTCTGTCAAATAAATAAAATCTTAAAAAAAAAAAAAAAGTCCCAAATCAGGGTGTTGGCAGAACCATGCTCCCTCCTAAGCCTCCAGGGGAAAATCCTTCCCTGCCTCTGCCTCTTCCAGCTTCTGGGAACACCTGACAGTTCTTGGCCTGTGGTCCTGTCACTGTCATCTCTGTTTCAATAATCACATGACTGTTTTCATTCTGTGTCTGTGTCTCTGTGTCCCTTCTCCTCTTAATGAGGACACGAGTCGTGTTGGACTGCAGGCCTGCCCTACTCCAGTGTGACCTTATCTTAACTATTTATGTTGGCAATGACCCTATTTCCAAGTAAGATCACATTCTCAAGTCTAGGAAGGACATGAATTTGCGGAAAGACACGATTCCACTCAGCACATAAGCCTCAAACTACTTAATTTGCTATTATTACCTTGAAATAATGCTAAGCTCTTCAGAAGCAAATGAGAAAATACCTACTCTCTCCCAATTTTATTTAATTTCATTAAGACTCTTGTTTAACTCCTGTGGTGATTCTTTTTTAGGCTTTTCCTCCTGTCTGTTTGTCAGAGGACCCAAGTACCATTTACTTTAGGATTGCCTCATTGCTATCCTTGCAGGGTTTGGCACACTCTCAGAAACTAGGAATTCCTTCCATAATGTATCTGTGTGTGCATGTATGTAAGAGAACAGAATAAAATCCCCTGGGAAATCAATGCTGCATTTTCCTTTGCTTGCCAAAAGAATTTTTTTTTTTTTTTTTTTTTTTGCAATGAACTGAATGGAATAACCTGCAGAAGGATGAGGAATAAGTGTCCCTAACCTTTTCTAAGGTTGAAATCTGATGAGAACCACCCATTATCTTTAAAAAAGCAAGTTGATTCATAACAATCCTGAAAGAGGTGATGATGATGATCATGATGATGGTGATGGTGGTGGTGATGATGATGATGATGACGGTACTGGTGGTGGTGGTGGTGGTGATGATGATGATGATGGTACTGGTGGTGGTAGTGATGATGATGATGATGGTGGTGGTGGTGGTGATGATGATGATGATGATGATGATGATGATTGTGGTGATGATAGAAATAGGCAGACCAGAGAGAGTCCAGAAATTCTAGGCAACAATTTTACTTCCCGAGGCCCAAAAATTACAACATTCATGGGGAGTGTCAGCCCCCAAAAGCTCAGATCTCAATGGTAGGTAGCATTGTTTGGGTGGAAAGAGGTCATAACATACAAGAACATCCATAAAAATGACTCAACTTCAGGTTGTGTTTGGTGTTGCCTTCACAGCACAGGACCTTGTGCACTTCAGTTCTTTTGAAGTGTAAAGTTCAAGGTTTATTTAACTCAGAGACACTCCCTCAAATGGTGTTTTAATTTCTCTAAGCCAGATTCAGTCCTTTTTTCTCAGGCAGCTGATGTCTTGTGAAAGTTTCTGTGGAGACTGCAGTGGGGCGAGGGGGCACAGCCATCTCTCTATGAATCAGTTGAATTATGTATCCAAACAGCACCATAATCAATTATATCGCAGCAATTTAGAAACTACCCCAGAAACCCATCTTTGATTTTTGTTTTTGTTTTTGTTTTTGTTTTGTAAGATGCACTGGCAAAGAAACTTTGTCGTTGTGATGTTGAGGTTTCCAGGATATTCTGAGGCTTCTAAATGTTGCCTTTAAAGGGCTGGAGAGGCACTGAGTAACTGTCACAATGAAGCATTTTTTGAGAAAATGGCTATGCACTTATAAATTGTTTTTAATCATAATTTATAGACTTGGATACTGGAAGATTCTCAAAATGTTTTCCAAGTATCCAGAAATATGTCCATGTTAGCTTCAAAATCATGCATCCTAAAACTTGTCTTTCTTTAAGCAAGAATTTTCCATTTATGGGTAAAAGAAGAAGAGTTGGAATGTGAATAATTTGTTTCTCTGAAATCTTCCACCAGCATATCAGACCTCATTGATAACAGGGATAGTTGGATGTGTGTGGTACTAATTCACTACGCCTTTGAAAAGTACATATATTTTTAGTAGTCTAAAGTAGAAAATAATTGTTCAGCAGACATGACCCAAAGTTTCCATGTGTATCAGACAGTATGGCCTCCAGAACAGCTGTAGTCATTCTAACTTCTTCCACATACATCATGTTAAACAATAAGTACAAGTATGTTAACTGAGGGATGTGGAGAGTGTTTGGTAAAAAAAAAAAAAAAATATATATATATATATATATATATATATATATATATATATATGCATTAAGTTCTCTGTGATAGTGATTCTCAATTTTTTTTTAAATTTATTTATTTGTCATAGAGAGAGAAGTGAGATCAAGCACAGGCAGACAGAGTGGCAGGCAGAGGCAGAGGGAGAAGCAGGCTCCCCACCAAGCAAGGAGCCCAATGTGGGACTCGATCCCAGGATGCTGGGATCATGACCTGAGCCCAAGGCAGCCGCTTAACCAACTGAGCCACCCAGGCGTCCCCGTGATTCTCAATTTTTGTCGTGCTTTATGATCAACTGGAAAGCTTTTAAAAAGTTCAGCTGTCCCCATCAACTAATGAATGGAGAAATAAATTGTGGTATGACCATACTCTAGAACATGGCTCAGTATTCTCTACACAGTAAAAAAGAATGAACTACTATCACATTTACCAATCTAATGAATCTCATAATACCATGCTATGTGAAGAAACCAGATATCAAAACTAAATACTCTGATGATATTTATATGACCTTCTGGAAAAGACACAAACAACTATAGGGATAGAAATCACTTTGAATGAGTGAATTTTAGTGCATGTAGATTGTAACTCCACAAAGCTTGGGAAAAATCAGATACCCAAGTCTTACTCCCAGAGATTGTAATTCAGTTGTGGGATGCAGGCAAGGGGAATTAAAAAAAAAAAAAAAAAAAATCTCCCAGACTAGGGAGGGGCCTGGGTGGCTCAGTGGGTTAAAGTCTCTGCCTTGGGCTCAAGTCATGATCCCAGGATCCTGAGATTGAGCCAGCATTGAGCTCTCTGCTCAGCAAGGAGCCTGCTTCCTCCTCTCTCTCTGCCTGCCTCTCTGCCTACTTGTCATCTCCATGTGTCAAATAAATAAATAAAATCTTAAAAAAAAATCTCCAGATGAAACTAAAGGAGGGGTTGAAATCCACTCCACTGTGTTTATATCAGAAGCCCCAGACCCCTTGGATTGTAATATCCTAATTTTACATAATCAAGGGCAACTACCTAAAGTATTTACGGTACAAGTTTCACCTCTTCTCTACAAAGAAAACTATAATGCAATTGCCCTTATCAGTGAACATCAGTTGATTGATTTATAATGACTTTAAGATGGTACAGTGGTATGTTTATGTTTTGCTCTGTGAAGATCACATTCAGCTATTTAACTCCATTCGAGATCACTGATGAACACTTGTAACCCCCGTATAAGATAAAATGGATAAAAATCCATTTGCCTACGATAATACCTATTTTTGTTTAAATTCAGATGAAGATTTGCGACAACATGGATGGAACTAGAGCGTATCATGCTTAGCGAAATAAGTCAAGCAGAGAAAGACAACTATCATATGATCTCCCTAATATGAGGAAGTGGTGATGCAACATGGGAGCTTAAGTGGGTAGGAGAAGAATAAATGAAACAAGATGGGATTGGGAGGGAGACAAACCATAAGTGACTCTTAATCTCACAAAACAAACTGAGGGTTGCTGGGGGGAGGGGGTTTGGGAGAAGGGGTGGGATTATGGACATTGGGGAGGGTATGTGCTTTGGTGAGTGCTGTGAAGTGTGTAAACCTGGTGATTCACAGACCTGTATCCCTGGGGATAAAAATATATGTTTATAAAAAATAAAAAATTAAATTCAGATGAAGACTTCTATGTGAGTCAAGATTTTGATGTGATTCCTCAAATAGCTAAACAAACCTCAGTTTAATAGGAAATAAATATTAAGCATCTATATATAAAAGGTACCACAAAACCTAAGGAATTTTCTCTCTAGTGGGGGATATAGGGCATGCATGCACCTTTAGAACTAGAATATTTGCTAGGCATCAGCTGACACCTTAATCTTTACAGGCAGGGGAGGTAAATAAAATATTTCCCCCACCTGCAGTGCTCAGACCTGCTTTCCCTACCTCCTGTTTCTCCCACATCAAATCTATCTACTACCTGAATACCAGATTGAATGTCTTAGTCAATAAATCTGACCTCTTACACCCCTGCCTGAAATCATTCAACAGTATATGAACAACCAGAGGAATCACAGCAAATCCACCTGCTGTATAAAGGTTTGCAGGCTCTGGGCCCTGCCTCTGGCCCCAGCTTCATCCCACCATTGCTGGCTTTCCCCTACAGCCTTCCCCAACATGTTTGAGTTCTAAATCCAGTTAATACTAAAACTGGGGGGAAAGAGAAGGGAAACAATGTTTGTTGACCATACATTATGGTACTCTGGGCTAAGAATTGTGCTGAGGCAGAGTTGACTTCATGGCATGAAATCTGCCAGGTAGCACAGGCCCCCCCTCACCCGCAGAAGGCTGAGAGACAGCCCACTCTTGGTTTCATGTTCTCTTGCTGCCATCTGGAAATTCCTCATCATGTTAATTAATAATTTTATCTTTGACCTAGTGACTTGGCAAGGATCGGCCACAAAATAATAGAGCATGCAGATGAGTACAGGCAATCCCCCGGGGGCAGTGTGTGTACCCTTGAGTCCACATCCATCAGTGGGGGCGTTGGGGGGGTTGGGGGGACAGGAGCAAATAGCCCCTGGTCCCACATGCCCTGCAGGCATTGGGGCAGTCCTGGAGAGCTCCCATTGTTTTAGCGGTGATGTTTCTCTGCCTGGAACGGCACATTTGTAAGTTTTACTTCGGCACATTTGTAAGTTTTACTTCACATTACCAATTTACCTTCCATTACCTAAACATTGGAGAAGCTCCTACACAGGCTCCAAGACTCAAGGAAACCATCATTTGTCACACAAAGGCTTCCCTGATTTGCAAGAGTTCATTATTTCCTCCTCAGAGCCAGCACCAGTCCAGCACTAACCCCTATTCCAGCATGTATCACGAATATTACACAATTATTCACGCATATTTCAGCCTCACTAAATTGTAGATCCCTAAAGGAAAGAACTCCATTTATGAATCTCTGTATTCCTGACACTCGGCACAGCGCTCAGCACGTCACTGGCTCTCAGTAAGTGTTTAACTGAATTAAGCTGCTGGCACTTACTTAGCAAATGGGCTTCCTGCTGATGAAAAATGAATGTGTGGTCAAATTATCCTCTTTATAAGCTCAGACGGGTGTAAGCAAAGGAGAAGCTCCGTGTATTTGGGTGCCCTGAACTTTCCAACAATCCACCAAAGCCCATTCTGAGACACAACTGCAGTGAATCCCCACTGCAGTGAACCTCTCCTTTCCGTCTGCTCTACTCTCTTTGCCTGCCGCCGACTCAGTTTCTCTTATGTAAAATTAAACAATATCTCAAATGCACTTAGGAAGAGGTTTTCCCCAGATGAATGAGTTTAATATTGTGGTGTTTACTTCCTGGCTTTTTGCTGAAGATTTAAATCCAGGTGTTTACGATCTGGGGTTCTTCTATAATTTGGGTTTGTTTTTTTTTTTCCCAAGTAGATTTTCTGAAGCAGCTGGTGGCACACATGTAAACAAAATCAAAATATTTGTTTATATGTCCCTGCAGTTTTGCATCTACTGGACCAGGTGACGGAAGATGTTTATTTTATAGTTGACTGTGAATGATGTAATTGAGATCACATTGTCTGGGAAACATAAAACAATTGAAATGGGACTTATAAACATACGTTAATTATTAGGGTGTATTGGTGTAAAACAGAGAAAAATTACAAGTGTGGGGGTTAAATAAAACTGAAGAGAAATATATATATGGGTATTGATATGGATGGTACATTGTATTGAGCACATATTATGAATGAGATACTAAGTTCTGGAAGCCTGTAGAAGAGACTATGTGGTTTGTGGGTTTAGGAAAGCAGACATTCATTTGGGGGGCAGATTGTGAATTTGTAAACTCTTTTGCTCAACTAAGATATTCCCTAATGAATTGATCTTAAATAATATCTTGTCATCATAGCTGATTTCCTTAAAAATGTTAAAAAAAATCCTCCTTTAAGAGAGAATCTGTGGGTTAGGAGAAAGAAAGGGTAGCAGCCAAAGATGCAGGAAAAGCTTATGTGTTGGCAGGGGGTGGGTATGAAGGAGAGTCCCTGGGCATTATCTGATCTCAACATAGCTGATAAGTGAGCTGTGCGCAGGTGCAGGGCCGGACTCTGGGGAACACTGCAGAGTGTTCTTTTCTGTGAGCGTCTACACTTGTATTGAACAATCATGTAGTTCCATGTAAAGTTGTACCTGAGAAGGATGTCAAGAAGAAGAGTTATACAATAAGAGGAAAGTCAGTGTTAGGACCAGTGGATGAGATCAGATGAGACAAAAAACAATGGGTACCAGAGAAAGGGGACTGCAGGGACAGAGAAGGACAGGTGTAAGAGTTAGCATTAGACTGAGGCAGGGACTCCTTGCAAAAGGAAGCATGAACCAGCAGAACATAAAAAAAAAAAAAAAAAAAAAAAAATTCTGCCTTTATGCAAACATCACAGAAAGCCCTTGCCTTGTAGCCACAGAGTTAGCTGATCAGACCTGGTAAGTCCATCTGGCTGCAAATGGGGAAAGACCGGAGAAAAGAGGGCATGAAAATCTCCTCCACCATTCCCTGCTCCTCTTGGTGGTCCTCATATGAATTCGAAGTCCGAATAAAATAGATAGTGAAAGGCTCAACATTGGATGCTGTAAGACACACACACACACACATGCATGCATGCACACATGTGTCATTATTATAAATTATTCAGCCTTCCGTTCTAAAGATCCAAAATCCCTTGTCAGTAGTGAAAAATATCCACACCTACAATATTAAAGGAACTCCAGGGACAGCAGGGTCAGGACTCTGTAAGGTCACACAGCTGCTTCGTTACATGGCTCTACCCTATAGGCCAGGGACCCCGGCATAAGAAAGAAAAACAACTCTGAGCATTCTTTAGTTAGCCTCGTGGAGTTTGGCAACAGTGCACAAGGATAGGCCAGCCAGGTTCAAGATACATCTCTGTGTGTCAAGGAATGTATAGAAATGTAAACCAGCTGGGCAGTTGATTAGCTTTTGTAGGGTCTGACCCAGGGAGCACATTTTTGCATGACTGCATATTTCTGCCTTTTGCTAATCAAAGGCACCTGAGTGGGAGAAACATAGAAGTCATTTCCTAATTGAAAACAGTTTGAGAATCTAAACACAGGAGTAGGTACCCCCACTCTCCCTAGTGAACTGCTAGGAGCTTTCCCAGCATCCAGAATAAAGAGTCGCTGTATAATAACTTTATATTGGGTGAAATGTGAAGCATCATCCTGGGCAGAGAGAATACAGCCCATTCCTTGCCCTGAATTGCAAGACATGAAGTTTTCATGGCATGAATTACTAAAGATCCTGGTAACATCAATGTAAGAAATCTCATTATAGTATGATTGCGCTTTGGGACACTTGAGTTCAATACCTACAAAATCATTGTCAGATTGATCTACTGAGTTCCTTCATTCAGCCTACATTTCTTGCACACCACATCAAAAGCTAGCTCTCTGAAAGTTTCTTGAGATGCAAAGACAAATGACACACAGAACTTGCCCTTCAGGGGCTTCTCACTAAGAGTAGAGACAGACTTGTAAACAAATAGGAAATCAAAAAGAAGATTGTGGTTGGTGTTGAGTACCATGAGGCACAGAGGAGGAGACTGCACACCCTCTCTGAACCTGGTGGGCCTCCACTGTCTTTGTTCTCACTACCTACTTGTCTCTTTGGGAATCAGTGGCCCTCCTTCATTCAGATGACTACCCTCCCATTTCAGTATGGCTCTTCTTGCTAAGCAGATCAAAGCACAGTTGCTTAAGGTAAGACCCTCCCCACCACCACCAGTCTTTCCTATAAGATGGGACTCTAGTCATTCTCCAAATTCTCATCCTGTATCCCCATGCCCTCACTCCAAGGATGAAGTCATGCCAACAAAAAATCAATTTAAAGCATCTTTCTCATATGTATGTATTGTGAAATTTCTAGCTGGCCAAAAGCTCAAGAAGACTTAACCCCTAACTTATATTTTGTTTATGTAATCGCATATCCATATTGCGTTTTGTTGTTGTTCATCACTGTACACATGGGACCCAGAAAAGACAAATGGAATGATAGCTTCATTAATACATAATCATATTAATAACAGTATAAAACATTATTGCAAATGAATACCCACTTAAAGTCATCAATAAAAAGTGGAATGTTACCTTGTAACCATTCCTTGGAAATAAAATATGAAAATACAAATATAATTGATAAAGAAGAAGCAATAATTGTGTGTGTGTGTGTGTGTGTGTGTGTGTGTGTGTGTATGTGTGTATTTTTATTTCTAATTCCTACTTCAACTGTGTTGGCTTCTAGTTTTTATGCAATTATTCTAACTCTCCATATACATCCCCAAGTATATATCAGTCCTTCAGCCATTGTCTTCACTAAGCGAGGCAAAAGCATTGCTGTCCAGTTCTAAGCTGATCTGTCATGGTTTCTATCTAATCTGGATCCTCAACACCACTTGTCAGTCTTGCGTTTTGTTGCAATGACTAGTCCCTCTTCCTGCTATTAAAAATTTACTATAAACCTCAAACATGCTGCCGGATCCTCTCTTCCCACTCTAAGTCAATGTACTCACCTGAATAAATAAATGGAACCTATCAGGGGAAAGTCATTGAACCTTGTAATACTACTCTCTCTGGACTAAACTCCTTCTCCTCAGTCTCTTTTTCCTTTCTTAACCAGATGCTGCTTCTCTTTCTGCGTTTTAAAGGGTGGGGATTTACAGAGTTCTGTTCTCTTTCTTTCTTCTCAACTGTCACTGAGTGGCTTCCCTGAGAAGCCAGTTCTGAGATGGAGTCGAGCACGCCTGGGCTTCATTAGGGCATGATCTTGGACGCAAAGCCTGAGGATGGAAGGGGGCAGAAGTGGGCAAAGAGGCCTTCAAAACTTCCCCAAATTGGAGTGGGAAGGACAGGCTTTTGTGGTCAGTCTGTAATCAGACGCTGATGCCAACTACTCTGAGAAGAGATTATGATCTTGGGAGAAGTGGGTCTCTCCAATGAGGGAATCTCCAAAAGTAGCTGCAGTAGAGCATGCCAGTACCACTTCCAAAATTTGGATCATGAGGCTTTGATTCATGAAGAAGCCTGGGCTGTGTGTCACGTCATTATGTCCACCACAGATTACCCCTAGACACACACACTCGCGCGTGCCTGCACACACATGTGCCAAGTCTCTGTGACTTTACCTCATGTCTGTCTCTCAAATCTAACCTATTTTATCATTTTTGTTTCCTCTGGATGCTGAAGTTGGAAGATACAGATTTAGAAGCATAAATGTACTGTACTCCTCATCATCTTAGGAGGTTCATCCATTAGAAAGAAGCCCATGTTCCAGGAGAAGCAGAGACCAGAATGGATGATCTGATAGTTCGCCTCAAACCCAACTTTCTTCCCGTGGTGACAGGAAACTTCCTTTCTCTTCCTCAGCTAATTCATATAGAGCTTCTGATGCATGGAGTGCAGGGAACTGACTAATATCTAACATCATCCCAGGTAGGAGTAAGCTGGATCCTGGTGGGTCATTGTGCCCTTCAAGTTAGGCAGCACCTGCCTGATACTTGTCTGGGCTTTGTTATGTCTGGCTGACTTGTGCCAGTATGATTAATTCCTACTGTGTTGTCTTTTACCTCCATGCTTTTTTCCCCCCCTTTATTTTATTTTAACATGCTTAGTTTAAACAGGAAAGTGCCTGCTTTTCTCATGCAATTCACAGGATGATTCATTTCCAGAGATGTTTATGCCTTTTCTTTTTTAATCAGGAAAAAAAAAAAGAAGAAGAAGAAGAAGAAGAAGAAGAAGTAGGAAAAAAAAAAAAAGAAAAAAAAAAGCTTTGGAATTACATTTAGACACTCACTTCCTTCTCCACTCTGACATTTAATTGCTCGCCAACCCTGAAAGAATTACCCTTCACCGACACCTACATCTCATATAGCGCAGCTGAAGGGGAGGTAAGAAGAACACATCTGACTCATCTTTTACAGGATGAAGATTAAGGGAATGGCGCATGTGTCTACTTGTGTGTGTGAGTTTGCGTGTATGTATAGCAAAAGGTGCTTTTCCAATGTGGGAGGCTCAGCAGTGGGCTGGTTATCTTAACTTGTCTTCTCCATCCACAGATCATCCACTCTTCTGAGATCAATTGACCTCTGTGGGAGCTGCATGACCATGGTCTTCAGAATTAAGCTAACATGAAGGTAGCTAATGCCCCAATGATGTTGGTTCTTCAAACAACAACGTAAAAAGATGTAGGGAGGGACGCCTGGGTGGCTCAGTTGGTAGGACGACTGCCTTCGGCTCAGGTTATGATCCTGGAGTCCCAGGATCGAGTCCCACATCGGGCTCCCAGCTCCATGGGGAGTCTGCTTCTCCCTCTGACCTTCTCCTCGCTCATGCTCTCTCTCACTGGCTCTCTCTCTCAAATAAATAAATAAAATCTTTTATATATAAAAAAAAAAGATGTAGGGAAAGTGCCAATTGAACTTGTCAATGATATTTAACTTGTATTTACTTTAAATCTCCCAGCCACGGAGAAAGACATATTTTCCTAGAGCAGAGGATTGATTAAAAGTATCTCACTGCCACTGCCTCTGTGACACAGTTCTGAATTCCAGTTTATAACTGATTTCTAGGAATCGTAAAATAAATAACATTCATGGCACACTTTATACTGTGACACATATATTATTTCCTTTTGTACTTTTCAGTATTA
This sequence comes from Mustela nivalis, assembly GCF_964662115.1. Lineage (NCBI taxonomy): Eukaryota > Metazoa > Chordata > Mammalia > Carnivora > Mustelidae > Mustela > Mustela nivalis. The sequence goes on from NC_139030.1 coordinate 79,995,149, forward strand.
CATGACATTTTGAGAAGTAGTTATTCAATTTCTCAAGTTAGAAATTTGAAAACTAAGGTCAAGGGATGTCAAAAGAAGTGCCCAAGGTTAATGCCCATCATTAGGAAAGGAAAGAGTTAACATCACTTGAGTTTTCTGACACCAGAGACTAAAATTCATCTAACCTAGAGCACAGAATAAATAGGAAAGAGTTGAGTTTCGCTAAACCAGAGACTAAAATTCATCTAACCTAGAGCACAGAATAAATAGGAAAGAGTTGAGTTTCGCTAAAATATTATATATCTAAGTAAGATCGTTGGGAGTCTACTCATAGCAAAAGCAGTGAGAAATTTCTGTTTCTAGGAAAAGAGCTAGAAATAATTCATTCAACAAACACTTATTGAGCCTGTATCCTTATCCCACTATTTTCCTACTGCCCACCTACCTTGTGCTGAACATCTTTGACAGATTTTTTTGTACAGCTGAGACCACAGTGCTTGCCCAGAAATACCCTTAGAGCAATGAAAGAAATGCCTGTTGAGTCAAAATTCATGGGCGGGGGGATGTGGAGAATATGCACTTTTAACATGTATTTTGGGCAACTGTTATGGATAGCAAAGCTTGCCCTCTGGTCTAGAAATCCTAACTCAGGTTCCCGAATAGCTTGAATTTATCCTTTTCTTATTTCCAGTATACAAGGTAAATACTGCCAGAGAAATGAATACCACTTTCTTTCTCTTTCCATGATTAGCCTTGAAATAACATTTTCTCTCAAATGATTCTTCTCTGAAGCAAAGAAGTGACAGGTGCTGATAATTCACGACCACAGAATCAAATCACTAAGTACAGGAATATTTGGCTGTGTTTGCTGGAGAAATCTATGAGGGTGGCCCAACTGTGAGGGTTTTTTGTTTTGTTTTCCATTTTGTTTTTGTTTGGGCAGCAATCCCATCAGTTTATCGGACTAAAGTTTCTGCCTATATTTTAAATGATTTGTCCTCTCCTTCTTCCTTGTCTTATGAATTACTTGGCAGAATTTCTGCTATTTTGTAACATCCCATGTCAAGGGGCAGGTATTAGATTATGTATATTTCAAGCAGATGCAAACGTCTGATATATTTGCTCTTTTATGGATCTCTCAGGATGATCTAATTTTCTCAACATCTTAAATTTAAAATCATAACTCAGACTTCACCTTCTTGAATATCAACTCTAATCTTTACAATCTCTGAAGAACTAACAAGTACTGACAGAGAATCAGAGTGACACAATTCTGTGTACATCTAGAAGGAAAAGCAGTGCTTACAAAAAAGGCTTTTACTGGTTAGCTTGCGACCACTGCTACTATGTGATCTGTGAATTCTGCCTTCCAGGGATCCATTCCTCTGGGGGTATAAATCTTCTTTAAAGTCCATGTGGGGAAAACAAGGCAAGAAAAACTTGGATCAAGAACTCATTAAGTAGGTAAAAAGACCAAGTTTTTACAATCAACCTGAGATGGAACTTCCAGATTATTTAACGATTGTTCATTAATATTAATAGTCCTTGAGTCCTTTTCTGAAATATAGCCTCTTTTTCATGTCAGAGTCCTAGTTATACATCAGTCAGGCTCATCAGTGTTTGAGGTGGAAGGCAAAGTTTAGAGGAGAGAGCTGGGCTAAGTGAGAGACATTACAAAAGAGGAGCTTCCCAAACCACAGGACACAGTATCTTTTAGGGCATGGAAAGCAACATTTCTATAGTTCTAAGCTGAAGGCCAGAAATTTACATTGTATCCTGCTGTAATTGAAAATGAGTAGGTCTAATCCGGGGCTTTTAACCCTAGGACTATTGACACTGAAACTAGGTAATTCTCTGTTGTGGAGACTCTCCTACTTCTTACAGGATGTTTAGCAGCATCTTTAGTCTCTACTTATTTGATGCCAATGCACCTCTTCCCCATTACGACAACCCAAATGTCTTTAGACATTGCCAAATGCCTCGTGGTTGGGAGAGTGGGTGGGGAATCCCCCCATGTTGAGAACCACTGAGCTAACTAGGCTGGGTCTGCTACATGGGGCACTCTCTGTGTGTGAGGCAGTACCTAGCCCAGACTGAAGCCACAACCCCACCACAAAGGGTAACTGCTGGACTTGTCACTGTTGGCTCCATCTTCATGGCTATGGGGCTCCAGGTGGTATCCTCTTCTCACTGTATTAGACACGAAAGATTGAAGTGTATCCCTTTGCATGAAATGTCCTTTATTTTCCCCACTCTGTGCCGTACTGCTAAACCATACTCATCTTTCAAGACCCGGCTGACACACATACTTATTTCACATTTGTCTCAAGTTGAGTTTGTGTTCTATAATCATCATATCTCAATAAGTACACATATTGTAATATATTATAATTGCCAAAAGATAAATGTATCCCATCCACTAAGTTGTGAGTTGCTCAAATAGCTATATCCTATTCCTCGTCTAGGTGTCTCCTCTATTACCCAGAGGATACCCAATGAATATTTAGTGAAGAAAGAAATATGGGCTATATGCACTTTGGGTTGTTTTGTTTTGTTTTTCTTGGTATAAATTAACAAAGTTTCTTTTCCTTATACACTGTTGATTTTTATGGTGTCATAGCAGGGAAGTTTTTCATACACTGCTGAAGTCCCCTCAGGACAAATCTATTGATGATGAGACTAATTACAGCAACTTCAAGAGCTCTTCACATGATACTAATTCTCTCTCTGAGGCCAGGAATGTTCATACACTGTTGGACACCTGCCAGAAGCACACCCAAAACTGGATTTTTGCCACACCTGCTTCATCTGGTTTCTTGGGTATGACTTAAATTTTCTGATTTACTAGCAGTCAAGTGTAAATGACCTTACAAAATGTGCATCTGGGTGACTTCAAGGAAGCATTTATTTCCAAACATCTAAAGGCAATATCTTTGCTCTGACAACTATTAATCACAGGACAACCAAGTTATTATTTATGTAAAAAATTAAAATTGTAGTCTTTAGTAATAGTGATTTTTATCTCAGTCTTTTTTGAACTTTCTTAAAACAGAGTCCTGAAACTAAAAATTGTTCTAATTTATATCATGGGCCCATGCACAGTTATTAAAATAGCCATTAAAATATCAAATATATCAGGGGCACCTGGGTGGCTCAATAAATTTAGCATCTGCCTTTGGCTCGTGGTCATGATCAGGTCATGATCCCAGAGTCCTGAGATTGAGCCCCAAGTCAGGCTCCCAGCAGGGAGCCTGCTTCTCCCTCTCCTTCTGCCCCTCACCCTGTTTGTGTTCTCTCTCTCTCTCAAATAAATAAATAAAACTCTTTAAAAAAATGTATCAAATATATTAAATTATGTTTTCATACATCTTTAGTAAATATCACCTATAATGTGAAAGTTACTTAATCCAATCTTATAACAAATAATCAACTGATTTATTGTAGGTTGAAGGATGAGATTATGAATCCATGACCTGAGCAAAGTATCTATATAATCCACTCTCACATAATTTGCATATTTATAAATTAAGAAACAGATACTTAATTTAAAACATCAGAAGGGAGCTCCAAGGGAGAATTCCCTGAGTGATATTCAGCAGTGATAGCTGAGTAAAAGGAAAACAAAGTTGTTGATCACCCACTCAGCATTGATTCTCAAATGCCAGCTTTGATAGTTTATCTGAAAGGCCTTGATGGCATTAGGATTTACGACCCACTTGTCCATGCAAGCCTCCCTCTTACCCTGCATGGGCACTTTCCTGGGAACTGAGAATGCAGCATTGAGCAAGACACACAGGGTCCTTGCTCCCACGAAGTCTAAATTCTAACATGGAGAGTCGGAGAAAGAAATGAAAACCATTTCTGGGTGCACTGAAGTAAACAAACACCCTGATACATAAAGTGTTATCTGGAGCACAGCGGAAAAAACAGTTATCAAATGAGATTCCCAGAGAAGGCCAAGAAGCTTCTGAGCTCAGATCTGATCTGAAAGATGAAAGCAAAACAACATTTGCTGAAAAGCAGTTGAAGAAGAAGAAACAGCAAGTAGAAACTCAGAGAAGAAGAAATCAACAGAAACAGGACCCAATCTTAGTGATCAAGAGCAGATGGGCCAGGACACGTAGGGACTTAGAGATTAAAAAAGGAAATGGGATTTTATGCCAAAGGCAAGATGCCATTGGTAAGTTTTAAGCCATAGAATGGCATGATCTTACTAATTTTGAAAGATCTCTCTTCCTGCCAGTGTTAAGGTTTAAACAGAATACCCATAGCAGTAATGTTCTTTACGTTTCTGGCTGGCTAATCTGCTAACCTATAGCACATTAAGAGTAAATAGCAGCTTTAATTGGGATTTTGTTTTTAAAGACTGTCTTTGTATTTTATTTTTATTTTCAGTCATCACCATAAACATTAATGCCATCTATAATTATTAGGACATCCCTTCTATGCTGCCAAAAACTGTGATCTTTTTTTTTTTTTTTAAGATTTTATTTATTTATTCGACAGAGAGCACAAGTTAGCAGAGCAGCAGGCAGGGGGAGAAGGAGAAGCAAGCTCTCCACTGAGCAGGGAGCATGATGCGGGGCTCAATTTCAGGACCATGGGATCATGACCTGAGCCGAAAGCAGGGGCTTAGACTGAGCCACCCAGGTGCCCCCAAACACTGTCTTCTAAAGAACTGAAGCTTTACTATACTTTAGTCGCCCTAGAATATAGACCTTAATATCCTTAATATTTTAATTCTATATATGACACTTATTCCCCTATCAATGGAAAGTACTTTTTATACAAATACAGCTGTATTCAAGGTAAAATAAAATATTTACAGTTTTACAAGCTCCTTTAATAATGATCGAGCACTGAAGATACAGGGTTAACCTTGCAAGTCTCCAGAGCTCATACAAAACAATAAATTTGAATCAATGAAAAGTAATTGACAGGGCAATAGGTTATATACTGATATAAAAAACAATTATTAAATATTGGTTCTTGTTGAAAAATGTGTGCAAGGTTCAGAAGTAGAAGATACTATTCTTTCTCTGTATTTGTCTGTTTTTAATTAAAGAAATACTTCAAACTTGTTATTAGAAGTAAGGAAAAGCTAGGAAATGCTACAGGTATAGAAGAAAAAAGAAAATAGGAAATCAAAGATGTTTATCTTAAAACCTCAATCGCTCAGATGACTATATCCTGTAACACAAAAGAAAATATCAAAAGACTTAGAGGTCAAAGAGAAAAATGTTCCAGGTTATTTCATTTTGACTAACAAGTGATATATTAATCAGTGTTCTCCAAAGAAACAAAACCAATGGGGTATATAAATATATAAAAAGAGATTTCTTTAAAGGAGTCAGCTCACATGATTATGGAGGCTGACAAATTCCAAGATATAGTTAGTAAGCTAAAGACCCAGAAGAGTCAAGGTTTCAATTCATGTCTGAAGACAGAAAAAACTGATGTCCCAGCTCAAAGGCAGACAGGAGGAATTCTCTCTTACTTGAGGGATAGTCAGCCATTTTGTTCCATTCAGGTCTTCAATTTATTGAATGAGCCCATCCACACTAGGGAGGATAATCTGCTTTACTCAGTCTATCCAATTTAAATGTTAATCCTCACAGAAATACCCAGAATAATGTTTGACAGAATATCTGGGCATTCTGGGATCCAAGTAAGTTTAACTATAAAATTGACCATTGTAAGTGGTAAGGTAATTTTTAAAGTTTAGGCAGGAATTAATTTATCCATTCATCATACCAACATTTACTGATTCCTTGATAAGGTCCATTCTGGGTTCTAGGGATCCTGTGTGTCTAACAAATAACTTCTGACTTTGGGACCCCTGGGTGTCTCAGTTTGTTAAGCGTCTGACTTGATTTTGGCTCAGGTCGTAATCTCAGGGCTGTGAGACCAAGTCTTGCATCGGGTTCTGTGGGGGGACATGGAGCCTGCTTAAGATTTTCTTTCTTCTACTCCTTCTGCCTCTCCCCCCCACCACACCTTCCATATGCTCTTTCTCACTCTTTCTCTTAAAAAGAAAAAAAAAAAAAAAAAAGCCTCTGGCTTCAGTGGCCTTGGGAACCAGGAAAATGTAGACATACATAATCAAAATGCCATGAGATAGTTACTAAAGAGAATGGATTGAAACTAGGAGTAGTAGGAGTCTTAACTCTAAATTTTAGAGAATGGCACTGAGATTATCTACAAAGAGGAGATAAGCTTCACAGAGAGAGGAAGTGCCTGGTCTAAAGAAATGCCTTGCATCAGAAAGGAAAGAAAATGGACTGAGGAACCACCAGAAACCTTTATTGAGGAGAGAAGCCCAAGTGACAGTGGGAGGTCTTGTCATAAAAGATTTTGTAGACACTGAGCATTGCTCCTTGACTCTTACCACAAGCCAAGTGCAGAGTTTTTACTAGATGAAAGGGAACACAATACTTCACAAAGAATTGTATTCAATTTTTGAAAAAACATAGTTTTTGCTTGAATTTATCCAAAATATTTTCTTTGTGAAAAAGCCAACTATTAGCATTTGTTCTGCCGCCTTCTGATGATTTGTTAGATTTCAACAAATGATGACATTTAGATTTCAAATTTATATCATGGCCCTTTTATTCAACACCCATTAATTAAGCGCCAACCATGACAAAAGCCCTGTGATGAGTCAGGGGATTACAATAGACAAGACAGATTGGCCCTTTCCTTATAAAACTGAAAGTTTCCTAGAGAGGGACATAAATAGAGAACCATAAATGAAAATAAACATGATTACTGCAAAGAATGCCATGTATAGCCATGACTTGGTTGGCAAGGTTAAATTCAGAATCATCCCCAAACAAAAGAACCCCAGAGAGACCTATAGAAATCTTAGGGTGTTTTATCTTGGAGAATCAGTGACATAGTTGGTCAGGTTTCTAAACCAACTTGTAGGAGGGCCCTAAAGTCCCCATAAACCCACGGTCATGCTCAGGCATAGACCTTTTATCTCCATCTGGGAACGAGAAATAAATTTTGAGTTCTTTCTTGCCATCATGATCTGACTCACCAGACTTTGTTTCTATTGGTTATCACTGATGAATTTCACCACTGACTTTTCAGCATTGTTGTTTATTTGACTTGGAAATTATACTTTGAGCCTCTGCTGTCAACATCCAAAAATAAAAATGACATAACTGATAAGAATCAAGTTTGTCACAGTTTTCTGCCTCTGGACAATTAGAATTTTATAGCTTCTTCTTATAACTAAATGGGAAACATAAATCCTGTAATTGAAATGAGATGAATTCATTTGGTTACCTGAAGAAAAAGCTGTTTTCATCATGCCAACTCCCAACACCAGGAGCCTCAAACAGAAAGTTCTGCCCTTTGGTGAATTACCACCAACATGGTTTTCTCATTGAGAGGTGGAGAGGGAATAAGAGAAACCTAGAAGCTGAGAGCTGGTTCATATCCATCAAGCTCTGGTCCAATTCTCCTGATTCGTTGGCTTCGATATTAAAAATATTTGTGGGGTGCTTGTTGGCTCAGTCAGTTAGGCATTTGCCTCTAGCTCAGGTCATGATCCCTGGGTCCTAGGACTGAGCCCTGCACAGAGCTCTCTGCTCAGTGGGGAGCCTGCGTCTACCACTGCCTCTACCTCCACCTTTCCCTCTGCCTACTTGAGATCTCTCTGTGTCAAATAAATAAAATCTTTAAAAAATAAAATTGAATTCAACTCAATCAAAAATAAATAAATAAATAAATAAATAAATAAATAGAAATATTTGCAAGCTGCAGTAACTACTGCCCTTTATAAGTTATTCTTACTGAGACCTTTATCTATCTGCCTGGTATACACAGTTGGGTCTTCCCACTGAGTTCCCACTCCTTGGTCTCCTGTCGCTGTTGGAGGATGGCCATTCCTATTTGCCATCCTTCCATGTTCACAGGTAATGGGACTAAGGTGCTTCTCAACTCCTGGTGAGCTGGGATCCTCTCTATCATTATCATAGCGAGAACATATAAGGGCTGAAAAAAAGACTAATGTTGGGGGAGGGGAGGCTTTTAACAGAAAAGAAGTTTTTATACAGTGAATTAGCATAGATAAAACATTGAATATCCCAGTTTGGGCCCTAATTTTGCATTTACATATCACCTATTTTGAGAATACCTAGACATTTAACTATACTAGGGATTGAACTTTTTAATTCTAAAATGAGGAAACTCAAATATAGCCAGCAGTTAAATTCAATTAACTGCGTTAAATAGGAGTGCTGGAGTTTGGAATGAACACATATTAATTCATTCATCCATTTAGCCATTCATGTATTATTAACTCATTCAACAAATATGTATTTCAAATCAACTGTCAATAAGATTCTGTTCTTATCAGAACCCTAAACATGTGGGAAAGGATTGGGTTGTATTTTCTTATATTGGATTTATAGGGCACAGAAAAAGATTGTATAATGTATTATTTTTTTTGAGCTCCTTAGAAGTAGAATAAATATCATCTATTTCTGGAATCAAACAACAGGGTTATTATGGTTTTATAATCTCATTTATTCATTTATTCTTTTATTCATGTATTCATTTGGTAAATATGCATTAAAATCCTACCATCTATACTGGATGAATCTCATTTCCTACAGAAAGGAATAATTATCTCAATAGATTATTTTGGTAAATATAAGAATCTAGCATGGCTTGCTCACAAGATCTTTAACAGGGAAACGGAATAGATTTGTCGCTTTGTCTAGAAGTGGAAACTTTCTCCCAAGGCATTTGAGAAACACTGAAGACTTTTAAGGAGGAAAACGATTTGGTTGGGTTAAAAATATCTTGCTGAGCGATGGTGGAAGGTGGGTTGGGGACTAGAAGCCTGGAGAGAGGGGAAAAGCCAAGAAGTCTGCCCTGTGAGCCCTATAAGAGATGACAGAATTTCTACCAGGAACCCTGAGGCTGGAGGATGAAGAGGATGTAAACCATTCAGTAGAGATTTTGTGCCCCCATCAACATCCAGATCAAAAGCCTAAATATAAGCTATTTATGTAGATTTAAGAGTCAACAGTTTGTAGGCAAATATAAATCTGCTAAGGGTCAGAGATGCTAAGAATTAAAACCCAATATTCATAAAAGTACTTCCCACATGTCTGAATACACAGAAGAGTTCTTAGAGATTAAATTCACAGATTAATCCTTGCAAAAATGCTATAATTCTCTCCCATTTTACAGATGAAGAAACTAAGATAGGAAAGGCTAAAGAAAATTTCTCAAGCCTTGAGCTGCTAAATATTGAAATATTGATAAACTTAAAATCCAGCTATTCAAACCACCACACTAAATGATGTTGTTACTGTCGCAGAATCTTTAGTGTAACAATTCTTTTTTTTTTTTTGACTTAACTTATTTTATTTTATTTTATTTTATTTTTTTGTCAGAGAGAGACTGATTAAAAGAGAGAGAGACGGAGCATCTGGGTGGCTCAGTGGGTTAAAGCCTCTGTCTTCAGCTCAGATCATGATCCCAGGGTCCTGGGATCGAGCTCCACATCAGGCTGCCTCTGCTCAGCAGGGAAGCCTGCTTCCCCCTCTTTCTCTGCCTGCCTCTCTGCCTACTTGTGATATCTCTCTGTCAAATAAATAAATAAAATCTTTAAAAATAAATAAATAAAAATAAATAAGAGAGAGAGAGAGCTAAAGCAGGGGGAGCAGCAGGCAGAAGCAGAGGGAGAAGCAGGCTCCCCTCTGAGCACAGACATGACTTGGGGCTGGATCTCTAGATCCTGGGATCATGACCTGAGCTGTAGGCAGACACTTAACCCACTGAGCTACCCAGGGACCCCTAGTGTAAGTAACATCAAATTGTACAGAAGAATTACACAGTTCTGGAATTCTTTCTTTTCTAATCCCATGCTCTACAGTTCTCTTTCAGTTTTGGATGTTTTTATAACTTATGGGTTTCCCTCCACAATTTTAGATAATATGCTTATTGGTGTTCTTTAATAAAAACTATCTATTTTCTCCTTACTATGACTAATGAGTTAGCTTAATGACTTTGGCCCCCATTTTTTATCCTAGCCCTGGTGTTTGATAGTTGTAGTATTTTTTTTAAAGATTTTATTTATTTATTTGAGAGAGAGAGTGTGTGTGAAAGTGCACAAGTTGCGGGTGGCGGGGGTTGGGTGGTGCAGACAGAGGAAGAAGCAGACTCCCTGCCTGAGCCGGAAGCCCCACTTGGGGCTGGGTGGTGCAGACAGAGGAAGAAGCAGACTCCCTGCCTGAGCCGGAAGCCCCACTTGGGGCTGGATCCCAGGATCCCCAGATCATGACCTGAGGATCCCTTGATAGTTGCATTGTTGCTCTTATTTTGTATACCGATCTTTTATAATATTAGTATTGTACATGCATTTCTAGTTCTTTTTCTATAGAATTTTTATGGTGACCATTACTCCTTCTCTGCTTCTTTAAAGGCAGTTGTCACTACCCTTCTACCTACCTTACATTTCCTTGCCTGCATTTACCCTCTCATCTCCCACCCGACCAGTGAAAGTTTTCCTTTTTAAGTAATTAATTTCGTTAATTTTACACCCTGTTCTGCACCCAAAACCAAGCTGGCCATGCTTTTTTTTTTTCCTGATATAATGACTTGCCAAGCTCTAGAGCACATAAATAGCTGCCCCATTAGGACAGTGTTGGTGATTTTATTAGAACAGCATTTTCATCTCAGGTTTAGTGTTGGAAACTTTATGAAAGCTGAAAGAGATGTTCCAAGTATCAGGGTCAAGCTGGTTTTATTTTATGATATCAAATCTACCATATTTTCATTCACTTCTATGTCGGCTCTGACTTTTTGGTGCATTCTTTTTTTTTTTTTTTTTAAATCATTTCCAATTGCCCATTTATTTTGTTTTCCTTCCCTTTTCTATTCTTTTCTCTTCCTTCCTTCCTTCTTTTATTCCTTTCTCTTTCTCCTTTATTTCCATTCCTCCCTCCATTCATTCTCCTGCATCCTGTCTCTTCAAATTATGCGTTTTGATAGCAACCTATGATTTCCCAAACTTCTCCGTCAGAGAAATATCAATTACTTCAAGACTCTCCTGGGCAGTTTGTGCTTCCCTACTCACTCCTTTTTCAAGAGAGCATGAACAATCTGGAAACTTCAGAATTCTAAAAGGGTAGGATGGAGGAAGTGTGCTGGTCGTCTCTCTACATCTGCCCATGTGGACTTCCACTGAGAGGACATGGCCCCATCTGGTCCTGTTTCAGCCGCTCCTCAGCTGGTCTCCATCTTGAGTATCCACAACACTCAGCCCTGCTCCCTTCGGTGGTCAGGAAAACTTGGCAGTATTATTGAAGTCTGTCTTGAAATATCCTCACAACTCCATCAGACTCTTCTATTTCTGGGTCACACATGAGGGACTCCGTAGGCCTTGCCAGATTCCGGGGATTTAGATAGAAATACTATAAAAATCTCTCCAGCTTCTGAGTTTACCACACTCTATGGAAAAATCTATCTTAACACCTCCTCCCCATTGCCACTCAGGAATTGGGTTTCAGGAGAGCGTGGAGGGCACAAGTCTCTTTATTAGAGACCAGTATTAGAGATTTACTATGTGTCCTTTTTTTTTCTTTTTTTTTTTAAATAAATGAACTCTTACACTTTTCCCCCAGCCCAAAGCATTCTAATCATCTGCACAGCTAAGAAACCCCATTCTCAAAGCTTCTCCCCAGTCTCTCATTTGGGCCAGTACTTCAATAAATAGCTTCTTTTGTTTCCCTTTGCATTGCTCTTTTTTAACCCCACCCACGGTGCAAAACATCCTTTAGAACAGCTGATTCTTCCAGTTAGTCCCAGATGATCTATATACCACACTCCAGGAATGTCTGAATCACAGTTCAAACATAAGCTGGAAAGTAGTTATATGGACTAGGCTTCACCAGTAAGTGAGACTTACCAGACATGAAATTTATATACTTCCAAAAAAAAAATCTCAGAATTGAACCTGACTCGAACTGATACATCCTTCTGGTTCCATCCCAGGAGACAAACAAACAAACAAACAAACAAACAAAATTATTTTGAATTTCAACCTTAGGTGAAGATGCTTATTAATAAATTCAGGTCTCCCTCAAATGTTCTCTGGGCACCTGGAGACCCACTGTGTTCCTGCCTTGACCTTCTTCTCAGCCCCTAAGGGATCTGCTAAAGGAAAAAATCTTCTAGCAGATTACCTAGGACCAGTTTTGGCCATCTGGGCAGCTAAATTCCTGTGACCTGCTCACTCCCTAGTCCAGTGGCTCCTAAAGGCCTTTCAGATTAACCCTCCAGGGCCTGCCAGTATCAGGCTTTTTTGTTTGTTTTCTCTCATTTGTTTTCTTCTGTCAGTGGAAAACCCTTTAAATGGGTTAAGTAGGAACTGTGGTTGTATTCAAATTGATGTTCTAATAGTCCTCCTTAAAATTTAAAGATTCTTCTTGAAATAAGAAAATACTTATTAGCAGGTATTACATAAATTTTTGAAGAGAAAGATGAAACTTTGAAGTATCTCAGTTTTATGCTTAAAAATATCAAGAACATATTTTATTATTGCTACACACTACCATACAATAGCCTGCTTCATAATAAATCCTTAGGGAATTCTGAGGGATTTTAAAATAGAATGGATTCTTATAATCTGGAATCATTAAGATCTAAATACAGGAAGGGTGCTGGCTACATAATCTTGCAAAACCCTCTAACCTTTTAATGCTTTGATTGATGAGTCTGATATCACTTTGCTTCAAGCTTCATGGGTCCATTGACTACTAATCAGGTTTAATAAATGTAATTCCATTTGAAAATATTAAGTGCCATAAAATTATTACCTTGATGATTTTTAACTAAGTGCATCCATAAAAAATTCTGACAGTTTTCATGAGCAATGATCATTGAACAAAAGTGTTTTCTGCACACAATATACCACATCCAATATACTTAGAATTATATTTTTAGAGGTTTCCCCATTTCTTCTGTAGTATAGGATAAAGAATTAACTAGACAATGAGCAAAGTTTCTTAGCATGACTTGTAAAATAGAAGCTTACAAAGAAAAATCAATAGAGATCATTTATTCCCCCAAAAATGAGAATGAAGTTTAAAAAGTAAGAAGGCAAATCTGTTTTGATAAATATGCATTCGATAACTAGATAGCCTGTGGGTAAAAATAACCTGACTTAAATGAAAATTTAAGGATTCAATTAACATACTTAATGCTTAATGCCACCCAAAGGAATTCCAAAAAAAGGTTCTTAAAGATTTTCACATTTTATTTAAAAATCAGGTTAATCACTGCACAGAGAATAAGATAAATGAAATGTATTGCAAACAGATTTGTTGTAATATAAAAAAAATATTCTTGAAAAGTATATGTATAATATATTTTTGAAAAGATAAGAATGATGGTTTATGGGGCACCTCAGTGGCTCTGTCAGTTAAATATATACTTTCCACTCAGGTTGTGATTCTGTGGTCCTAAAATCCAGGCCCCCTGTGTCAGGCTCCCTGCTCAGCTGGGAGGCTGCCTCTCTCTCCCTCTGCTGCTGGTACTCTCACTCTCTCTCTCTCTCAATGAATAAAATCTTTAAAAAAAAAAAAATAGTGATGGTTTATTATGCTCTTCCACAGTCTACTTTCTAGAAAGTTAATATCTAGAAAAACTGGCAGTTCCAGAAGCAAGTTTGTTGTACTGAGTTTTTTATGGTTAATTTTATCTACCAACTTGACTGGACCACAGGGTTCCTAGAAATTTGATCAGACCTTGCTCTGGGTATTTCTGTGAGGGTGTTTTCTGGTAAGACTAACATTGGAATCAGTGGACTAAGTAAAAGAAACTGCCCTCTTTAAGGTGGTGGGCCTCATCAATCAGCTGAAGGCCTGAATGAAACTAAAATCAAAAACAAGACCACCCCTCACCACCTGCTCTGCACAAGTAAGAGAGAATACCTCTTGCCTCATGGCTTTCAGACAGGCGCATCAGCTTTTTCCCTGCCTTTAGAATTAAACATCAGTTCTTCCTGCTAGCCTGCTGACATTGGGCTCCCTGCTCAGTGGGGAGCCTACTTCTCTGTCTGCCTGCTGTGCTCTCTCTCTCTCTCTCTGACAAATAAGTGAATAAAAATCTTTAAAAAAAAAAAAAAAAGAAGAATGATCCTTCCTTTCTTCTTGCAGATCTTGGGACCTGTCAGCCTCCATGATTAAATGAGCTAAACCCCTATATTAAATCCCTACTGTTCTGTTCTTCTGGAGTACCTGACTAATACAGTCCACATTCCCAAGTACTGGCCCTGTGAAAATTTATACTCTAATGATTATAAAATAATGTTCAGTGCCATGTGGCATTTGCTAAATTAATATGCACTATGGGTAACAGCTAAATGGTGGAGAGTGAATGGGTTTTTAAAACCAGACTTAAAGTCAGATTCTTGATCTGTCGCTAACTAGATGAGTGGTTCTGGGCAGATTAGTCTACCACTCTGAGGAGTGTGCTTCTTTATTTATGAAAAAAAAATTTTAATTAAAAAAAGAAAAAGAAAAAGAAAAACCCTTCAAGTTGTGTGGCTTATGTGGACAATATATGTATCTATGACGGCAGAAGTAACTTTCATGTCTCATCGGGGAGGGTAAGGTAGGATAGTTCTCTGGGTCCTGTTCCAGCACAGCACCTGACCAAAAGTCTAGCTTGAGCCACCAAAGAGAAAATATGACAAAGATTTATAGAGATTAATTTGGCCCCAAATTTTACTGCCTTTCTGCATTTGTTATACTTGCGATGCCAAGGAACTCTGACTTGGAGGCAGATGAGACTACACCCAAGAGCTCCATGTTAAAGAGTATGTCCTTATAGTGTTCTGTACGTTCTCTTGGTGAAAATAGAAAGCCTGAACTAAAGAAAAGATAAAGTTTTCCGTATCTGTCACACACGAGGAAACCACAGGCTTACTTGTCTTCTGTCTCCTTTTGTCCATAGGCTGGTCCCTGAGATAAGGGGAGGATGTTCAAGAGAAAGTCTTGGGAAAAGTCCCAGGAGCAGTGTTATGGAGCTCCTCTGTTGGCAGTAAGTTTAAAGGGCAGAGAAACATCCAGAATGGTAAGTGAGTTGGTGCATGTGAGAGCCGTGTGTCTGGATGTGTGTGTTACAGTCAGTACTTAATGTACTTTTTATCTGGAGTGGGTGACTTTTTTTTTTTTTTTAAGATTTTACTTATTTGACAGAGACCACAAGTAGGCAGAGAGGCAGGCAGAGAGAGAGAGAGGGGAGAAGCAGGCTCCCTGCCCAGCAGAGAGCCTGATGTGGGGCTCGATCCCAGGACCCTGGGATCATGACCTGAGCTGAAGGCAAAGGCTTTAACCACTGAACCATCCAGGTGCCCGAGTGGGTCACTTTTTAATACCTCTTCCTCTAAAGGAAAAACATTGTTCTCAATACTCATTAAGAAATAAAACTAATAAAATAATAGACAGAAAAGAAGTACAGACAACGAAAAGTTTTTATTGAACTTTGCTACATAATTATATTAGTAAAAGTGAAGTAAAACAAAATAAAGTAGTTTTTCAGTATAAAAATTAAAAAGTTTGGGGAGGAGGGTGTAAGGGGATGGGAAACATGTATGAAGGGGAGTGGGAGGCACAGGCTTCCAGTTATGTAATGAATAAGTCCCAGGGAGGAAGAGTACAGCATTGGGAATATAGTCAGTGGTGTTACTTTTTAGTGACAGACGGCAACTACACTTGTGGTGAGCACAGCATTTATTATAGAGTTGTAGAATCACTGTGTTGTACACCTGAAACCATCGTAACGTTGTGTGTCAACTATATTTAAATAAGCACAACTACTTAATCAGTTTTTATATCCAACTAAGCAGTGGAACTTTGATCTTTAGGGAATAGTTCTATATAAACTATAGAAATAATTGTCCATTAACTTTATTAGTTAATATCAGTGAAATATGCACTCATGTACATTTAGTGACATGTACACTAACTTCATTACACTAATGTAATATTAATGAAATGTACTCTTTTTGAGAATGTAAGCAAAAAAGGACAATTTAGGCAATTACTTAAACCATACCACTGTTGTAACATTTTATTTCTCTTTAGGAAAAAGAAATTAATAATTAAGAAAGAAGAACAAAATTTTATCTTTATTCTTTTGTATGTAAAATTCATATACATTCTATCATATAAATGTAACAAAGTATTTTCATTCAGGGAAACATTTTATATGCAAATTAAACTTGCTGTGCCATACAAAAATAGTACACCTTACAATTCACACACTGTTTCATGGTTTTACATTTCAAACACAGTACAAACTCTGTTTGCAGTGGCACCTGGGTGGTCAAGTTGTTTAAGCAACTGACTCTTGGTTTTGGCTCATGTTGTGATCTCAGGGTCCTAAGATCAAGCCCTGCATCAGGCTCTGCACAGAGTCAGCTTGAAGATTCTCTCTCTCTCTCTCTCTCTGTCACTCCCACTCATACTCTTTCTCTCCCTAAAATAAATAAATAAATATTTAAACACACACACACACACACACACACACACACACACACACACACATACACCTCTCTTTGCCATATAGATTAAAATGACCAACTACAGAAACAAAACGTCTCTTAGGTATTTTTACAATCACTGGGCAAAAATTATTTATTTTCAATCAACTACTGAAACACAAGACTAGGTAGTACCATAGGAATTGGAGATACAAGCAAGCCCTAAATAAGCTCCAGGGATTCTGAACCATTATGTATCTATTCTCAAAAGAAGTATCTGTAAGTGTGTCTCTGTCTGTTGTGAGTTTTATAACTGGGGACCCTCCAAATTAATTTCCATGTATAATACAACATTTATTAAAAGTATTAATAACAATAGTTCATTTGATGTTTATATATATTACTGGTAGCCAAAAATAACCACAAGGATGACATAGAATTTAGACCAACAAGAGATATTTTCAGGAAAGAAGACATTTATGACTCCTGTTTATTCGCCTCCATCCGCCCACGCCAAGCACATGGTGTTAATAAAAGGTAAGCCAATTCCTTGGTCGTGGTGCTCTTTAGAAGTCAGGTTCAGGGAAGATACCCTCTTTGTTGTTTGCTTTGGTCATCACACCACTGTAGTCTTGACATGCCAAAAGCGATGGTGTCTATAATTTACTTGCAAACACTTTGGCATAGATAATGCTATCTTTGTCCTTGTTTGAACACATCCCAGTGATGATTCCCATTAGATTTACTTGAATAAAGCTTGTGCAGTCCACGAGAAGGTGATCACATAGACTCTAACCAGGACCCATATTCCCGGGTTGTCTGTGTCTACCTTCTTTATCTCTGCTCAGCATCTGAGGCTGTTAATGCAACAGAGTGGTTTCTAGAAATGTTTTTCACTGGGGAAGGGAGTCATGTGCAAGCCATGAACATTACCCAGCAACCCCACCCTTGAATGAACTCAGTTTCAGAATCCACACTTTTCAGGGTGCACGCTCAGCTAAAGACCACCTCCACGTGTGGCCCTGCCATCTTCACAGAATTGTCACCTTAGCTGACTGGGAGTAGCTGACACCTGTCCTTGAATATTGTCTTAACTCCCTCGAGTAGAACTTTTGTGTAAAGTGCTCTTCAGAGAGCTGACCTTCAGTGACCTGGTCTGGCTGAGTGCTTGACTAGGTTGCAGTTCACTTGCTAAGAGTGTGGTGCAATTCTACACTTGTTTTATCTCTCACAGATCACATAGTGGTAAGGTGAGCAGAGGCTGTTACCTGTGTCTAACTGCAGGAAGCTACTAATGCCTGCCTTACAATTGAGAGAGACTGCAGTTAATAGCTTTGTGTATGCGTGTTTGTGTGTGTATATATGTGTGTGTGTAGAAAGTGATGGCCATTGAGGAAAATGGGCCAGAACTTTTCCCCCTAAATAACACTTTTGTTTTAAGAAGCACTGAGCCAGGGGCACCTGGGTGGCTCAGTGGCTTAAAACCTTTGCCTTCAGCTCAGGTCATGGTCTCAGGGTCCTGGAATTGAGCCCCACATTGGGCTCTCTGCTCAGCAGGGAGCCTGCTCCCTCCTCAGTCTCTCTCTCTCTGCCTGCCTTTCTTCCTGCTTGTGATCTGCCTGTCAAATTAAAAAAAAAATTAAAAAAAAATAAATAAATAAAAGAAAAAAGAAGCGCTGAGCCATAGGTAAGAGACTAAGGACTGAAGTTCTCTAATAAAATACATTTTGGTCGGATAAAACCAAAAGTTAATGCCTCCTTCAACTTCGAACAGCTGACAGAACTGTGGTATCTTTACCAATCCACAAAAATACTGCTTGGAACATACAAGATGTAGATAATAAATCCACACAGATATTTCTTGAGACCTTCAAGATACATATAACAATCCCACACAAATATTATTTGGGTCATACAATATGTAAATAGTAATGGCTTATTGTCCCAGGTACTTCTTGACAAATTTTTTTTTTTCCCCTCCTGGAGAAGTGGAAAAGTTTCAAGAATCTGTGTTGCCTTCTTTTCATTTGTGTTTAAATCAAATAATGTATTGGAGCACTCCTATGACTGCATTTTGAAAAGTATGTTGCAGTAGATAAAGTAAAAATAAAAGTACCTCCTCTCTGTTCTTGACCAAGGATGTACCACTTCCTCTTGTTAATGGTTTAAGATTTCAAAACTGTCTATTCATTTACATGAATACATATGTACATATGCAAATATATATGTTTTCAAAATGGCAATGGAATTTAAAGATCCTGTGGAACTGGATGACTTTTCAACTAAAATATGAACATGCTTATCTGCCTCAATATAATTGTAACAGATTTTATTCCATGGTACAGAAGTTTCTTAGTTTCTAGCACTCCTCCAAGGCATAAGTATAATTTGTAGCACCCGTGGGTTGAGGTGTGGCCCTGTGAATAATATGTAAGTGAATAAAATATAAATGTACTATTTTCAGGTGGGGGGTTTAAGAGCCCTCTGCAAGCCCACACACCCTCTCCTCTGCTGGAGCATCTGGTGTAATGCCCCAGATTGGTGACCACTCCATTCGCTGTGTCCTGGATGAGAAGATCCAGGACAGAGTCCCCAGTGCACCTGAGAGGGCCACGTATGAGCAAGAAATAACCTGTTGTTTTAAACCAATGAGATTTTGGAGGGATATTCCAGCATACTATGGCATTTCTGATTCATACAAATAGTATCTATGAATGATTTTTTTAAATTCAATTGTTTTCTTAATAACAGAATAGGTATGACTTCCAATTGCTCATAGTGACAATAGATAATCTTACATTTATATCATACCCAAGGTATATTTTATATAGAGTCAATGTACATGGAGTCACTCAGATATTGTTACCTTTTAAAAGCTCTAACTCTTTTTAGAACTGTCAGAATTAGTCATGATGATACATATTGATTTACACTATAGCCAATATTGGTTGATCAATATTAACCTATCAAGCATTTAATATCAGTAAGATCTGATAATTAAGAAATATGGACCAATGTAATTTAATTTGTAGTTTCTGATTATTGGTTTTTCCTTTTTTTTTTTTAAGATTTTTTTTATTTATTTGACAGACAGTGATCACAAGTAGGCAGAGAGGCAGGCAGAGAAAGAGGAGGAAGCAGGCTTCCCACAGAGCAGAGATCACTATGTGGGGCTCAATCCCAGCACCGTGGCATCATGACCGGAGCCGAAGGCAGAGGCTGTAACCCTCTGAGGCACCAGGTGCCCCTCCTATGATTTTTTAATGTGTGGGAGCTCTTGCCTTCTATTTGGAATCCCCTATCCATATCTTTTGTCCTTATGTCGATTATTTTGTTTTGCCATCTAGACTTTTAGGAACTCTTATATGTTAGATATCCTTATGCTGAATATGCTGGATAAGTTGCCAATATTTTCTCCTAGTCTATCTTTTGCCTTTAAATTTTATTTCTTGTGTCTTTTATGGCACAGAGCTTTCATTTTCATATAGTAAAATCTCTGTCTTCTTGACAGATATGGAATCTAGAATTTGGTGGGCTTAATAACTTTTTCCCCAGTCAGCAAGACATTATAAAGTATATTATATTTTGTTATAAGTTAAATTATTTGTAAAATGCTATTATAGTTTTACAGGTTGTTTTATGTTTAACTCTTAACTCCAACTAAAATTTATTTCAGTGAATGGTGTGAAGTACTGACTGCAATGAATTTTTTTGTTCAAATAAAGGAGCAATTTTGCCCACACAGTTTGTTGAATAATGTGCTTTTTTTTGTGGATCCCTAACAAACATCTTGTACCCCAAATTCTTGAGGTTTCAGCATTTGTATCTAGAGGGGCTGAACCTGTGAACATTTGGAAAGAACTGATATGTGGACATTACTGGCATTCAGTTGCTGATGGATGGATATGGATTTTGAGGATGGTCAATTGTTACCTTCATAAAAACAAGTCCTCTGAGATGACTTGGGGGTCACATTGTTTATTCATTGTAAGAATGCACATTGTCATGAAGGAAAACCACCAAGGTATCTCAAGCAGAGAGTTCAAATAGGTGTCAAGCTATTAACAGCTAAGAGCTGGGGGAGATGACGGGAGAAGAAGAGAGTAGAACAAATGGAAGGAGACCTGCCTTGTGTGTAGATGGCTGCTCTGCTCCACTCCATTTAGGTCATGTGGACACATGGGCCCAAATGACAACCTTTTCCAGGTTTTTGCCCAAGAGAACCTGTGGGTCCATATATATATTTCTTTTCCTGCTGCTTGGTTGTGAATGTGCGCAAGTATGCTCACAACCATTTTTTCTCTAGAGGGGATAATGTTTCTGAAGCAGAGAAGAAAATATTTACTGATTCAAATATGTATTAAACCATAATTTACCTTTAACCATATGGCTGGTTTTATAGTCATGAGGTACGAGATGACAAGATAGGAGAGCCAAATTCCTGCCAGGTTCTTGAGGTTCTGAATGGTGGCAGATCAGAATGCATATCTTGACATGGAAAGAAGTAGAGCAGGTTTTTGCCCCAAACTAAAAATGATATGTTCTTCCTCCTTCCCCAGGGAAGGGGAGAGGCAAATGAGAGAGAGATCAAGATGCTGTCAAGTGTCTCTCACACAGACGGGACTCATGAAAATGAGGGTAAGGGGTGCTTGGGTAGCTCAGTCCATTAAGCACCTGCCTTCAGCTCAGGTCATGATCCCAGAGTCCGTATTGGGCTCTCTGCTCTGTGGGGAGCCTGCTTCTGCCCCTGCCTACTGATCCCCTGCTTGTGCTCTCTCTCTCTCTGCCAAATAAATAAATAAAATCTTAAAAAAGAAAAAAAAAGTGAGGGTAAGTTCCATGCATCCCATTAGTGTCATTATATTGATATTTTAGAAAATCATGATGTGTCTTCAAATCTATGCAGTATCACAACAGGAGATTTTCATGTTCTGTATTTAAGAATAAGAATAGTAAAATATTTATCTTTATTCATTTCACAAGAATGAACAATAATCTTGTGATTCTTAGTGTCATCATAAAGAATACAAGCCCTACCAGAATTTTTTATTTATTCATTTTTATCTTCCAATATGCATAGAAAGTATAATAAAAGATGCCTACTTTATTTTCCTGTAGAACGATAGATTACATATGTAATCCCTTTATCATTTCACTCATCATTTCACTGTCCCATAGGAAGGCCTTTAATTCCTAAACCCATTATATGTCTTAGAGCAAGTCAGAATGCTTGCTGTGGATTCAACATTTGAAAGACATTTCTCTATCTCAAGAACAATCCTTCTATCTGTGTCTGAGTTTTTTTTTTCAAATACCAAATATGTTAAGTTTCATTTCAGATAATATTAACAAAAAGTAATAAAACTGGGAGGAATGAAATCAAAGGACAAGCTAAATTTCAATTGAGTATTTTCTTTAAATAGCAAGAGATTAAGTGCATCCAAATAAAATATGCACAGCGTTTATTAAGCTACCTATAACAAGTAGATAGGACCAAAATTGACAAAGATGGTCTTGACTCAAAAAGTCAATCACCAGTTTTGCTCTCTTGCTGTTGGTATTGAAAGGTTGTTACATGGTTTATGAAGCATATATTCATTTTATTGAACTAGGTGATAGTTCAGAAAAGAGTCTGCAAAAATGAAAAACCTAGTAATAATAGTAAAGTAGAATAAAAAGCTGTTCTGAAGTGTTGTATCAGTCAAAATCCAATCAGGAGATGGAAACCACACAATCAATTGAACAGGGAAAGTTTGTTGTAAAGAATTAGTAACTGTAAGAGAAAACTCTATGTAGCAGTAAATAGAATTCTGAAAATTACCCTGGAGCTGGGGGGATTACCCAAGGAAGGAACAAATATGGAAGATGGGAGTCCCTTCTTCAAGATATCCAGACCTTGTTAGAGACAGTATGGTTGTGGCTCACTGGATGTCAAAGAATTTTGCTGAGTTGCTTTGGGCAAGAGCTGGTCCATTGTCTCTGGTTAAGCCAGAAACATCCCTCTGGAACACCATTCAAACTGGATGGAGGAAAGCAACATTTGGATGGCCTTACACGCATCTTGATGACAGCAACACAATAAGGCAGGAAGTAGATGAGGAAAAAGAACCTGAAGAGAAATCTTTTTTTTTTTCCCTATAGTATCTCTCTACCGCCCCCTGTTGACAAATCTTAACATGATGCAAGTTGCTGAGAAAAACAATAACAGGGCCTAAATCCATTTCCATAAAACAGGCAATAAGGGGTAGATTTGGAGCTCATAGGCTATAAATATTTTCAGTTATATTTAACTGTCTATTATCTAGTCATTTCTTTTTTTAAAGTTTTTTTTAAATTTAAATTCAATTAATTAACATAGAGTATATAATTGGTTTCAGAGGTAGCGGTGAGTGATTGATCACATCAGTCTTATACTCAGGGCTCATTATGTCATGTACCCTCCTTAATGTCCATCACCCAGCTATCCCATCCCTTACCTGCCTCTCCTCCAGTAACCCTGTTTATTTCCTATGATGAAGAGTCTTTTATGGTTTGTCTCCCTCTCTGATTTTGTCTTGTTTTATTTTTTCCTCTCTAGTCATTTCCTTGTGTAAATAAGTGCTTAAGTTTCCAAAAAGTTTAGGTTTACCAATTTGATTCTCATGAATATTAAAACAACCATGTTCTAATGGGTATAAATATACCCAGGATATATGGGCCACTTTGCAATAAATATAAAATGCTCGGAACAGGCTATGAACCTCAGGGTTTTCTGGAAATCTGAATCATAATTTTCTGAAATGGTTGATAAAGTGGCTCTTATCTTATTATCTATGAAATTCTGTGAGGACTGGTGCTCATACAAATTGGGGAAGTGTGATCTTTAAGGAAAAATATAAAATTATGAATCCCATAATTCATATGAAAATGTACCAAGCCTAAAGTAAATGTCCATCTAACCTAACATCTTCTTAGCTGGATCCAGAGCCACTCCACTGACTCCAAATTAAGGCAAAGCAGGATGGAAGCGATATTAAAATAGAAAAGGCATTACTCTGAACTGACTAGTCAAAATGATCCACATTTTACAAATTTTACAAAATCATATGACCATGTGAACATACTAGGGTATGTGAACATCCTAGAGTAACTTTTACACATGTGTAGCATAAAATTTAAGCTTCAGTAGTTTCACATTAAACCACATCTGATGATCAATCTAACTATAATTGATCAAGATCCTAAAAGATTCTATTGGATTGCCTTTTATTTATGTTATTAGTTTTCATTAAATGTTCGAGGATTCTTGATTTTCTGCACACATTCATTGAGAGGTAGGTTGATCAGTTTAGGGAAGTGGTAGGGGCATCCTTTGTACTAGATCTATATATTCTTAAATTCTACCCATGCCTTTGGTTTTTAGATAGTGCAGGTAATATGTTTCATACGGTCTGGCATATAAATGTCACTGTACCTCCATACCGTGGCCCCTGACTCTCTTCTCCTTGACTTCATCTTTAGTGTATCTGTGGCCAGTGGCATTCCTCAACACATGAAAGCCCATTCCATCTCAGAGCCTTTACAATCCCTCAAACATCTGAAACCCTCCTCTAGGTCTTTGCATAGCTGACTACTCATTCGCTTCCATCTCCAATCACCACCTCAGACTTAGTGAATAATACATTTATAAACCAGAAAGAGAAAGATCTGAGGAGTCATCAGGAAATATTGAGGCCAATAATTTTTGCTTTACTTGCTTCTCTGTACTGACCTTATTCATTTTTATGCCTTGAGTTGCTGTCTTACTTGCCTTTCTAAATTGCTCTGATCAAGCTCCCCACTGGGCTCTTCTGCAGAATCCTGATATTAATTTGAAAGAAGGCCACACATTTAAGTAAAAATGAGGTCAACTTTTTTCAAAGTTTCCACCCAGGAGCCTTTGAGAGGAATTGCACTTTTCCCCAAACTAAATAGTCTTAAGCTTATTTTTGAGCTTTATAATATCCCTGTTCTTGTGTCTTTACCAGCAAACTCCTTACCTTTGTCCAAGTTGACATTGTGGCCTATCATCCCCTTCAACCTCCATTTGTTCAAGCTCTACCTTATTTATTGCCTGTTTCAATATTTGAAGGTAGGTACTTGTCTCTCTCACTCAATGCATATAAACATTTGAATTTGAGATCTTTGGTATATAACACTGGAGTCTAGGAGAAGGCTGGGGCTCATAGTATGACACTGGGTCAATGTGTTTCTGGAACCAAGTTTCCAGAACTTGGACAGATGTTGGAACTTGGACAATGTAATTGGTATTATAAGCTATGAGAAGTCAAGAATTTTCTAGAATAGGACAAACATTTAGTTTCAGATAAAATCTAGAGGATCCTCAGATAAATAGACTATTTTAATATTATCAGAGAGGTCTCATCAACTCTGAGGTGGTTTCAGTGGTTTGTATGGTATTCCTCAGAATCTTTCCAGCGTAACACGAGAAGTGTATATTTACTAAGGAATCAGTATGTCCATATGTGTGATCTCTGACAGACAGGTATCAAATCCCAAGGGAATGAGGAGTGCGGGCATAAAACCTTCTTCTAGCAGAACAATGTACAACTTTCAGTCTCAACAAGCTCTCTTCATCCATTCAAAGACTTCTGAATTTTGCAACATCTGAGTATCACGAGAGTACCACACCTTATAATCTTCAAGGTCTGAGTGAGGTGGCTTAACTCCATGTTACCAACTTCAACCTCAACATGACTAATCATATCAGTTGTGTCAACTCTAAAAGGAGTAGGATTGTCATTGTTTCATTTGTTCACAACCAAATCCCCATCACGTGTAATAATGGCTGACATGTAAGCACTCAGGAAATATTTATTCAGTGAATCAAATCAAGTATTTTAATATGCTAAATTCATGTTTTAAATACATAAAAAGTTCTTAACTATTAAAAATAAAATACAATATTTTATAAAATAAAATAAAATAATAAAATGCTTTTTCTCCCTATCCCAGTGTCATGAGTAACACCTTTCAAGGACCCTTTGCTGAAATATTGCTGGGGAATCAAGTCTCGAGATGTCAGTGTGCTGTGGGAGGGTACATTTTAACTTAAGAACAGGTACTTTTCTATCATCTCTCTCTCCCTACTTCTCTCACATTCTCCTCTCTCTCACTCCTGTGCTCTCAGTCTCCACCATCTCTTCTCTCTCTCCATTATAAATATGGTATCAGCCAGTGTCTACCTTAAAGAAAGAATAACAAAATTTGGATAGCTGTACTACCTAAAACAAAGTACCTTGGTAAGCCAATATGTCTTTTTTTTTTTTTTTTTTTTTAAACGTAGCTGAGAAGGTACTTTGCAACCTATCAAGAAACTTAATTCAATATAGCGTGGCAATAATGGTTATCCTAAGGAAAATGTACCAGAAAAAAAAAAAATCAATTTAAAAGCCAATTCACTGTTTGACCTTAGTGAATTCATTTGGCCTTTGTTGCAACGAGTTAAAAGATTGATAAGAAATGATCAATAAAGACAAAGATTTCTGAAAACCTAAAATCTCCTCCACTGGGCTGTAACTATGTCGTTTGTTCTGTTGTAGGGAACATACTGCCTCTTTGGTGTTAAAAATGTGAATCTAAATTAAATGGATTAATTCCTTTCATGGTACATGATCCAGCATAGTGTTTGCTCAGTGTCAGAATGTCTTCGAACCTCTGTATATGGTAAATATCAAAATGTAATTTAAATATCAAAAGAGTAATTTAAATAGGAGACTGTGTTACATTTGTTTTGGAATCACAGAAACCTGGCTTGAGTTTCCAAGACCTGTAACTACTATCTGTATAAGTTTACACAACTTTCATAAATTTCAATTACTTTAGTAGAGAATGAAGGTAAACATAGAGTTAAGAATTAAGTAAAACAGTTCAGTATCTAGCATGGAGTAAAACATAGATCAGTCATTATTAGTATAGTTATTGGTGATACTCCTATTATGATAAATCATAAAGTTAAAGTTAGTAATGACATAGGGCATCACTGTATGCATTTTGTGACCTAAAATCATTCATGACTACTTTAATTTCATGTCCTAATCTTTTTTTTCTTCTTATAGTTCTCACACATTGCTAACACATGCTGTCTTGCTATATTTTATGTATTAATAAAAAGTTTTAATTTCTTTTGCAACAAAAGGGAGTGTAAATAAACATGTAGATGGATAGATACAAACTATAACTATATAAATAATATACATATTTACAGTAATCTTGGGCTATGAATTACAAAATGTCACAAGATCTCATTAATTCTTACTTTATGGTGCTGGAAGAGAGGAAGGAAAAGGGATAGATAGAGGGCATAGTCTTTGCCCTGCTACTGTCTACAGAGTAGTAGGTATACAAGAGGACCTCAATGAATGCTGAATAACTATCTAAATAAACTCAGCCAATACTATTTAATATTTTCATGTGCAGAGCAATGGACCAAGCACCTTGGGCAATAAAAGATTTGCAACAAGCAAACCTAGCTCCCCTTTCTGAAACTTACCATATAGTATTAAAAAACAAACTCAAAAAAAATAAATAAATACTATAAACAAATGACATTTTAATGAAGATTCAAACACAGTATAGTGTGTTTGTATGTTCTGGGGATGGGAATGGGTGTTTGAGTGGCAGACATCAGTTCCAACCTGAGGGATATCTGATAGATGCCTCGGACTATTAGCAACAATGAAGATTCTGAGTAGCACCCAGATACTGATTTCTAAGCAATGTCTAGAATAATTTTTCATTTAATTATGGGCTACCAGGGCAAAGCAACACTGTACAGAGTCAGCACTGTAGTTATAAAGACACACAGTAATAGCCCTGAGCTTCTCTAGCATAATCTTGAGGCAGCTGTGTGTCTCAGTCACTAAGGGTCCAACTCTTGATTTTGGCTCAGGTCATGATCCTCTCTCTCTCTCTCTCTCTCTGTCCCCTTCTCCGTCCCTTTCTCCATTCCCCATGTACTCTCTCTCTCTCAAAAAAAAAAGTTAATAAATGAATAAATAATAAAAATAATACAACCCTGTCCTCATAGATTACTGACCACTTCAGATGATAGATGGACACCCTCATCACAAAGAATTGATTTAACCAAAGCTGAAACTTTTTCCCACAGTAGCCCAGTTTGTCATAAGGTATCCATCCATAAATAGGTAAAGATATGAAACAATCATTTCTGCATTTGGTCCTGAGGATAAAATATTGTTTCTGGTGAACATGACACAATTTCCAATGTGTGTCTCTAATATAGCTTTCTTGCTACCAACTTCAGATTCTAATCATCTGAGAGGTGGTGAGGAAGAAAGCAGAAAGGATAAAAAGGAAGAGGAGGAGGAGGTTGTGAAGGAAGAAAAGGAAAAGCTGTCCAGTCCTGAAACCCAGGCTGTTAAAATCAAAATCTCTAGGAGTGGGGCTCAGGCATCAGTATTAAATAAAATATCCTGAGGGGAAAATAATGTGCTGCCATGGTTGAAAACCACACCAGGCAACGATCCGGGACATCGCTTCTCCAACTTTTCTGAGTGTAAGAATCACCCGCATGGCTTGCTGAACCAGATCTATGAGCCCCAGCCCAAAAGATTCATGTGTCTCATCTCCAAAGATTCATCTAGGATGGAGTTTAAGGTTTTTCATTTCTAACCAGTTTCAAGATAATTCTCTGTTGTCCGTCTGTGAAGTATAATCTGAGTATTGGTGCTCAAGAGAATGGTACCAAAGGCTCCCTGAAAATAGACAGAAAAGGGAGTCACCTAGGAGATATTTTTTGCTCAGTAGATGGTCTACGGACAGGCAGCATCAGCATTTCCTGGGATATTCTAGAGATTCCAAATCTCAGACTCTGATGAATCAGAATTTGTATGTTGTTAGCAAGATTTGCAGGTGATAGACATGTCCATTAAAGTTTGAGAAGTACTGTTCTGATTCTCAATTTTGGCCACTTGGAGTCACTTGAGCACTTGCAAAATCTCACAAGGCTTGTGACTAACCCCAGGAAGCTTTGTGGACAGGAGTTTTTAGAAATTGTCAGCAGGGCTCTTCTCTGCAGCAAAGTTTGGGAAGCACAACTCTAAAGACATGATTTTAGGTGGTGATATTATACAAATTTTTCCACAAACTTCTCTTCTCTCAGTCTCCTAGTTTGTCACATTCTTGTACATGTTAATAAGAATCCTCTCAATCGCAAATGGCCATAGGAAGATGGACATTGTTTTATCAGTCATTTGCATCTTAGGGTTAACATAATTAGACTCTGAGGTCACAAAGCTGGAAAAAAGCGAGTCTTACTGGGCATTAGGAGAATAGAAGAGATGTTATTGATTGGGGGGGGGTCCTTCTTATCGTGAGCTGAAATGGATGAAAGTATGAAACACTGACGATGTGAAATATGATTAATTATTTCTTGTTCAGTCCAGAAGTAGAGTGCCCACGGAATACAGAGTGGCTGGAGGAAGGGGCTAAACTGGGGGAATAAATTGAATTTCTTTCAAGAAATGCCCACAAAAAGAACTTGAGGAATTATAAAATTATAATAAATTACACTGAAATTGGACACGGTAGATGAAGTAGCCATTAGAAACTATGACCAGAGACTATACTATTACACATGCATGTGTGTGTGTGTGTGTGTGTGAGCTTGCTGAGATCCAGAAATTCGTTTTATATATTTTAAATGCCCAACAATGTTTTAGTTATGAGTACCCCAGTAATGTTAACCACACCGACTTGCTCCCTATTTAAACCAGATCAATTCCAGAGGTGTGACTGAATAAATAAGCATGGCAAATACCCACCCAATAAGCATGTCGTCTGCATACACAGATCTAAGATGGCTGGATTTTTTTTTGCTTTCCTTTAATGCCTCCAGAAGGCTTGAGATTCCTGCTGAGTCATTTAATTGGAATTAGGTGTCTATTGAAGAAAGAAAAGTGTCACATTCCCTCTTATTTAGTGGCTCAGCTGTTTGAGGCAGAAACCAAGTTATGACTGAAGACACCTGAGGGTCACGTAATGAAACTGAAGCATCCAGGTCCTCACTGTTCACCCGTGATGATCTGTTACAAAACACGTCATGTCAGAAATGGCTTCTGAAGTGGAAACATAAGTGTACTTTTCTTTGAAAAGTTCTTACTTATCTTGTTTCTCAATGAATAAATACAGCGATGCAAAAGTTGGCTAATTTAAACTATTGCTTTTATTATAATTACACGGGAGCACAAATAAATAAGCACAAATAAATAAGCAGATTGTAAAATATTGCCAATTCACTAAAGAAAACAAATTGTTTTCAAACAACATCTGGTTACTTCAGTAGTATCAAAGTACATTTATAATTACATGTTACCTAAAAAAATCAAGTACAAAAATTAAGAGAAATTAAAACATCAGTGTTTATATTATTAGGTATATAGAAATGGCTAACAACACGTGAATAGAGAAATCTGTTAGCTAATGCTATTTGCACAATTTTCCAGGCACATACCTGACATTTTTAATGAGTTGTGAAAAATGTAATATGACATTCAGATTCTTAGATACGGTAAACATGTTATGTTGGAATGGATGTTAAATGGTTTCTTTTAAAAACCCTGTCTTTTAAAAATGTAGTGCCATTATCCACTAAAAAACATATGATTTTATATCATTTCTTCAATAGCTATTTGTTTTAATTTCTTGAAAAGAGCAAGAAAGTAAACATACAATTGCTAAATACGTAAACACATTTTTAGTGCAAGATAACAAGACCTGTGACTTTACTGTGCTTTGTTTTTTTTATAATCACAGTGCACTTTACACCAATTGCTACACTATAAATGTTAACTCAAGGAGTTCCAAACAAAAGTGCATACTAAACATTTTCATATATACTATATACAGTATGTATACTGTATGTGGATGTACACACGTGTAAATGTAGATGCATTTAGGGTGGGCAACCCAGTCATATTTGGGAACAACTGAACACCTCAAAAAGATCTTCATCTATATTTGATTGAGACAAATCCAACACTTTCTGTAAAGGTGTTTCCCCTTAAATTCAAAACTATAGTATTTAAAGGGAATTGTAATCAGACATTATTTTTTTCAGGTTACACACATTTTGCTACAATGTAATTAACCCAAATATCAAAGGGTTTTAAATCAATCCAAACAACAAGCCACAATGTTCAAGTCCAACATGGCAAAAGTGTTATCCTTTTACTGAGTTACATAGACAGCAGTACATATCCTACGTGTACATAGAGAGTCTTATACATGAACATATTTTATACTTAGACATTAACTTTAATATGTTTTAGTATTTTATTTTGACTGTACACTTCATCTGGAAAAAAAGAGAGAATACCATATATAAAAACACATAAGAGATGTCAAACACGTGATATTGTATAACTTCTTAGAAATAATTGGCTTTGTTTTGAAATTTTAATGATTGCATAATTAAGCTCCTTGAAGGCAGGGACCATATCTTTTAGAATATTTAATTCCAATGCTTCACAGAATTTTTAAAAACAACTATTAGATAAGTTTCTCAACAATGAACTGTTAATAATAAATTGTCCACATTCTATAATTAGCTATTTTCCCATTGAAGGAAGATGTAGTGAGTTCATCTCAAATATTATAGGTACCACTTTTTCTTCAGTTCTATTTAAATTTGGGGCACAATGAAGTGGGATTTGTTATTCTATTGTACTTCTATTCCTTTGCAAGGGTAAACTCTCTCTCATCTCAGATTACCTACTGCTTAAATCACAGAAATTTTTTTTTTTTAATTTCATAGGTAGCATAATTAGCTTACAAGCCCTTTTCTATTTTGGGGAAGTGACTCACCTTAACATATAAGTGATTAAAATTGCATTGTTAATGTGCATTGTTTTGATGTCTCATTTAGTTAGTTAAAACACTAATCTGAAAGGGTTTTCTAGTTTTATTGACTTGATTCTTAAACTTGCTCAAAGAGTCAAATCAAATTATATGTAAGAACAAGGCCTAAGCTAGAGTGTAGTAAGAAAAATGTTTCTCTAGTCTCTAGAAGCATTCGAGAAAACGAATTGGAACCCCCATTTCTGAAGTCCCAGTATCACTTAGGGAAGTTGTATCACATGGTATCCAGACAATTTCTGGATAGTGGAATGTGTATATTCTTTAAAACAACAAGTGTGGACCTCTTAAGGTTTTGTTTTGCTTCACTTTCCCAAATATTTTGTGTGGGTGTCACTAACCTTCACTTACACAAATCGATCACTCACTCCAAACTTGCTCCCACGGGATGAATACGGGGAAAGGGACATCAGTGTTCAAATGAAGACCTACCATAACAGCTCAGAAGATGCTGGCTTCCGGCACTGAACAGAAATGCAGGATCTCCCACCCATTAATTCCAAAGAAATTTGTCTCTTATGTGCTAAGAAGTTTTCCCCATAGAAAAGTGTCTTGTTGACAGCCGATAAAATTCTGTTTCTATAAAAGCTGTGGGGAAAAGACCATTTCTCATACGTATGGGCTCTTCCCACCTGATAACCACACCACAATACCATTTGTTCTTTGGTACTGCTCTAAAAACTATGAGCTTTATCTTTCCAGAGTGCTCTGGCTGTCAACAGAATGCTTTATCATCTGACGTGTCCTGATTGACTGCCACCAGAGAATAAGCTGATTTTTCTTCCTATCCTAATGACCTCCTCTCCATATAAAGAAACACGGCACAAAAAGAAAATGAATTATAGGATGGTTCTCGCCACGTTGGCGAAGCCGAAACGGACAGTGGGTTAGGCACCCAATAAACGTTCTTGAGTCCAACATCACTGAGGATGCTTTCCCAGATCTTTCAGCGACTTCCCATTGGAAGGAAAATTTGAAGAAATTAAACAGAAACGGTTGCCTAAGGTCAGAGTTTCAAACAAGCTGCCTTCTCAGAAAATAACTTGCTTGAAAAAAAAGAGTGCATGAAACCTGGCAGCAACATGGGTTTGGCAGAACAAATGGGAATGACTGAATCCAACACAAATCATTTCCGTACCTCTGTTTCCTTCTTGACAAGTGGCCAGCATTAAAAAATATCTTCTGCCTCATTCAGAGAGATACGGGAAAAGATTGGCGTCTGAAAAACACACTTGGATATGTTACCTACATATAAATTTCAAAGGAATTATCCAATCATTAACATACTGAGCCTGAACATACATATACATGCCCAGATCATCATAAAGAGGCTAGAATTGATGTCTTACACCCAATCTACTGGGTCGAGTGTATGTGGTCATAAGAAGTTAAATCAGGCTAACATCCTGGGTCCTAAGCACATTTTATTTCCATTCCGTTTTTATCTTAAAACATTTTCAAAACTCTTAGATTGGTACTCCATTGATTGTTGGGTTTGAAACATAATCTCTAACTGGTGAAACATGACAGTAGGATTTATTTAGCGACTTAAGATCTCTACATGATTTCCTGTATTTGTCATCCTGCTTCTTCTTCTGCTTCTTCTTTTTTTTTTAAACCACCTTAGTTATACAAGCAAAGCCTAAAATCTCAGTAAGTGTTTTATGTATACAGTTCTCCTGCTGAGTCCTCATTCACGCAAAAACAACAGATACACATGCTCCCACTTACCCTTTTTCCTTAATCTTTCAGAATTCTGATTGGACATCAAAATATACATTGATTATAAAAGATTAAAAAATTATTTTATAACATTTCAAAGGCTGGAAAGGAACTATTACTGATAAAGTATCCCTAGGTTTTTAGCAATATAGATTACAAAAATCCCCTCACTCCTTTATATTTGGTTTTATTGAGCAGCACTATACTATTGCTGTCAAAACCCTTACAAGAAAAACCACTATGACAATAACTTCGAACACATACCTTTTCTCTCAGAAATATAATACTAAATTGATTATTAAAGAAGAATCACATACTGTCAATTTTAGGAAGCATAAATAGTAATTTAAATATACAAAATATATGAGATAGTTTCCTTTTTATCCATCTGTGGCAATATTTATATGCAACTAGCAAGGTATTCTTAAAAGATATATAGGAATTTGTTTAACTTAAACTTTACCACCACGTAAAATTGAAGCCACCCATCCATCCCCTATCCCCTGCATTTCCTGTTTCTTCCTTGAAACAAAAATAAAATAAACAAGTGGTCATAATTCTTTGGTCATGGTGTCAGAATCAGTAAGAATGGATGTGATGGTCATGCACAGAAGATTACGACCCAAAAATGTGGTGATAACTAGTTTGAAAAACTTAAGAAATGTTAATTCATTAATGGACCTAAATTTTGCTTAGTGTACTAAAATATGTAAACGTATCTGTCAGAATGTTTATTTCTCATTTTCTAGGGGAAACAAACATACATGTGAAAAGTTACTTAAAAATAGTGATGGCAGTGGCAATAAAGCCACTGGTCCCACTTTCTTGAAAGCAGTCGTGCTATTTAAGCTTTCGATTCCTTGTTACTTCCATTGTCACAGTGAACCCTGGTCTCCTCCAATTAGATCCATGATGCAAAGACAGGTGTCCTGAAAGTCATTTCTGAAGGAATTTTTTTCTTCTGAGATATCCAAATATATCCTAACAACTCTCTCTGGAGCCTGACTAACCATTGCTTGGTATAAACAAGACAATATTGAAGAGAAATTCTTATAAAGCCAATGTAGCAAAAATATTTGTGTTGATGTAACGTGGACATCCAAATTATGCATCACATTTGCATCCATTTCCCATCAAATCCTTAAAACCTTAGAAAACAACAGATGTTCTTAACGAATATGATACTTGACTTCTACATTACTAGCACCAGATCATATATTATGTGATTGAACATGATTTATAGCTGTGAGTTCTCATACAGAAGCCAAATGTGGACAGAAAAAAAAAATAACATCTTAAATGCAAAAATTAATAATAAAGGCATCAAGGGATTACATATAAAAGAGATAACAAACCAGTTAATACCGAAATTATATCATATAGTAAAACTCTTGATATTTCTGTAATTTATATACGTATAATGTGTATTATTTCAGGAGTCACCCATAAACTAGTAAAATATTTACATCTTAATATCTTTTGGATTCAAAATAATCCGGGATAAATAAGTGTCTTAATTGCAAGGATACAATTAATATACATTTTATCGAGAATTTGCCTTGAGTAGGCACAGCTTCCCATGGGTTTTCCAGAGAAGCACTGGCATTCCATTCCAACAGAGAAGATACGTAACAGCTACTTATCGCATGGCTGAGTCGACCTCCCTCTTCATGTAAAATGATGTGGAGCTCCCGCCATCCTGTACGCAGTCATATGGCAGTATCCCAGAACACCGTTTGCTGCTTAGAATAGGGTGGGGGGCTGTACTTCTTTGCCCCAGCGTTCTTCTTCCAGCTGGGCAGGATAGGCATGCTATCCTGTTTGCAAAGCCCCTTTTCCGTTTTCTGTCTAGCTTTTATTTCCTTGCACAAGCAACGCTTTTTCTCAATCATCTCAAGCATTGTATGGTCTCCATGAAACCACTGCATGCATGCCACCTAGCAAAAAAGAAAGAGTGAATACAGAAGCAAAAAACGGTATGAAAGCAATCTCTCTCTCTTTTTTTTTTCTTTTGCACTGTGCTAGTAGTCATTTCAAGAAATGTCAGCTGTTTCTATGTATTTGTAATTCTTACAAAGCAAAATTAAAGTGTGGGAACTATAAATAAATTTAATACTTAAGTAAACTTTGTGACATAATCAAACAATTATTTGGGCAAAAATATTTTTTCAATATGTTTTAGGAGCTCACAATATGGACATAACCCTTTCTTTTTTTTAAAGCAATTTGCCTAGTATCTATCTACTGCTTTTATGCCAACTCCATTGTCTCATAGGTCCCAATGTGTCTAAGTTTACTTATCGGAACTGCTTTTCAGTGATAGCTAAGATGAATGTGGTATGTTTGAAAAATTTAAAGACCGTTTTTGTTCTTGAAATAAAACTTTCATTTGTTTACAGAAAACATATGGAACTTAGACATTTCATAATTCTTCTACCAAAATACATCTAATGTTTGGAATTTAAATGTTTAAATAATTTTTTGCAAAGAAATTTTTCTATATTTTTTGATGCTTTAGCAAATGTCCAAGTTAGACTCCTTGGCCATCATACGAACCCAGAGCCCAATAAGTTCTAGCATGTTAGAGAAACAGATTCTTCAGGTCAATTATGTACCAGAAGATGATTCAGAACTGATAATACATTGACACTCATACATATATCTCTGGGCAGATCAATGCTGGTCCCAGGTATATGTGGTCATGTCCCCTAATAACCATTCTTTAGACTAGAGCAACCGAGTTCAGTTTGTCACACAAAGACAGCAATATGATTGGGCCACAAACCCAGTCTGAGGAAGCTTCTCCTTAATTGTCTAAGCAAATCTACTCTTTGACTTTAAGAATTAAAATAGCTCGGAGTCACTGAATAAGATGATACAATTTTAGTATAAAAATCAGAGCAAAGGGGCGCCTGGGTGGCTCAGTCATTAAACGTCTGCCTCCAGCTTTGGTCGTGATCCCAGGGTCCTGGGATCCAGCCCCACATCAGGGTCCCTGCTCGGCAGGAAGCCTGCTTCTCCCTCTCCCACTCCATCTGCTTGTAGTCCCTCTCTTGCTGTCTCTCTTTCTGGCAAATAAATAAAATCTTTTTTAAAAATTTAAAAAATCAGAGCAAATACTTATGTTACATTTACTCTATACCAGATCCCATTCTAATACATTTGCATAGTTTAATTCATTCATTCCTCACA
This sequence comes from Mustela nivalis, assembly GCF_964662115.1. Classification (NCBI taxonomy): domain Eukaryota; kingdom Metazoa; phylum Chordata; class Mammalia; order Carnivora; family Mustelidae; genus Mustela; species Mustela nivalis. The sequence goes on from NC_139030.1 coordinate 80,031,471, forward strand.
ATAATGACGTTCTGAAATAAGAGCTATTTATTAACCCATAATGATGAGTAAAATGAGATTTAGAGAGATTTAGCAGCTCGTTTAAGCTTACAGAGCCAGCAAAGGGCAAAGTTGGGATTGGATCCCAAGAATTCATCTCTAATGTTATACTTTTAACAACTACTCCATACTGACTTTCCGTGTATATGTATATGTAGAATTAGAAAGGATTGAGAAGATAAATAAGTCCAACACCCTCAATATACAGATGAAGAAGCTAAAACTTCAAGAAATTACACATGTTGCCTAAAGCCAGGCAGGTAAGTTTCTGGCATGATCAAGGCAAGACTGAAATTCTCATGATTCCTAATCCATTATGGAGTGGGCAGGATCTAGAGCTAGAAGAAAAGAATTCAAAGCCTGGATGTGTCAGATTTCTCCCAGTCATTGCACTTTGTGGTTTCTTTATGTGAATAACTGAATTGGTAATATCTCAACTTTAGAAGTTGGTATAAGGATTAAATTGGTTAATAAAGTCATTTTTCAAAACACTGAACCACTGCCCAACCATTATTATTATAATACTGACAAATACCTAGAAGATTTCCATACCTGCTTTCTGTCACACATGTACAAAAAACTCTGTATATGTTATATTAAGTCCTCCTAGCCACCTTGAAAGCTTAGATTTATCTATACAGTACAAGTGTGAAAGCAGAAACTAGATCAAGGTCACAGCTTATAATAGAGACCTCTATCAAACCCAGATCTGTTCAATTCCAAAGTGAATATTCTTTCTACTACATCTCCTGATCATTATCTAGAAATAATAATAATAATTATTGCCATAGTTACTACCATTTCCAGATGCTACTCAAGAAATGCAAATATATTTATGGCTTTTTGAGAGAATAAATAGTGTGTATCAAATAAACCCAAATCAGTGGCTTGGACTTGGGGAATCCAGAAGATGGCACTCTTAGATTAATATCTTGTATGTGTCTAACTTGATGTGAAGTTCCTTGAAAAACAAAACAAAACAAAACAACACAAAACAAGCTTTGTTTTATGGCCATGGGTGTTTTCTTTTTAAATGGTATTTAGATATTTGTTAAATTCTTCCAACTGATAGGCTTTTGTCCCAACAAAACATTGCCAAAGTGGCTCAGAAGTTTTTCAAAGGATTTCTAGTATTTTATAACTTGATAATCCATGCAATAAAAATACAGTAAGTCTATTTTGGTGGAAATACAAGCAAAATTTATTAAATAACTATAAACTCTTAAAATGGATTTGTGACATAGAATTCCCAGAGGGAAGGCCCCAAATTTTATCCATCAGCAGCCCCAACATGCAGAACAGAGTCATTAAGCTCTCGATAAAAGTTTTATGAATGAATAGAAGCCACCATCATTGAACAGCTCTTGTTAACTCTTAGAAAGCTCACCAGATCATTTTCTTCTTAGTAAAATCTCGCTGGAGTTTACACATTCCAACAAAACTGTAAAACCTCTAAGCTTCTTTCAGATATTTACAGCATCACTTTGATATTTGCATTGTATTTGCTTTTCCACACAAAGCTAAAATCATTTGTTACTTAATTTTCTTTAATATTTAAGAGTGAGAATCAATACATGTCACTGTAAAATAATACTTCTCCTAGATTGCTCTAACAACAATATCTCCAATATATTTCATAGTAGTCATTACAGTTCAGATGTATATAACTCATTATTGTAAATGTGTATTTCCTTTCAATTAGAAGTTTGCACTATATAAGTGTATCAATTTAAGAATAATCCATTCTTTAAGAAAATCTAAAAAATAAAAGTTTAAGAATAAAAAGTTATAAAGTATGATTTCCATATTCTTTACATTTTTATTTTAAAGTAGTTAAATGTCCACTTGATTGATATAATGGTTTAAAATATTAATAGAAGAAAATCAACCCCTTTTTACAAAAATGCTATAATATTAAACTATTTTCTTTTGGTGGTCAATACAAATTCTGTGAGAAAACATTGGTCAATACATGAATGGCAGCTAGACATTCCAAGATAATTTAAATACAGGTTATTAGAAAATAGCCAATTCAAGATTTTAAAAATTTCAATATTTTAATAAATCTGTTGAAGAGTGCTATAGAATCATCTCACATTAAACTGTTATGGAACATTCTTTTCTCATTTGAGATACCCAAGAAAGTTATTACTATATTAAGATGAGATAAATGTATTTTGAATGTGATTCATTTTGGGGAAGACAAACCTACTTCCCGTGTTTACTTTTATATAGCCTGTGGTTTTCAATATTTCTTTCTGGAGGGCGCATGCTCTTTTTAATTCCCAGAATTAATCTCCAACATTACCCACTATGGCCATTTACATGGCAGAATCTCTCTCCCTAAACCAAGTCTAAAAATCACATTTCACTCTAACAGTAGGATGTGCTTCAATTTATTAGTTTTCACATAACAAATAGGATATTAAGCAATTATATGAAGCGTGTTAAGAACACTATCCATAAAATATTTCATGACTTTGCAGTGTTTTTGTTTTGTTTTGTTTTATCACCAAATTCTTCAAAGCTTTTTGAAATTTAGCTATAAAATTCCATTTCACCTCACCCTGGAGTTAAAAGAATTCTGGAATTTGATTTATTATAAGCATGCATTGGGAGATAATTGTAAGACAATTGCTCAACTGATATGAATACAGTTACATCTGTTGGACAAGATTTTCATATTAACATGATTCAGCAGAGGTAATATTCTTAGCTAAAAGTTGATGTTGATAAAATCAAGTGAAGCTCTTCCTCAAGGAGGAAAAACATAAAATCCCATTCTTTACGTGCAGGCTACACATAGTGACTTCTTTCCAGAGAGTACATACAGTATGAAAAGGGAGTCGGGGGAGGAGAGTAACTTAACAGTGGATAGACAGGCAAACACTGCAGACACCACACCAAGTGATCAACGGTGATAAGTGATGTCGATTCTAAGGATCCTGAATAATATATGATGAGAAAGGTACACTGCCTCTGTGTTCCTCCTCCCTCAAGCCCATAATCTCAAACTAACCATGAGAAAAACACCAGACAAACCCAAATTGAGGAATATTCTACAAAACACCGGTCCAGAAATCCTCAAAACTGCTGAGATCATCCAAAATAAGGAAAGGCTGAGAAACTATCACCATCTAGTGAAGTAAATGAGACATGATAACTGAAATGGACTAATGTGGTATCCGGAAGGGATCCTGAAACTGACTGATGGATTAAAAACTAAGAAAATCTAAATAACGAATGGGCTTTAAAAATACTGTCTCAATATTGACTCACTGGTTGTGACAAACGCACCACAACAATGTAAGATACAAACAAAAGGGGAAACTTGGTGTGGGGTATACAAGGTAGACAGGTTGTGCATTCTTTGCAACCTTTCTGTAAAGTTAAAACTATTCTGAAGTTCAAAAAATATATTTTAAAAAATCACCGAAAAAGACCACAGTCTTTCCAAATGCTAATTGTAACTTTTCACTCTTTAGATGGAAGTAACATGGTACAATAGAAAGAGTTCAAGGACTTGGATGGGATCTTCATTATTACATGACATTGAAAAGTCATGGATGTCTTTGAACTCATATGCACTTCCTCTATACGTTGTATATATATTGGTACATAATTCATATACACATAGTATATATATATATATATGCATATAACTTCATATATATTTTATGTGTATTATATATACTCTGTATACGTGATGGGTATTGCTACCTATGTCTTACTTCGCATGGTTATAGAAGGCAGTGAACTAAATAAATTTCGCAAATGGACTGGGAAACTGTGAAGCCCGAGACACTGCTAATAATCTTAATTACTAATTCTTTAATACATGAAGAATAACATAAATGTCAAGGAGAGTTTACGGTACTTCAATCATTACTTTCTCTAGGAAATAAACTAAGGACTTCCTGATACTGAGTATATTTTATCCAAAGAACAAAAGAATGATAATACTGTTCAGTAATATATCTCCATATAATTTTTTAAAATATTTAATTGCCAAAATAAGTAAACCATAAAGAGATAAAAATATCTTAAAATAAGCACTTCAACACTAGCATTTCAACACTAAAAAAAAATACCAGAATAAAATTGATACAAGCAGTCATATCTCTATCCATTTGATTTTTGAGCATCATGAGTTAGCATGTAAAAAAATAATAATAATTTACCAAAGACTTAGGGGATGAAGCAATGCTGAGCAAGTGCCTTGTTGGCCTCAGAATTAAATTTAGCTCTTGTGAATAAAATTTGATTTCTTAAACAATAGACTGGACCCCAATACTAATTTTCAGATGGTCCTGTGGTGGGGGCAAAATCAATTCCATGCTGCTCTCTCTCTGTGAATTTCTCCACCCTATAACCCACATTATGAGAAATCATTTCCAGAGTCACCAAATTTCCTTGAATTTTCTCTTTACCCTGTAAAATATTTCTCCAGGAGAGCCTTCATAGGATGAGTGGGGAAACAATGAAGAGTAAGCATGAAAGCTGGCTGGTGAGATTCGAGAAAGGAAAGCTAATTCTTCAGGAATTATGAGAGATAGTGAGTTCTCTGCATTTATCTGTAGAGTCCCCAACCTCAGGTGTCACGAGGTCATCCAGAGGTGTTAGTGAAACTAACATTGAAACTGTTTTTCTTCTCCCATGTAATGGGCAAAGAGATTGATACTATAGTAACAAAACATACATAAGGACAGGAGTTGGCAAAATAACAACCCACTTCCCAAATACAACCTACTGCCTGTTTTTGTATAGCCCACAAGCAACAATTTTTGTTTTACATTTTTAAGTAGCTGGAAAAAAAAAACAAAAGACTATTTTGTGATACATGAAAACTGTATGAAATTCAAATGTCAGTGTATACAAGGTTTAAGTATCACACAGACATGGCTATTTATGGACCTATTGTCTATGACTGCTTTCATGTTGTAGAATTTCATAGCTGGGACAGAAATCACACATCCCATAAAGCCTAAAATATTTACTGTCTGCCCCCATATAGAAAAAGTTTGCTAGTCTGCTATGTAAATGGCCAATTAACCCTTGAATTATGTATATTTTAGGACTGTCTAATAGAAGACCAAAAAGGATAATATTAATATTTTTGCTATAAAAAGGGCTAAAGACAAGCCAAGAGCTTTGATTCATACATACTCACATATTTTTCATATCAAGTTTGGACCATTAGATTTGAAATCAGCTCTGACAATTAGTTTAGAGGAATTATTTGATTATGTCAACTACACATTTTACAATTTCATCATTAGAAGGAATAAAAAGAATGTTGGAATTAAATAAAGTGGATTATCTGGTGTAAATTCTGGTGTAAGAGATTTAATGTAAGGTCAGCCCCTTGTTTTAATAGCCTTGAAGAGTCATTTGCTTGTCTATGATGTGTTATTGTAGGGATTCGACTTCAATATAAAAGTTGTTTTGAGAACCCTAAAAAAATAATTCTAGTGAATTATATTTGTTTTTGTCTTCTCCAAATATATTTTGGGAAGAAGTATTTGGCTTTACATAATATAGACACAACATAGGTTCTCAATAAACCTTCTGAAAGTGACATAACATAGAGATGAAAGGATTCTAATTACCTTCACTTGTTAGAAAATTCCCTAATAAAGTTGCTTTATTATTTATCAAATAACTAGTGATAGAATCCATGTTATTTGATTCTTACACAGAAAAATATTGTGTCCACTTTGTAATAGATGCCAAGTTATTACCTGCATTCCTCCCAAAAAACTTAAGGTCTTATTATTTTCATTTGCCAGATAAATGTCTTTTTCTTTTTATTTTTTTAAGATTATTTATTTACTTTTTTATTTGAGAGAGAGATTGAGAATGAGCATGATTGAAGGGAGGAGTAGAGGGAGAGGGACAAGCAGACTCCCCACTGAGCATGAAATCTGAGGTGGAGATTGATCCCAAGACCCTAAGATCAGGACCTGAGTCAAAATCAAGAGCTGGACCCTGAACAGACTGAGCCACTTAGGTAACCCTGTCTTTTTCTTTGAATTAAAAAGTTTTGTTCTATGTATCTATTATAAAATAGTTGACATTTTGAAAGCATACAGAGGTGACCTAACATCATAGTACAGTCAATCTATATGGCCTTATAATTACTCATAAGCACCATTCATTCACCTGTGAAAAGTGTAAATTCAAGGTCAGGAAGATGATTCTTCAATAATTGATTTTTTTCCTTTCTTTTATGAAAGCCAAAGTGAAGCCATTTGAACAGAAAATACAAGCATGCAATACCAAAAAACAAGCAAAAAACAAAGTATGTAGTACCCAAAAATAGGTAAAAAAAGTGCACAATACCAAAGAAAAAAAGTGTGCAGTTCCTAAAAAAAGATGTAATATGTGTGCCATATCAAAAAAATGGAGAATCTAAATATGCAATACAAAATATAATATAAGTATGCAATACTAAAACAGTGGACACTTTGCAATTTCATGGGCCTGGATTTGATCCCAAGGCTTTCAATTTCACTTTGGCGGTATTGCCCAAGTTAGCTATTTTGTTTTCTTGCCTGAGATATTATGGGAATTAAATATTTTTCACATTATATTTAAATCATATTATTTGAAACAGTAGCATCTTTGGTATACCTTGAGCTTTTTTCATAGTTTTTTGCCTATATATTTTTTTCCTTATCTTTAATTCTGATTTAGTGATTGGGTGATTTTTAAATGATTCTCTTGTACTCCTCTCTCATTCATCAAAAATGTTGACTCAGAACCTATGCTTTATGAAAGAATTATTAGACAAGTTAACACCTGAGGCATGTACTGGAACTGTAGACTTTATTTTGCATGCCTTAATTCCACTTTAAAATATGAACATATTGATAAATGAGAGTGACATCTTGATTTCAGAGCTGCTTTTGAATGCAATATTATGCGAATATATTAACCCCACCTTCTTTTCCTAGATTTAAAAATCCCTCTTCATTTATAATCTCTGATCAGCTACTAGGCATATGAAAAACATCACATGTTGGTATTTCAAGCCATAGAAGCTATTTGTTTTTACATATTAGTGTTTTGCCTGCACGAGCAATTATGTAAAATTCAGTAATCAAAAAGATTTGAAAATTGTAAGTTAATAAGTCCTATAGTTGCTTGGCTTTAAAGATAAGCTCAAAGCTTTGAGTTACTGTGGATTGCTCATTTTCTCTGCCTGCAAAATGAGGACAACAACCAACTCTTCAGTTTTATAGTGATGTCCTTTAATCAAGACCAAATCACAGGTCATATCCAAGGACAGAAGTTGATTTTAACTACTGTGCTGCACAGTGACAAGTGTAACTGATCCCAATCTCTTCTTATATACTCTGCCTCTTTTTCAAATAATAACAGTTCTATTTGTGTGTGTGTTTGATCTCCTATTTTCGTAAGAGACAGTTTAAGACAGATGAAATGGATAACAAGACATGGTTTTATCACTTATTTGTTGTGAGATGTGGGACAAGTCACTGTACCTTCCTGAGACCTTAATTTTGTATATGGGAAATGAAAATAATAAGACCTCAAGTTTGTTGGGAGGAATTCAGGTAATAACTTAGCATCTATTACAGTGTGGACACAAAAATAGAAGCTCCTGGCGCACCAGGGTGGCTCAGTCAGTTAAATCTCCAACTTTTTATTTCAGTTTAGGTCATGATCTCAGGCTCATGGCATCTAGCCTGCGTTGGGCTCCATGCTCAGCAGGGAGTCTGTTTCTCTCCCTCTCGCTGCCCCTCCTCCCCCACTTTATCTCTCTCTCTCTCTCTCAAATAAATAAATAAATCTTTAAAACTTATGTATCTACAAGCTCCTCTACCCCCAGTAGACTGTGAGTTCTTTGAAGACAGGAGCTCTGTTGTTAATCCTCATGCTCTTTAACATCAGTACGATGGACGTATGTAATAAGTGCTCATATGATGGATGAATGAACAAGCAGATGACTAGAAGGGTGATGTTCTCTGAGTGCTTTCAGGAAAGGAGCTTTGGAAATTTTTGACTTAATGAATGATTTTATTCCACATTGGTTCAGTTGAATTCAGCAATATCCTGAATGTACAAGGTCAAAAAAATACTTCCTAAAATTTTTGAACCTTAGGAAGCATCGGAACTCATATTCAGCCCTGGATTCCATGTGAGCCACACCCTGGATATTCTAAAGGTGAGAGCATCTCTCTCAGACTCTGAAGTCTTTGAATCTTTGGGGTCTCAAGGATTTATATCCTTTGAATTGCGGGGTCTCAGAATCCTTGAGCCTTTGGTTCAAGTTAAGTGATACACCCACGATCCCTAAAACTCAACATGCACTTAACATCCCTTGGGAGCTTATTAAAATGCACATTCTTAGTCACCATCCCCTGAGATTCTGACTCTAGGTTCTGGGTAAAGTGGGTCTCAGGCAACTGCATTCAAATGGTCCAAAAAAGCATTTAATTCTCCTTCACTAATGTTTCTCAAATCTGTCATCTACCTTTATATTTGCAGTGTCATGTTCTTGGTTCGGTTCCTGGACTGCTGAGATGGCCTCTAATGTTCCACTTGTAATCCACCAGCCACAGTCTGCCCAAGTGCTTGTTGTGAAGCCCCCATAAAACCATGGTATTCAATGGCTCCCCATTTCTTGCAGAAAAGAGTTTATGCTCCAGATCCATCACAGTGAACTTCAACATGGTCTTTTCTGGCTAATTATTTTACCCCACTGTTTACTTCATACTCCTGTCATATCAGTTTATCACAATCACCCACCATAGGCACATTACTTGCTTCCATTCTTTAAGTCAAGCTATTTTCCTATTCTGGAATGCTCCTCCTCCTTGAAGTCTTGTCTTTCAGGGGAAATTCCACTTATGCTTTTAAAGTCCAGCTAAATGCTGCAAGAATCTATTCTGAAGTTCTCTCTGAATTCTGGCAGCCATGCTTGCTTATTGCTGGCATAGCATTCTTTTCCTTTCTTCCTTCCTTCCTTTCTTCCTTAACTCAGCATGTCTCTCACACCATGCCATGAATATTGTATTGATTATGAGTTTTGTATAGATTCTGAAATCCTTGAAAACAGAAATCCTTTTTATATTATTGTTTCTGACCCTAGAACCCCAAGTCAGTATCCTCAACGAAATCCCACAATGTCTTAATAGTTGAAGTTTCTTTGAAATCCAATTTCAGAGTGACGAGTCTGAGCAGATGTTTTCACTTTTTTCTGATTATAAAAATAATTTGTCTATTTTACAAAATATGAATTATAATAATATAATAGGCAAAAAATCAACTGTGAAACCACCACACAAAAAGTGCAGTGTATTTCTTTATATATAAATCATATATACATAATTACAACTTATGTATATATGTAATCATTGTGTATGTACCTATATAAACAAATTATTTTTTAACTTACGATTATGCCATATAAAATTTTATATCCTTGCATTTTCTTTATTGTTATAGTTATAGTCTTAAACACTTTTTCTAAGACATGATAATAAAAACAGATTATTCATTATGAATATCTTCTACTTTGCCATTGTATAATTGCTCACATTTGGTTGGGTTTCATTTTTTAAATGCTGTAATATCTCAATACTTTATGTCTTTTTCCTTCAGAAATCCACTCACACAGTAACACAAGTCAAGAATCGAGCATTTTAAGGCTTTTGATGTAGACTTTTGATGAAACCTTATTTATCTTCCAGAAAAGTTAAACCATTGTCTGTTCCCCTAAGCAGTGAGGGATTCATATCGTGTTAGCACTGGTTGTGTTACCAGCAGACACAAGCAAGCAAACAAACAAAAATCCTATAAATGAGGGGCACCTGGGAGGCACAGTGGGTTAAAGCCTCTGTCTTCAGCTCAGGTCATGATCCCAGGGTCCTGGGATCGAGCCCCACATTGGGCTATCTGCTCAGTGGGGGGCCTGCTTTGTCCTTTCTTGATCTGCCTGCCTCTCTGCCTATTTGTGATCTCTGTCTAATAAATAAATAAAATCTTTAAAAAAACCTATAAATGATATGTCTAGAAGAACCCTCTGATTTCTATATTTACTTGTATTAATAGTGAGTTGAATGGGCTTGAATGTTTTTAAAATGTTTAATAACAGAACAGTTGATTTAGTATGAGTTTATTCTTTTTTTTCCCCCTAATGAGGTGGTAGTTTTACCTACTAATTTATACTTTTAAATACCCAATAAATTGGGGGTATTTATATTTTATTTATCACAATAATTTCCAATGTTTGTCACTTTATAGACATTTATGTTATTCCAGACAGATGTTCCTAATTTTCACATAGTCAAATCAATTTTTTTTAAATGCCTCCATTTTCTATTCTTTAAAGTCCCTGCCTTTTTAATAATTGATAAACATATTTATATTTTTCAATGTTTATGGCTTGCAAACTGTTTAAATCATCTTTAACTTTATTTGTTTGTACTTTTCCTCATCACTGAAAATATGTTGCTTAGGAAGGGAAAATATATTTAATATGAAAAATGAGACAGAAGGTAAAACACTGAAAGGACAGATTTTACTTCTTAATTCTCCACGAGGTAAGAATCTACTTTTATTTATTTCACATATTTCAACAGCTTTCAAGCACTGTTTGTTAATCATCATGGTTGAGTCACATTTCAAATTCTAGAAGTAATTCTGTACTATAATCTCATTTTATGAGGGGTTAGCTGGTGTGGAATCATTTGAATCATGTGTATCAGTTCTCCTTTAACGAAAATGATGTCTAAGTGAAAAATTTTGCTTCCCATCTTGAAATTGCCCTGGCGTAACCATTATCTTCTTGAAGCATTAATCTATATATGTACTCAGATACACCTCTCTTCCATCGTTTGCATAAAAAAAAATGCTGTTTCATTTTCCAGCTTCAAATGATGCATATTTTGGACAAATGTTGTCTTCCAGTTTGCAATTTATTGTAACAGTCGTCCTTAGTGTTTCACTTAGGAAAATATTTAACAATTATGTTTAAAAGAATCATTATATATTTCATTAAAAGAAAATAAAAATCTGTTTTGAAGACTGTTTAGAAGTCTATCATAAGCAAATACACATACACACATAATATATACTTACACATTTCATATATATTCATGAGCATATGTAAGCATGTGTATATAAAAGTATATACCATACTTAGTGTATATATGTATTTGTATATATATGTGTATATATGTATATATCTCACATCTATGATTAAATTATCAAAAATTTCCAGAGATCTCCTGGTTATCATGTTGTCCAAAAAATATAATTCTAAAGGTTTTCCTGAAGAAATTTAAGTGTCAGTAATATCACTGAAGAGAAAATGATGGTCTACAGCTAATAAAATCTCATATTGAGATTATTGATTGATCTCAAGGCATACCAAAACATTCTTGAATGATTTTTAAAAGATTCTAAAATAAGTGAGGAAGTTATATTCACCTTTGATCGAGTGACTTTGCAGTGAAGGACTGTCACAGTTTAAGGAACAATCACAACACCAGTAATGTGATAAGTAACAACTGTGACTGATTGTGTATAAATCATATTCCAGGCACTCTGTGAGCACTTAGCATATATTAATTCCGTTAAAGCTAAATAATTCTATAAGCATGTTCTATTGCTATTTTTTAAATGATAAATTGAGGCTTGGAGAGGTTAACTAGTATCTACGACATCATATTCCCAATAGAAGGCAGAACTGGAATTGGAATTCAAAACTTAAATACACCAAATGTTAAAGTTTATGCCTTTATCATTACACTATATTCTCTTACAGCTAATTATGATTAATGTGGCCCAAACTGGACACCATGCACATGCACATGCACAGACACACACACACAGTTATTACGGTACTTTCACTTCATATAGTTAATGACATTGGAAAGTGCACTGGGTTACATAAAGGTGGTAAAGCTTGTTGCTGAAAGATGAAAAGATTAGAGGATTTATAAACTATCAAAATTTTAGTGGAGAGTTGAAACTGTGACTTCATTATTTGTTACATCTGCCATTACTGTCATCACCAGCACCTTCCCATCATCGTTACTAAAATCATGAGCACAATAACCAGTTCCTGTCATGTGAACACTCACCTGCTTCATTTCACTCTGGCCATACAATAACCCTGTGATCACCATTTTCTGGATGAGAAAATCAAGTTCAGAAGAGGTTAAAGACTACTTAGCAGCTGATGGAGACAGATTCCACACTGGGTGTGAAAGGAAATTAACAATAGAGCAGAACACTACAATCTCCCTCCCTGGGTCAGACCCTCTATTTATAGGGCAGGTTCCTTGCCTCTAACTCACAAGAATACACTCAGAAAGGTTTGTAATATTTTCACTTGATTGTCTTGAACATCTCGGGGCTTGACTGCAAAGGTATTTTTTCTCTGCTCTTCACTTTACCTCGCTTTGACTTCCTATCTTAAAAACACAATTACTAATATGTTTAATGGATGGGGCATCCTGACAGGAGATGTGTCCCAGTGCTGAATAAGCAATTTCAATAACAAGAAGAATGACGATTTCTCTCTTGCCGAAGAAAAATAGCTCTATCTCATCTCACTTCCAAACGGTAGAACTCACTCACTCACTGGTAGTACTTTCATATAATTGTGTACCAAGCATATATTCTGTGCTCTGGATACTACCCCACTGAAGTCCTTCTGTCTGAAGATATTTTTCTTGTTACCTCATCAACCACAACTGAAATTCATTTCAATAAACATCATTTTCCTCACTTCCATGGCGGCAAGCAATGTAGTCATCCTTCACACATACTTATGCTTCTCCAAGTATATTCACAAACATGGTGAGATATGGTGTCTCCTGACTGAGCTGGACAAATGTTAGCTGATTCAATGTGTTGCAGGAGTTGTAGGAGAAAAAGCTCAAGTAAAAGTCTGCATAAAGGAAAAAGGCCAGGGATGTTTTTCATACTACCAAGAAAGAAGATGCTAATTGCATGAAACCAACATTTCACAAATCCCTTGCTGTAGCAGAAGTTTAGAGAATAAAAATTCACTATCAAGAAAAGTGAAGGTTTTAAACACTGTAAATGGGTCACAACTAAATACAAGTGACTTGTCAAAATTGGGTGTTACCTTCGTATCTCTCATGAAGAAATACAAAATGCAAATTTGCAATTGTATGTAATTTAGCACATGTGTTCTGGTGAAAGACTTGTCAAACATACAGTGGAAACTTATCTATCCAAAAAACACACCATCCATCTAGATGTGAGTGACATGGTGTCTGCATCTTTACACATGTATACACAGCATATCTATATATGTAATACTGGATTCTCCTGTGCAAGGATACAGAAAAACTCAATGACTGAAAAATAATGATAATATTATATGAGAAAGAATTGATTTGTTGTTTAATTCTCAAATGTCTGAAATTAAAGTGTTGCTGTTTTAAAATGTGTAGAAAGTACTGAAGAACACCTAATCTAAACATAAATGATACATGATGTGATATATGACATTCATATATCAAAATCCAAGATGAGGTTTTTCAGAGAAAAGTTGATTTAGGTTACATATAACAAATATTACATCTATGTCCATAGGGAGGACCATGTATATTCTTAAAAAACATATAATGCAATACAATATAATATAATAATAATTAGTAACAGGGTTATAATGTTAGATAATATACAATTAATGTCAATCATAATATGTAAATATTGTATATTTAAAATAATATAAAATATGTAAAATATTAGCTAAAAATATATATTATTCTTGATTTGGCTTTTTACTATTTTATACTTACAAAACTCTTTGCTCTTGGAAAGAAAAAAGGCCATAGAAAAATTGTGATATATTTTCTCCAATTAAAAAGACACAACATATTTCTCAGCAATTAAACCTAATAATGACTAGAGATAAAATTTCAACTGTTAATTGATTAAGCTAATTGTTTGTAATAAAGGAAAAAAAAAACCCTCCAAGCAGGTTTCAGAATTAATTTATGTTTTTAAATGAGCAAGAAGTTTATAAGTAGAATGCCTTAAAGAAACATTCCCTTAAGGAGAAAACAGTATTACAAGATAAAATTCAATTACAAGAAGTGTATTGATGTTTTTCTCTAAGTATATTCTCTTAATCGCTTACATTAGCATTAATTTAATTTCATTACAAAATATTGGCTTTTAATAGTGCGTACGAACTTGACCACAGATAAATTGGGGGAATCACATCTCAGTAAATATTTGTTTTATCTAGCAAAAGGGAGGCAGGTTCATAGGCAAGCCAAATATGCTAATCCTCAAGGAAAGACCTTAATAATAATCATGGGAATAGCTAACAACCATTTTTAATTCTTACAACTTTGAATGGAGCTGGGTATGAACACAAAATGTATATTTCTCTCCACCAGAACGCATTGCTCAAGATGAGATTAACTTTCTTAGAAAGGAAAAACACGCTTGTGGTCACAAATAATTCTGAACCTAGCTTTGCTGTTTGCTAGCCGTGGGCCAGTCTCCTCCTCAGGTTAGAAAGAACCAGAGGGCCCACACTGAAAGGCAGGGCAGCATCAGGCTCACAGCTGTATTTTATATAAATTGCATAATATTTTACATTTTTTGAACCCTACAGAAAAAGGAAACAATAGATTTCATGTTAAAAGAGAGAGAGAGAGAGAAACACCGAGTAGGGGAGAGTGGGGAGAGTAAGAGCACTGTTTTTTTCAGAGAAACATGGCAAAATGGGTGAAGGTGAGTTTTCTCTGCTGTCTTTCTGTAGGCTTGTCTCTTTCAGTTCCTCCTGGTCCCCTCCATTATTCAACACTGAAGCCAAGAGCCAGTCGCCATTTTTCATTTTACTGGTAATGAAAATTTTAATTGTAGAAAAATACTCTCTGTACTGCTGGTTCTATCAAAGGGAGCAAGCACTTAGTTTCAACACCTCCTGGGCAGCTGCAGGCTGTGTCTTCCTAACTGCACCATTTAAATAAATCTTTTGTTTTGTGATTCCAGGTCCAAGCCACACTGACTTAAAGCTTGAGGCCTTTTATGCTAACTCATGGCTAACTCTAGCTCCTCAAGTCAACAAAATCACCCTTATTGCGTTTCCACAGAAGAGGCTGGCCATTTCCGTTTAGCCAAATTCATTCAAATTTTCATGGGATCCGTATGGAAAGGCAGGAAAAACCCAACATCTTGTACAGAGAAACCCCACATCAGCTTAAGTGCAAAGAGTTTACTCATAGCCTGGATCTACCAAGCCAGGAACTCAAGAGATAGGCCCTTTTCCTGCTGTGTTTATTTCTTCCATCTGGCTTCCTGCTTTTCTCCTGCTTCCTGAGGTTTATACTCACTGCCCAAGAAGACATCCTTCAGCGCAGCCACAAGGCAACAAAGGGCTCAGCTGACTGTTGTCTAAGAGCAGACTGCCCTGTGTAAGATGCGCTGAGCAGTGAAACAAACAAGGGTTTCCATTCAAGTCTCAGATTGAATGTCTTGAAATCTAATTTCCAGAATGAAAGACTCTTCTTTGGTAGTAATGCACTTCTCATGAGGACAATCTGATGCAGTCAGCTAAAGTTTTGAAAACTGGAAGGAATTGTTTATTAAATGATAATTACAGTTTTCACCATTGAGAATTGCTGGCTAGTTTTAAAACGTCTTTTCTAAGTCAATATTTACAAAATGCCCAGCGTTGTGAGAAACATATAGTCTTTCTCCCTGAGAGTGACTGGAGGTATTACCTGAAAATGACTCTGCCATCCCCCACCCAGCACCGACTTTTCAGAGAATCTTGCGTGGGATGGACCATAGTATCATTCTCTTCTACACGTAAGGACAGCTTGTGTTCAAAATTGGAATCAGAGCTAAGCAGTGACTTCCTTGCTGGAAATTATTCCAGGACTGTCCCTGGCCCTCTGCCGTATTCTCTTCCCTGGCTGACAAGTAACCATAGCATCTCTCATCACGATGCCCTTCCGCTGGATGCTTCAAAGGAAACAGAATCAACAGAGGACAAATGCTGGGAACGGCACAGGAGGAGCACAAAAAGGGGTGATGACCACTACTGCAAGTCGTTGTCCCTAGGCAATTGCTTTTGTCACGCCATTTATCTGCCTAGAAGCATCGAGGGGTTCCTATTGCCAGAGCATTGTGTCTACAGAAGTGAGGATGCTATTGAAACATGTGGACCTTATGGTCACATCTGTTTTCATGATCTCATGGCTTACAATTCATTCCTAAGAACTCTGGGCTCCCACATCATTCCCAAGTCAAATCAAAGATGATTTCTCTCAACCAAGATGGTTAGACATCTGAAGACAGGACGTGCCTATTACTTTTGAAAATCAGAGGAATCCTTTTCAACATTCTGATCGAAGAACCTGAAGAAGCAGCAAACACAGCTTCAGAAATCCATATTTCATAACAGCTAAAATGACAAGCTTTTTTCCTACCCCCCAGGTCAGATGCATAAACCACTCGGAAATAAAATATGAATAAAATAAAATCAGAAAGACAAGGGGGAAGTGGAAGGATATGCATGCTTTGTAAGAAATTAAAATGGAATTGAGGTGGCCTAAAAACCCTACTACTACTTTCATTTCTTCTTTCCTATTTCAACTGCTCTACCTATGGTTCTCCACACAAGCTGACATAAAGATAATTCTAAACGCATCGGTTACCTTCTAGCAGAATAACCATATGTTACTCATGAAACACCTTAGAATTTCTCACAGGTGTAGGCAGGACCACAATAGCTAATATTAAAGAGCCTCTATCTTTTAGTAATTTTATTTTTCTTGGAATGCCTTACTCAAGACCAAAATTTGATGAACTTTTAAAAATTGATGTCAACATAAATTGTTTGAATGGTTTTCTAAGTTGGTTCAGAAAAGGGAGTGCTCAGACTCAGAGGCTACACCTGCCATGAATGGATGGTATGCCTACTTCAGTAAGTGTTCAAAGAACAATGAGAAATAGAGAATGTTTCTCTCCAGTGCTAATAGCAGGTGAGTTGTTAAAAATGATATTAACAACCACTAATAAACATTAAGCACAGCTAATGCACCAAATGCTTTATATATGCTCTGATTTACTCATTGGATCAGCCCTATTGTAAGGTAGCTGACAGATGCCCATTTTATAGATGAATAACTGAGGCTCTGTGGGTAAGAAACAGGTTTAAAGTCACTGAGCGAATAAGTGCATGGAAGTAGAGTCTGAATTCAGGTGAACTAACTCCATCCCCCCACTTTTAAGGCTTATACCACGTGGTTCTGTTCTTAGAGTAGTTCTGTGACTATAGTGCAATTATAAAGATTTTATGTCACATATATTTCACCATTCTTGGAAAATAGAATGTGACCAATAAATGTTTACTTTCTTTCCCTTATTATTTCACATATTAAGTACCTGAAGCATTATACAGCTGTCCAAAGATACACTACCAGGCAACAGAATAGCCAAATCTATCTCCGGAATCATGAGTGCCCCACAGCTTCTACCCCTTAGTAATTCCTAAGACTTTAGACTCTTCAGGGATCAACCTGCATTTGCACCATGGCTATTATCCTGATTGATGCACTTATATCTTATATCTATAATAATTATTGGAGACCTATCTCTACTCCTGTAGTTACAAAGGACCTTGGGACTGAATTCTGTGTGTGTGTCTCTCTCTCCAGACAGATACAGAACTTTCAAACATGATCTCAACTTCTCCCTTCCCTCTTCCTGAGGCAGCAGATTCAGCAAAAGTTATAGATGTTCTTAGAAATGACACAGCCGCATTTGAGGGGAAAGCCCAGCCTTGTCCAAAAATTAAGAAGAGCCATCAGCCAGGAACATCCATATGGATTTGTTTGATGGAGAAACTTTTTTTTTTTTTTAGGTAAAAATACTAACATTTTGGGCTATCTCTGCTTTGGAGCTCAGCTACTCCCCTAATCCACAATCACAAATGTAAAAAGCACACAAAGTGTATAGAAGTGTATTTGTATTGGACAACTTGTATTTTATCTAATTCTTTCATATAGCTGTAGCCAGATCTAGGGTCCAAAGACTCAGAATTATATTCTCCAATAATTTATATCTTATTTTTTTTTAATTTCTGTGGAGGGAGACGTATCTAATTATGGAAATGACATGCAATATAAAGATGATGTGACCTTTTTACATACTTTTCTTTTAATGAATGTGTAGGATCAGAATTACAAAATAAACCCTAACCTTTTAAGAGCCAACAGTCCATTTTCAGTTTTCAGGGAATAAAATGCAC
The DNA here is from genome assembly GCF_964662115.1 of Mustela nivalis. Classification (NCBI taxonomy): domain Eukaryota; kingdom Metazoa; phylum Chordata; class Mammalia; order Carnivora; family Mustelidae; genus Mustela; species Mustela nivalis. The sequence goes on from NC_139030.1 coordinate 80,049,790, forward strand.
TGGAAGGAATTTGGGGGAAGTTATAAACTGCCTCAGCTTTTTATTTTTAAAAGTAAGAATGCTAGTGTTTATGATAATCTGGTTATGTTCGGTCAATGAAATATAGCCTATTCTTATAATAAAATTATATAAGTACATCTAAAGCTCTGTCATTTAAAGATTTATGTTCATAAAATTTCCTTGAATTTTAAAAAAAAAATTGAGAAAATTGAGTCCCACAGCTCTAGAAAAATATAAACTACTGTCAGCAGAATAATTCAGGGAGCAGTGCCGCATTTGACATTGGTGGTAAGACCAGGTCTATGAATGACTAGCAACCCCTTGACAGTGTAAGAAAACCCCAGAATCAACCCACACACTTATACTCTATTAGTACTATCTTCTAAGGCAGGGCCTTTTTTCCCCATACTTTTAAATCTGAGCAAACTTTTTTTTTTTCAAGATTTTATTTATTTATTTGACAGAGATTACAAGCAGGCAGAGAGGCAGGCAGAGAGAGCGGGGTGGGGAGGGTGGGGGGGGTGGGGAGCAGGCTCCCTGCTGAGCAGAGAACCCAATATGTGGCTCCATCCCAGGACCCTGAGATCATGACCTGAGCTGAAGGCAGAGGCTTAACCCCCTGAGTCACCCAGATAGCCCTCTGAGCAACCTTTTAATCTCTGACAAAGAAATCTTTGGTTAATGGGGGAGACACTTATTTTGTCAAACTTCATAACAAATCTTAGAGGCCTCCAATAACCTTTGGACTGGAGCACTGGAGCTCATGAGCGGCTATACTGTTGAAGCCAAAGGCTCACTCATGACTTATAAGACCAGGGAAAAGCTAAGAAGTAAACTGGACATTGCAATACATCAAATACAATGCTAGCTGCTCTGTAGAGCACCTCATCTCATGTCTCCATTTATAGTCACTAAAATAGTGTTGAGTATCTCTCCGTGTTACAGGTGTGGAAATGGAGATTGCAGAGTTGGGTGGTGAAGGACAGAAAGTTTTGAGCCAAGGCTGAGTAATTCCACACCAAAGCATTCTTGAGAATTAGAAGAAAAGTTCAATAATAAAATTGATTAGAAAAAAAAAAAATTAGGGGAGCCTGAGTGGCTCACCCTTTAAGCATCTGCCTTCAGCTCAGGTCATGACCCCAGGGTCCTGGAATCAAGCCCCACATCAGTCTCCCTGCTCAGTGGGAAAACTGCTTCTCCCTCTCCCTCTGCTACTCCCCCTGCTTATATTCCCTTTCTGGCTGTCTCTCTTTCTCTGTCAAATAAATAAATAAACTCTAAAAAAAAAAAAATTAAAACCATTAGAAACCCCAGTCTGAAAGCAAAAATGTATTATCAATGTGTTTGCAATATATAAATATTGTTTTAAATTACATTAGACAGTCAATGGAATTACTTAATTTGATATAATTATCATATGCCTTAATGGACATTGTAAAGAAAATTAAAAAAATAAAAATACCCAGGCACTCACTATATCATATATACAACATTTAATGCACAGCTCCTCACTCGTTAGATTTTATTTCTATGGTCATGATTTCAGTTTATACAGTATTGCTAATATTTTCTTTTCTACTTTTTTTTTTCTAAAATAAGTACTTGCTTTTTTAAGACATTCCTCTAAAATGAGAACATGCCTCCAAAAACAATTGCAATGGTGTCCATACTTGCAGCCTACATTTTTCCCTGAATACAACTTGCCAAGTTTCTCATACAATATATTTAATATCTTTCTCTTAGCTGGGACAGAAATAAAATAATTTATTCATTGTCCTTTGAGGATCGAGCAATGATAACAAAACCAATGATGTTGTCAAATCTATTTTATCATAAATTGCCATTATCCTATACTCTTTAGAACTATAATTACAGTTCATCTTAATTACTACCATTTTTCAGATAAGGCATCTGAGTCAGAGAGGTTAAATAATTTGTCCATGGAATTCAGCAAGGGGATAATTGAGCTAGGATTAAACCTAGAGAGTCTGCACATCTGCACATTTATATCCAATCATACCATGTTCATGAGCAATGCATTTCATAAATAAGTATATTCTGGGAGGGACTCCTCTGGGTCTCCCTTGCTTATATTTCATACCTATCATGCAATTCAAAAATATATAGTATTCTGGAAAGAAACAAATGTTCTTTATTTGCATTTGCACTCATTTAACAAAATTCTACAAATTAAATAAAAGGTTGCCTTCTTCCCATGAAATTTTAGAAAAAGGTCTAAAAGAACTTGACCTTTGAATATGGAAGCCATTAATTTTTTCCAAGTTTTGTGAAGAGCAATGGAAACTCTTTCACCCTTAGTAAACAACGACTAATGAAAATCGTTAATGTAACCTATGTGTGTTGTGAAAAAAACACATCTTGCCAAGTGATAGGAGAAAGTAGTCATGGATAATCATTCGTCTCGTGATAGAAAATAGTTCCACGTCATTTCTCTTGTTAGCCCGGAAGAATGGAGTTGTGCCCCTCACTTTGTTAAACAAGGTCTCTTCTAAAATCAGCATTTTATTACAAATATAACTTCCAGCTTATAACCCTTTCCAGTTCTCTGAATCCTGATGACCCCTGTGCCCTTGAGAAACATCAACAAATCTTCAGGACACCCCCAATGGGACCAAAGAGAATCTCGGGTTCTCTCTCCACATATCACTCCCAGGAGAATCTGCAAAGAGATCAGACTCAGGATATGAGATGTAACATGCTCCCCTTCTCAACTGACTAACTGCAAACATAGAGAGCTTCCTGATCTCAAATAGCAAGATGAGGAAAATCAGGAAAGCAATGACAAGTCAGCATTTATAGTCATAGGACAAAGATTCTGGACTGAGGGTAGGTTTCCATCCCACACTCTGAGCTGATTCACTTTGCACATTTATAGTTTCTCCAAGAATTCTTATCACACCATAACTCACTGCTGCCCTTTGTGCACTCACCAGTAATAACCCCAAGGGGCAGATGTGAACACCAATACTTCCTGTCAAGTATTCCAAGCATACTAACCTTCCCCACTGCCCACCAGAGATTCTAGATAAAGGATTAATTAACAATCTCTCGGACTGCTTTTATGTTAAGTTCCCAACCCATTTCATTTGCAGACACCAGAAAATATAACCCTTCTTAACCGGTCACATCAGGATGCTTTTTAAACCTCCAAATCCATACAACCTAATATATATTCAAAGCCTCAAATTCTCTGCAAGTTACAGTCTCTCAAAGGCATCGGTGTCCTTATCAAAGTCTTGCTAGGAGAAACGGAAGGTTTTCATTTGTCTTTGCATCTCTTTACCCAGTGGCATTCAGAGCACAAAGATAGGACCCAATTCAGGAAAATTAAGAACCCAAGCTTTGTGGCTTCACCTGACTTCCTCAGCCTTAAATGGGTCCTTTGCTCACCACACAGTGAATCTGAGTCTCAGTTCAGTTCAGCAACAGAGCACCTGCTTTGTCATTAACGCCCAAGATTAAGAGGAAACAGAGGACTATCCTTAGGAAGTACAGAATTGGCTGAAGATGTCTTTGGCATTTCAGCCTCCCTGCCAAGGAAGAATGGATGGAAAATAATGCTGCTTGGTGTCCCCAACTGTTCTTGTTTGCCAAGGTTCATTTCTCAAAGAAAACTGAGCTTTCTGACTACCTCTGTGTCTGAACTGACTAACTGCAAACATAGAGAGCTTCCTGATCTCAAATAGCAAGATGAGGAAAATCAGGAAAGCAGTGCACCAATTCTATTACCAAAAAGGTTGCATGACCAGAGCGTGGATGGCAATTTGATTCACAAGTGTCTGTGTCTCCTATCACTGCCTGGAAAAAAATGTAGTCTGCCATTTATTCTTAGCAATAATCCAAGGACGGTGTTTATTTTTCTAAAGAAAATGTTACAAGCAGTCCAAATAAATTTTAGGAAAATTGACTTTAATCCAGATCTCTGTCATTCCAAAACATATAAATAATGGGAATTATTTGATGCTCGCAAAATGATTGTCAAAGCCTACAGTGCGAATTTTAGAGAAAATACTGAAATCATTTTCTGAGGAAGAGATAAACTGAGTTAATAGCACCCCTTTGTGGCAATAGAGGGGTATACAAATGAAAAATAAGACCATTATTTTATAAGGGTCTTTACAATTCTTTTTCCTATAAAATTATATTTATAAAGGCCTGAAGACCCATCTACAAATCTTTTCCTCTGCCATCAGGCAGAGCCACACTAGTATCGTCTGGCTGATTTGGGAACCTGCTATGGTTTTAAAGGTCTCCAAAGGGAAGATTTCATGACCTCTCCCGGTAAAACATTCCAGGATTTTACTCTCAGGCCTCATAAAAATACTTTATACAGCAGCATCCGCCCATTTCCTCTAGTTAAACCTGCCTCTTGGGTTGAGATGAGAAACAGATGGTTTCTAGCCTTTATTCTTTGGCGGCTGTGTATATCGTACGTTAAGGCCATGGAGAGGGAATCATAGCAATAGGAACTCATTGTGGTTTATCTACACATCCTTCCAAGGTAGGACCTGCAAATACCAGGTCCACTGTTCAGGGCAGAGGGTGTGTGTTAAGGGACCAGAAAATGCCAAGCAAAGCTCCTCATCTCAAAAGGGTTTCAGTTTTCCCTTATACATGGGGAATCCCTGTGCCCAGACTCTGCATACTTTCACCAACCTGGCTCTTCAGAGGAAGTGCTCAAACTGGTTTTAAAGGAGAGATTTTGGAATAACAGTACCTACTAAGTTAACCATTTCAAACTTAGCACATCATCTGATGATGTGACAGAACCACATTTTTTCATGTTGCTTTCTTTCAATCTTTTTCTTTTTTTCTCTTTAATATCTAGCATAATTATACCTGAACTGAAGGCTACTTTACATTTCCCTCATTTGAATATTGATTTAAATATTAATGAGTTTTAAAAACGTTATTGAACCCAGCACTTCCCCATGATTTTTCAAAGCCTGCCCGGTACATTCTGGATACCTGTTTTTATAGGATTGACATGGGGACTATGCTAGCTTTTTTCTATTTTCTTTCTTTTTAGTTTTTCCCACTGATTACTATTTTGTTATTGTTGTTACTTTGGGAATAAGGAATGTAGGTTTCTCCTTATATCTCTAGATAAGGTCTGTTTTAATAATCCAGTCAGTGTGGAGACTAGCTTTGTCTTGTATTTTTCCACAGCAGTAAGATTTTAAAGAATATTTTGTTTGTGGTAGGTAAAGACGGTAAGATGCAGACATTTAACTGGGGTCCTTTAATTTTAAAACAATATAATAAATGCCAAATTCACATTCCATAATGGCTTTTTATCTTTTCTCTAAAAAGGAAAAATACAGATTCATGGAAAGTAGTAATTGACACCTATTCTGTAAGTGTAGTGCATGTACTATTTATTATGCTTACAGGTAGATTATACATATTGTAGAAGAACAACCCACTGTTCTTGCCCAAAACCTGAGTGTAAATCAAATATAGGCCATATATTCATTTCATAGTGTGTTGGTATTTATACTTGTCTTTAATCTTATTCTACAACGTTTGTAGTTAAGATATATTCCATCTATTTTAGTCTAAAATTAGCAAACAGAAAACGTGGAGTACCAGTGTGGACACAATGTCTTTTTTTTTTTTTTTTTTTTTTTTAATTCATTCATCTTTAAGCATTGCCCAGCGTGGAACTCAGTACTATCAAAAGATTTCTAGTCCAAGAGCTGTATATTAACGCTGAAGGTCCTCTTCCCCCCTCTAGTGGTGATGAGCGGTACAGTACATCTGTGGTGGGCATTTGCCACTGATTTACACAGGAAAGAGGTAAGTGGACAGGGCTCAAATTCCAGATTTGCCATTGCTAGATGTGAACTTGAGACTTAACCTCACCTTTTGTTTTTCAGTTTTCTCATCAGATATAGAGTAATGATGACAATTTTCAGGATGGTTGTGATGGTCACAAAAGAAAATGTAAAGTCAAGTCTATTTAGGAATTGATCATACAAAAACGGATTTTTTAAAAAAATATATGACATAAGATGCATAATATATTTAATGAGTGGACTTGATCCTGTGGTGGACAGACTACAAGACAGCCTGCTTGGTCCCTCCCTCCTGGTACCTAAAGTATTTAGTATAGATCAACACTGTGCTCCCAGTCCTGAAACAAACTGACATTGTGTGCCATGTGCTTCTCTGAGAAGGTCTTTGCAAGCAGTCTTCTGGCTCAAAATGTTTAGCTTGAATCTAGTCCCAAAGGAACAATCAGATCAAAACTAAGGGTCATTTGGAAAAACAAAACAAAATAAACAAAAACCCAACACCCCCAACAACTTCTAGGCAAAAAATTTCAGCATCTTGAAAAATCACTGAGGCTGATAAATATTCATAATGAAAAAAGACTGGTAAAAAGCCTGAGAACTAAATGTAATTTATGATTTTAGATTGGATCCTGGATTGGGGAAGGGCGTAGTATTGGGGCACTTGTAGAGACTTGAAAATAGGCTTTCTATGAGACCATAGGATTAAATCATTATAGTTTACTTGACTGCTTCACTGAGTGTGATTGTTTAGAAATATGCCCATATGCCCTTAATCTTAGGAGATACATGTTTAAATATTTAGACATAAAGTGCCATGATTAAAAGTGTGTGTGTGTGTGTGTGTGTGTGTGTGTGTGTGTGTATCATTTACTAGGCTCAAGTTCCTTTGAACACAAAAAAGTTTTATCAGCCGCTAAGCATCCATCAGAACGTCTGGTGCTTATCAGATAGGCAATGAGCATTTGCTGTGTGAATGTATGAAAGCAACTTGCAAACTCTGAAGTGCTAATGCTAATTACAGCAAAGGGTCAATGACAGTTAAACTTGGTAGTTACTAGTAATGACAGTTACATAGGCCAGTTATTAGCATTTAGTTGGTGTACAAGATATGGTAAAAGCTAAACAGTGGTTGTGAGGTACAGGCTGGAAAATTTTGTGGCAGATAGGTGATTTTAGAGTATGGAGGCTTTAGAAGGAGGAAAGGATGGTAAAAATAGCCCCAAATTAATTATACCCACAATCTTTTTGCCTGGACCCCAAATGACTGTTTGCAGAGCTGTGGCAAGTAAGGTTATCAAGTCACTATCAGGAAATTTGCAGCCAGCAATATTCTCCAGTGAATCTTTTCCCCTAGCGTCCAGTTACTAATCTGCCCCTGGGAGCAGCTAAGAGGGAAAGGAAAGAAAGATGATGGACAGGAAGAGGAAGGAGGAAAAAGCACGACCTTCTCTATTCCAGACCCTCCCTTCCTTGGCCTCAACCTTGTGGGTCATTTCTCTCCATCTCCATGATGAATATGAAACTGTACCACTCCTTGGGGGGACCTATAAAATCCCTCCGGAATTTTAAAGGAAATAAGGAAAGTCAAAACGCTGCCCCTCCTGGCAGCTTTAGCAAGTGTTTACACACAACTTGTTACACAGTTAACAGTTGTGTTAAGAGTCTCCCTCTCTTGACTCACTCTGAGAAGACAAACAGTATAGCAGGAAGGTAGACTTTCTTTTAAGTCAACATATTAAAGTAGCAAATAGCTCTTTGTCACTGACAGTTATCACAAAGTTTTTTTAAAAAGCTTTTTAAATTCTTTGCCTTTGTATTTAAATTTGGCTCCAGGTGTAGCTTTAGAAAGTCTGTGGGCATGTACCAAGTGCTCAATCACCCAGGAGAAAAGCTCTCATGTGTTTAGGGCACCTGTCCAGCAAATCTGAGGCAAAACAACAGAAAAAAGAGAGAATGCACAGCAGAAAGTTCAGCCTCAATAACCTCAACAAAATGCAAAATTTTGTAAAAAGAAAATTTAAATAAAGTAGAATATATATAGACTGTAATAGTGTGATTTATAATAAGGAATTTATAGTTGGTCTTCATCTCCATTCCGGGCACACTGCTCTTAGAACCCTTGGAATGAATTACCTGCCCGCAGAATTGGAAAGGTGTCTTTCGTTATGTTAATAAGATGACTTTTGGAAAACCAGGAGGATGGAGGCTGGTTGCTGGTGGAGCCAACCACGTGATTAGAGGGTGGGAACTTTTAGTTCCACCCACCTTTGGGGAGGAGAGAGGCCCTGGAGAATGAGTTCAATCATCAATAGCCAATGACTTAATCAATTGGACCTACTTAATGAAGCTTCCATGAAAACCCAAAAGGAGGAAGTTAGGAAAGCTTTCTTCCACAGCTGGGTGACCATGTGAAGATTCATAGAGAAGGGGGTTCTCTGAAAGCATTGGAAGCAATGTGCTCCTTCCCCAGACCTTGCCCTAGGTATCTCCACCATCTAGCCATCCCGATGCATATTCTTTTATAAGGAACCAGTGATGTAGTAGGTAAAAGGTTTCTCTGAGTTCTGTGGGCCACTCCAATCAAGTCCCTGAACCCAAGCAGGGGTTCATAGGAACCTCTGATTTATAGCTGAGTGATAAAATGGAGTTTCCATTATGGCTCCTGAGGTGGGGGCAATCTTGGAGAATGGAGCCCTCCACCAGTGGGATCCGGTGCCACCTGCAGACAAGTTAAAGTTAAAATGTCCAAGTTGAGTTAAGTTGTAGAAGCCCCTGCCGGCATTGGAGAATTGCTTGGTGGTGTGGGGGGAAATATCCCACATAGCAGAACACAACTGATGAACATACATTGTAGCAGGTGTCAGAAGTATAAAGGTAAAACAAGTTTTGTGTTATTTTAAGAGCTAAAATTTCATATTGAACTCTTTGTTGGGAGAGGGCTTCCTAATCACTTCTATTAGAGACCATAAAGGTCTTAATTTCCCCCAGTCCCACTATATGGTATGTCCAAAATATATACTTGTATCATTAATGTTTATCTTTCTAAAGTGGTCCCCATAACATACGCTTCCTCTTTGGGTCAATAAAGCTGCTTTTCTTTTTATTAAAAAATCAATTTTTAGGAATGAATTGAGTAGGTATTTCCCTTTTCCTGTGTATTGCAAGCATTGCGTTATCTTTCTCAATGACACCCAAATTTTAATTCTCTTCTCTAACATTTGTCTCTCATCCTCCACCAACAGGTAAAAATAGTAAATTAATGGAGGTGGGCATGTCTGATGACTATGAGCAGAGCCACCTGTCAAGAGCCCAAATGCTTCTGCAAATGATTACAACAGCTTTACAATCGGATGCTTATCTGTTTCTGCCTTGAGCATTAATTAATTTATTCATTCAATATGTACTCAGACAACTAGCAATTTCTAACTTGAACATATACATCCCAGCCCTGAAAGAGCCTATGATCTAATGTAAACAATTATAATCTATATCTTTGGAATCAAAAGAGATACTCTTTGGAAAAAAGAAAAAAAAAGAGGGGGTCTAATACATTCTAATACATGTATTTATTACATATATAAGCATGACATGTCATAGTCTCCTCTTTGCAATTCCCAATGCACATCTGCAAATTAAACACTCTGATAGTAAAGGAATTTATCTTATCTGACCTTTCCCCAGACAACTTTTCTAGGTAACAGAACAGAAGATTACATGCTTCAGACCACGGTCTCCTTTATACAAAAATAAGGCACACTAAGTATAAAGTACAGGGGAGAAAAAGAAGAAGGAAGATATGCTTGGGAGGGTGGTGGCAGCCTCATGAAATGCAAGAACACAATTGATTCCAGACTTGACCTATTGATAAGTCATGGTTTCCAGGAGCCCAGGATTAGGGAGGGTGTTCCAAGAAGAAGTTCAGTGTTAGGCAAATCCTGGAGGCATCCCTGGGGCATTTGTGAGAAAACCATGGAAGGTAGTGGATGAGCCTGAGATGTACCAGACTGGCTGCTGGGTAATGAAGCTGAACAGAAAGACCAGGACCCCATGATACAGGCCTTGAAATCCATGCAAAGCAGTTACTATTCCATCCTGTAAGCAATGGGCATACTTTACAGAGTTCTGCATTGAGGAGTCAACAAACACAGCACTCTCTTGTGGGTGTGGAGGTTGGATATGGTGACAGGTGGGGGGTGTGAACCGAAGGTGGGAAAAGCATGAACCTGTCGTAAGACTGCATGATCCTTCTGCAAGCCACCTTTGGGTCTAAGAGAGGCCACCACATGAAGCTCTTGGAGTGGCTCCTGCTATCTTGTCCTGCAGCTTCTCTTGTTTCCCCCTAATGCACCACGCACCCTTAAGCACCCTGTACATCTTTGCTCAAACAATGCTAAATGTTAAAAAAAAAAAAAAAAAAAAAAAGCCTACATGTTAAATAATTAAATAATCCATGACTGAAAATAAGCATTTGCATTTAAACGTTCTAGCTTCAAATGTGATTTCATATTCATTATCTCATTTCATATGGGTATAGAAATCAAAATACCTGGCAATTCCATAAGGCCCGGGGAGAGCAAGCATGGGATGTGAAGTGCTTCCCACGTAAGACTTCTCCAAAGTTTCCCTGTTTCATTATTTAGGTGACTATCCAACTAGGGACAACACAGACCCCATTCCTGCCTAGCTGTATCCTGAATGATCAGTGACTGGCTCACGGGGCTTCTCCTGAAAAGTCTCCAGCCTTTCCTATGCAAAGCTGACGGGGTGGGTATGAGGGCTCCTGAGGCTTTCTGGTCCTTCAACTAACTGCCTCATTTCCCAGGAACGAAGTCCTGACTTGCCGCCTTCCAGACTCCATCCCTGTCAAAACAGCTGACGACGAGGGACTATAAGGAGCTCTAATGCAGCATTTACTTTAGAAAACAAGGGCTTTGAAGTGACGGCATGGTTGGTCTCGCCCCGCCCCACCCCGTCTGTTCCCAGGTTCCCCACGCAAGCCGAGAAGTTGGATGAATCTCGGTGAATACATGGTTCGTCTTTCGTGTGCTGTTGGTTAAATCTCCTTGGGTGCTCTAGAAACCGCGTTTAGGGGTGCGTGTGTGAGGGGATACGTTTTCTTCTCAGCGTGTGAAAAGAGTAAGATGTACTCCTCATGCACACACACACACTCGTGCCCACACAGCACACCACCCACACCGTCCATAGGAGAAGGACACAATCAACGAATGACTTCTAGCTTCCTTCCAGGAGCTGCCTTCCCAGCCCCGCCTCTCTCTTGGAGATCCTACTCTTCTTAGGTGGTACTTTGCTCAGCTGAAGTCTAAATTGTATTTGACTCTCTGCTAAATTAGCTTTTAATCTAGAGGCATTCAAAGGCAAGACCTGAAAAAAATCAAAGAATGGTTAAATAAATCAATGAATGGCATTAACAGAAATGAAAGAAAGTGAGTTCTATGAAGAGAGCAAGTTCAGAAGGGCAGCTATTTCTGGTAGAAAAGAAAACAAACACTGAGTAGATAGAACACTGGGCTTACACCTCATGTCCATATAGCCACTACTAGGTATAAGATCTCCAATAGGTAAAACACTCTCTAGCCTCAGTTTTCCCATCAGTGAAGTGGGGATAACGTTATCTACTGCACCTATAGGCTATGGGAATAAAATTAGATAATAAATGATCTTGAACACCATGTCAGGCACATAGTAAGCCCTCAACAAATGCCATATTGGAAGTCTATTTTATTTGAGGACGATGCTTTCAACCAGAAAGATAATGTTTATTTGCAGCATGGAACAAAGAATAACAGTTTGTCCGGCAGGTGAGCTAAGAGTACAAAGTAAAGATTTCTAGGTCTTCTTGAATAAGGCACTCTTAATGTGGGTATTTGTTCTTTTGAGTCAAATGTAGTGTAACTCTGAGCCAACATTAATATAGCCTACACATTTCTTCCTGATCCACATGTAAGTTGAGTTGGAGGTAATTTTACCCACTGGTTAAGGAGACTTCTCTTTTCTGTAAAGAATCTTATGCAATATGTTTCAAATATGTCCATGATGAACAAAAGCAGTCAAGAGGAATCCTGCCATTCAGCCAGACAAGCTCCCTTTGCCAGTTTTCTTTTCAGAATACAATACAGGAAAAAATGACCTCCTTTCCTTGAGGCTCAGACTGGATTTAGGAAATTACAATGCACAGAAGACGTCATAAGTCCTGAGGAAAATAGTTGTATCTCATCATAAATAGTGCATAACATTCAGAAATCCCTGTCTGTGGTTCATTATTCCCTCCCACCCCTAGAAGTACAGGAAGATATATTTAAAAGTTAGACAACCTAAAATTGCAAGACTAAGTCATGAAAATTATCCAAAACAAGTATCATAAAAGATGTTTATTCCTGGTTTCTATAAGTATTACGGTTATTTTGGCAAACAACATATTTTATCTGTCATAACTCAGTGTTTGGTTCAATTATTTTTAAAATCCAAGGTCTGGCTGTAATGTACACTTTGGATGGTAGGTGGCGCTAGGGGTCCACCTAATGTTATGCTACTTTTCCCCAGCTGGCTTGGTCCAGCTTCTTCTGCAGCCTGATAATCATTTCAATAGTTACAGCCTGTGATGGGAAACGTTTCTGTGGACCTCTGCTAACAACTGGCAGCAGAACACAACCGTGGCATTTAGATCTCAAACGAAATTAGCAACCTGGAAAGCTTTAATGGTCCTTCAGTGGCTATCTATCTGTATTCAACTCCAACAAGCTCCACCGTGATACACTGGAAATTGTTCTTTAGACTGAGCCAAAGTTATCACTTTCAAGGGTCAAGTGGACATTTGGAATAAGTCTAGCAGTTAAATATTTTTGACTGCCCCCTGCTTCCGGGGTCTCTATTATCTAATTATTTAATAAAATTGACATGGGATTGGAAACTTGAAAGATCAACTTGAAAACACAAGGAATAAACTCATGGATTTAAAATCTTTAGCTTTACTTTCCTGAATATGTCCATATTATTGCTAGTCTTCGAAACTAGAATGCCTTTGGCATCTGAAGAGGAACAAATGAGGCTACAAAGGTCTGAAAAAAATATAAAGATTCCATTGTCTCTAACTTTGATTAAGAAATACAAAGAGGTACCCCCTGACACCCATGTATCAGGGTGAGACTAGATGCACATTCACTCTGCAAGACAGAATGTGGTTAAAATTCAGGCCTTGAGTGTACATAACAATTTATAATGTGATATCCTGAATGCTTTTTTATTAAAAGGAAAAAAAGGAATTAAAATACAGAACTGTCAGATCAATATGATGGGATAAAATATTATAATAAAACAAAATAATATAATAAAATATCCACACTTTTGGATAAATGCATGTGCATCTAGGAGAACAAGGCACTTAAAACTGCAGTCTGGGTGACTGGCTTGTTCAGTTGGTTAAGTGTCTGCTTTCAGCTCAGGTCATGTTTCCAGGGTCCTTGGATCCAGCCCCACATCGGGCTCCCTGCTCAGGGAGGAGTTTGCTTCTCCCTCTGCCTCTGCCTCTCTCCCTGTCTGTCTCTCATTAATAAATAAAATCTTTAAAAAACAAACAAGCAAAAAACAAAACAAAACAAAATAAAAAACAACTATGGTCTGTGGAAGCTTTAAGTGTTGATGTTGGTAGCAAATTTATCCTGCATCTCCATCTTTTGTCTTGACCCCAGCTGGTAAGGGCTTCCCCTGTAGCCTAAACATTTTCTTTCTGTTCATTCATACTTTCACTCAAACAGGAGAGTAAATAGTATTAGGGGGCAGGTGGCCTTTCTGAAATGGTAACCTTAGTTGGTTTCTACTCGTTTGGCTTCCAAGCCACACATGAGACCTATAAGTTAAGAAGAAATGCCAGTACAGGGCACCTGGGTGGCTCAGGTGTTAAGAAGAAATGCCAGATAGAGACTCCAATCGTATGGTAAATAACCGAGTACCTAATTTCCTATTTGGAAAAGGAATAATGAATATAATTGTATCAAGTGTACTGAGGAGGGGGTGGGAGAAACCAGTCCATCTCAGATGCTGGTAATGAGGAGATCCACTGTCTAGAGAATTTAAAATCTGTAATGAGAGTGGCTAAAAGTCTGTGCTTTTTATTATCACGATGCACCAGTGGTTCTAAACAAGGTCAGTGATACAGGGTGGATGGACCATTCCCTCCATGCCCACCACCTTCAGAACACCACTGATTAAGACAACTCTCCTACTTAGCATTTCCTAGCAAGTAGGGGAGTGAATTTTGGAAGAAGGAAAAGCTATAAGGGAAAAGAGAAGAATGAGTATTTTTCTAGCACTTTGGGTCTGTCCATCCAGAGCTTTCCCTACATATGTTCTCTTCAATCCTCATGATGACAATCACCATCCAGGGCAGATAACACTGCACCCATTTTACAGATAAGAAAACAGATACTGAAGAGTTGAACAATATATTCAAGTTCATCAGTTACTAACTGGTGGATTCAGGACTCTAAAAGAAGTCCATCATCTTTTAAGTAGCTGAGTACCTAAGATCACAGACTGACATTTACCAGGTACTGACCTTGGACAAGGCACTCGAGTACCCACGGAGTACCCACGGTTGGAATGCGGGATGGTAACAGTACCCCACAGGCTAGAACTGTAGAAAGAAAAGCTCCTGGCATAGTTCGCAGCAGAGATGACAATAAATGGCACATGGTTTTTATGATGGAGACCTCATCTAAGGAATCCAAACAATTTTTTTATCTTCTCCATGGGTTAAAGAATGCTGGAGTATATCCGTAAGCTGCTTTTTTACCTGCAGGCCTGATGGGTTAGGTTATAGACTCTGACACTGAGGAGGACGCATGCATGGATCAGGGACTACAGCTGAGTCAGAGGATGGAAACTCACAGCCCCTGTGCCCCCATCCCCACCCCCCTGTGTCAAGTGGTTCATGACTTCTTAGAGAACAACCTCTTGTTTGTTATACCCTGCCTCCTGCCCTAAGGGAAAAAATGACAAGTTATTCTGGGGGGGGAGGAGGCAGGAGTTGGCATAAGAGCACAGGGATAAATTTGTTTAGGTTAATTCTACTCAATAATGGTATTATTGAAAGATGGGTCATGAAACTACTGGTCTTTAAAAGGTGACTCCCAGATATTCTACTCCTTGAAATATACAAAAGTTAACATGGGATGCCTAAATAATATGTCAAATTTCTTAGCTATCCTGCGGTGTATTGTAAAAAGCAATCTGAGAGTAATGCCAGTGTGTCATTACACATATGACTGGATTTGTCTGTTATTTAAAAGCAATCACAAAATTTTGCTTTTTCTTTAAATATGAAATTAATCACAGAGAGTGTCAATGGGTAGTAAAGGCTAACATTCATATAAAGCAATCAGACAGGATTGTTGACAGCACACATAAGAGAATGTATTTCTGTTTTCGTGTTTGGGCACTCGCATTATTTTAACGTACTTTTGCCGTAATACATGGCAATAGATCAATATAAACACTGACATTCTTACTTATAATA
Organism: Mustela nivalis; assembly: GCF_964662115.1. NCBI lineage: Eukaryota > Metazoa > Chordata > Mammalia > Carnivora > Mustelidae > Mustela > Mustela nivalis. The sequence goes on from NC_139030.1 coordinate 80,065,141, forward strand.
TTAATTTATTCCACATGTCACAAGGCTAGATCCAGGCTCTTCAGTAAACATCATTATTCTAACAATTATAATTTCTTTGTAACATAATCTTTGTTAACATAACACCTTATTTTACAATTTGAAGTTAGTACAGATAAACCCTCCTCCAGCGTAATGATGTTGTATTGTAAACATAGCAGGGGTTTCCAAGTACCCCTGTTGGGTTTTACTTATTTGGAAATATATGTCAAATTAAGTTGTATGCAGAATGAAGCAAACAATAGGAGTCATTTTAAATATATTGTATGGCCTGAAGGAAGCTCTGTGGTGGGCAGCTATGTGCTAATGAAGTGAGTTCAATGTTGGGTGCTTGGCTGTGTGTTCTGTCTCTGCTTTTCCTCCATTTCCTTCCTGCACTGTAATCATGAGCATATAATCCAGTCAGCTATGTCAAGTACAAATATAACACAGAATACGCTCTCAGGTCAGGTCTCATAGGAAGAACTGGAATAATCTCAGGGTCTTAACAACAAAAGATTGTTTAACACCTGAGCAAGGCGCGGTAGAGGAGGATCCCTTCATCATGTGAAGCTGGGATGGCACTTGCCCTCCCACCACCTCTCCAGTTCCCTCCCTTCCTAACACCGTTCTCTCCCATCCACCACAAAACTTCAGCTCCTAGACAGAAACCACTTGAAAATGTATATACAACTGATCATATTAACCCTCTTAGTACATAGGTTCTAGGTCTACAAGACTTAAGGCTAGAATAAAGTATGAACAGTCTTGGCAAAATAATGAGTTCTATCCATGCTAACGGTAGCATGGGAATTTTGAAGAGAAAACCCTGTTGAAACTTCTAGATTCTTAAGGTTTATTTTACTTTTTCTACTTGATCCTATGCATGGAAGGTGAGGTTAAATAAGAACATACCATTTAAGGTTACATTATTCAGAGATGTAGGTAGGCGTGGAGAATGTGAAAACAGAATTCCTTTCTATGCCCTTGTTTGAGCATTTATGTCAATATACTCACTCTCACATTGTCTTTCATTTTCCTTATGCTTTCTATGCTCCTAGAAGTTTTATGTGCAAATGTTCTGACTATGTAGAAAACTAAATGAAAGCCCAGAACTCAAAAAACTTACAAAGCCCAGATCCTGAGAAAGAGCAGTGGTCTTCTTAAAGCTTTAAGACAAAGCACTACTGAGGCTGTGGGGGCAAATCAACACATCCCACTGCATTGGAGGTAGGAAACTAAAGACAAGGACAAAATTAGATTGTGAGAAAAACACGTTTTTCAAGGATATATAGAAAGAGACATTTATCAAGAGAGAAATTTTGTCAGCAAAAGATCACTGAGTCTCACACAATATGTTGGCTATTATTGGTATGCCTCAGAATCGGGCACAGCCCTTGTCACAAAATCACATATACTGATCCTTAATCCCTGTCTCTGGATGCTTTACCTTCCTTTTGTCAAGATACCTAAAAAACAATTTTTGACATTCAGGCATGGCCAGAACACATGCTGGACATGTGTCAAGCTTTGGACACCCCAACATTTCTTCCATTACCTACAGAAGCAGGCCAGATGCTTGTGTGCAGACACATCTATGGCATCCATGGGAAAAGAGAACATGCTCTACTCTGCAGCCAGTCAAGGGCTGGCTTTCATTATGTTCCAACAAGGTCATCAAACTACAGGGGGATGTTAGGAGTATGGAAAGAGGCCAGAGCACTGGCACCGAAAGGAATAAACATTTGAGAAATCATCCTGAAGGGGTAAGTTGAAAGGACTTGGGCATGCTCGCCTGACCAACAGCTGGGATAAGGCCTGCCCTAGGTAATGAAGAGGTATCTGTCATGGTGTCAGGGGTCCACAAAATAGGAGATAATGGCTTTGGAGGTGACCGTGAGATTTCTAAAGAGATTTGGGTCTGTCAGCCTTCGCAATGTGTGTCCAAAGGAAATTACAGATGGCCTTTTCCTAACCCTTCCCCGAGATTAAGAATAATCAGAGATAATCCAGTTTCAAAGGATAAACTACCCTCAAGGAGAAGGTGAAGTTTCATTTCAAGGCTTAGGTCACTGTTATTGTGATGCAACTTGTGATATGATGTGATGTGATCACTGCTCTGTGATTCCCTGATTCCACTGTCATTTAACAAATGCAAAGTGTGTACATTCATGAGTGAGGGAGTGTGAGCAAGTATGTATATGTATGTGTAAGTATGAGAGAGCTTGTGTGTCAGAAGGAGCCTACGTGTTTAGAAATGGAAGTGGTGACGTGAGTGTGTACTATAGTGGGAGATATAGGGCTTATCTCTTTCCTTCTCTGAAAAACAAATACAAACACTCTTTGGGAACATTTTTCCAAGGAAAGTTGGCACTTCTGTGGAAACACACTCTAGCTGCTCCATTCCTAAGAGAAAATATGGCTTTCCCAAGACCATGAGCATCAGCTTCTGTCTTACCACCTGCTCCAGAAAGAGTACAGATGGCATCATCACTGATGGAATGGAGGTCACATTCCAAGAGACAGGCTTGCTCCAGGCCAGATACAGAGGAACGACATGAACATCATTTTCTACCATCTATAAAAGTGGTCACACCCTTTATTCTGAACACATGGCTTTCTACTTTACTACAGAAGAAAAAAAGAGAAAGTTACATGCGCTCCAAGTTCAATATGACTTTTATGCCATTTTACTTTTATAACTAAGGAAAGAAAATGGCATTTTTCCTAGCAGGAACAGAAATTCAGTTTAGTTTCAGAAGATTTGTTTTAAGAAAAAGGCCCAGATATGTGGCCACATTGCATTAAAATTCCAAGGAAATATCTTGTCCCATGTCTAGTCTACTTCTTCTGGAGTGAATGAAGAAAGAAAAAAAAATTGTTTTCATCTCTCTGAGTTTCAAATAATATTATACTATAAATGCTTTACAACTTCTTTCCTGAGCATTATATTTTCTCTTACATATTTTGAACATCCAGTCAGATAAGATTACACATTTCTACAAATCCTGGGTCTACTGTGGTTATCTGAGGCCCAAAGATTGCAAAACCAAGCAAACATTATCTTGACCTCTTTTAATACACAAATGCTCATGGTGGACAGTCACTGTTAATAATAATAAGAATTCCTATTCTTATTATTAGGTTCCTCTGTGGCTCAGTGAGTCACAGCTGTCTCTAGATTCTTCAGGGTTTGGGGGGGTGGCCATCATTATTGGCCTAGGCTGTGGGAGGGGGACTCTTGTGGGCACCTCTGTACTTCTTTGCTGGACCAATGTCAAGCACTTCCATATGCCCCTCTTATAATACTTCTTAGAAAGCTCCTACCACAGCATGTAAGGGTATGTCAAAAACTTGCACTGAGGAAATGGGAAACCGATAAGATACGAATAAACAATCTGAAAGAAAACACAATTCCTCCTCTACGAATGGTAATGTCGCTTAACATGGCTAAAATGGCACAGACATCCTAAAGCCAAGTTCCTCAGCTGATAAGCACTGTTGGAATTATTTTAGGGATTAACGATTGCTTCCATTTGTTTGAAAGAAATCATGTGGCTTTTCCATGATTTCCCAGGAAGAAGCAGATTCATCGCCTATCAGGCATGAATGTGTTTAAATAATTGTTGGGAATTCTGGTATCAGAAGAACTGCTTAAGAGGTGATGCGGGTAATTGTCTGATAATGCTAAGCATTCCATATCCAAGTCGGTTTGTGAATATTCACTCTTACAGTCAGCCAGTCGACATGGATTACCAAACAAAGGGCAGTGTCATCCTGGCTGTTACTTAAAGACATATCTCAGTCAAGAGCCCAGGAATTAGGTGAGAGGTGGATCTTCAGTAAGTAGCCACGGACTTTAGTTCAAAGCTGGGTCACAGGGTGCAAGGCAGGGTTCTTCTGAGCCGTGCTGACCTCCTTAGTTCCAGATTATAGGGATAGGCAAACACTACACCAGGTCACAAGCCACAGAGGAGAGTCTCAGAGGCTCGCCTTCTAGTTCAGAGCTGTGACGGTCCATCTACTTTATGGGTACATGCCATGGTTTCTGCAGCTTGTAGGGAAACTAACAGAGTTCAAGCAACGTAAAGGGCTTTCTCATGTTGCTCTATTTGGAAGAATAAAGAGTATCTCATCAGGTGAGCAAACAGTTGATAATGCAAAGACACAAACATTATGTCTTGTTTTTATTCCAGAAGTTTACCCCAAGAACCTCCTTTCATTGAGAGTTAAAGGGGCTTAAGATGAAACAACTATAAAGATAACTAGAAAAAAAATAATGGAAAACAAAAGAAAGAATATAAAACCACTCTGTGATACTGAGAGTAATGTAATAGCAAGATACATGTCCTTAGAAAATCGATTACGTGAATGCAATTTTCTGACAGTCAGCTAAATTTCTTTCCTTTCTGTATCCAGCTTTTTAAACTTTAAATTTGGCAAATGTAACATTTTTGAAATGGCTTTAAATCAACTGAAGTGGCAGTTTATCTTAGTGAGGTTAATTGTGTTATTTATTAATCCATTATCTTATCGTTTCTACTTATTTTTTTGCCCAAAAAGTGTTTGAGCTGGATACGTCAAGTTATGAAAGCATTTAACATTTTAAATTAAGACACAAGGAATTCTAAATGACACTTGAGATGTCCTTGAGAGAGACCTCTCATCTCTCCATGTTTATAGATGTCGCATATATTCATAAATCAAATCCTGTGCATATTTAAGCCAGACCAAAATACTAAAAAGCACCATGTCCCTCATTAGAAAAAAAAATGCAATTATTCTGCTTAGTTATGTTTTTAAAATAGCTTGACATTTTAAATAATTGATGAATATGTAATTTGCTAATCAGTAATGGACAGTTCCCATGGAGGTACCATCGCTAGGTTCATAATTTACTATTTCAGAAGAGTTTTATGAATACAAAGATTAAAGCCGGGAAGCAGAGAGAAATCACTCCAGGATGACATTATCCTATTTAACACCCATAATACTTAACAGTAACAACAATTAAGCTTCACAAATTAAGAAGATGTACTGAATTGTTATTGGGTGAGTTACAGATAGACATTTATGTTTCATGATTTTCCCCATACTGAATCCCCATAGACAACCATGTACCCAAATGAACATCAGAGCAACATACTGTTCCTGTAAAGGATTAAATGATATTTTAGTTTATGCCTTTATTTCTTTACTCTTTTCTCCAAGTGATAATAGAAAACTTATTTACCATGCATGAACACTTACATTCTCTTTCTGAGAACATTTCTGGTGTTGAGATAAGAGAGGAAAGTCATTTATTTATAGATCGCCTTATTAGTCTACAGCTTTTGGTAAATATCTAGGTTATCTGGTTGGTCAATTTGTCTTTATGGCCTAAGGAAGAAGACTAGCTGCCGTGTTCAATCCGGATGAGTTGGTATATGAATATTTATAAGGACATCGAGATTCACAGTGTCTTACAATCATGCTCCAAGCTAAATAAAAATAAAAGCAGAATGGCCACAAATATTACAGTATAATAGGATAAGAGGTAAAAGGTATGTACAAATTCATTGACAACATCTGTGCAAGTGTTGTAGACAAAACATTTAAAAAGAAATCTACACAAAACAAAGTAGGTAAATTTATCAAAGGTTGATAAATTTTCAGAGACAGTATAAAAGTACACAAAACATGGAAGAGAGAAAGAATCGTTAAAAAAATAACCGCGAAGCCAATACATACAGTACAAGTTTACTACATTCATATTACAGAATGATGGGAACCAGAGACAGAAAAAACGATTTGGTAACAAACAGCAAAGAAAGTTTCACCGGTCACAGAGAAGAAAGACTGTCCTTTTTGGATGAGAACACAGACTGTCATGACTAGCCCCTCCACCCATACACACATAGAAAAATAAAAGCAAATGCAAAAGTTGTCTACAGCAACACACGACAGACAGAGGTGAAGCGTTTGGCATGTTGCATCACAGGAAGTCAATCACGATTGGCTAACGATGATGGTACCTGGCTCTGTTGCGGGTCACCAGCTTGCCTGAGAGGAGTGACCGATGGCGGGGGCACACCTGACGTGGAGGCAGAACGGCCCAATTTGCAGCTGACTTTCGGTTCTGTGAACAGGGGGAGAAGGCAGAGCATTAGCTGAAGGGCATCGGCCATGACAAACAGTGCTCCGATCCCCGTTCTGCTTTGCAGCATGGTCTTTCAAATCCTCAAATGCTTCTGACGCTTGCTAGTCTTTGGCGGGGGATGGAATGACGTCATCACCACGCAGTCTAAAAGAAGCTTTATTTGCAGTCAGCTTCTAGAAATAAAGAATAAATCACAGAAGTCCAGCTCTTTGTTCCTTCGGACATTTTACCTCACTTAGGGTTAGTTTCTACAGAGTAATTACGAGAGCCAGGGCCCCATTCAGGGAAAAAGCAGGTGACAGAGTCACTCTAGGTACTTTCTTTTTAGATTTGGTCTGTAGGTCCCCTAGGTCCTGAAATGTCTTTGTCACCTTCTCCAAAACTTCTTTCCCTCCGTACTCTCTCTCTTCCTCCCTCCTATTTTTTTTTTTTCTAATTTTGAAATCAGTATCACTGTGCTTGTCCTGAATATTTTTATCATGTTTTCAGTGGAGCATTTCTCTGATTCACTATTCACTTTCAATTTTATAACCACTTTCTAAGACTCTTGCCATTTTTCATAATAACAGTGTTTGGTTGTTTTTTTTTGTTGCTGTTGTTTTTTTTTCCAAATTATAAAGGCATTTCCCCTACCTCTTCTTCCATTTCAGGAGCCCAAATGGGCTGTCCAGGGCATGGACAGGATACTTTGGAGATTAGAATTCGGGGATGGAAAGAGTTCCCTTCATCCAACAAGGTACAGAGAGGATGTTAATTTTCATATATATTTGAAGATATTTGATAAGAGAAGAAAAAAGTCATACAATGAAAATTGACACCATGCTTTTGTTTAATATTAACTGTTACTTTTTCAGTGTTGGGTATGTTCCATCTTCTAACTGGACTACATTTAAATTATTTCTAATTCTAAGGTTACGCTATAGAGTTATAGCATTAGCTATAAAGATTGCCTGTGTTTATGTGTGTGTGTGTGTGTGTGTGTGTGTGTGTAACTTCCCGGCTAACCCCCATAATCTCTCTGCTCAAAACTCTGGGTAGCTCAGTTGGTTAAGCATCTGAGTTCAGCTCAGGATATGATCTCAGGGTCCTGTGTAGGTTATGAGCTCAGTGGGGCAGTTGCTTGTCCCTCTGCCCCTCCCCCAACTTGTGTTCTCTCTCGCGCTCTCTCAGATAAAAAAAAAATTAAAAAAAATCTTAAAAAAGACTAACTTGAACACAATGGAATGAGCTTCCTAGATTACTTTAAAGCCCTCTACCTTGTTCAAAATTTTCCCTTTACCCCATATTTCATATGATAAACACTTCAAACACACCCGACTAATTTTCAAAGGCTTCCTGTGATGTAGCTTCATCTGATCAGATCCACTCTCTTTGCACTGTTTTGCTGTTCAAAACACATGCGACTATCTCCTCTCTCAGCTTCTGCATTCAGTCCTGCCTCTGTCCGTCACCTCACGGTGTGCCCTTGTATGGACTTTCATCAGACTAAGTCTTACCCATTTCCAAAGACCAACTTCAGCGCGTCCTTCCTATCGTCACGCATCCCTCTTCCGAGACCACCTGACCACTTACACCGTGTTTGTCGTGCTCGCTGCAGCTTTGAGCACTTATGTTGGTGGGGACCACAGAATACGTGTTCAATTAATACGTACTTTTCTTTAGCTGAAAACACTCAATTTAACCTAGAAAAGGTCAAGGCAAGTCCTAAAATAAGTGAAGGCAATGAAGATAATGTGGAATATGCTGTAATGCCTGGGTTCAAATCCTAGCCCTCCGACTTGCAAAGGCAGTGATTCTCATTCAAAGGCTTGTGACCTTCTAGGTCCATTTTAGAGGAGGCACGAAGTTTGAAAACTCTCCTTTCCTTGGTTTTATGTAGATGATTCTAGTATCTACTCACCTACTTTATTTATCTATTTAATAGGCTCCACACCCATGTGGGACTTGAACTCGTGACCCTGACATCAAGAGTCACAAGCTCCACTGATTGAGCCAGCCAGGCATCCCCACTCACCCACTCTTGAAAGGTGTTTAAATATAACAGTATTATACAATGACATAAACTATCCCTGTAATTTAGAAATTAAGTTCATTTCTCAGGAAGCATAAATTTTGCATACCTTAGCATATCACCTTTTGTTATATAAAGCAACACGTGAAGCATCCATCAGAATCCTGGTTGACATGTTTTTATAATAAGGCCAATGTTTCTATATGTATCCCCTTACTGTGGTAACACGTTTAGTCACTTGGAGTCAGAAAATTCAGTATCTTTCCCTAAGAAAGGATGGCAAATAATATTTCTTTACTTAAGGTCCTTTTCAAGTTTATGTTAAGGAGATTATCTGATGAGTGAAGGCCTTTTACATTATCCAGTATACCTAGGGATTAATTTCTCCTGTTAGGTTTCCAGTCAGATTTTGACTTAGCCAGCCTCTTTCGAACATAGACACTGATATCTCTAATGAACAGACTGAGATGTACCAAAATCCATGCAAACTCCCCATTTCATTATGACCTGGAAAGGTCTTTCCTTACTCCGTTGGACAGCAATCCAGAGCATGTCCCAGCTCATCAAGCCCTCTTGGGTATTCCAGTATGAGCCATTAAATCTCCATTACACACAGAAGATTGCTCTACTAGCCAACTACCCTGTGGGCTAACTCTAACGTTGAGGTTACATTGGAGTCAACTGTTCAATCCCAACGTGGCTCCTATGGGTTATGATTCTACCTACAGCAGCAGACTAACACTACGACCATTAAGTTCATTATGCACACGTGCTTACACAGGCAAACAGAAACATACACACACACTGTGTAACACTGCCGCTAAATGGTGTGTTTTTTTAAACAATTTTTAAATTTAATTTTTAAAATTCTGAGGGTTGGGTTTATCTTTATCTCATTCATTCTGCATCTTCTATCAGTTTTTCATGGTTCTTAAACACAGTTCACGTTTATTATGGTATTTATGTAACCAAGTTGGTGAAATGAATCTTTATGATGTTGATGCCGCCAAAGTTCCTTTGACTAAAAGAATTGTCTAAAGAAGTCCCAAAAAATCCTAGAAAAGATTCTGATTATAGCCAAGCCTCACTGAGGTTCTTTCGGGCTGTGACATAGACGTGAAATCGTCCAGCTCACTTACCCTTGGAAATACACTGTGCTTTGAGCCTTAAACAGGAACGCTTAGGAACCATGACACTAAAAACAATAAGTTTTCTTCCTGAATTTTGCTAATATAAAACAAAATTGTCAAGGCTTTTTTTCAAAAACAATGGACGTGTGCCTAAAAAGAGATCTAAGGTAGAACTTTTTTCCCCCAAGAAAAACTCTATTCCATTAAGATATTGATGATGCACTAAAAGGCACCTGTTATCACATTCAAGGAAAACTTCTTGCTTTGTAAACTCGATCATCATCCTAGAAGTAACACTTGATATGGGATATGAAATTTCCCTGACGATCAAGTGTAGAGAGAGTAAGAAGGAATAAGAAAAAGGTAGTGGATTAAGAAAGAGAATCAGAGGGGGAAAGGAAGAACAAAAAAAGAAAGGGGAGGCAGGAAGGGAAAGAGGGTGGAAAGAGAGAAAGAGAAAGAGAAAAAGAGAATAAGAAAGAAAAGAAAAACTTTGTTGAACTTTTTGGCATAAGATATTGATGAGGAAACAGAAGGCTGGCCAAGGACAAAATAAAAGCTGACACCCCACCCCCACTCCTGGGTGGGACATACGTGACATTCTTTAGGAATCTTCCAATAATCTAACGTTAATACCTTGCTAAGAAGGGAAAAGCGACCTTGATAATGGCAAGGCCTTTGGTATCAGGTATCTTGTAGGTCTTTTCTAGCATATGAAAATTCTATTGAAACCTCCCTTTTTCCTCACCTCCCCCAACTCCATAGTACATAACCTGCCACTCCTCACAACACCAGGGTGCGAGCTTTTTCTGCCCACAGGTCCTGTCCCTGTGCTTGAATAAACCACCATTTTGCACCTCTCAAGAGTTCTTTCTTGGTTGCGGCTTCAGCCTCCACCCCACTGAACCTCACCTATTTTCTAGAACTTCATCAGTACTATCCTGGGATGTTTCCAGAGTAATAACTCATGATCATCTTAAAGTTTTTATTAAATAAGTCCCCAGTGGACTGTGTGACTTAATATTTCTTTCTTGTTATTCTTAGTGGGCACAACTTATCACTGTTTTGTTTTGTTTTGTTTTGTTTTGTTTTAAAGAAAGTCATTTCTCAATCATTTCTCATCTTCCCTTTAGGGTGAATTGGATTTCTCTTCAAAATCATGTCCTTGATATTGTTACAGGATCGTCTCCCAGACGGCCCCGCTATTAGGAGTATCAGAGTTCTCTTTGCTTTTAGAAAGCAGACAAATGACTCCTCCACCTCTGCATCTACACAGAACCAGGAGATTAGTGCATTTCAACCAAAGAAAACACTTTCATCTAGCATCAAAGAAATAAAATCCGTCAAACGCAGAGACATATCTTTCCTCTGTCTTATTTATTTTCTAATACACTGTATCTTTCTGTAGTAGCAGAGACATATCATAATTTCCCCAAGTCAGTCATATTGCTGAAAGTTTCTAATCAATAACTTAAGGCTACATAAGAGTCAAGGCTTTTTAAAAATACACCAAAGTGTGCTTATTACAAACTCTACTTTCATTTCTAGGGAAGGCATTTTCTTGGAAATAACATATATTATTTGAGATAAACTGGTGTCTCAGTAATAAAAGACAGTTGTCCCAGGGCTATGTTAAAAGCTCCATGGCTCCCACTTTGTCTTAAAGTTTCTATTGTACATCATAGCAAACATGTAAGGTGCCGTCAAATCCCACATTAAATGTAATTTGCTCTATATATAATTCAAATGCTTTTTTACAGTTTTGTTCAGAAATTATTGGACTGTGAATAATCCAATTGATTCACGAATGGTTATGATTTCTGGACAGTCATCAAGCACACTCAGGAATCCTTGCAGTATTACACCATCTAATCTATAAATTGTTTTCTAATATAATAGAATTGTTTTAGTAATACATTTAACAATTAATTAAGTGGGCCTAATGTCACATTTTGTAGTGATTTAATTAAATATTCATTACTATTAAATCTGGTGGTTTATTTAGGAATTTTGGTGCTACTATTTATTTTTAATATCCAATATTTGTGTAGGTCCTTGAGAAACTCATAGGCTTCGGCATTGTTGGTATGAAACTGAAAAGAGAAAACATCCAATCATGGAAAAAATCTGATCATTGAGAAAAAGTCCAATCATTGCTGTGATGGTTTTGTGCCCGGAGGGAAAAAAAATTGACAGGCCGCAAAAATCTACTCTAAGATAGTAGATATTTTCTCTCCAGTTTTCCTCTCATTGAGTCTTGTGTAGCTTTGAATAAGTATCCAATAATCATGGACCAACGTCCTGGTGTTATCTGCAGGGCCAATGAGTAAAACTGTTGATAAAACTGATTCTTCTTGGAAATATTGAAATTCTGGTGAAAATCTAAAATCCAAAGAAAAGTGAGGTAGAGACACGATGAGTAGAGTTTATGATCCATAGAATGACAAGACCCATTGCATAGAGGAGAAAGGAGTACATGCAGGTAGAGTAAGATGTGCCTGTTGTATTCCTTCTAAGTATCTGAAGAAGTGAGATTTTTTTACCACCTTCCACCTTCTTATCTAGAGAGAATATAAATCATACTGTCTATTGCACAGGAATGCCCTAGACCCTTCAATGCATGGTATGTTTCTTACAGGGAAGCATAGCACACTGTAGCATTAACCATTTTGGGGGTTTTTTTGACAGCCTCTTTTATTTTAATATATAATTTCTGAAACACCCTTAAGATCTTCATCACTTTAGCTGAATACAAAAAGGTGCTTCTGTCTTCAAAAATACTTCATTTCACATTAAAATACAATTACAATATATGTGTATAAAGCAATATACTTAATAAGGAACATATGCCTCTTAAAATCATTACATAAAGAAAATCCATCTACCAAGATATAAATTCAAAAAGACATAACATGATTTGTATCAAGATCAAATGTATATTACCAGGGAGATAGAAATTTCACTTTGTGTTATGATATCAAAAAAAGAATAAACAAAAAAGCAAAAATAGAATAAAATCCTCTCATCACTGATATAAGGAATGAAAACATAACAAAAATAATTTAATCTGTTTCTAAAATGTTATCTTTCACTTTTAAATAACAAAAGGGAAGAAAATAAAGATCCAATTTTATATGTCACCCACCTTATTAATGTAAAAATTCTTTATTTGTAACAAATGAAAATCAATACTAATGACGTCTTCTGTTTATACCATTGGTTTTTGTGCTTTATTTAAGAGCAAGCATCTTGAGACAAAATTTGGTCCAATATCATTTGCTCCTTAGAGCAGGTTCTACTTCAGTAGCCATGGACCTATGCTTCTGTCTTGAACCACTGTCCGTTATAAACATAAAGAATGTGATCTCCAGTAATGGCCATGTTTGTTCACTCTATAGCAAAACAGCTGGAAATCTCCAAGATCCTGGGAGGAGGCGGTGACATGAGGTCAAAACCATTTTCAAAAAAGTACTAAAAAAAAAAAAAAAAAAAAAAAAAGTACTAAATAAGATGTGTGTTGCTTTTCTCAGTGTGTTGACAAATTCACTGAAAGTCTAAAAACAATGCTGGATAAATCTGCTGTTACCTTAGCACATCAAAGCAACAGCACCAATTTCCAGTAATCAGGTATTTTCACTGCCACACAAACTTGAATATTTGGCAGATATTTTCTCAAAAATGAATGAAGTAAGTCGATTGCTTTAAAGAAGACAACTGACAGAATTTGTGGACAATGATAAATCTGAGCTTTCAAGCAGGAACTAAAATTTTAAAAAGCTTGTATGCACCACTGTGAGCTTGACAGCATCCTAATACTTAAAGTCTTCTCTTAGGAGATCAGTGGTAATATTAATTAATGTGCTGTATTGATTTTTGTAATGAAATGTGTCAACATATGGAAGATTTGCATGACTTTGTGAACTGATACTTCCTAAAAGCATGATGTTATAAATCATGCATGGATAAAAGACCCATTTAAACTGCAAGATAGACCAATGGATTTTAATGCAACAGAACATGATGAGTTTATTGATATGTAATTAACCCTTATGAAACTGTTATCCTTTGAGTTTGGGTAGAATATTAAAGGATATACACAACTATATGAAAGAGCTATTAATAAATTCCTCCTTTTTTCAGTTACATATCTATACAAAGCCAGATTTCCTTCATATGTTTTAACGAAGGCAACATATCACAACAGATTGAATCCAAAGCAGATATAAATAAGAATCTATGCTCTATTAAGTCAGACATTAAAGAAAATTACAAACATGTAAAATTATTTTAATCTCTTCACCATTTGTTATAGTTTAAGAAATATGGCTATTTTTCATGAAAGAATGTTATTTATGCTAAGATATAATGGATTTATTATTTTTAAAGAATCATTTTTAAATTTTAAATTTTAATTTCTAATATGATAAGGATTGTTATACTTAACCCATATGTTAAATTTAACCTCCACTCCAGGAGATCTCTTTGGAATTCTCAATAAATTCTAAGAACACAAGGGGTCCTGAGACTGAAGAGTTTGAGAACAGTTATTTATATAAGTCTGCCAGTACCCAAAGAGTTCCCATAAAAAGGTAACTTTTTATGCAATTAATATGCCATTCGAGTAGTAAAAAAAAATGAAACAGAGGAAAATACCATGCTGAAGCACAGAAACATGGGAAAACCTTTGAAAACTTCAAGGGATTTGGGAACAACCAATTTTGAAATGCTGCCCTAAGAAGTTCTCTTTGGCTACGTCCAAGGAACGCTATTACCTGCCTCTGAGACCCAAGGGAAGTCATCCAAATTCTCAGGACACTTTTAAATTACTTACAATAAGAAGCAAGCTCCAAGACTCACCCATTGATTCTTTGACATTCATAAATGAAATCTGTTGGAATAATAATTGAAATGCTCTCAAAAATACTCTTGATCGATCATGAGCTTAGTTTACTAAGGTCACTGTTTTTATTCCTCCTTTCTTTCTTTTTTTTTTAATATTTATTTATTATTTTAGAGAGGCAGGGAGCAAGAGTGGGTAGAGAGCAGGAAGGGGGGGGGGGACAGAGAAGCAGATCTCCTGCTGAGCATGGAGTCTTGTTGTGGGGCTTGATGCCAGGACCCTGAGAAATCAAGTCAGTCATTTAAGCCACTGAGCTATCCAGACGTCCCTTACTCCTTTCTGATCTACTTTCTGTACTTTATTTTTGTAACAGTGTTGTTAGGATTAAGCATATAACAAGTCTGTCATTTGCTAAAATTCTCTAAAATTATTGGTAAAAGTTTTGGCAGTAAATGGTAAAACAGGACAAAAAATATTTCGAAATTCAGTTTAGGAGAGGTAACGGTCATCTGCTATTTTCACCTGTCCAGAATCCATTCACTCTTATTTTTCTGGAATAGCAGTTTGAATTTCCTTTGGAGAGCAACATAACCAGTAATCTCAGTCTTGCATTATGCTCCCTGCTCTGTAGAAATTTGGCTTCTCCCTCTGCCTCTGCCTCTCCTCCCCCTGCCATCCTGCTTTCTCTCAAATAAATAAAATCTTAAAAAAAAAAAAAAAGCTAGGGTAAAGGTGAATTATTTATACACTTCTCATTAATAAAAAAAGCATAGTCTCCCATTTTTTCACTTTTTCCAAGTTTCCAGCAAAAAGACCAAAATTCATTGACCAGACTTCAATGGAATTTACTATTAACAAAACTAAGGAGGGGAAAAATGTAGTGCCTGTTTTGGACAGCAGGTGGGAGTGCTTTGATTTGGTATGTATTCTGGTAAACTGACAAAGCTTCCAGAACTAGTCTCTGTCAATGCCCAGCCTAAGTCAGAAAGAACCTTCTTCTTTGTAATGTCTACTAAGGCTTTTCACAGAAACAGGGCATTCTTTGTGGATGCTGTTGGTGCAGCATACCCACAGGGCTTTTCCAAAGAAAGTCAACTGCTGACAACTGGGAAGCAATGTGGCCGGGGTTGGGGGGCAGGGGACCGACTCCTCTGAGAAAGGCCACAGAGTGGATCCATGCTCCCCACAGGGAAAGGTACAAGGAGCTGTCACTAGAGTCAACCGTACAGCCAGTGCATTGTCACTGTGGTTCTCAAACAGGATTAGTCTATTGAGAGGCAAGTAGGTGATGGTACCTTCTGTGCTATCTGAGTTGTTCATACCTGGTTCACTAGTTTTCCCCAAGAGAATCAGGAAGTACACAGAAATTCAGAATTTTCTCTAATAAGAACGAAATTACTCTCAAGTTGTATTTTTTCTCACCAGTCTTCAGGGTATCTGGATAGTGTACAACATCATGGTCTATGCATATATTTAGCAGAAATCCAGTTTATACTCACACAGAGAGTTATACATAGCATATGATAATAAGTTAGCTGACTCTGCAAATTGGATCACATAAGACCCAAGCTTGAAAGCTGTAAGTGGTTACATGCACACGTGCGCATGCACACACACACACACACACACACACACACACACAGATGTGCACCAATTAGTATCATCAAATTCCTTGACTCCATACTGCTCCCATAACTTAAACCAACCATACTGGTAGAAAAAAAAAATTAGAAAAAGAATATAAATGGTTTAGAGAGAACTCAGCAAACTGCTGCAGAACCAAGTCCAGCATCCCATCGTACTGGGTCGGGGCAAGAATGCCCTTGTGCTGTTTGAAATCGACCCCATCAAAGGCAGATAGAAGGTCTTCGGAGACAGAGGTCATCTGTCATCACCACATACCGCGCTGTTAAACTGATGTTCTCACTGGGAGAAGTTTGCTGAATGAGTAAATAAGGGAACTAAAGAAAAACAAACATACATAATAAATTGCTGCGTTTTTTGTTTTTTGCTTTTTGTTTTTTTCTGGGTGGGGGAAGGGTGACATGCTGGCTCAGGTGTTTGAGAATGAATTTTTAGGTAGCTCAAAACAATCAGTTATAAGTACCTCTCAGTTATAGGAACAGAGGAATTTCATGGACTTCGGAGCAGAGAAACCATTTCCTCTTCGGATTTATGAGGCAGGTTATTTGGGGCAGCGGACTTATCTTCATAATTCTGTTTCCTTTGGTTTAGGATGAGGATACGTTAGCTGACTTGGTAAATCTGATCACACAACCTCCATGTTTAAAATCCATAAATGGCTTCGTGTCATTCTTAGGTAAGACCAGAATCAGCGATGTGTCCAGACGGGCCAAGACCCATCAGGCCCTCGGCTTCCTCGCACCACACCGCGCTCTCATACCTCATCCACCTGACACCGCTGCTCCCGTGTCACCCAGGGGCTGTGTAACACACGCAAGAGGAAGTGCGCTCTACCTCTCATTGGCTTTGCTTACAGATTGTGATTACGTTTTTAACTTTTCTTGTTAACGGCAATCTCCCCCAATGCCACATATGTGTTCAATGCTTGATAACTTCATATCGAAAACAATTAGCTGAATAAATGAATGGATGAACACATTAATGAATTCACAAGCACGGAGATGGAAAGAGGGAAACCCAGTCTAATTAAATCATGGGAAGAGAGCAGTCCTAAGGGTCAGAAGCCTGAAATCTACTTCTTGGCTTGAATCTGCTACATACCAATGGATCTGGGCAATTCACCTGATTTCTCTTGAGTTTCTTTCTTTCTTTCTTTCTTTTTTTAAAGATTTTATTTATTTATTTATTTGACAGAAATCACAAGTAGGCGGAGAGGCAGGCAGAAACAGAGAGAGAGAGAGAGAGAGCAGGAAGCAGGCTCCCCACTGAGCAGAGAGTCGGATGTGGGGCTCCATCCCAGAACTCTGGGATCACGACCTGAGCCGAAGGCAGAGGCTTTAACCCGCTGAGCCACCCAGGAACCCCTCTCTTGAGTTTCTTGAGCGGTTTGGTCACCTAGATAATCAGGTCATAACAACAGGTCACAGATACATAGGTTCTTGTGAAGATCAAATGAGATAGCACTTATGAAAATATTTTAAAAGCTAACACATAGCATATAAATATAAGGTAATATTTTATTTATTTTATTTTTTAAAGATTTATTTATTTGAGAGAGTGTGCACGTGTACACATGAGTTGAGGAGGGGCAGAGGGAGGGGGAGAGAGAGAGAGAGAGAATCTCCAGCAGACTCCCTAGTGAGCATGGTTCCCATTTCAGGGGTTAGTCCCATGACCCTGAAGTCATGACCTGAGCTGAAATCAAGAATCAGACACTCAACCAACTGAGCCACCCAGACGCCCCCCTATAAGGCATTCTTTAAAATGGGTCACAAATGATCCGTAAAAGGGATAAACAAATTCCATAATTCAGCTTATATACAATTTGCAATAATCTCAGAGCACCCTTTGCAATTACATCAAGTTCTATTTTCTTTAAACTTGTATACTTAACTGGAACACAGAAGACCTCAGATGCAATCAGAAAGCAATGTTATTCTATTCACCCCACAAACCAGTTCTAACCTGCTGTGGGGTAGCAGGCAGTCCTTTTTTGTCTTTTGGTTAAACGCTAGGCCAACTTCCAGAAATTTCCTTTTTGTTTTGATAATTCAACTTTTTTCAGTTTCTTCAAGTCAAAAAAAAAAAAAGTCTTATTAGAATAATAATTCAAATGCCTTGTTTTTTACATTAATTACAATTTTGAACTTTGTTTCAAGAGAACGCTTCTCTCTTGGCCCATTTAGCCCTGTTCCTGGCACAGAGGAGACCACATTTCTCTCTACCTCATCTCCAGATGGCTACCCCTAACTTGCCCTTAACTCGGTCTTCCCCACGTCTGCCTTCACAGGGGCTGAGCTAGGAGTAAGGGGTTGAGGTGAGGGAGTAGGAAAGGTTTTCACGGACACCAGCATGAGCTAATGTTTCTCACTCTCTGGTAATAGGAATGGAAAGGTGGTGAATATCCTTCTTCTTGGGGCGTTTTCAAGTGCACCCAGAAGGCCCCCTTGACTGGTTGTCTCTCACCTACTGATCTCCTTGCTGTCTGCCCTCTGTGCTTCCTGTCAGGCACCTTGAGCCATGTCCTTCAGAGTCCCTGCCACTCTGAGCAGTCCCATGACCAAAACCACCCGTAGGTGGCTCTGTGGCTTAATCTGGTCCCCAGGAAACACATCTTTATGCACATCTTTAACACACCATCAGTGGCCAGAGAGTTACCAGCCAGACAACATTCTGCTCTGTGAGCAGCAGCCATTCAGCTAATCTTTTGCACTTTTATTTTATTGTGTCTCCTCAATGACTAAAATCCAGTAGTGAGATTTCCAGGTAGTCCCATCAGTTTCCCTCTCTTGATTACCCACTGGGAAGTTTTCTATCAAAAGTGGAGACTTATCTCTCTCTCATTCTCATTCTCTTTCTCTCTCTCTTTCACTCACACACACATACACACACACACACACACACACACACACACACAGTCTATTCCCCAAGTCTCCCTAAACCTAGTGTCTAGCCTCTCGGACTGCGACCACTTTCCTAGGCTAGAGAGGAGAGTTCACTTAAGGACAACAAAATTCATTTTGATCAATTTTTTTTTTTTTTTTTTGCAAGTTCTGCTTCTGTGGTCTAGCTTTCTGCCTTGCAGTATGAGAGTAATTACCTTGTACCATTTAAAATTATTCTTTTGGGGTGCCTGGGTGGCTCAGGGGTTAAGCCGCTGCCTTCGGCTCAGGTCATGATCTCAGGGTCCGGGGATCGAGTCCTACATCGGGCTCTCTGCTCAGCAGGGAGCCTGCTTCCTCCTCTCTCTCTCTGCCTGCCTCTCTGCCTACTTGTGATCTCTGTCAAATAAATAAATAAAATCATAAAAATAAATAAATAAATAAATAAATAAATAAATAAAATAATTCTTTTGCATGTTATACCCTGTTTATAAAGACACATTCTGGCTATTTAAAAAGGTTAACTCACCCCACGTTCCCCTTTTCTGGTTGGTTTCTAAAAACCGTATCACCAGTATCAGCAGAGATACAAACAAAACAATTTCTCTGGTGATCACAAATTCTAGCAGGCAGAAATCACAGTTTTCCACAGAGAAATAAAAGTGGGCTGTTGGGGATATGACTTACATTGCTCTCTGAAGGCTCTCCAAATGAGAATTCTGCTATGTGTTTACTACTAGAATTAAGAAAGAGCGTTAAACTCTAGAGTGTGAAAATACTGTGCAGAACCTAGCAACGGGATCTGGCCGGTGTTCCCGGAGGAAATAACCAATGCACCCAATTATAACTGAGAAGTAGAGCAGATGTGGAGAGCTGTCTTCTGGTGCCTAAGCCCACGGTACAGAATGACAGGCTGGAGGGTCGTAGACGCTAAAGCCCACAGCTGCTCAGGGCTGCTGGGAGCCAAGCAGGAAGTTAGTCAACATCCTACAGCAAAGCCCAGATTACGGCGGGGGCCTGAACTCTACAGATTGGTTGTTTGTTCTTGCTGCATAGTAAAAATGAGAGAGAACTCATGGTTCCTAGCAACACAAAGCTCAACAGCATAACCACAGCAGTCAAAAATGATGCTTTAAAACATGGGATGGTGAAGCAGAAAGTGAAGATCACTTTTTACTCTGACTTTCTGTGTTTCAGGGAACATTCTCTACTGATATAATCATCACAATAAAGCATCTCCGTCTGAGGGAAAAATCAGCAAATCTGAAACAAACCGTGATATCCATTTCAGTTAATTATTTTAGGCTACACCCAAACTCAGTGACCGAAAACAACACTCATTTAGTTTTGTTCATGAGCCCATGAATGGGATGAGGGAGTCTTCTGGTCTTGGCTGGGCTCACTTGTCATCTGTGGTCAGCTGTGGTTCAAGGAGGTGTTTCCGCTTTGTCATGTTATGCTTTCTCATGTGTTTGGGGGTTGGCAGGCTGAAGGCTGAAGACTCTTGGCTTTCCTCTGCGTATCTCCTCCTGCCACAGGCTAGCTCTAGTTTGTTTATGTGGTGGTGGTAGGATTGGAAGAGAACAAGTAGAAGCATTCTTGAGGGTGAGGCTCAGAACCGGCAAACAGTTCTTTTCATCTCATTCAACTGGTCAGGACAAGACCCAAAGCTAACCCAGATTCAAGGAGTAGATCTTACTTCTTGATAAGGAGCTCTGAAAGCACATTGCAGAGGGTGTGGTTGCAAGGAAAGGAGGGTACTGGGACCATAATGCATCCCCAAAGTGCCAGACCATATAAAGAAATGGAAAAAAGAAAAAAAGATAGAGTTTGGGAATTACACAGCCATATCAAAATGTTTAATACTAATCAAGTTCTAAAAGCAAATCTTTTTCAGCCACACTTCAGTGAGTGAGCTCTAGGGAACACACTACCCTTCTTACTTTCTAGCACTTACTTGTCATGCCAGCATCAAATTCAATATCACTTTCTCCAGGAAGCCTGTCTGAATCACCAGAGAATAAATCATGTCACGGTGCCTAGTATTTCCCCCTCATAACATTTATTAGAATCTTTTATTTTATTTTCTGTCTTCCCTGTTAAACTATGCACTGGGAGTGTGGGTCTAGTCTACCACCGTTGCCTTGCACACTCTACCCCTCTGCACCTTGCCCCTGCAATGACACAGCGGAGAGCTGAATAACTATGTTAGAAAATAAATGCAAAGGGAATGAATGAATGAAAAGATGAATGAATGTCAAGTCAGATATTTATGGAAGGATATGTGTACATTTGGAGCTATCAGTATTTTCTTATGTTTCCCACATCCTTGGCAACATGATTTTAAATCCCATTCATTGCTACCAAGCAGAACAGAAACGCTGTAAGAGAGATTAAGATTTTTTTGATAACTCTGTATAATGCAGTAACCTAGTCTTAAAGCCTGCACCTGATCCTTTCTCCAAATTTTATGAATATAGACTCAGGGGAACCCCAAAACAGCCGTGGCACTGGCCTAAAATCTTTGTTGGAAAGTGCACAAATAAATGAAGCATGGGCTGTTTCAGTAATAGTGATCCTGGAGCCAGTTACATTATGTGTATCTAGAGAAAACCCTGTATCACATTTGCACTGAGCTGCACTTTCCAAAGGAAACATTCAGTCTTGGTTCTAGAAAAAAAATCTTAAACCTTTACAATAAAATCGAATGGTAATGGAATCAACTGTGGGCCCACTAGCTATTATAAGCCAGCTTTATGCCAGGCTTTTCTATGCATTTTTAAATTTAATCCTCATAATGACCTACACAGTGAGATTTTCTGTATCTTTTTTATAAAGATAGAAAAACTGGGATACAGCAGTATTACATAATTTCCTCAAATCATTCCCACCAAAATATTAATTTACTAACATTGTTGCAAAGCGTGGTTTACTTGCACTAAAAATAACAGGGCAGGGGGATGGGGCATGATTAGCTCAGTCCATAGAGCACAGGACTCTTGGTATCAGGGAGTGTAAACCCCACAATGGCTGTGAAGCCTAGTTCATTAAAAAAAAAAAAAAAATAGAGAAAGAGAGAGGGAGAGAGGGAAGAACTGCATAGATTTAGTGTTCTGGCAGGAATTATTATCATAAATACTGTTCCACATTTCCCAGTCCTGCCACCTAATCTGATGCTGCTCATTTTGTGTGTTTGGGACCCTTCCTGGATATGAAGCACTGAGTCCTGAATGTTTTTAAGATATAGCTGCTGGGAGGTTTATCAGCAAAATGAGTCATTGATTCCAGCATTATCAAGTACAGTACAGTAAATATGCTTCAGAATTTTCAAGAGGAAAACATCTTTCTTAAAAATCAACTTGTAAAAATACAGTATTCAAAGACTACACATTTGAATTCAATCATCGTTCCCTTTGCTGGATCCCAGTTTTCTGTTGCTTATATTAAATGGCCCCCATTCAGCTACATCTCCTTGGCAGGCATCCAATGTTAAGCCTTTGGTTAACACCCAAACACCTTTGTGATCTTCCCAGTCTTCAAAGAGGTGATCGGAAGGTGAAGTAGAATTGTGACTGATGGTTTTAGGAATCCTAGTCTGGGGGATGGGTGTGCTACGTGGTCAGGTTGGAACCCGAACTCTCACCATCCCCAGCAAAACCACCCATGATCCCCATTTTGCCTACACTTCTCTTGCTCTGTTCCCTGTCTAAATTCAACTCAGTTCATGTCCTAGCTCAAATGCCACTACTTAATAAGAACCTTCCCTGTAGCACCTGGAATCAGTGATTCTCTCTGCTCTCTCACAAAGACACTTTGAAAGGTGTCTGGAATCATAATGATAGCTAGTATTTACTTAATATCTGTTGTGCTCCAGACACCATGCCAAGTGTGTTAATACATTATCTCATTTAATTCTCACCTTTAATTCTCAATAGCATCTATGAGTTAGATATAATTATCATCTACCTTTTTTATGATGGAGCTCGGTGACATGATGGGACATACCTAATATTATCAACAGTTAAAAAAAAAAACAGATTTCAAATTTAAATCTAGATCTACTGGATGCCCAAATCACAGTTATACATCATGCATGCTTTTACTAGTCATATAAAATTCACTCTACAAACATGGCTTGTGAAAAATGGCACATTCCTTTGTTTTCTTTAAATGGAATCAAATCTATAGGTGGTCTTGCTTCCCTGAACTTGTGTGCACAGTACTCTTCTTGGACATGAAGGGCTAACTCAGGAATGGCGGTGGAAAATATTTCTCTGCAGGTCATGAAAAGGCCCAGAAGTGTTCTACAGAGCAGATTTAGATAGGATGGATCTTTTAGTCTTCAGACCACACTGGTCATCAGGAGGAAGTCTCTTCTCCAGGCATTAAAAGCCCCATGAAGTATAAAATTTTCTATATTCGGGAATTTGAAACCATAAAGCATTAAGTCCACCTTCACTGGAAACTGCCTGTCAACACTTGCCCATCCACCCGACCTCCCAGTCAGAAGCCAGGCCACTTTACCAGGATGTTATGAAAGGATAAGATGATAGTCCTTACTATTCACAGAATGTCACACTTCTGTTTCTCTTCTGAAGTTTAAAAACAAACAAAGAAAACAAACCAAACAAACAAACAAGCAAAAAACAAAAACAAAAAACAAAAAACAAAAAAACAAAAAACACCAACACCTCCCTTTTTGATAATCAAAAACTGTTTACTACTTTCGGGGCGCCTGAGTGGCTCAGTTGGCTAAGTGTCCACCTTTGACTTGAGTCATGACCCCAGAGTCCTGGGATCAAGCCCTGTGGGCTCCTGGCTCAGAGGAGATTCTGCTTCTCCTTCTCCCTCGGCCACTCGCTCTACCCCTTTTTGCCTCCCTGGTTCGTGTGCATGCTCTGCTGGTGTGCATGCCCTCTTCCTCTCAAACAAATAGAATCTTTAAAATAAAAAGCTATTTACCACTCTTTAATCCCCATTCATACCAACAGCACATCCTTCTCAAGGAGCTGCAGCTTCTGAAAAATAAAAGCCAGGAAGGCAGGATGTCTATTGACACCTGCTGTTTCTACTATAACCCAGCCTCTCTGTTTCAGGGTCATTTCTATGCCTCCACCCAATGGGATGTCACTGCTTGACTTTATAAGCCAGAAAAGACAAATTGGTAGACTTTAGGTCTTACCCAGTCAGAGGAATTAAACGATGAGAATCTTTTTTTTTTTTTTTTAAACTGAAAATGGAACTGTATTTAAAAATTGGGAGATCTCACATAAGAGCAATTAAATCTTGAGATTTGGGATAAACAGCTCTCACGGTGACCATTAGCTGGCACTGAGTAGCTTCTGGGCCCTGGAGAGGCTCCTGTGCTTTCCAGGTCACCTGCATTTCCATCATTCGGTCAGACGTTCATTGGTATGCAGTGCATGTTTTCTGCAATGGAGAAATGTTTTTTCCATGTCTAAGCTCCTAAATAACTTACACCAAAAGGGCTTCAAGTTTCCAGAAAAATGGGGAAAATGCTTTCCTTTGTGGAAGTCAGGAGCATTCCCACATATGCAATGTGCAAGCAAAGGATGTCTGTTTTGAAGGAGTCCCCTCTCCTAACTCACTTGCTGATGTGACAGCAGCTTGCCTCACCCCTCAGTTCGCATCCCATGTCGGACCTCCTCAAGAGGGCAGAAACACACATGGTTATCTTTTTAAGATCTTTCCACATAAAGTTGAGACAAGGCCCTTCTGAATTTACTTCCAAAAATGCTTCTTCAGTCTAGACTGGAAAGGCCAACCCAACAGAAGTTTGCCTCATCTTTGCTCATCTTCACCCCGTGTGGAAAGCTCTCTACACCTTTCTGCTCAGTTAATAATAATTAATATTATTTTGTGGGTGCCTGGGTGGCTCAGTTGGTTAAGCCTCTGCTTTCGGCTCAGGTCATGATCCCAGGGTCCTGGGATTCAGTCCCACATCAGGCTCCCTGTTCAGCTAGGAGCCTGCATGACTCCCCCACCCCTATCCTCCTGCTTGCACTCCCTTGGAGAAATAAGGAAATAAAATCTTTTTAAAAATTATTTTTTAAAAAGATCTGACATAATCTTAGTTTTAAGACTCTAGGTCTCCACTAAGTTTTCCATCTTTTTTCAACCCTGCACTGATTTTCTCTTCTCTGAATAGTAATCTATAGTAAACAGTAGATCACAATGAAAATGCATTTAGTTATACTAATTAATATATGTTCAATATATTATTTATGTTCAATAGTTTTGTGTTATAAAGAAGCATAGTAAGATCTTTGAGTGGCAGAGACCGTGTTTTGTATACCCTGTGTGTGTATTTATCCCCAGAAACCATTACAGAGTTGGATATAAGCCGCTTAGAAACTATTTGTTGATTGAGTCAGTGAATAAAATCTGAATTTTTGTGAATACTCTATTTACTTGTATAACTTCCACTTTTCCCCCTTATTTTCATGAGCATTTGGGTCCCAGACCTCTACCGCCTTCAGGAATCACCCTCTGAGGAGTCTGAGATTTACTAAACAACAGTGACTTTAATAGAGTACCACCGCAACCAGTGGCAATGTTAATTAGAACTGAGATCTCCTGACACATTCCTTCGCTTTACTTCAGCAATTCCTTCATTCCTCAAAAGAGCTGTTAAGAGCAGCCATTCCAAGTGGCTAAACTACTTTTGGTAAAGCAATAGCCTGTGACTGGTAGCAGTTTGTGAGTGTGTGTGTTTCTGTGTGTGTGTGTGTGTGTGTGCTTGTGTAACAGAGAGAGGGAGAAACCAGAAGCAGAAGGTTGGCAGACCAGGGTATTGATAGATACGGGGTATGGATAGGTATAACAGGTGAAACCTTCTTTCCTCTGTAGTGTTAGGTGTGGACCTGAGTACCTCTGTTATTTAGGAAGGAGGATTATTGGTTGCAGTTCTAGTGTTTCTGGTAGGGGACAATAATGAACAGGAAGTGTGAAGAAAAGGAAAAGAGTAAATACTGACTTCCATTCCAAAGCAGCAAGTCCAAAATGCGCCCTTTGCTAGTTACTTGCCTATTCTGGACAAAGACCATCTCACTAATGAGTATCCTTTAGCTAGGGCATCTTTTGGTAAAAAGACCAAAGGTGAGTAAACTTCAGACTTTCTCATTTTATATATTTTTTGCTAGTGAAGTTATGACATTTTCTAGTATAGAATTGGCATATTTTAGGTGCTTTCTTTTTAGAAACATTAAAGCTACTAACATAACAAACTTCTTTTTCCTTTTCTTCTTTCCCTCAAAAGAGGTACAACAGTAGATTCAGTAGGTAAAATTGCAGTGACATATTTGGGAATGATTGACTTCTAAAAGTTTAATTATAATGCTCTTTTGAGTGTGTGTGTGTGTGTGTGTGTGTGTGTGTGTAAGAGAGAGAGAAAGAGCATGAACTGGGGAGGGAGGAAGGGGCAGCGGAAGAAGGAGAGAGAATCTTAAGCAGGCTCCATGCCCAGCACAGAGCCCAATGTGGGGTTCAATCCCACAACCCCAAGATCATGATCTGAGCCGAAATCAAGAGTCAGACACTTAATGGACTAAGCCACCCAGATGCCCCTTAAGTGTTCATCTTATAGTTTCTCTGGCACATAAGAAACCCTGACTTTGTTATATATGGGATTCCACATTTCCCCTGTATTTCAAGTTTCTTTTAACATAATAGAGACACAAAAATGTCTTTATAAAAAATGTACCAGAAATCTCTTGTTTTTCCACCTTTTTCTACATCTTTCATCATCTAAGATGGAGTGTGAGGGAATGAAAATATTTATGTTGTTTCTTCTGGTCAGTAGACAATTTACTGCCCTACAAACACAGCTGAAAGACCCAGGAAAGCAGATTTTAGATGTCATAAAGCGAAAGAGATGCTGCGGGAGTTTGCAGTGGAAGAAAGTGAAAGTATGTTATTAATTCTGTTTACACTCTAAATTTCTTGGAAGAGTCACATCAGTGTCAAAAAACATTACAATTTGCCCATTTGTATGCACCTTTACACATGTTTAGTAAAAGTTGAATTGGGGACCATCTAATTGTTTAATTTTTGTTTATTTCACATGTTCTTCTTCTTTTGCCCACACCTTAAAATGTTTGGGCTCCCCAGGATCTAATCTCCGTTTTCTTCTCATCTCAGTTTCCTGCTCTTCTACTTAAGAGTCAGCCAGTCTTAGGGTTCTAACCACCCCCAAAGGTCTCTAGCCTCAGTCAGTAATACTGCTAAATCTCTTTACCTACACTCTTCTAATTCCAAGTGTCTACTAGATTCTTAATTAGATGTCCAAGAGCACTGCCAACCTAACATAGTCAAAAATTGAGTCCTGACTTTCCCACCCAACCCATGGTACACAGTTCATCTCGACGACTTTTGTTTTAGTTAATGGCCTCCCAGAGACCCCTTCTTGAACCTTGGAGCGATAGAGAATTGTTCTTGATAAAAACTGAACTGTATTATACCTATCTTAAAAATTTTTAAGTGGCTATAAAACATTCATCTCATAATGTTTGAAACCTAACCATGATGTGGCAGATACTGTCCATTGCTCATGTAAAGCCATCTTCCCTTTCTCCCTGAGAATACAGACTGTTGCTTTCATTTCCCAGTAGAAGCAGAAGCCCTTTGATATAAGAGAAAGAAGTCCTCTAAAAACTCATGGAAATCCCATTCCTCTTCCCTGAGTGATGGGTCTGAAGGACATGTCTCCTCGTTTAGACTGGTGAGATGGAAGAAACTCTTGGCCGAGGAGTGATGCTGCTCAGAAATGTCAGCTCATGATCATAAGAAAAAAAAAATCATCAAAGGTAGAAGAAGGGCAAAATTAAAAAACAAACAAAACAAACAAACAGGGGCACCTGGGTGGCTCGGTGGGTTAGAGACTCTGCCTTCGGCTTGGGTCATGATCCCAAGGTCCTGGGATCGAGTCCCGCATCGGGCTCTCTGCTCAGCGGAGAGCCTGCTTCCCCCTCTCTCTCTCTCTGCCTGCCTCTCCGCCTACGTGTGATCTCTGTCTGTCAAATAAATAAATAAAATCTTCAAAACAAAAACAAAAAGCAAAAACCCAGAAATTCCCTTTGTCCTCAAGGACATCATTCAACAGTTGGGAAATACCTAGAGCTTCCTCCCTCCAGATCAAGTGCTAGGGGAGTTAACAGAAACTGTTATTACTTAAGCCACTGCTAATTGACATTTTGTTGCTGAAAGCATTTCAGCATTCTTGCTTTCTGGTACCAAGCTACTCTGCAATTTCTTCAGTCAGTGTTCCCCCACCTTCTACTCCAAACAAACAATTATGCTCCATTTCATAGAATTTTAGGTGGCCCTCCAGAAGGCAGACCTCTTCTCCATCATCCTCCTGGGGAGACGCTCCCGAGGTTTCAAGCTTTAGCTCAAATGTTATATCCTCAAGCAGTTACTACTTTACCCACCCAAACCCCTTGATTGTTCTTGCCACAATCATATACTCCCAGGAAACATTAAGTGATCTCCCCTTTTTTTATATTTGTGTTTCATTTGACTTCGAACACCTGAATGCAAGGATGTCTTTTTTTTTTTTTTAAAGGTTTTATTTATTTATTTGACAGAGAGAGATCACAAGTAGGCAGAGAGGCAGGCAGAGAGAAGGAGGAAGCAGGCTCCCTGCTGAGCAGAGAGCCCGATGCGGGACTCGATCCCAGGGCCCTGAGATCATGACCAGAGCCGAAGGCAGTGGCCTAACCCACTGAGCCACCCAGGCACCCCTGCAAGGATGTCTTATTCAACACTGTGATCTCAGACACTAGAACAGAGGCGATTATCTAATAGAAATTCAGGTAATGCTTTTTGGTTTTATATCTCTAGTCCTAATAGGAGTACATATTATTCATATTTTTAATCAAACTGGTACAAATTTAAATAATTTTAAAAATACTACTAATAAGCCAAGGTTAATTCTAGTCCTAACTGAATCATGAGGTCAACCTTCTTAGGGAGAAATGCTTTTTTCTACAAAATATAATCTGTTCCTATGTTTCTTTTCCTTTTTGAGGAAATGCACATATCTTCTCATATACCTATAGCTATTTATACTTTACTAACACAAATAAATTTTTACTTTCTGCTAAATTCACTTGTCTCTTCTCCAAGATTTTTATGGCTCTATCACGAAATAAGTTACATTTTAAGTCTGGGAAAGATACTGCTCTGTCTCTGCCCAGGTCCTATTCTAGAAACATCCCTTCCCAAATACGAGATCATTCATCCTGTTCCAATTTTAACTTGTGCATAACTGCCAGAGAGTCCACAGGCTAAATGCATGTAAATTGCTTTCCAAGATGAGTATCAGAGTTGAAAAGAACATTAAAGGATTGGTTTTTCCTTCAGAACCCTAACATTCTTAAGGGATAGAAACCTGAAAACTATAGGAGGTCACTTGATTATTTGTTTTTTGTTTTTTGTTTTTCCTTCAATTGACAGCTCTCTGTGATGCCATTATGTAGACTAATCACTTCAAAGCAAACATACGCTGCTTTTAAACATCTGAGGCTTATATAGATATTTATCTATTAGCAATGCAAAACTGCATTGCAGATTTTAATTTCAACTGGTAAAATCTAAAGGTGTATTTGATTAAAACGTTCTAACTCTTCTAAAGTAGAGCTGGAAACTCAGCAGCGTGCCCACGGTCCCACTACAGCATTCAGATCATCTGTCTACATGCTTCATGATATCTACTCTCTCTCCTGCCTTCAGTTTTTGTTACCTATATATCCTCACTTCCATTT
This sequence comes from Mustela nivalis, assembly GCF_964662115.1. NCBI lineage: Eukaryota > Metazoa > Chordata > Mammalia > Carnivora > Mustelidae > Mustela > Mustela nivalis. The sequence continues at coordinate 80,094,568 of NC_139030.1, forward strand.
CCTGTTCATTTTGTCCCAGGTGCCTAAAATCATCTCTGAAGCACAGGAAGCATAAATTCTAAATCACTTAAACTTTATAAATTAAAAGTGCTTTCAGTGAGGCCTCTAGATGCTTTAGACGAAATTTAGTACAAGATGTTCTGAGCTGTTATTGCTGCTTCACCGTATAACTCCAAGAAGCACTGTTCACTTCTCTACCGTCCATGTGGATAATGCTCCCTGGAGTGGTATAACACATTGTCTCATCCCTTGGTGTGAAGGGCTGCTTATATGCTGTCTCTGTGAGTAAGGACAGCCATATCTGTGGTTATGGTCCTCTAAGTGATAATGGCAATGAAAGACCATTATCTCTCTTACCTGAGCTGTGGTTTCCTGCTAACAAAGTGGGGCTCACAGAACATCTTCCCAGTCTACTGGTAACCACAGGTGGTCCTGGTGTTCCATCCCATTCCTGAGCTTTGACAGGCTCTCTGGAAGATGCCCCGTGATGAGCTCTCTCTTTGCTGTCCAACTTTGGTAATGGCTCCGTGCTGTGGCTTCGGACTTTCAGTTCCTCTGTCGATTCTGTGTATTAACCAGAATTACATTCTGTTAAACCAAAGTTGAATCCTTCCAAGATTCCTTTAAAACATTAAAGAGCGTTTTTCTCAAATGTTTTCAATATATTTGGTGGGGGGGGGGGCACCCGGGTGCTCAGTTGTTGAGCATCTGCCTTTGGCTCAGGTCACGGTCCCAAGGTCTTGAGATCAAGCCCTGCAATGGGATCCCTGTTCAGTGGAAAGGAAGCATGCTTCTACCATTCCCTCTGCCTGTGTTCCCTCTCTTGCTGTCTCTTCCCCTGTCAAATAAATAAAAATTTGCATATATATATATGTTTCTGTCAATTGGGAGTGTGTTGGAGATTACAACATTTAAATATAACAGGTGTGCAAGTTAATATCATTGGGAAATAGCTATCTCATTGGAAGAAGAGAACCTCAATGAGTCTTCAGTCTTCTAGTAACTCTGGTGCTCAACTCCAAGGAAACTTCTTAAAGAGCATGTTAGACTCACTGTCTTTACTGTCTCATCTTCCATTCATCCTGCCACGCACTCTGAATTCATGAATTCAGCCCACCACTCTGCTAAAACTGCTTTTGCTAAGCTCACCTACTGCCTTCTAATTGGCAAATTTAAAAAACATTTTTTAAGACATTTGACAACTCTTTGATTACTCTCATTTATAACTTCAATTCTCTTGGCTTCAATAATGGCCCATCTTCCAGGGTTGTGTTCTACATCCAACAGTACTTCCTTGCTATTCCTATGTTCCTTCCTCCATGCATCCTTTACGTGCCATCCCCAAGATGGGATCTTAGCCACCATTTTTCTCATTCTATATACACTCTTCCTGTGATTTTTATCTTCCCGGATTGTTAGTGATTTCTAAATAGTTTATCACAATCCTGAATCATGATCCTTAGCTTTAACTCATTTATCCAATGGCCTGCTAGGTGAGTCCATCTGGATGTCCCATGGATAACACAAATTTAAACATTTCAGATCTTGGACTGATACCACTTCTCCCTAAACCAGCAGTTCCTCCTCTCCTGTCTAGCCTATCACCCAAGCTAGATGCTTGTCTTTCCTTTTCTTTAACTGTTACTTCCCAACTCTATCAGTCAGCAGAATCTACAGATTTTATTTGTGAATATCTCGCTTTCCCTTCTGTTGTACTTTGTATCACATCTACCTCAATTAGTGTGGCTCTAATTCTAATCATTGCCCTTGAATTATTGAAGCTTGTCTCCTATTCTCTATCCTGTTTCTCTGAAGTATGAGCTCCATATACTGTCAAAATGATCTGTTTAAAATGCAAATCTAACCAAGTGTATTTTTCAGCGAATGATTGCAATAACCATTTTGTTACACATATACAGAAGTGCTTAAAAACACATGTAGTAAAGATGGTTTATGAGTGATCACCGCTTGCTGTGTTCTAAACAGTGTTATCTCAGGGAATGGATGTGATAGCCACTCTCTAATGCACATAGAGAAGTGTTTAAAAACAAAAACAAACAAAAAATGCAAACCTGTTTATAATGTAGCCTTGACTAAAATCCTTCCAGAAGCCTCCTTTTACCCACAGAATTACGTCTAATCTCCTTATTATGACCCACAAGATTCCCACTGTCATTCTTCCTTTCCTCTCCAACTGCATCATTTTCCACATGAACACTGTGCTCAAGGAACACTACCAAACCTGCTGGACCTTCTTCCTCCCCACTCCACTTCTAACTCAAACAAGGCTGTTTTTGTGCTACTGTCTTCTAACTCATCTGCTTTGAAGATCTTTGTATCTTGTCTTTGTTCCTCCTGGAAGGCTTCTCAGTCATGATCACTCAGTTTAAGTATCCTCCACCCATATCCCCACCCCATGCTAGGATTTCATCTCTGCATTCCATGTATCTGCTCTTCCCAAAAGGTCCTGGGTTCTTGGAAGCAAGGGCTAAGATTTGTTTTGTTTCATGGTGTCTTTAGCACCTTGCATACTGCTCAATAGGTATTTAATTAATTTATTTATTTAGTAGTTTTCTCAACACCTCAGTCATCTTTCCAATGTGTGTGGGAAGTACAATGTTCCTAATGAAACAAGAGAATGAAGCGAGTGTTGTAAATGTATTAAAGTGACACAAAGCTAATAGTATTTTCAAAAATCTGATTATCTAACAATCACAAGTTTTAAAATACACCAGGTTGAAAGTTTCATTCAAATGAGAATTCTTTGGGAAAGACTGCAGTGGAAAAAAAAAATCACAGAAATGGTTCAAAGAATGTGTATTTTGCTTTCTTTATGTTTTAGTTCAAACACTCAATGACTTGTAGCAGCGTGAGAACACAAATGTCCCACTTTGGTTCCCCATTACCTGAATCTATGGTGCAGAGGCAGACATGGTTTGTAATATAGTCAGAAACCCTAGGTGAGGTAATCTGAGTGGCCCAGGTTTGCAACTCTGGCATGGTCATGGGCCAGTAACCCACATCACTGAGCACTGGGTTCTCCTCTCAAAGCTTCATTTTTCTTAATTACAAAATAGAGATAAAACCAGCCCCATCTAAGCTCTCCAATTTAACTGGAAGGATCTAATGATATTCTACATTTAAAAAAAAATTTTTTTTAAGATTTTATTTATTTGTTGACAGAGAGAGAGAAACAACAAGAGAGGGAATGCAAGCAGGGAGAGAGGGAGAGGGAGAAGCAGACCCCTCACTGAGCAGGGAACCTGACACAGGGCTTGATCCCAGGACCCTGGGATCATGACCTGAGCCAAAGGCAGATGCTTAATGACTGAACCACCCAGGTGCCCCAATTTAATATATTTTTAAAACTAGGTAGTGCTACACATGTAAAAGATACTATTAATTTAAATAAACTCTAGCCATTTGTTCTTTATGAATTTATTTAATCTTTCGACATCTGGACTAGATAATCGCTGAGAAATTGAAAATGCAAATGGAAAATTGCCAGGCCACATATAAAAATAGAACTCCAACCCATTATCTATATGGGTAATGAGTCCAGAAATCCAGTCTACTTTCCTTGAGTCAGACTTCTAGGAAGTCAAACTACTTACTATCTCTAACAAACAATCCAGACAGCCAAACAATAATCCGTGTGACAGTTGGCCCAAAACAGCCAGGATTTACGTAATCACTGATAGCTTCCCTAATTTTTGCTCCTGCTTCCAATATGGGACCCCCAGAGAGAATCAAATCTGCATTCGCATCCAGTCACATACGATGACCCCTGGGTTGGCCCTGCTTGTAGCTTCCCATGCCAACAGCCTCCGTTTGGGTCCCATCTGAAGTCTAGCCCGTTTCCCACCAAGAATTTCTTACTTTTCTCCCTGCCTTCAAATCTCTGCAGTTCTAAGTGATGGTGGCTCACTGCCTTATTATAGCAAGCTCTGCATAAATAGCCTTTGCCTGTTCGCATTTGTTTGCTCTTCATTTCTGCACACATTGCTATGGTTCCTTCCAGCTCCAGGAAGCTATACCGTTGTGTAAACATGTCATGAATATTATTTTATGAGAGAAAACTTAAACCAAGAGGGTGGTCTTATAATAACCTCAGAAAGACTCCTGGCCTTTAAGTGGGCCTCATATAAGCCTGAATCCCAGTTACACTAAGATGGAATATAGGAAGTAAAAATATTTAAAAAGTGATACATTCCTGCATAATAATTACAACAAGACAATTTAACTAACACTTGCTTTTCAGCGCCCTGAGTCAAATGGAATAAAACCAGTATCAGAAAAGAACATCATAGACTATTTCCAAGCTGTTTATTCACAGTTTCAAGGAAAATGTAACTGTGGCTTCCAAATGTCACAGCCTCAAAGCCTAATGACCCATCTGTTTCACTTTACCTTCTCTTCCAGATTTCGAACAAAACATTGAGATGCTTGCTTTTATTATCAACTTCTGTATTTTTTTCCACTACCAATATTAAGCATTTACTCTCTCTCTCTCACACAGACAAACACAGACGTGCACACCACCAGTCCTCTCCCACTGGGACTGAAACTAACCAAACTAAAAAATGCTTATACATAACATTGGATCCAATCTCCTTCCTGCGGCTTTGGGTAGCATTTTAAATATGAAAGGTTGAGGATGTGTGTCAGAGCACCTCCACCAGCATCAGTTTCTTTGTTCTTATTCAAATTACTCGCATACACAGACTGGGGAAGTGTCACTGAGGTCTCCAACCTCAACTAAATAAAAGCCCAATTCAGCTTTGGAAACAAAAAGGAGTCTTTTTTCCTTCTTTGTTTTCAGGCTCCAGAGGTTAGACTTCAGTGAATTTTGGCAGATTTATTTAGAGAAACTTGAACAAAAGGATGGAAGAAATCGTGCTACTTGGACTTGTGTGTGGATATACCTTAATATCTACCTCCCAGACTGAGGACAAAGTTGAAAAATCTGGAAGAAAATCGTAAATGTACTATTGAGAATTTTATTTGGGAATAAATCTAGTTTCCTACATAGATTCATGAGAAGCTTCCTATAAAATGCATTTTCTAAGTAAAATCCTACGAAAATCTTCAAAATAGCTGTTGCAAATAAACAAATGGAGAGCAGACAATCAGGCTAAGAAATATATACAAGAAGACAGATCGAAACCTCAAAGAAATCTGCTCAGAGGATCAGGAGGAATTTATCCCATTCCATATATTTCAAAGTTTTCTTAAAGCCTGAAGAACAAAATTGATGTTGGTACTATAAACTTTCCTGAACAAGGTCAATCTTAGGCACTGCGGTAAATTTCTAGGTGGGATCTTAATTCTTTCAGATCTAAATTTCTTAGCCTGATCATGTAGCACAAGGCCAGCTACGTGGAAGGTGGTGGTCCTTTGTTCTCCAGTGACTGAATGCCATCTATTGATCTAAAACCTGATGCTCTGTCCTTCCCCCCACTCATGCTCCTGCGAGCTGTCTCTCAAAAAACAAACAAATAAATAAATAACCTTTTTCAAAATTAAAAAAAATTTAAGTCTGACGCTCCCACTGAAATCTGATCTTGAACTGAAATGTTGCTGGGAGAAACGTATGTAGATTCCATTCCATTCATCTTTCAAACTGTGTGCTTTGCATATTATGGTCTTAAATTTCTTACGGTGTTCAAGTTAAAGAAGGACAAGTAAGGATAACAGACTAGGAGCAACCTTTTCATGACCAAAATATTTTTCTTCAGGTTTCCTATTCTATCACACTTCGTGCAGCTAATTGTGAAGTTCCTTCTCAAAAATCCCCTTCTTTATGCTGTATCTGGATTTATACTTTGTCTCCTTGGCTTCTACCGTATTCCTCCTATTGTTCTGCATGCCTTCATGGGGGCCCTGAGCCACCTAGAAGGGTTTGGCTTTTACCACCAGATCTGTCCCCCACCAGATGCTGACTTTTCTCAGTTTCTTTGACTCATTCTTCCTCATCAACATTTACTCTTTCAACAGAAGTGTATAGAGGAGGGACGTGGCTCAGTGGCTTAGTCCAGTGACCCAGTTATTTAAGTGTCTGACTCTTGATTTTTGCTCAGATCATGATCTCAGGGTCATAGGGTTGAGACCACTTTGGGTTCCATGTTCAGCATTGAGTTTGCTTATCTCTCTCCTTCTGCTCCTCTCCTGCTCTCTCCCTCTCTCTCTCTCAAACAAATAAATAAAATCTTTGAAAAAAAGAGAAGTGATAGAGAGGATTCTTGTATGTCTCCAAAACTGGAAAATCCCTGTGAAGCTATAGAGACAAAGAAAAAAACACTATTATACTGATGGACCTGTGCATATGGCCATCTGGTGGACCACACACATAAAACTGACAGCATTATCCTCTTTCCAGACTTGCTTCCTTTCTGGCTAGGAAGGTCATGTAATTGTTGATTTATATGTCTAGTACGCCCACCAAAGTGTAACAGCTTCTTAAGACTAGAGACTGTATCTTTCATGTTGGTCCTCAGTATCTAACAAAGTTCTCAGTGAGAATAGACAAGATGAATGAATGAAGGCATGCTTCACCCAGGTCAGTCAGCTAATTAGCCTTCATTACTGAATCTAACCCCATCCTAAGCTGTGACGTACAACCTCTTCCTCCCACCTCTCCACCCTTACCCAGTACATGGACCATGCCATGAACCAGTAACCCTCAATGACAAATATGAGTGAGCTAAAATTGTTTTTGTGAACCCACATATGTTTCTAATTGACTTGGTGACCAATCAAAAAAACAAGTTATTTGCCTGGGAAAACGAGTATTTTTTTGCAAATACGACCAGTCGCTCCTGGAGGAACACAGGATCTTTCCGTCTTCCTGTCCCTTCCTTTCCTTTCTCTCCCCTTCCTCCCTCCCTTCCTCCCTTCCCTTCTTCCTTTTTTTGCAATATATAAGAATTAACTTGCCGTGTCATTTAATTATTTTTAATGAACTTCCATATGGTTCAGATGATTTACACAAGAGGCTTTTATCTCTGTGGTTCCTGACTGTAGTTATTCCCAAAATTTCACCCTCTCACACAGGGATTCCTTGGTTAAGAATATGGACTCAGTGCCTGGTGACAAAGGGACCAAAGCCCATGTACACGATGAGCGTTTGAGCTTCCTGTGGACAAAAAGAATGCTTCAGAATTGTCCCCTCATATCAGCGTAATCAGCAGGATCAAAGTGCCTCCATTCTATTCCAACTGCTGAACAATGGAAATAATGAAAGGTGATCAAGGGAGATTAATTAGGCAGAAAAGACAGCACATTTGAAGTGCTGAAGGAGGCACTGAACTAAATTGCATTATCAGATGGGTATTAGATTCAATCATCAAATTTAAAACTGAGAGACCTTAGAAATCACAGTTGTAACAGCTCATGAAAAGCAAGGTGTGTGTATGTCATTACTGAGCTGGTCCCATGCCTTTGGGAGGAGAGCTCTGGGGAGGGGACATCTCACCTCATGGGGAAAGTTTGGCTCTCTTTTGAACATGTTTAATTGCTAGAAAGCTCTCATACATAGCCCGAGTCGGCCTCCCTCCAAGCACCACCATTAGTTGGTTGTTGGTAGTCCTGTTTCTGGAGTAACTCAGAACTAGTCTATTTCTGTTTTAAGCAGACACCCTTCAGAATCCAGAATGAGGCAGTCTGTCTGCTGCTGCTCACATCTTCTTTCCAGTACAAATCTAGAGCTCTCACCCTTCCGGGGACACTGGCCTGGATGCTAATTGCACATCATGGAGTCTTTTAAAACTATGGTCTCTGGAGCTGGTCAGAGCCAAACAGCCTGATGTGGTTTTCCTATGAGTCCAAATGAGCACCAGGGTCCTTTCCTTACACTTCTGTTATTCCATCTCCCAAGTCTCTAGGGAAAAGAGGGCACAGGCTCCCATGTTTCCATAACACAAGGGCATGAGGGAGCAGGACCAATTTTTTTATTTTTTATTATTGCTCTTCTCTCATGTGAACTCTGTCATTTGGGTCAGTTCTGTCAATTCCAACATCTAAGGGATGTCACCTCTTCAAATATAAATAGAAAAAGAACCATAGCTCAGGCAACTGGAGAATACATGGTTTTAAATAAAATTGGAAAGAAAGTCCATGTTTTTGTGAAGAAGTTACATAGAGTAAAACCTCCATTTTAATAAGATAGATAAGGTGTATTACTTAACAAAATAATAAAATAGATGAGGTACACTAGAGTAGAATAGAATACCCAAATAATCCTAAATGATTTTACAGGTGAAAAAGAGCTCAGAACCTTTGTGCATCTTGCTCAAGGTCACACAGATGGCAATTAACAAAGACCTGATAAACCCACAGGTTTCCTGGCCACTGCCCAGCATGTATCTCTCACAATAAGACTTCAGAACTCACATACTGACTTATATTCAACAGTTCATTTTATTATGGTTGCAGGGAATAACACTTATCATAGGGTATGGTGATAAACAGAATTTCAAACATCATCTTTGGTCTTTAAAAACTCTCAAATAAACATCTAGATGATTTAATTATTCACTTTTTTTTTTATCAAGGTGGATGAGGATTGTAGAGATACTGCCAAATTAACTCTACTTAAAGCACCTTCACTGAAGTCATCAAGCATAGCTCAAATATTGACACTTTCTTTAAGAAATTCTAGTACTGCAGGGTAATGAGAGGCACTTTACTCAGAGAATGCAATGTATAGTTTTGTTTGTTCTCGTAATGCAGAAGCCAAGAGGATCTGTGGGCAGAGTCCAGGCAGATGCTGACCAAATATGTTTGCTTTCTCTGGGCATGCACTTAAACTATACTTTCCAGCATTCCTTGCAGTGAGGGGAGCCACATAACTGAGGTCTGGCCATCAAAATGAGGATGGACCACAGGGAAACATCCTAATAACTATGGGGAGAACTTCCCAATTTCCACTGGACCCACTAATGGATTATCCCAGGCCTGGGACATTTGTTGTGTCTTATGACATGAACAAGAGATAGGTTGTATTGTATAAAGCCACTGAGGTTTTGTAGTTATTTGTTATAACAATTGAACTAATGTAGATTTTAACTGATAATAGTTTTCATTTTCCTTCCTATAAAATATAGTTTAAATATAAATTCATTGACTTCCTACTGAGGACAATATTTTTGTTGGCATACTGACAGAAAAAATGAGGGGCAGAGAGATTAGTCAAACTGCCAAATACCAGTGTAAGAATTTGGCAGGGAACGCTTCTTTCTTAACTCTAGTTCTAATAAAAATACTTTATAAAATTGATAAATACATTTTTAGTGAATATTTAATAAGTATTTTAAATACTATGGCTTCAATAAATGTATGCTGAATGTACAAGTGGAAGAATCTCTAAAATAATTGTTCAAACAGCTTATATATTTTATTTATACTCATGTGAATGAAGATAATACCACCCCCATTTTTTCCAAATTGTTTTTCATTCAAAATAGTAGCAAAGAACAAAATCTCTAAGAAGCAATTTTTAAAATTAGATCTTTAAAAAATATTCACAAATAAAGTAGTGACTATTTCTTTAAAATAAAAATAATTTTGATATAAATTAGATGTATTGAGGAAATATTTACAATAAATTAAAATATTTTGCAGAACCATTCTGGAGAGGGGTTAAGATGATCTTGAGTCCACGCTCAGTAAGTTCAATAAAACATCTTTCTTGAGACTTAGTTTCCTCAAATAAAACTGTAGATTAAAATAAGTTATTTCTAAGTATCCTCCTGAGTCTAAAATTGTATATGTCTATAAACCCAAAGCTAGTACGAAAAGCAAAATCCTTCATGAAGATTCAATAGTATTACTATTTCTGTTCCAAATTATACCTCTACTTTATATTTCAGAATGTTTTACATTTGTCAAGGTGACTTTTTTTGTAATTCAATTTAATTCTCCTGCCAGTCAAATCACAACAAACTCAAAAATAAATTAAGAAAGTGAGCTCTTAAACAACATTAATGAATTGTTCAGCATCATTGGCAATTGTAACATCCAACTTTTTTTCCTGCTACCTGAAGGGGAGACTTGAAATAAATAGGAGTCCTGGTTTTAAAAAATATATAGGTAATATCCTCAATGTTATTCCCTGTTTCCTAGTTACTCGTGGAAAAGCAGAAGGTCAGCTCTAAACAATGCCCAGCAGCAGGAGCACTGTGATGAAAATTTCCACGGACTCTGTGGCTCCTTTGCATCAGAAGTTGCACTACACTCTTTATAAATAATATTCCTAATCTTTGCATAGCCTTCCCAGGCTTGTCTAGTGATAACGTTCACTGTTCAGGAAACTTAGGCTCCTGCTGCGAATAAGTTCATCAAGGTCAGTCAAGGGTGGGTATTGGGAGGAACCAGAATTTGAACTTGGGGCTTTCTGAACAAATAGCCACACCAGTGTCTCTTTTGTTTAGTTTCCTTCTCTTCCCTTGGGGTTCTTTTAAGGAGGATTATTTACCTCATTTTGAAAGGTAATCAGAAAAACTTTTAAAACCATCTTTTTTTTTTTTTTTTAAATTTGAAGATTTCAGGTGCATAGATGGCTAAGTCAGTTAAGCATCCCACTCTGATTTCAGGTCACGATCTCTGGATCATGAGATGGAGCCCTGAGTTCGGCTTTGTGTTCAGTGCAGAGTCTGCTTAAGACACTCTCTCTCCCTCTCCCTCTACCCCTCATCCTGCTCGCTCTCTAAAATAAATATATAAAATCTTAAAAGAAAGAATTTTAAAAAGTTGGAGATTGTATAAACAGGAAAATTAATACAATGAGATTTGGGAGAAATAAGTTGTCAGTCTACATGGCAATGATTATGCACAACTCAGCTTCTAAGACACGTCAACAGGCAAGTTATACAGAGGTCCATAGCAGTTTTCAGAAAGGATTAAATTCCCACAGCACACTGTAATCCAAAGCACAGCTATTAAGTGATGTTTATCAGTAACAGGAACAAGTCAGAAAATAAAGAACATGCATTTTTAAAGACTGCTTTTAGCAGTTTACTCTGACATACTTTTTTTGGATTGCTTTGATTAAAAAAGGCAAGTGAAAAAAATTTTCTTATTATGTTCAATCAATAGTAAAATGCATATGTCTTGCTCCATATGTATAGACTTTTTTTTTTTTTTTGGTCAGGCACCCTGACAGTGAGAGACTAAGCAGTGAAATAAAACACCATGACTTCTAGCAGCATGGGGTTCCTTCTCTAAGAGGAGAAAAAACATAACTTACATGAACTAATACAGTATTAGAGCTCTGATAGCAGCAATAAGAAGAGATGGTAGACAATGAAAGGATAGTAGATGGTTTTTCCTGGTAGACAGGTAAGGAAACCTTGATTAAGTAGTGATTCAAAGAATGGCATGAGGAAAGAGAGGGTGGGTTAGATGAATTTTGCAGCCAGGGGAAACTAGTTGGGGTTTTGTGTTTTTTTCTGCATTTTATTTTTTTATTACCTTTGTAGGGATTTATGTATTTATTTTGAGAGGGCACATGCACATGAGCAGGGAGAGGGGCAAAGGGAGAGAAATAGTCTCAAGCAGACTCCCCACTGAGCAGGGACCCCCCCCCCCTCCGTCACAGGGTTTGATCTGACCTGTGCCGACATCATGAGTTGGATGCTCAACTGACTGAGTAACCCAGGTGCTTTTTTTAATAATTTAAATTCTAGTTATAATATTAATATAATATGATATACTTCTATTAAATTCTAGTGAGTTGACAGACAGTTCAATACTGGTTTCAATGGTTCGTCATTTACTATAACACCCAGTGCTCATCACAAGTGCCCTCCTTAACCCTCACCACCCATCTAATTCACCCCCCACCCACCTCCATCCAACAACCCACAGTTTGTTCTCCACAGTGAAGAGTCTCTCATGATTTGTTTCCCTCTCTTTCTGTTTACCCCCTCCTGAATGTTCATTCATTTTGTTTCTTAAATTCCACATATGAGTGAAATTATATGGTATTTGCCTTTCTCTGATCGACTTATTTCATTTTAACATAACACAATCTAGCTCTAGTCACATCATTGTAAATGGCAAGATTTCATTCTTTTTGATGGTTCAGTAGTACTCCATTGTGTGTGTGTGTGTGTGTGTGTGTGTGTGTGTGTGTGTGTGTGTGCTGTATCTTCTTCATCCAATCATCAGTTGGTAGGCATTTGGAGCCTTTCTGTAGTTTAGCTATTGTTGACAAGAGCCATATATAGCCTGCTATAAATATTGGGGTACATGTACTCCTTCTAATGTGTATTTTTGTATCCTTTGGATAAATACCTAGAAGTGTAACCGTTGGATCATAGAATAGTTCTATTTTTAAATTTTTGAGGAACTGCCATACCGTTCTCCAGAATGGCTGCTCATAATTGTTGAACCCACATGGGTCTTTCCTTGGGTCTGTCCTCCCAAAAGCTGATCCTGCCTAACAACAAACTTCCAGCTTGACAAAAAAGCAAAAGCAAACTCAATACTTTACAAAGAATGGTACAGAGAAACCATGGTTCAGGCTCCATAAGAAATTCAGTCTGTCTGGAAGAAAGCCTTTGTATTAGGAAAGAAGGAGACCTAAATTAACATAGAAAAGAAGAAACAAATTAAGGAGGATTTTGAGTGACAATCTAGAGTTTGTATTTTTGAGGAGCAAAGTATGTGGTGTCCTTAGCGTTAAAGGAATATTCTCCCAGAGGAAGTATGTAAGAAGGACCAAGAGGTAGATGTGGGAGGAGTTATCCCAGGTCAGAGGCTCATTATCAATACCATCTTATCTCTGGGCACATGAAACCCACAGAAATTCAGGTATCACCATCTTAACATTATGATGCCATCAACTTCTTCAATGTCCTTTTCAGTGGGGTGTACAGATATAGATACAAAGATGCAGTAATAGAAAATGTTTTGTAGTGTTTCCTTATATAAACAATGTTTAGTATTTGCATTTAATGTAGAGAAACTTGTGACTATTTACTAGATGAAGACCACTTTTTGAACTTCAAAAATCCATCATATGTTTAATGACAAGAAAATCATTTTTAACCACCTCATTGGTCTTAATCTGATGCCAAAATTCAGAGAAAAATACCAGACAAGGTTATATGGAGAACTCATTAAATAACTACTCTGAACTCAGAGTCAATTCTCTGCATATTAAAAACGGAACATAATTATGGAAAATGTCCTTATTGTTCAACAATTCTTTTTTACTTTAAAATAGTGCATAAAAATGCAAATGTCTCCTTATAATTTACCACATGAAATATTTATGCCCACAGCTCCTAGCAATCCCTGATAATGCCAATGGTGAGCTTTTAGTTCTTCCTTCCCATTTAAGATCTGACATTCTAAAGCTTATCTTGCTCCTTCTACATCTAGTACCATCACAAGTATGATAGAGAAACTACTGATAAAAATCTCTTAGAGGGACAAATAGAATTCTAAAAACTTGGTAAAGAGAGTTTTAGGGTTACAAAATCTTTATAGCCTGAATCAGGCACACATTTTGACTTAGGATGTTTTAAGATATCTATGTCTTTTGATAAATTCCAAATCATATGCCAACAGTTAGAGAAGACCTGACAGTAGAGTCATTCTTAAGTAGGGCACAAGGAAGAAAATTAACATAAAGCTAACAATCTAAAAAAGAATCTTCTGGAAGAAAGGAGGCCACAGGGACTCAAACATATGTGATTTTTACATTTTCCTCCTTCCTATTGCTCCAGTCACAGCCATGCCGAATAGAGACTGTCATAGAACAATGATCTCTGTATATAGTTTTTGGGGAAACTTGACCCTGTCATCATCTAGGTGACATTGGGCACATTTTCTTTCTGTGCTTCTGTGTACACATGTATCAAATAAGGGCTTTGGACCAGAGCATCCTTAAGGTGTTTTTCTGGATCTGAAATTTTATGGGGGATAAATTTAAAAGAAGGTGCCCAAAATTGAAAACATATACTTATTTCCTCAGTTTAAAGTGAAGTAGGGCTTATGTGGACTTAAATACTGTACAGAAATCGTATTTGATCAAAGTACCACCTCCTGAAGTCCAATGTTCTTAAGATTACAACTTTGGCCTGTGTAAGGAGGTTTTCAGACTAATTAATGAAACCTTACCATAGGACAAAAGAGGGATAGTTTTACCTATAAGTTATCCTTAGGTGTTGTTCATAGAATGAGCAATTACACAGCCAAAATGCAGAAGAAATGATGCCAAACGCAAGGAGAAGTAACAATACTATGAAAAGAATATAAAAAAAATACATGGCTATAACTTGAATTGCCCTTTTTATAAGATACTCAAGAGGATTTAGCTTTATGAGCAGATCCCTTCTTAACTAAGACCACTGGGAGAAAGCAGACCAATTATCTATCAAATGAAAGGAATACAAATTAACTTTTTCTTTGACAAGAAAAAAATTGTGGAATTCTACTGATGCCTCTACAACATTTCTGTCTTCATCTATTTTCTTTTTTTTTTTTTTGCCTTTAATTTTTTTTATTTTTTATAAACATATATTTTTATCCCCAGGGGTACAGGTCTGTGAATCTATTTTCTTAAGCAGCAAAGTCAGGATAACCTTTTGAACAACAGCAGAGAAAGAGAATCACTGGAAAGATCAAAACAATATTTTGCTATTAGACATTTATAGATTGGGAAGACTTTGGTAATGTAGGACACTTTTATGTATCCTCAAGACTGAGTTAATGTGCACAGGAAATTACTATTAGGCATTTGGGATCAAAATTGATGTTCCTGTTGCATGGGTTATTGCCACAGTTTTATGGAAATGGCTTAGATGTTGTTGGAAGATATAAAATTGGTGTTAACAACACAGTGCATGGATTCTCTTTAGAAATTCAGAAGTCAAGTACAGAGGGTACATACCTATGAATGCCACGACCTGGGAAGTCCCAACCCCAACACAGAGTAAACAGAGTAATCAGAGGTGATTTGGGGTTATGAGACCCTGGGTGTCAATTCAGACTTAACCCCTAATTAACTGGGAGACTTTGGGCAAATGGTTTTCCCCTTCTGAACCTTCATTTGCTTATCTTTAAATGAGGCATCTGGACTCAAGGATCTTCAAGTTTAGGATTCTACTGATAAATACCAGAATACACTGTATATTAAAGATTCCCAGGCCTAACCGCATATTAGAAACTTATGGAGAGCCTTCAAAAAATATCCATGCCTGGCTCTCTGCTCAGCAGGGAGCCTGCTTCCCTCTCTCTCTCTCTGCCTGCCTCTCCGTCTACTTGTGATTTCTCTCTGTCAAATAAATAAAATCTTTAAAAAAAAAAAGAAAAAAATCCATGCCTGGGTCATAATTAGATTACATTGCTGAAGCTGGGGCCTTGACATGGGTTAAAAAAAAAAAAAAATTGACATTGATAATTTTTTAAAAGCTTCCCAAGACTTTCTATAGCAAAGTCAGGGTCAGAACCACTGTTCTACACTTAATGGAACATTTTTAGCAACACTTAATATATTTTTCATTACTCTTTTTGTAGATTGGCTGGGTTCTCTATTTCCCTGATTTTCCATATTTTAGCTGAAAGCTTTTTAATTATCTTTCCTTACCCAAGAGAAAGAAAAAAAAATTGCAGCTGATCTATTTTATATTTATTAAAATTCCTTGAAAAATTTTTCATAGGTGGAGAAGAAAAATGCTTGACCACATCAAATTTTAAACCAATCACTATGATTTATTTATTTGCATTATGATTGTTCCCCATCTTCACATATAAGGAGAAATTGAGCTGCCAAAACTTAGAACATACACAATCAGTGAGTGGGTGGGTGAGAATTTGTTGTTGAATTTTGATTCTTTTGCTTTGCTTCTTCAGCTAGGCTGCCTTATAATTGATAAGGAAACAGCATTTTAAGGAACATAACTGCTTTACATCATCTGCCAAACAATCATTAGGAGATACAAAGTCACTGATCTAAGACAGCCACAGAACATCATACTTCTCAGTGTTGTCTGTTTTCTATGCCCATTTTTTTTTTTTAAATCATAGTTCTCTCTTTTAATTTTCAAAGAAAAGACAAGCTTTGCTACTAGTAGATGGGAGGTGTGTGGGTAGTTGAATACATGCACAGGTGCAATCAACATTAATTAAGACTCAAATCATTTTAACAGGCAGATGGAGAAATGCTTCAGTCTTCTTTAAAAGAAACAGAGGCATTCAGGCACTAAAAATATTAATGCATGGGAAGAAAAATATCATTTCCATTCTTCCTGAAAGATGTAATTCTGAACATACGTTCATAACTGTTGCTGAAGCAAACACTAAAAGTTAAGAAGAATAATCCCTTCATCACAAAGGGTAGAAAGAATAATTAAATTCTATGAAAGCAAATGCAAAACTTAGATTGTTGCAATCACAGTTATTAATGGCCAGGTTTGAGTGGTTAAAAAGTCATAGCTATTAAGGTTTCATAAGCAAAACAAGGCAGAAATGTTAACCCTTTAAAGGGAAATATAACTGATGACTACAGAATTGAATGTATAAAGCATAGCATTTCTCGCTGATTTTAATTCACCAATTCTCTAGATAAATATGGCTAGAATAAAGAAATGGTGCCTGGGAATCATTGTTGGCCAATCTGGAATTTCTCTTAGTTTTCTTAGGAAAAATTATGCATATAAATTTGAAGAGGGGGCGGAAATCCAGCACTTGTTTATAAAAAGTCTCTGATTAACTAGGTTAATCCAAAATGGTATTTTAAATGAACTTAATCAAGAAGATCAAGTAAAGCTATAGGCAAAACTCATAGATATCTATTTAAATGTTGATTTCTTAGCACCTCGAGAGTATTCAGGAGAGCTGGGACTCTTTTCAGAATATGCTTTTACCTGGGGGTATAGCTCAGGGGTAGAGCATTTGACTGCAGAATATGCTTTTACCTAACAGCCTATTTTTTGCTCTAGTATTTGAACCTCTTTGGATCTTAGTTTGTCTCTAACATGAGGAAGTTAAATAAGACTATTTCCAAAGCTCAGCAAATATTTATAGAGTGCCCACTGTGTGACTCATGGTCAAGGGACAGAGAGTAGCAAGTTAAGGATCTTTTCTCTTTTTAAATTTTTATTTATTTGAGAGGAGAGAGAGAGAGAGAGCATGAGAGGGGGTAGGGGCAGAGGGAGAAGGAGGAGCAGGTTCCCCACTGAGCAGGGAGCCCCCTGCATGGCTCCATCCCAGGGCCTGAGATCATGTCCTGAACCCGAAGGCAGACGCTCAACCAACTGAGCCACCCAGGAACCCTGCAAGTTAAGGATCTTATTCTCCACTTGTTCTCGTTGGAGCAAAGGAAGGTAGGATACAAGAGTTCTCTGGAAATGTCATATGGTGATATCATTCCACTTCTCTTTCTTTTCTTCCTCCCTCCTTTCCTCCATCCCTCCCTTCCTTCCTTGCTCCTTCTTTCCGTTTCTCCCCCTTTCCCCTTTCCCTCCTCTCCTCTTCCCCCCTCTCTCTCTCCTTCTCTCTTTTTCAGGTTACTTTCAGGTTAGACGCATGCCACCGGCCCCTTGTTTCACCTCCGCATCAGCTTCTCTTCATGTTTTGTCTCTCACACAAGCATACACACGAGGCATGAATGAGCTGTTTCCTTACAGAGTGCCTCAGGAATAGAGCCATTTCTTTTCTGCCTTTTCATGAATTCAAAGCAAATAAGACAGGACCTGCATTAGATATTACTCTTTATTTCTGATGTTACAAATGTGCTTGATTAGCATGAGGCCTTGTCTCATAAGTTATCTGGGAGCAGACTTCTTTGGGGCAAAATCCATCTGCATGATGAATAAGGCCTAAGAGAGTTCCAATATCCATGGTATGGGGTTCGGCTTATAGATTAAAAAAGAGGAAGGGAAACGGAAAAACCAAAGGAATAGGAGAAGAATAAGGAGAGAGTAGTGCGGGGTTAATGTTTACGTCTCAAACAAAAACCACTTGTCTGCTGAGGGTCACCGGACCCCGTCCAGTCCACTGGAGTGGATCAAGGATGTCCAGGCCTTTGTGAGCTTCGGAGTCTAAGGAGATGTGGCAACATGGGCCAGGAGGGCCAGAATGGCACAGCGTAGATGCAGGGGACAGAGAGACACAATGCTTTTTAAAAATGCTCCATTCTAGGGGCACCTAGATGGCTCAGTTGTTTGAGCGTCTGACTCTAGATTTTGGCTCAGGTCGTGATCTCGGGGTCTTGAGATTGAGCCCTGTGTCAGGCTCCGCTAAGCAGGGAACCTGCTTAAGATTCTCTCTCTCTCTCCCTCTGCCTCTCTCCACCCCAACTCATGGTACGTGATCTGTTTCTCTCTAAAAATAAAGAAATAATAAAATAAAATACTGAATTTTAGGGGTGCCTCGGTGGCTCAGTGGGTTAAAGATTCTGCCTTCGGCTCAGGTCATGATCTCAGGGTCCTGGGATTGAGCCCCGCATTGGGCTCTCTGCTCAGCAAGAAGCCTGCTTCCCCATTTCTCTCTGCCTGCCTCTCTGCCTACTTGTGATCTCTGTCAAATAAATAAACAAAATCTTAAAAAATAAATAAAATACTCAGTTTTAAATCCCTCTCTCGCCTCTCTCTCTCTTTTAGCTATATATCTTTATAACAATGTTTTTGGCTGCCAAATCTTCCCTCACAAGGCACCTTCCTCATTAATAAATGTACCTCTCATCTTCATTTGGATTCTCAGGTTTTATTGCCTGACAATTCAAAATAAAAAATCTAGAACCTGGAATAGTGCCTGGCGCACACTAGGTGTTTTATAAACATGCATCAAATGAAAGAAAGACTGAATGAATGCCTATATGTGGTTAAAATGTTTATGAGTTACTGCATCAAAAATTCCCCCAAATACGTAAGCATTAAGGGAATAAAAGGCATGTACACTGAACACTACTTCTTCCATCAGTTTTTGCTTAGGATTCTGGAACTTACCATGAGGTCGACTCTCCCTTTCTGTCCTTGTATGTGGTTTGCACATTAACTCTTGAAAGGAGCTTGGCTGGTCTTCAGTAGGAGGCCCTCACCAGTAGGAAGCCCAGGGTGCTTGCCCTGATGGTTACTGTTCCTCTGTCTAGCTGGGTATGATTTGTATTCCTATTTCACTGCCTTCAATTCAGATATGTAACATACAAGTCTCCAAAAATTTTGCTACGTGTGATATGTCTTACTTCAAAAACCTTGGAACATACGTGTCTGAAGACCTTACTCTGGTAGAGGCGATACTGCTTGTTTGTGGATTATATTTGAAGGCAAGTGGGTGCCCTTTAAGGGTTGCTTTCCCTTCCCCAGTCCCAGACCTAGGGGTCGCTGTTAATTGGAAGACACCACAGATGTAGCTGACACAGCAGCTCCCAATCCCCGAGGGGCACAAAACTCAGGTCTGGCTTCATTATCTAGCTTCCATAGTCTTGACTATTCCTAGAAGAACTTTTAAAATTAATAAAGAGAGGATGCTGAAGCCCAGGGAAATACACCTTTTAGACCAACATGGATTGGGCGCTGGGCTCCTTAAATGTCAGCTACTTGTAAGTTTCTGTAAGTCTTCCATTGATTTCACATGGAAGTAGGTCAGGACTGTTTTTAACTGGAGAAGCTGCATGCTGCAGGTTTCATTTTACTATGAGGAGTGAATATTAAAAATTGATGTGCAAAGCAAACCTCTGCTTAATTAGCATCTCGATAAAGACTTTAACTGGGAAAGCCATGGAAGTTAATAAAATATGAGAAAATTGACAATGACGCATTTCAATAGCTATTTCTGTGTCATAGCCTCTCATTTATGAGAAATACTATGGCTGGTCACACCACGCATTGCCCACTTATGCTAGTTAACCTATACTGAGGAGGTTAGCATTCTTTCTGTGTATGTGGCTATATGCAAAATTCTGTACAAAATTTAAGTGTTTGTTGTTGTCTTATGGCATTGAAATTTTCAAATGCTAACCTTTAAGGTTTTTTGTTTGTTTGTTTGTTTGCTTATTAAGTGACCACTTTAAAAGAAAAGGCAATTCTATTGAATCTGCTTAGACCCAGCAACTTTGACTGTCCTCCCTCTACATACTAAGTATTTTTTATATTAAGCGCTTAGGGTCTTCTTGGTTTCCAACTAATTCATTGGTTTATACCTATGCCTTTTGAGAAGCAGAGTTTTTATTTAAAAAATAATTTTAAGCAGGGAAAAAATATTTATTACATTTGAAAAACATGCCAACCTCCTCAGTTCTAGTGACTTTTTTCTTTTGCTGTTGAGACATCTTTCACCAACATGTTTCATGTCTCCTGACCCTTTGTATTCTGTTTTGTTTTATTTTAAAGATTTTATTTATTTGAGAAAGCATATGAGCAGGGGGAGAGGCAGAGGAAGAGAGAGAAGCAAACTCTCCACTGAGCACAGAGCCCAGTGCCTGGGGACTCTACCCCAGGACTCTGGGATCATGACCTGAGCCAAAGACAGACACTTAACTAACAGAGCCACTCAGGCATCCCTTACCTGAAGCTCTGTACAATGAAGACAGCTTCCTTGTTCTCAGAGCTGTTCTTTCTAGAATAGGGTTAACTGTACTGCATCAGGTGTGATGTCCTTCCAAATTCAAGACTGAGATATCATCCAGCAACCTGAAAGCAGCCTGCCCCCTGTGGGAACAGAGAATGGCTTACATTTTCCCTAATGCTTTATGCTCCTCACATCAGGCATTGGATGAGCCACTTAAGATGTCAGATCCTTTACCCAAGCCTAACTGAAGAGAGTTATACGAACAATATAGAACCTCTGAAAATTTAATTCATTTTTGACCTTACTTCGTTTTTTAATAAAATATTTATTTTTTCCACAGAGAGCTAAAAGTTATCGTTGCACAGCAATTTACATTTTACAAGGTCTTTTCTTGAACCCAATTTTCTTTAATTTTTCACAATCCTCTGAGGTAAATATGAAAAAACCAATAAATGGAGAGTTTGACATGCTCTGAAAGCACAGATGTTAAGTGATAAATCCATCTTTCAACCGCAGGACATTTGACTCCTGTGTCTTTGCCCATACGTGTTACCTGTGTATCTCAAGGAACTCCCCAAAAATACTTTCCATTATAATGAGATTGTTTTTTATGCTGTTCGAACAAAGGATTTTTTTAAAAATAAACAAAAATTTAGAAATGAGGATATATGTTTTATTCTCCTTAAATGCTGGAATTAAATAGTAAATGGGCCATACTAATACCATCTACAGTCTAGCTGATAGTTTTTCTATTTACTATGTAAGATCTTAATACTGTTTCTAGAATCATTCAGTAAATACCTATGCTATGCTATTTTTAATGGATCCTACTTTAATTATTATACAAAATAATGCACTATGAGTATATATACACTATGAGTATTTGCTTATATTTTCCTTATTGAGTACTGTATAGTTTCCCCAATCAGTAACAGGACTGATTTCTCTTCTTACTATTTCATATAAAAATTTATCTAAACCTGAGTTCTCCATTAATATTTTTTGGAGCAGCTGGTTCTGAAATATCTTCACTAGTCTTGATCTCCTCATCCTGTGCAAAATTCAGATTATTGGCAATACTTTATGGTAATTCAACTGGGCTTTGCTATTTAAAAAATGTTAGCTTTGGAAAAATAATCCATAAAATAACTGACTATGCAAAACATAGTCACAGAAACCATGGGCACTTAAAATATACAGTCTTCGCTCTCAAAAATTTACCATTTAACTCTGGAGATCAGATATACATTCATTCACTTTAGTGGAAGTCATTTGATGATTCAAGGAACGCATACCGAACATGTACTCTGTGCCAGCAAATGTGCTGTTGTTGCAATAAAACAGACTCAGTATTGTGCCCTGACAGTTTAGTTAGGATGATAAACATTCAAAAGCTAATCAGACACTGTGTCAGAAGAGCTTTTTTAGTTAATGGGGGGTAGACCTCCCCCAACCTTGCCAAAAAAGCAGAAGAAACAGAGTCCAAAAAGGATTGCTAATGAGGATATCATATTGCAGGAGAATCAAGAGAAATGTCTTCAGATGGAACAAACAACAGGGTCAGATGTTCTGTGAGGTTTAAGAGAACCAGAAGAGGAAAGAGGCCAGAGCCAGAGACCCGTTGGGAATTAGCCCTGCGTGACTTGAGTGAGCAGAAGCGGGAACTGGGTTTTGGGAAATGCAGTTGTGGGACAAGAAACGGAGGCAGCAAGGGCAGAACATTCACTTGAATGGTTTGACCATGAAAGAGAAATAGAGAACCATGGCTGGATAGAAAGTCAAGCTGTTTTTCTCTTAAACATCAATGAACAATTTTGTTTTACTTCATACTGAGAATTCATAAACATAGCTTGGTTTAGAAGCCAAAGTAAATTCTTCAGCCCTTGAGTAAACGTTATCAATCAACCAAATACGGACCACTCTCAGGCAATCTAATTTCTTAGGTTTGAGATTTCTCTTGGGCCAACATTGACAAAAAGCTTTCATCATTTTGACACATCTCTCTTGCTATTAATCATTAGTAAGTGATTAATAAGTAATCGATCAAAGAAAGAAGCTAGTCTGTGGATCTAGAGTCAACTTTGATATTTGGAATGTGGGATCTTTGAGAGAACAATGCCTCATTTCAGCTGTCTTCATTCTGTTGGGGGCTACTAATACCAAAACTTTTTCTCAGTCTTCTAGTTTCTGGGAATCTGGATTTCTTGCTTGAATCTTGCTAGAACCACATTAGAATTACCCACCCATATCTAGGGATGGAGGATACATAGATGCCTCTGATCTTTATGTGCTGAATCTTTCCACCTTTTGTTTTTCTACTCTTTTTTCTTTCCCAACTTAGTTACATTGGTTCCATCTACAACAAGGAAATACATGTAAATATTTTTTAAAATGCTCTTTTATTGAAAGTAAATCTGTCCCTTGACCAGAATAAAATGTAGGGGAAAGTTTGCAATTGTCAGAGGAATGTTACAGACTTCAAGATTTGAATTTTTTCCTTTAGGTTCCGTTGTTCTGGGTAGACCTGGCTAGACAGGATAACGCTGCTTCAAAATCCATGCTACTAATGCTCTCTTCCCCCTCTCAGATTCTATTTAGTATTTTTATTTCTTTTATTTGGGAATAGCAATAGCCCAGATTCTCCAGTTGATTGGTTATTCCACTAGAAGTGGAACATTTAACTAACCTAGTTCCCATCGACTAACAACAATAATGAGTTTGCTTCAACCGAGAAATACCATGCAGCATAAAGACAGTTCATTAAATTCGGGATTGCCATCTATTCACTGAATTCCAAAAAACTGAGTTTTTCAGAAATTATAAAAGCTTTTCAAATATTTTATAACTCGAACCCATTTTTGCCTATAAGCATACATGAACAAGGCTGCCAGTCACATGACAATAGGTCCCTGGACTTATGCACTGCCTTTCTGCCAACGAGGTTAAATGACCTGGTTGAATATGCTTTCATTCTCTCTACCACCTAAGTTCAATAATGCATAATGTTAAGCAGACTGAAATTCCTTCTTTAAAATGTTGATCTCCATTATTTTCTTAAAAAATGCATTTTTCTCTTCAAATGTTGAGAAGTGATCAATTTCACACTATTCATCTATCCAGAAACTGATGAGGCTTTGACAAGAATGATCCACATTTAAATGCTTTATGGCTAAATTCTTTATATCTTTCTCCTAATAAATCTGCCTGGAATGGAATAGACATTCTTTTAAACAGGACACTTAAGAGCAGAAGCAATGAATTCAGCATTCAGCATAGGTTATTTTCGGCTGATTGACTATATTGATTTCAGTGTGGAATTTTCTAAGTCAAAGGATTTGAATTTTTTTTTTTTTTCACTTAATGGTCAAACATTTCTCATTTGGTTTTTATTTCCTTGGGAACAGTAGCCCTCTCAAGTCATTATGCCTATTAATTCAACAAGTTCAATAAATATTTATGCTATATCAACTTTGAGAAAGATTGCATTGGGATGAGGGCTACCTTAAAAAAAAAAAAATGATGAGAAAGTATGGACCTTGTCCTCCCCAGCCATACATCTTAATGGGAATAAGAATAATACCTCACAGTAAGTCAGAATAACACACACTGTTACAGAAGTATAAAGTGCTCCTGGAGTTTGAGAGACAGAATTTCAAGACAATAGCACAAGAAAAACTCTATGAAAAGTAGATGGATGCTAAGCAGAGATTCAAGGACTAGGCTTTGTTTTATGGACTTAGTGAGGAAGCTCTTCCAGCAAGAGAGAACAACATCAGACAGTCTCAGAGGCAGGAAGAGGGTCATTTTTTGAAGGCTATACACATCATTCAGTAATCCAGAGATGCATCAAACACCAGAGCCAGAAGAGACTCCCAGTTTTAGCACCTATTATTTTCATTTGAAATGTGAGAAAAGTAACACATTAAGAGATGAACGGACTTATCCAAAGTCTTGAAGCTTTTTAATGGCTGAACTAAGATGGAAACAATGTTTTGTGACATCTAGCTCCTGCCCTAACCCTCTAGATCATATTCAGTTAGGAAGCAGGACAAACATCAGAGAGTGAGATGTGGCCGGTAGGAATGCCTTTACTTATACCTAACATTCAATTACTTCTAGATGTTAAAGTGTTGAAAACATAGGATATTAAATACAAATCAGAAATTGGATTTTCTGTTTGAGGTAATTCAATAGGAGAGAAAAAAAAACAGTCCTAGTACATTAAATACAAGATAAGGGAATCTTGGGTTTTTAAAAAATTGACTGGGGTAGCTTTATTTCTGAATTGAAATGTTTCTGCATTTTATAAATCTAAAGCAGGGAGGGCTCTTCTTAATGCAGAACATTGCTGATTAAATTGCTGACAAGAAATTGCACTTAAAGATTCAGCAGCTGGAGAATATAAACACAGGGGATAAACACGTCTGCCTGCATCAATCAGAGGCGGTTGCAGTCTACCCTCAGAAAGGTGAGCAATTATTTATGAAATTATGTCTTCTTCAGTGATTCTGTGTTGCAATCCAAAAAGAAACTGAATGAGGGAAACAGACAATGTCATGGTCCCAATTAACCAAGGAGTCACACGCATTTTCAAAATCAACGGATTTTACTTATACTCTTTTAACCTCATCATCTTGAAATGAAATTTCTTTAGCTTTAAAAAAATAGTAATAATTAAGTAGGTCAGCATATTCTTGAAGAACTGCATTTTTTCATTTTAATTTTGAAGATAAGTGTCTGATTCTGTCAACTACACATTAACACAAATTTAAAGAGAAAAGAGGTGATGTTAAGCAACATTTTGCATAGGGCTCTTCTGGAGTGTTTGTTTTACTAGATCGGTTTCCAGATTAATGATGCTGGGTCCCTCACTGCTTTTGAGCATTGACTAGGGTTTTTGATCCAACGGATATGTGTTTTCTCTTGCAGTAGCTACAGGCCATCAAGCTACTGCATAGTTACAGACAAGAAGCAAGCAGCTGAAGAAAAAAGCCCTACATCCATGGAGGTAGAATCAGTTAGTTGGTAGCT
This sequence comes from Mustela nivalis, assembly GCF_964662115.1. Taxonomy (NCBI): domain Eukaryota; kingdom Metazoa; phylum Chordata; class Mammalia; order Carnivora; family Mustelidae; genus Mustela; species Mustela nivalis. Next base: position 80,120,116 of record NC_139030.1, read on the forward strand.
CAGTATTGAAAATCTCATGGACCAAATAAATATGCATGTACTTTCTAAGTTAAACTTGGAGGCACTGAAGTGAGCACTCACATCATCTCACCCAGGTCATTTAGGTGATTCAAAGCCCCCTGGACAGATCATATCCTTCAGGGACAGCTCAGAAGCCTACAGTACAGAACAGTCCATCACAGAGACTAGGCTCTTCCAAAGTGAATTTTGGAGGGTACTGAAAAAGTTTTCCACCCTCTTCCTAAATTAATGACCACTGTTAGGTACTCCATTCCATTAGGTACATAGTCAGCTTTCTCTTACTAAGCAGATATTGTTGGGAGTGATAACACTACAAGTTTTTAGAGTTTTGATGACAACTGGTATATTTTAATGGCAACAGGGAGAGGTAAGAAATCGGGGAGACTGGTCAAGTGTAGATAAAGTATCATTAACAGCCAGAAACTCTAGAGGCAAATAAACGGGATTCAAATCCTAAATTTACTCTGTATGTGACCTGGGCAAGTTGTGCCTCAGTGTCTCCCATCTTTAAAATGGCAATGCTAATATCACCTACCTCAAAGCATTGCAATGAAGATGGAATACACATATGTAAAATGACTAGAAAAGTGTCTGGCATAAAGTAAACATATCGAAGTACATGCTACCATTATGATGGAAGCATTTTTCTTTTTAAAATTTTCTTTCTTTATTTTTTTGACAGAGAGTGAGAGATCACAAGCATGCAGAGAGGCAGGCAGAGAGAGAGTGGGAAGCAGGGTCCCCACTGAGGGGATCAGGGTCCCCCCTGATGAGGGGCTTGATCCGAGGACCTTGATCTCATGACCTAAGCTGAAGGCAGAGGCTTAACCCACTGAGCTACCCAGGTGCCCCTGATGGAAGCATTCTTAAGGAAAATGTTGGCTGCTGCACACTTTCCCTAGGTCCTCACCCCTAGCTATTTTGATGCATCCCATTCTGGGCAATGTTCTTGAAATCTGCTCCTGAAATTGTTCCTGAGACACACTTTTTGGAGGCAGAAGCATGTTCCAAGAACTTCATTACTTAATTCCCCTATCAGCACCATCAGCTCTAATGCCGGGAATCCTTGGCTCAGTCATGACAGCCAGACCTCCTCATTGCTCTCACAATGTCTGCTGTCCTTGCCCTTCTGGTGTCCCCCAACGAAGACACCCATTCTGTCATATTGATTAGGCCATGTGACCAAGTGAGGCACACCCTTGCCCTGGGTCATGACTCCATCTAGGGGCCCCACTCTGGACTGGCTACTACTCCTGCTTAGATAGCCTAGAAATAAACTTCTGGAGTGGGGACTGCCACAGGCCCGACTTGCAGGTTCTTTGCGGGTTCTCCTGCGAGAATGACAAAGGCCCAGCATGACTAAGATGGAGGTTCTAACTAGAAACCAGAATGGACATTCTTCACAGATACACCACTGTTAAACTCCCAAGGTCTCTGGGAGAATCCAAACAGAGCAAAATGGACTTCCTTATTGATCCATCCAGATGACCTTGATTGTCTTCTTTGCCAGATGCCAACTAACCAATAGCTTACTCAAGGAAAGAAAAGCAACACTCACTCATTTTAAGCTCTCCCTTCTCTCCTTTCTCTTACATAAATTACATTTCTGACTTTGTTAGATAAAAGCAATGTGTTAGACCTTTCTTTTTTATACAAGTAAAGGGTGTTCCCAATATTTAGTCATATATCCTTGAATTACCTTGAGATAGCAGGAAATTTTACTGGGGATTGCATTAAAAAGCCCACATCGCAGCCTCAACCTCCAGAATTTCTCATTGAACAGGTCTATGATAAGGTCCAGGAATCTGTTTTTGACAACACCCAGGTGAACATGATATAGGTTCTTGGACCAGAAGTCTAAGCTTTCTGTGTCTTTGCCTACATACTTTGAACCACTCAAGGACATTCTCAGAAGCCTGAGCATGCCATCAAGGTATTGGTTCAATTGCATCATTATAACCCAGGTCCGAGTTCAATTTTCCCTCTAAACGGCTAGAAGGAGCCTTTCTAATGTGGAAACTAGCCTGAAGCCATGGTATGGGACTCATAGTGGAGGGATGGGTACAACCAACAAACAGCAGGAAAGGGACCTGACAAGGGTCACATCTTTATTTAAGATGCTTAACAAAACTTGTAAGCTTTGGTTTTTTCAGGCCCTTTGGAATCCTCTGAGATACTCTTCAGGTCATAGGAGTGTAACTCAAGTGCCAAATACCTAGAATTCTACAAGTTCCAGATCCAACTCCCAATGCTGTTTAGGTATTTCCAAGTTACTGTGCATCCAGAAGTTCTGGCTGACATCCCAGGATGAAGGCTCACCCATTCCCATGGCAAGTGAAAGACCCAGACTCGTGGATTTTCCTGTCTTCCCTCCTCTTTGGCTTCTCAACATTTGCCAGAGTCCTAGCCACTCTCTTCAGCCCCTGCTTTCAGAGGAGTGAAAAGGAAGAGCCATGAAGTCCTGAATTAAGCTGCTTGCTAGATTTTACAGAAAAAAGTATTTTAAATAAGTCAAACAAAATGTGTAGATTATCCAAAAATAAAATAACATTCATTTCAGGTTTCCTAGGATAACTTAATTCTTGGGAAGTTGATATTCTTACCATCTCAGACATGAATCCAAGAACTTCATTCAAGACTTAGTAAGTGGGTTAAATAAAGTGGTCTTTGAAGTTAAGGGTCACAGAGGTCACATATTTATACTGAAGGTCACATGTGTATACCAAATGAGAGCCTGCTCAGACAAGGTTGTGTATCTGTTTCTTGGCCCACAACTAATTAATGGTGTGATAAGATACTGGGGGCAAGAGTTGAAGGAGAATAGGAGAAGTGGGGGAGGGGAAGAGAACCTATCTGCATCAATCAAACTACCTGAAAGAAAGGTAGGAGGCAGGAAAACCACAAGAAACAGACACAAGAATACAAATAAATTTAAATGATATAACAGTAGAGGGCTACTCAGAGCTGCAAACTCAAAGAGCCCCTGACAACATCCCAGTATCATAATAATTTAGCTATCAACACTGTGTCACTGCTATTATAAATGGCCAGGGACAATCAATGACAGTCACCACTGTTTGAGGGGTATCCTATTCTAGTCACCATGCTAGACACGTTTTTTTTTTTTTTTTTTTTTTTTTTTAAGATTTATTCATTTGAGAGAGAAAGAAAGAGAGAGTATGTGCATGAGTGGAAGGGGCAGAGGGAGAAGGGGAGAGAATCTTAAGCAGATTCCACATTGAGTGCAAAGCCCAACATGGGGCTCAATCTCACGACCCTGAGATGAACACTTGAGCCGAACGCTTAACAGACTGTGCCACCAAGGTGCCATGAACACTTCAGGTGCACTAACACGTAGTAGGCACACAACGATGATCACATTGATCCTGAATCATAAAGATGGCTACATTATGTTAGTAAAACCTTCCTTTTGTCCTAAAAGTGGGGTTATATATAAATACAGAAATACACATTAAAAGATTTCCTTCCAGGGGTGAATGGGCGGCTCAGTGGGTTAAAGCCTCTGCCTTCGGCTCAGGTCATGGTCCCAGGGTCGTGGGACTGAGCCCCGCATTGGGCTCTCTGCTCAGCGGGGAGCCTGCTTTCTCCTCTCTCTCCACGGGCCTCTAGGCCTACTTGTGACCTCTGTCTGTCAAATTAAAAAATCTTTAAAAAACATAAGATTTCCTTCCAAAATCATTCTTTTTTAAAAACTGAAAATTCCTTTTTAAATTAAACTAGTAAGAATAGGGGCACCTGGGTAGCTCAGTGGGTTAAAGCCTCTGACCTTCAGCTCAGGTCATGACCCCAGGGTCCTGGGATCGAGCCCCACATTGGGCTTTCTGCTCTGCAGGGAGCCTGCTTTCTCCTCTCTCTCTCTCTGCCTGCCTCTCTTCCTACTTATGATCTCTGTCTGTCAAATAAATAAAATAAAATAAAATAAAATAAAATAAAATAAAATAAAATAAAATAAACTAGTAAGAATAGGTTGGATCAGTTGCTTCACCATCAATACCCAATATTTTAGCATCACTGTATCTCAAATGACTTACAAAAGGGGAAAGGGTGTGTGTTGGGGGGGTTGTGGGTATGTGATGGAAGTGGCATGGAGATAGTTTTTTTTGGTTGATTTTGGTTTTTTGTTTGATTTTTGTGGTTTTGTTTGTTTGTTTGTTTGGGTTTGTTTGCATGTTTCCTTTGGGTTGTTGTTTCTGTGCGAGTGGGTGTGTTTTAAGAATATGAATGGAAAGGCAAAGGTTACATCTTGTTTCCTAAGTTTATTTCATGAAAACAATAGGACCTATTTACTTTTATAATTGTAAAAATACAACACAACATCTAAACATCTTAAATGGTAGTATTTTTAAGAGGCTGAAAGATGAGATGTAACAGTAGGAAATGGCATCTCTATTACTGTGGAATATTAATGTGTGTAATGATGCTCTTTAACAATTCTGACTCACCATTCTTTTAATAACACCACCAGATGAGGGAGCCTACACCTTTGTTTTTCTTTGTTCCTTCTTTACACCCCTGTGTCTCTATGTCCTTCTGCGAGCTCTATGTGGACCTCTGCAGGTGCTTCATGTGCTGGTGTCCATGAGGGCTTATGTGCTGCTGATCCCACCCTGTGTGTGAATTTCATTTGTATATCCCTTGTTGCCTTAGTCTTTGAATTAGTCCCTTTACTGTTTCATGTTTTTATTTTTTCCTTAAAATTTCTGCTAACATTTCTCCACATATTTCTTTTCTATCCTATACTCTCCCTTGAGTATATCATAGTATTTAATTATATTCTTGTATTTTTTTTATAGGAGCACATATTCATGCATTTATATTAAATACAGGCAAAACCTTTCTTTTAAAAATATTTCTTATTTGAGGAGAAAAATATTTTAAATACTATTATGGTGAATACTCTAAATTCACCATAAACATATTTGTACTTCACTATTTCTCATTTAGACAAAAGTTTACAGCAATAAAATACAAGTGGATCACTTCTTACATGCCTTGTACACTATCTCTCTGCACAAAATTAAGAAATATAAATAATAACCAATTCAAATAAAATTTACTATTGTGAGAGAGACTATTACGTGTCCTTATCTATAGCTAAGCAACATAACAATGTTCCATCAACCAGGGATAAAAGTACTTCTTAGAACACTTAATCTGAAGGCCATGTTTAGAAAATGATGCAGTGAAATGACACTGGTTCATAGTCTACCACAATTGTCTTATTATATTTCTTACCTATTGCTCTATCTCTGTAAACTGTTGTAAAATTTTAAGATATGAAATTAAGTTAAATGTATCTTTTTAGATTATTAAAGTAAGAGTTGAAGGCATATATTTATTTATTTATTTTTAAAGATTTTATTTATTTATTTGATAGAGAGAGATCACAAATAGACAGAGAGGCAGACAGAGAGAGAGAGGTGAAGCAGGCTCCCTGCTGAGCAGAGAGCCCAGTGCAGGGTTTGATCCCAGGACCCTCAGATCATGACCTGAGCTGAAGGCAGAGGCTTAACCCAATGAGCCCCCAGGTACCCCAAAGGCATATATATAATTTGACATTGATTTTAAAATTAAACCAGAAATATTACATTGGCTTTGAGTTGAATATTAGAAAATTATCAAAATTGGCACTTCCAGTAAAACCAGGGTGTATGGAGAATAGAAATACCAGCCTTAATTTTATTTCTGAAATGTAGAAGAAAAAGAAGAAGAAGAAGAAGAAGAAGAAGAAGAAGAAGAAGAAGAAGAAGAAGAAGAAGAAGAGGAGGAGGAGGAGGAGGAGGAGGAGGAGGAGGAGGAGGAGGAGGACGACGAGGAAGAAGAAGAAGAAAGAAAAGAAAAGAAAAAAAGGGGAAGGGAAGGGCAGGGAAGGAAGGGAAAGGAAAAGAAAAGAAAGGAAAAGAAAAAAGAAAAGGACAGAAAAAAAGATATTTGAGATTTAGGAGTCATGAATGTTATATTACTTCATCGCACTTATTCTGTCCCTATGATATTAGCAGTGTCTGTAAATCTTATCTGGCAAGAATAGAGGGGAGAGTTGCATCACTGAGTGTACTGTACCAGTGATTATAAGATAACTTCCAATTACTAACATTGTTGGATCTACTTTCTGAATTACAGAAAGAATCTAAGAGCCTTTATGATTTTTTTTTTAAGATTTTACTTAATGATTTGACAGAGAGAGCAAGGGAGAGCATGAGCAGGGTGGGGCAAAAGGAAAGAGAGAGGCAGATTCCCCACTGGACAGGGAGCCTGATGCAGGGCTTGATCCCAGGATCCTGAGATCATAATCTGAGCTGAATGCAGATGCTTAACTGAATGAGCCACCCAGGCATCCCACCACTATGATTCTTTTTAGCATTTTCTTCTGGAGTCAAAAGTAAATAACACTAAATTATTCTTTGCACTATCTGCATTTTTCTTCCTCTCCCTTTATATGAAGTAAAATATTGAACTTAATGTAACTCAAGACATGCCCTTTCTCTGAAGAGTTGATACATAGTTAAGAGCACACAGGAAGGAATTTAATCCTCAGATCTCTAAAAGCTATAAAGAGCCTGGATCACTTTTCCATGTATAAGCTTTGTTTTAGAAGCACCCAAAGCTCATTTTGGACTCGAATGAAGAAGTCTGTGACATGTAACACATAGACAAATTCTAACAGATGGATTTTTCTTGAAATAACTTCATTAGTTAATCATTTCTTTTACATATACTTTTTCTAGCTAATTGGTATAGCTGCCAGCTGGAGCTGTTAAGGATCCTCCAAAGAAACTGGTAGGTAGGGAGAAAATCCAATAATTTCGCCAAATCTTGCATCGAACACCCATTACTTTCACACTAACCATTACATATTTTGAAAGAAAATCTTATCCTTTCATATTTGTTTCTCCAATTTGCTCCAAACACCTTAAATGATCTGCGCTTAAACCAAATCAATCGTCTAGAAGAAACCTGAGTCTTTAATAATAGTCAGGGTTTACTGTACTTGCCAGTATGGACATTGTGGACCAGATCATCTTATTTGTTTGTTTGTTTGTTTGTGGGTATTTTTTGTTTTTTGTTTTTGGTTTTTGGGTGTTTTGTTTTGTTTTGGTCAGGGAGATTGAGAGAGCACAGGCAGGGAAAGCAGCAGGCAGAGGGAGAAGTAGGCTCCTTGCTGAGCAAGGACCCCTACGAGGGGCTCAATCCCATGATCCGGGACCATGACCTGAGCCAAAGGTAGACACTTAACAGAATGAACCACCCAAGCATCCCTTTTAGTCGGTTTTTAAGGAGTACTTCCGGCTTGTACACAGTTGATGTCAATAGTACCTCCAGTTGTGATAACTAACAATGTGTCCAGACATTGCCAGAATTCCCTAGGGGCCAAAATGCCCTGGCTGAGAACCACTATTTTAGAAGCATATTGTTCCTAAGTTTTATTTCAAGTCAAAAAATAGTTTAATGTATGCACATACACAGGTACTTAACTTTAGACATGTCTAATAGATTAGAACTTTTTGCCTTTCAGTCAGGTAAAGGAAATGTTTCAGTGGGGAATTTTTAAGCAGTAATACTTCCATAAATCTCTGTGGAAAAACAAGCAAAAAAGCAGGATATGTGGCTTCTAACATGAATGAATACTAATTATCTAAGAAGCACCATCACCACTGGGTGCCTGGTTGGCTCCATTGGTTGAGCATCTGACTTGGTTTTGGCTCAGGTCATGATCAGGGTCCAGAAACTGAACCCCTCCTGGGCTCCACGGTCTGTGGGGAGTCTGCTTGAATGATTCTATCCCTCTTTCCCTCCCCCCACTTTTTCTCTCTCTATCAAATATATAAATAAATCTTAAGAAAAAAAAGTGCCAGCACCATCTTCATCATCAGAAATATTGATTTTTTTTTCCCCCTTTAAGGAAGGAACTCAGTGTGATTGGGTAAGTGGATAAGTAAAATTTTGCATTGGGATAATCTGAAATGAAAAAGGGTTAATTACCAGTTTAAGTGCCTAAGGCATTTTTAAGTAAGGGAAAGCAATGCTTTTTAATACAATGGACACTGAGAAAACAAGGATCTGTTTGACTTGACTGTATGTGTATGGAATGATTTGGGATTCACAAGATGGTTTAGTCCTTCAGATAGAGACATTTCCTGCTCTTTGAAGTTCAATGTAAATATAACCTGTACCGCCCATTTATCACTTACTGATTTTTCTGTAATTTATATATGAGTGGACCTAGGAAGAATACCATGGGAATAAGATACTAATTACCAAAGGTGTTAAAAGAGAAGCAAGGAGGCTTTTCTAGTTTAGGGTAAATGTAAGAACATAATAACCCCACAAAGAATGCAGGGAGAATCATTCACCATGTTAAAAAAAAAATACTAAATTCTATCCAAATTTCTGTTTTTCCAGCAAAAGCTTTGTAATAGAGATTTCGTCAAGCGGATTTTTAATATAAAATAAAGATGAATATTAACATTTATCATTATGTTTAAATAGACACTTGGCTTCAAAAATCAAGTTATTTACCTAAAAATTCCATAGTGATGTGTTTACTCTGATAGACTTTCTAGATCCCCTGTAACAATTCAGATTCTACACTTTAGTGTTTAAAGAGTCATTCTTCCTCTCAATAGCATGTGTTACACTAGGCCAATTGTCACTTTGAGTTCTTTCAGAATCTATCCTTCAGCATGGCAAAGCGAAAGAACCCACTTTGATATTTCAACTCAAAGAACTGAAGGCCCTGCACTCCACGCTTCATCTGCACACCCCTGGCTTCACTTTATTTTTAAGTCGGAAACCTGGCTCCCATTGACTCTGTACACTTACTCTCTGCAGGGTCTTTAGAACGGCGGCCGCTGGACGACTTCCTCAGCAGGCTTCGTCCAGAGGTAAAGAGGCTGGTTAGTTCCTCCAAGGGACTTGTAGGAGTCCTGGACCGGGAGGCGCCTGGAGCTGGGCCGTAGGTGTTCACCGAGGCATTGACCATCTTGGCCCCATCCTGCGACACCGGCCTGCCGGTCGAATGAGGCACTGATGGAGAGCTCCTGGAGAGGCTGCCCGAATGCACAGCGTCGTAGGGCGGGGGTCGCTTGAGGCTGAGTGGGGTCAGGGACCTCCCCATGCTGACCGGCGATGGGGAGGCCGAGTGGCTCTTCGGATAGCCATGGGGGGACTGGGTGCGGTACAGGGTGGATGGCGGGGGCGGGGACGAGGACAGCGTGGACGCGGCAGCAGTGGCAGGGCCCGGACCCAGGGCTGCAGCCTGATCTTTGTCCAGCTTAGGGTGGCCAGAGGTGTGAGAGGGCAGGGAGGACGGAGATGCCCCGGCCTGCTGCTTCATGTAAGACACGTTTTCCAACACCGGCAGTTTGGTGACCTCCAGCGGGGTAAGCGGAGACTCGTCGGAATTAGGGGAGCACTGCACGGGAGCGGGAGGGAACACCAGCAGCGGGGGTCGGTGAGAAAGCAGGTTGGGGAAGGGCGGGGGGATGTCACAAAGCAAACCCTTTGGAGTACATGGCACTGAGGACTTGGCGAAATCCGAGTCAGGCACCGTGGGAGTAGCACACTGCGAAGAGCAACTGTGATGGTCAAGGTCACATTTCGAATCTTGGCCCAAGTCATCAAAGATGGGGTATTTCATCTCTTCGTAGACGGCCTCGCTCTGGTCATCATCCTCCTTTCTGAAGTCTCTGAGAATGTTGCCCACCATCTCGATGTACACGGGCTCCTCCTCCTCGGGGTCCCCCGCGGGGCTGCTGACCTGGGACAGAGAGGGGTCCCGCGGGAGCGACGTCCTCCGAGGCGCGTGCTTCTTGATGTACGTTTCATCGAAAGATGTACTCAGCTGAGTATTCGGGTTCCGTTTGGGTTTGGGAGGAGGGATCTTCTTTGAATATTCATCACTGTGGGGTCTGGGTTTGGCTGACACTACAAAAAGAAAAGAGAAGAACAGAAAAGTGAAATAGATGAGTACAATAGGAAAGCCTTCAAACAGGACTTGCACTTGGGTTTACTGCTATGGACTTTTGGTGGAGGCTTGTGGGCGGTGGTAATCTGCTTTGCTTTTAGTTTGAGGCTAAGATTAAAAATCAAACAAGTCAAACACTTTCCATATGTAGGAAAACCTGGTGACAGAACAATGGTAGTATTTATCTTCAAGCTAATATTACTAATCTGACACTGAAAAATGCATTAACTGGGGCTATTGGTCCCTCTGCCTTAGAATTTCTAAATAGAAGCCTTAAGATGAAACATGTTCCATAAAAACAACCATAAAATTCCTAAAGATTAACCTCCAAGAATTATGTGAGCAAAAGGGAGAGGAGAATCAAGTTTCTCTTAGCACAAATGGTTACAAAAATACCATGGGATTTGAACCCTTTTAATGATGTGGCTATTGCACATGATCACATCTTGCTTTCATTTAGGATAAAAATGTCCCAGCCTGCTAGGCTTAATCTCTGTCTTGGTTCAGATAAATAGCTTCTATACCGATGGGTCTGATACTTCAGGGGAAATTGATGTGAAAATCTTATGAGGCTAGACAAGTTAATCTCTAAATCTCCAGGTATTGTTGATTATGGTGTATTTGTCTGGTTTTGTTCATGAGATCTCTTATGATATCCCAAATGCTATCTTGGAATGAATTTATTAGGTATGTGGCACTGACACGACAGAACACCCTCAAGCGTCTTACAAAAATAAATAAATAAATAAATAAATAAATAAATAAATAAATAATCCAGAGAATGTTGTATAAGCTTCAAGAATATCTTTTGGAAACTCACAACAGATCTATGTACCAGTGCACTCAACAGCTTGCTGGAAGGAAACACCCCTAGTAATGAAACATAAACTCTGACATCGTACAGTAGGGTAGAAAAGGCTGGCAACATGTCTGTAACTGAAATCAATTATTTAGCATGCAGGGAAGGTACTGACATCTTGTTATTATCTCATTATCTCATTGTGTTGATATATGATTACAACGATTATCATTATTATGCAGTGTGGCAGAACACAGTTACTTGTGGTAAATGGTAGCATATGATATAAGGTGACAGTATAGCTTATTGGTATAAAACTATAGAGAAAATAACGGGCTTCTCTATAATTTGCAGCCTGAAGGGAAGGTGGGATCTCAAGACACAAATCAGAAAACACCTGAAGTCATTTTTGTTTTGTTTAAATAGCATACTATGACCCATGAGCTTTTCTAAAACTTAGGAAAGGAAAAGCAAGTGCTTAGAGATTAGTTAGTCTGCTGCTCTATGCATCAATCATGACTTCACAGAAAGGAGACTCATCAAATATTCTAGAGAAGGGGCTATGTCACTCACTTTTCTAGGTCATTCCTGCTTTCAAATATTCTGTCCTATTGTGCCCATGTTGATGTTTTTACTCAACTACAAATATTTTTTTCAAAGGAAGTTTCTTAATGTATCTAGACTTTTCCTTTAATTCATATCAAGAAAAAACTAGATGTTGCTTTCCAGAGGGTTATAGCAGTGGAGTCTTTGAGTTCCAAAAATGAAAAGCCTAGAGACATAACAGGACAAAAATTACCTAGACAATTCTTTAGGAGAGATGCAAAGTGATCAATAACTCCTCTCTGTATCTTACTGGTCTTAAATTTTACTGGTTTTAAAGTCTACTGTGTATGTTAATTTTCATGAATTAAATAACTCATCAGATTATATGCAAAAATCTGAGCCTGATGTATAAAGTAAAATTACACATCACTGAATGAAGTTGACCTAGTACCCCCAGGGTACATTGAGTTGGGACCTAGAAGAACAAAAGACTATTCTTCTAAAGCTTGTTTCTTGCCATCTTCCACCTTAGGGTCTCATTCTAGGCTAAGTAACTCACATGCTGGGAAAATGTTTGCCACTGATTACTGGTTTCTAGAGATTGAATGGTGTGGAATTAGGGGAGATCCTTAGAAGAGAGAAGTCTGAATAATGAGGTGCTCTGTGAATGAAGGGTAAACCTAATGCTAGGAATTAGTGTGTCCATGAGATGATGACTTCATTATATGGGAGTGGTCATACCTAGAATAAGATTAGCATTTTTATCCTTTCTAAATTATGGTGCACTTCTATTTTCTTTGACCCTTCACTGAAGTCCAATGTCCCCACCTAGACTTGGGTAGTTGTATGGAAAGAAATAACAAGACAGGCAGAATTCATGCATCTGAGCCCATGCTTAGGTATGGGCACTACGCTGAATGGATACCATTACCCAGGAGAGTGAGGGGTCAGTGGTAGAGCTGGTTGTGACATGATACCAGTGTCCCTCTTCCCACATACATTAGAAGGTGCTTTTTGGCATGGACAAGACCAGTGCTCGGGTTGCACTCAAAATGTGAACAAATGACACTCATTGTCTTTGCCAAAAGGAACAAAAATAATAAAAATAAAGGTACTTCACACCTATGAAATGTTTGAAAAAAAAAGTTCTATTCTAGACCATAACACAGAATTAAGTAGAGCAAATATTTATAAGGAAGGAATATAGATAATCCATTTGTACTGTCAAGACAACTTCAATGCCAAACCAAGCACAGATAGTGTCTGACAAGGGGAAGAAAATATAATATGTGACTTGCATGGCAACACTTACATAATAAAAATTCACCATCGCCCTGGACTGAACTGCATTTCTCCCACATTGATATGTTAAAGCACTAACCAACAATGTGATGGTATTTGGAGATGGAGCCTTTGGGAGATAATTAGGTTTGGATGAGGTCATGAGGGTTGGGTCCTCATGGTGGGTGGGATTAGGACCATCATGTGCTGATCCAGTGAGAAGGCAGACATCTACATACCAAGAAGAGAGTTCTCACCAGAAACCAACTATGCAGAAACCAACAATGCTAACACTTTGATCTTGGACTTCTGGCCTCAAGGACTGAGAAGAAATAAATGTCTGTTGTTTGAGCCACCTGATCTTTGATATTTTGTTATGGTAGCCCAAACTGACTTAGATAACAGTGTATTTATTGAGCCCTGCATAAAGACACTATACAGCTGAATGATAAGCACCTACTTTAATTTCATCCTCTGGCATTCAAATACTTGAAATAGCTTTGTTATTTTAAAAATTACTACAGCTCTTTCCCAGTCTTTTCAATTTAAGTTTCACCTGCCCCTGCCCGTATCCCCTGGAACCATGTCACAAAGAGCAAGGACATCTAAATATAGAAATGCTCCTCCCAGGTACCCACCCAGAGACACCTGTCCACCCAATAGCCTCTAATTCTGGTTGTTCTTGGTCTGACTCTCTAATCTCTGATTTGTGTTTTTTTATTCTGACCCATTTTCTGGATGCTTTTTGTTGTTGTTGTTGTTGTCCTTGTTTGCTTTGGCATGCTGGCTCCCTCTTCCACTTTGTTCTGCTGCTCCCCCCAGGCTGAAGCAGTTCCCCAGCCAGCCTTGCCCAAGGCCTGCTTCATCCTCTGGGCAAGCTTACCCACTCTCCCTTTCCCTATGTGATGAAAGGAACCCAGTGCAGGCAGATTCGTATAATAAAAGCACATTTTGTTTCCTGGTCCTCTTCCTTTGTATTGATCCAAATTTGAAACGAGAGCATTGAGGATTATTTAGATACTAAAGAGCTAAGTAAATTATAGATGATTGGGATGAAAAAACAGATTCATTCCTTCATATAAGGAGACTTTTTTTTCCAGAAAATATCTGCTTCCCACTCCATATCCCCCTTGCAATTGGGTAAATAATTCATCGAGCAATAAAAATTTCTTTCAACTGTCATGTATGCTTTTTTAAAAGCTTATCCATATAAGGCAGTGAATGAAATTTTAAACAACATTGTCACATAATTTATTCTACTCTTACCTCACTCTAGGGAATTAAAAATTAAAGAAAAAAGTCATGTTTAAACAGTCACTTCTTTAGAGAATACTTAAAAAGTCTTGATCTATATATAGAGAGTCTGAAATACTGCTAATAAAAGACAAAGAAAATTGCTTGCAAATTTCAATATTAAACCAAATTCAACTATAATAAAAAAGGTGATTTTTTATTGCTCCTGAATGAATTTTAAGTTATTTCTAATAAGCTCAAAGATAGAAGCAATAATTCCTGTTCAGCTCCAGAACACAAATTTTAATGCTTAAAATAGTATAATGACAGTAGCATTGAATAAGCAGAAAGTGACATTTTTGAAATGAAATATCTGAGCACAAAGGTTATGCATGGCTTTCAGTCATGCCCAGATGATCTGTCTTTCACAGTTAATTTTGGAAATTCACCATGTCCTTTGTCAACCTATCCTTCTGAAATAATTTTTCCTTATTAAAAAAAGTATAGCGTAAAACCATGCTTTGTATTTTTTTAGTATTTGTGGATATTCTTGACCCAAGAAGTGGAAAGATGTGACACAGCACAGGTCAATATTTCCTTGTCTCTCTGGCCATAGTATCTCAGAATCTGAAGGGCTCTTAGAAATTATCCAGCCTAGGGGTGCCTAGGTGGCTCAGTTGGTTAAGCATCCACCTCTTGGTTTTGACTCAAGTTTTGACCTCAGGGTCTTGAAATCGAGCCCCAAGTGAGGCTTGGACCTGAGTGTGGAGCCTGCATAAGATTCTTAAGATTTTTCTCTGTCTCCTCTCTCCTTGCCCTCCCCCACAATGTGCACACTCCCTCTCTCTCTCTCTATAATAAGTAAATCTTTTAAAATACGAGAGAAATTATCCAGCCCAAACACTGTACTTTACTGAGGAAGAAACATAAATTCCTCATCAACTACTTAAAAAAATGAAATTTCATTATTTCAATTCAATCTTTTATACCTTTTAAGACAAAATAAAACAATAGGGGGAGAAAAGTTCTGCAATTTATTATTTTGTATATGTCACAGAGTGTCATTTTAAAATGTCTCCTCAGAAATGCAATATAAATAATATATATATAAATAATAATATATATATAAATATAAGGCCTTATCAGCCCATGCTATAATGTTGGCACTATAACTCTGAAGCTCTGTAGTTATAGAGATCTGTTAAACAGGTAATTCAACTGGGAAACAAGAGTCCAGTGAAGAGAAGTAATGTCCATACTGTGTGATCCTAAAACTGGCTGATTCTAAAAGGTGAGAGACACATTTCCCACTTTTGGCAGAACTGTGCTTACAACAACTCTCTTTCACAACTCACAATTCCAAGAGTTTGAGGGATATTTTTATTTTCACAGTCACAAGCTTTGCAATTCCAGCCACAAAATTGCTTCCTGTTGATTTTATTTTATTTTTTAAATTAAGGTGTCTCTTAAGGGATCGGGTTGCAAATGCCTTTGGTCTGTTTAATAGTAGGACCAAAAAAGTATGATTATGTGTAAAAAGGATCAGATTTGGAGTTGTAGGACCTGTGTTATTGTTCTGGAAGACAGACAACTCAGATCAAAGTTTGGATGGAAACAAAGGATATAAGATATGGAACTGGCTCAGCAGCAAGCTTTTAAAGTTGAATCGGACTTTGAGTCTTGGCTTAAGCTAGAAGACATGATTCCAATCATTTCTTTGCTTCGGGTAAGCTGCATAACTTTGGGCAAATTACTTTGACTACATTATTGTTTATATCCACGTTCATTGTAGATAATAAGGGATTTTAATTTTTGTTTTTTTTTTAATTACTCATCTCAACAACTAATTATAAAATAAAATTGGAATTTGTAACCAATATTTTGAAAGAAATGAATTAAAACAGATCAGAAAATATGAGTACATTTCATGTGATAAGAATAGAGGTTATTTCTTGAAGGAATATTTACTTGTAAGTATACAGAGATTTCCTAAGACTGACATATATTTTATAGGTTATGATGAGGGATGTTGGAACAGTCCTAAAGCTGGCAATCTCTGGTTGTTTATCTTCAGGAAGGGCTCCATCAATTCTTTCTCTTCCAGTATGTGCAGACTTTTCCAGCCTTTGAAAAATAGAGCATGTCTTCTCTTCTTGAATATGGCAGCTTTCACTTTCTCCCAAAGGAAGCTGGGCACCATGAAAGAATTCTACTCTGAGATGCCTATACAGGGAGGAAACCCAAGCCATCCAAAGGGAAAAGAACCAAGAAAATCAATAAGTAATAAAATAAAACCCTGGCCATGTGACTCCAGTCAAGCTGTTCTGGTGACCCCTTTAGTTACTTGAACCACCTCGGGTAAGACAGCAGACACTTTGGATCAGCCATCCCCACTGTACCCTACTGAATTCTTGACCCACAGGATTATGAGCAACTACGACTCAGGGACATTTTGCCATGCATGTGTACATACCTGAAACTGGTACCAGAGGTACGGTGCTGCCTTACCAAAAATCTAAAGCTTGTGCATTGGCCGTGAGGTGGTGGCAAAAGCCTGAAGGACAGTGAGGAGACCATGGGGAGCCTGAAAAGTCAGTGAGATAATTGCTGTTGGAGGCCATAAAAAAGGAGAGCTATGTTATAGATTGGTGGCAAGTTGACAAGACCATTTCCTGTGGTAATGTAGACAATATAAAATGTACCTAATGAATTTGTGGACCTGACTAAGCAGAGTTCTGAAAGGATGTGGATGTGTCAGCTGACTTGTTTAGCCTTGTACAGTAGAGGGCTGCATGAGAAGGAAAGACGCTATGGAAGGAAGTGTTCTACTCTCAGGCAAAGGTGAAAGGAAACCGTTCCACACAGGACCTGCCATGAAGCCTTCTTTGATCAACAAGAAGTTTTCAGGGTTAGAAATGGTCCTGGAGGTGAAGTTCAATCCAGAGCTCTGCCAGCAGATGGTGGCCAGTCTATGTCAGATTTTGTAGCCCAGATAAATTGCACTTTTAGCTTGAAGACCTTTGCATACGAGGAAATGCACTCTAAGAGCCTCATGACACACGGACATGATTTGAATGTCTGAGATTTCAGGCTGATGTTATAACACAAGAAAACATTTGGGGAACATTTGCCTACTGGGAATATTACAGCTGAAAGGCAAATTGTGATAGACAGTTTTCAAAGACAGCAGGCTTCAGTCCCTTCCCACCTTGTGTGCTTTCTACCTATCAGTAGTTAAGTGTCTCTCTACCTCTCCTCAAATCAGGGCAGAGGGCCAGCCTTGTGATTTATTTTGACAATAAGACTGTGACAGAAGTCATAATCTGAATCTTGGACTTGAGAGAACTGAGAGCTTTCACTTCTTCTATCTTAAAAGCTAACTGTCATAGAAGAACTCTTAGACCAGCACGCTATGAAGAAATTCAACCTTGTGATATAAGGAGGCCATGCAGAGAAGTTAGTTCAGACATGTGAGTGAAACATCATGGACCTTCCAACACTTCAACCCATCCCAAATGCCAGCTGAATGCAGCCCAATGAAAGACCCCAACCAATGTCATACAGGGCAGAAGAGTCACTCATACAAGCCAAGTCAACTCACGGAGTAAGAAGAAGTAATACCCTGTTGCTGTTCTAAATCACAACATTCTGGGTTGGTTTATTGCACAGCAATAGATAACTGAAAGAAATACCAAGATTAATTTCCTGTTTGTGTAGATATCTCATAGGAAATGCTATTGTTATTTTCATAGAACTAGGGTACAGTATGCACCCTGAGGAAGCAGAAACCATCTTTTCAGAATAGAAAAATTCAGGAAGTAAGATTGTATTCTGAGTATTATAAAATCACTGCAGGAAGATTCAAAGAAGCTATATAAAAAGAGATTACACATTTTCTGGTTAAAAAGACTGGATCGAAGTCAGAGTGAAGGCATTAATATATCAAAGAAAGGGCAACCAGAGGGGATCTTGCCAGCCACAGAGAATATCAGACCAGGAGACTCATAGAGTTAAACATGGTGGCATCCCACAACAGTGCTATAGGTATCGGTTCCTCCATTACATCTCTGTTGTGGGTATGGACCTGGCAGGCTCGTAGAGCCTGAAGCCCCTATATATGATTCTCATGAGTTCTTCTTTTTCTAACTTCAGATTCATCAAGAAACTTCTTAATGTCATTTTGTGTTCCAAAATATTATGTATATGTTTCTCATTAAAAACAAGCAAGATGACACTCTGGTTTCATACACTGCTATGGTCTGAACATTTGCATCTCCTACCCACCCCAAATCCAAGTGTTGGAATCTTAACACCCAGTGTTACAGAGTTAGAAGATGGGGTCTTGGGGGGTAATTAGTTCATAGGTGTGGAGCCTTTGTAAGTGGAATTGATTTTCTTATGAAAGAGATCCCACAGAACTCCCTAGTCATATCCACTATATATGAACACCTGGAACCCAACCAGACTGTGACCATGCTGGTCCCCTGATCTTGAACTTCCAGCCTCCAAAGCTGTGAAAAATACATTTGTATTGTTTATAAGCTACTTAGTCTGTGGTATTTTATACTGCAGCTCAAACAACTGAGGCACACCCATGTATCCCTTGAGTTTGGTTATTATGACATCTTGATTATTCTAGGAATATGATGATGGAGTTTCTGAGCTTATAGTTTGAAGGCCAGTTCTTCACCTGGGCAAGCTCACCTCAGCAACACCATTTCATGGGAATCTGTCCAGACAGGTAGTCAGCATTTCCAAGGAGCCACAACTCTCCATTCACAATGTTCAACCCAATTGCCTAGCTTGATATTTCCACACCTGTGGCAGTACCTTTTTTCCTCAATCATTGTTCTCCTGCTCCAGGCACGGGATACACTTCCACTTGTAAAGAACAGATATGGTGCATGGCTATAGGCACTCGCTTGGTAGACTACCACAGCCTCTAAGATTCCACCTGACACTTCATACTTTACTCAAGTCTAGACAAAATAAAGAAAAGAACTGGAAGCAACGTATCCATCTGGGAGAGGGACTATTCTGCAGGGATTATCCCAGTTGGACAGCATACTTAATGACTAGGTTTCATAAGTGACAAAAATTTTCACATGACCAAATAGTAGTCACCCTCCTGAACCATTCTCTCAGTCTATCTGTGCACTTCTTTGTAAAATTCGAGTTTATATAACCCTGTTAAAGTTGGTTTAATGTTAACCTTCCACCCTCGATATCTAATGACTCTAGAGATCTGATTGGGTTCATCATTCTCTGCCTTCCCTCAGGTGATGTCTGATCACCCCAGCCTGTCTTCAGCAAGAATCTTATTAGGTCAGTTCAGCCAGTAACCCCCCCTTACCCCTGATGTTTCCTCTTGTGATTTTCCACCCACCCACGCCCACCCTGCTCTTTAGCTATAAACTCCCACTTGCCCAGAGTGTGTTGGATGGAAGTGAAACTTCTGAGATTGAGGTCTCTTTTCCCTTCCTGTAATAATCCTAAATAAAATTTGTTTTTGCCACTTTAACTAGGATTCGGCTCTGGTCTTTTTTGGACACCCCTAAACTATACTTGTCTGGCTTCTTCATGGCATTCAGATCTCAGCATAAAGTCCCTTCTTCAGAGAAGTCTTCCATAACCACTCAATCAACACAACCATATTGGATATTTCTCTTGTTTATTTCTCAATTGGTTTATGTAAGTTTCTAGGTGATTGTGTATATATTTTCCTCTTTTCCACTTGAGTATAATCTCCAGGAGAACAGCGGTTCCCCATCTGTCTTGATCTTTGCTAAATTGTCTGTGTAAAGTGAGTAGAACATCAGAGGTTCTTGGTAGATATCTCATCACTGTTCAGTGAACAACAGACCTTTTTTGACATTCTTAGAGTCAATATCCAGAATTTTGGGTATTTTCCAGTGGTTCTAAAGAGCCATAAACAACTTTAAGCTTTGTCATTTCCTTAGGGATTATTTGAATTAAGAGGGAGGAAGAGGATGAGGCATGTGAAGAATAGTTAACAGGGGCAAAAGACTAAAAATTTAGAGAAGAGAAGGATCAAAGGAAAAATATTCATTACCCATGTACAGAAATTGAGACAGATTAATTTGTTTCACCTGCCAAAAAATAAGAACATAAAAATTAGCTGAGGGATGAAAACAGTCCTTTTTCTGTTGCCTTATACTAAGGAAAGGTCAGAGGGGTATGCATAAGAACAAAGGGCAGACAGAATCCACAAATTAGATCTTGCAAAGTGAAAACATGTAAAGTGGGCCTCCTGGCTGGCTCAGTGGTTAAGTGTCCGACTCTTGGTTTTTGGCTCAGGTCATGATCTCATGGGTCTTGAGACTGAACCCTGCTTTGGGCCTTGTGCTCACTGTGGAATCTGCTTAAGAGCCTCTGCCCCTACTTTTCCCCCCAACCCTACCCTGCTCATGGCGCTCATGCTCTTTCTCTCTCTCTCTCTCTCCCTCTCTCAAATAGATAAATAAGATCTTTTAAAAAATTTTTAAAATAAACATGAAAAGTCTAATGACTTTGTAAGCACTATTCTAGACCATGACTTTTGGTTAGGATTATAACAATTATTTCCTGAAAAAAAATTTTTTTGTTGATACAAAACTTAATTCAGCAATTCCATTTGAAACAATGTCACAAATGTGGGAAATAAGAAGCAAAAGTACCCCAAAACTCCTTTATAAGTTTTCCTCTGGCACATACTAGGATCTCTCTGTGGTAGTAAAGAATTATTCCTACTAAGACCACAAGTATGGTTTCACTTAAATAACAGCATACCAGACCTCCCCTAAGAACCAAACGTAATTCCCATCTTTTTTCCTTTGGTGTTCTTCACATACTCTTTGCTCAAGCCAACCAAAACATCCATAGTTGCCTACAGTTTTCAGATGTGTATGTATTCAGATGTTGCTCTGACATTTTCCCCTGCTCTTCTACTACCTTACCTAAACATAAACCTTCCCATCCTTTAAGCCCTAATTCAAGCACCACTACTTTCTCTTTCCTATTCTTTTTTCCATTTGTGCTTCAACTATTTTTTCCTTGTCACCTTCTTCATTTCCTACCTTGTACCTGGATTTTGGCTTCTCTCTTCTTAAGATTATGAGCTTTCCAAAGGCAGAAACAACTCATCTTTTAAAAGCCCCAACTTAACAGAGGGACTTACTTCCAATAGTAATTTGATCAATAATTACTATAAATAATTGTACAACGGATAATAAGCTACTAATGCATGATGATTGAAAACTTCCCCTAAATATTTTGAAGTCATCAGCTTTATAAGTTCATGGCTATCAGCTAGCTCTTGCAACATCTCTACCCGCAGAGAAAGGAAGTTACCAAATAAGTTAATTTCCTGAATTTTGATGGGGAAACAAGTGTGACAACAAAAAAGTAGCCATGGGAAATGCACGGTGTTGAGCACACAATAGCAGCTCAATTAATTTGGATTCGGCCCAGGAGGATATTATGTTCAGGGAAAGTAAGTTGGGAGAAAAATCCGATTAACGAATGAAACATTTCCCTTGTCCTGGGACAAATCAGGTCTATAGAAGATAAATCCCTGCAGTTCCATGTCTACAGTCTACTGGGGATGATCTTTTGTAAATCTGTTCTGGCTGAGATACAAAGATAGAAATGTTTGTGATCTTTTTAAGTATCTGAGATCACAGAGAAAGCAACCTGGAATTATAGAGCCATAAAACATTTCATTCAACTTCACAGAAGGTGCATTGATGTGTGGTAACACCTCTAATGAAAAATTTATATAGTAGTAGTAGTAGTAGTAAGTGTAATAATAATAACTACCATGTAGCATATGTATTACTTGTATCAGTCAATGTGCTTCTACAAAGATGAATTTATTCAATCTCCATGACCTCTCTACGAGGTAATACTACTATAAATCCCATTTTATGGACATTGAAACTTATTCATAGACAAATTGAATTACTTGCCCAAGTGAAAGAAACTGACTTTGAATGCAGGTGATCTGACTCTAGTTGCCACATTGTCAAAAGATAATTTGCCTTTGGAGATGATGGTGCACATTTGCTTTATAAATATATAGGTAAGTGTGTTTTTAACCTTTTTAAAACAAAACAAACAAACAAAAACATTACCAATGAGTCAGATGAGCCTGAATTCTAATTCTAACTTAGTTATTGCACAATCTTGGACAAGTTAACTATAACCTCTTTAAACCTCAATGAGCTCAACTCTTAAATGGATATAATGATGCTTATTAACAGGATGTTGTGAGGGTTTAAAAAGATGCTATGCCAGAAGTCGTTAGCAGACTGCCACAGGAAGGGCTTAAAGAGTATAAGCAATATTACTATCAATTATTATCAGTATTCATTAAAAATTTCCCTCACTACCTTAGAAGATATGTAATGAGAGCATATGATTTCACACATACTTCACACTTATTTAGCGCTGAGCCATAAAAATTAATGGTGTCAATACCAGAGAGCCAACCAGTTCTGGGAAATTGTAAAATGAATCATTGCCTAAATAAATATAGATTTTATGTTCACTGAAGTATGAGATCGATATTTCAGTTTCCTTCTACATTAGGTTTATATCCTATGTATATCCACATAATAGAAGCAAATCTACTTTGAAAGATATAATCTTTCCTTTAAAATTATGTGGGCTTTGGAATTTTTTGGACTATTACCATTTCACTGTTGGCATTCTTAGTTGCATATCAGCCTAAGCTGAAAAAAAAAAAAAGTTAATTTACCTTGAGTAAGTTTTAATTTAATAATGCAATTAAAATAAAAATAAAAGGGAAAATGGAGGGTGTAAATCACAGCATATGTATGGCAGTACAGATAATTCAAGAGATTAACACCTCTTAACCAAACACTGTGTTTTTCTGAACTGTAGGTATACCCCTTAGGTTTTGCAAAATGACATTTGGGGGGGTTGTTCTCCAAGCTTCTCAATTTAGGAAAAGTGTGACTAGGTTCTAAAAAAGAGAGCGAGCGAGCGAGAGAGAATATTTCCAAAATTTGAGGCGGCTCATCTCAAGGACATCCTGAAGTTTTATGCCAGATGCATGTAATAAACATGTTGACTTTGTTGTATTTATGTGATTTGTTTTGGGATATTATAGATATCCCATTATCCTGTGTAGTCTACTCTTCATTCTTAGAGTAGGGTTGGAAAGGGAAAGGATTTCCTTTTGTGTGTGTGCACAATTTTTACTTAGCCCTATGATCCTGTAAGTCTTCTGTAGTAGGTTTTTTAATATAATTTCCATTTACTTTCTCTAAATACAGGTGAAGAAAATGATCCCCTCCACCCTGGGTGGTTTGACTCAAGCCAGAACCTCAGTGATGACAAGAAATAAACACTGTTTTTTTCTGGTTCTGAGTTCTTAGGGACTGCCCAAACATCTCAGATTGTAGCGGTGCAACACCGTGAGAGAACAGAAGCCTTCATTTTGGAACCCAGGGACTCAGATCAGCTTTGTCCTTTTCTTTCCCATATTATTTGGTGATTCTGTTCCATCCACAGGCATTTCAGAGATGGACCTTGGAATAGGCAAGCCAACAGTGGGCATCAACAGTGAATGTCACAAAACAACAGCCTGGGGGTGCCTGGGTGGCTCAGTGGTTTGGCCTGCTGCCTTCGGCTCGGGTCATGATCTCAGGGTCCTGGGATCGAGCCCCGCATCGGGCTCTCTGCTCCGCAGGAAGCCTGCTTCCCTCTCTCTCTCTCTCTGCCTGCCTCTCTGCCTATTTGTGATCTCTGTCTGTCAAATAAATAAATAAAATCTTTAAAAAAAAAAAAAAAAACAGCCTGGAGGAGACCACAGGCTGTCTTCCTTACCTTGAAGGAAGTCATGGGGCTATTTGTGAATCTAGCCTTCCACTATTCAAATAGTTTCAGCAACTGCAGAGGTTATTATCTGGTTTCATTTTTAGATTTAAATTAGTTTTCTTTTCTTTATAATTAAAGTCATCAGGATTGCATGAATTCTGAACCTAAAATGTACGGAAAGAAAGGGACATTAAAGTTTACTCAATCTGTATTATTCTCAGGTTATTCCCTGTGATTCTTACTCTACATCCAAGTCATAACTTAAACATTTAACTCAACATCAGCTTGGACTCTTCATTGAAAAGATAAACTTCGGGACACCTAGGTGGCTCAGTTGGTTAAGCCACTGCCTTCAGCTCAGGTCATAATCCCAGGGTCCTGGAATCGAGTCCCACATTGGGCTCCTCGGTGGGGAGCCTGCTTATCTCTCTGCCTCTGCCTGCTTGTGCACTGTCTCTCTCTCTCTGACAAATAAATAAATAAATAAAATATTAAAAAAAAAAAAGATAAACTTCAATTCATAGATGTTTTGAATAATAATAATAGGAATTTGGGGAAAGACTCTAAACCTAATCCCAAAGTATATTTTCACACTCAAATTGGAGTTTCTGTGTATTCATATGCACCTGCATGTGTGTGTGTAACATATCTATGTATATATTCACATCTCTATCAATGAAAATGGTTAGTATGCTTGATCAGATCTTTTATGAGTTGTAATTATTATACTCAGTTAGCTCTGACCATGCTATGAACCCACTCCCCCATTCCTACTCAAGACCTGACAATGCCTCCTCATAATTATTAGGATAAATCAGGTCTTAACATGGCTTGCATATTTTACTCTGTCTCGCCTTACAGTGCTCATCATCCTTGTGATAACTCCCGGCAGCCAGCGACTCCTCTTCCAGATTCAGACCAAATAAGTGATTCTGCCAAGAAAGGTTCTCCTGTCATGTGCTCTCTACACCCAGAATGTCCTTCCTAGAATTCTTCATTCCCTTTGTCCTCTCCTACTCAACCTTTAGATCTTGTTTTAATTTTCCCTCAGGAGTCACTTCTCTGGAAATTCAATCTACCAATAATCTCCTCTGGAAAGCTCTTCTGTTTTTGTGCCCCCATTTCTAAGTGTATGTTTATTTGCATTATGGATTGCTTAATCTCCTTCTTCCTCCTTGGGTGGGAAATTTGTGTTTGTCTTTCTCACCTCTGAAGCCTCAACTCCAAAACCAGTGCTTGTTTTAGAATAAAATTAGAATTTTTGCAAAGATACAAATAAAAATACGTAAGCTTTCATAATATTCATTCATTCCAAACAGCCTTTACCAATTTTATTCAGAAATACTTTGCAATGACGTAGATAAGCAGGTAGACATGGTCTTGGCATTAGACATCTTACCCGTGATCCATGTACAAAGAATTCATCATAGTGTGAGAAGCAGCAAAAACTCATCACCATTAAAAGAGGAGAAAAGATGCAACCCATGTTTATCCAAGACAAGCTGGTAGTTTGGGGAGAGACAAGACAACGACTAAAGAGTGTGGTGCTCAAAATGGATAAGTAGGGAGAGCGTGGGACAGGAAGTTAATCTTAACAGGAACAGAGTCTGTCTGGAGTGCTCAGCAGGTATAAACTGTACAGGACAAGCACAGAAGGTAACTGGGAGCCGTGCTGACTCTTTCATTCCTTAGACTCTGAACGTTCTCAAGTAAATTTGTCCCTACAGTGCTTTTCAAATAGCACAAAGATCCAAACAGGGGAGACAAACTGTTCTCAACCAATAGGAATGTTGGTGTTACCTTGGAGATAAGGATCCTTTGCAATCAAACCCATGTCCTGAAAACCTCTGACAATCACCCTCCAGTCCACAGCACTTAGACCAGAGAATAAGAGCTTTCCAATGGGCTATGCTGGGAAGCTGTCTGGAACAATAACAGAAATTCCTGACTCATAGAGATACAGAGCTATTGGACACATGTGGTCAATGCCCTTAGAATGAGCAGGAAGCCACACGTCCTGGATTTCTTGAATTTGCCTATGCATTTCTGTGTACAGATTCTGATGAGAAGAATTGTTTCCCTCATGTATCATTTGTCATACACCCACACAAGGCAATAACAGAAACTGTTCTTTCCCCCAGTGCATTTACCATTTCAGGGGAAACAAAACACATATAATTTCTAACTATTTACCAGTGGGTGAGACTCACAACTGACAAAACACGTAGGAAAAGCACCAGGAATCCAAATTGCTGCTCCCACTCCTTCCTGCCCTGCCCTGTCTCCTGGATTTCTAGTGAGCTTTTTTTAACATTCTAATCTTTCACCTAAAGTCCCGTCAGATCCAGAACTTTTCAAAACACAGGAAACTGGACCTTCACTAAATTATTTCTCTTGAATCATTTGTTCACTGCCATGAACTTGGTGAAAGCTGGCTCTAGACAGAGCTAAGTTGAAGGAAACAGGTGAAAGATGTGGCCCCTAATTTTGGGACCCAATCCATTGGGGCGAGCAGATGATTGAATACTTAATTTCAAAATAACTTAATACGTGCAGCAATGGAAGGATATATGCAAGCTACTAAGAGAAAAATATCTTTTTATTAAAAATAAGTTGATTTTAATATTGCAGCTATCCAGATGAATAGTCACTGTGTTCAAGCGAATGGCTTCAGCCATGACAGTGCTATCACAGATAAACCCTGATGGAATTCGTGTTTGCTGGTGTCCTCCCGGGAGCAGTGGTTCCATGACAGTCCTGCCTGTCTTCACCTCCTTCTGTCTCAGTATCTAGCCAGAGCTCTGGGACATAGCAGGAGCTTTAAGATATATACACTGAATGGCTGATGACAATGATTCAAAGCTGAAGGAAGAGGTTGCAGAGTCCTTACAGTGCCTTGTCATGCCACGCATTAACTGTCATTCCAACTTCTTCTCCTATCCTTCTCCTCCTTGTTGAGTCTTCTCCAGCCACACTGGCCTCCTTCCCATGCCTAACTGCTGAGCATATTCCAATCTCAGGACCTGAGTCCTTGCTCTACCCTCTGCCTGGAATGCATATTTTGCCCCCAGGATCTGGATGGCTTACTCTATCACTTCATTTCAATTCTGCTCCAATGGGTTTTGCCTTACCATGTTTTCTAAAATAGTCATTCCCCTGGCTCTCCTCCTCTCTACCACTCACTCTCCTTCACCCTCATAGCAGCCATCACAAACCACTACCATAATACATATTTACATCTCCTTGCTTGTTGTCTGCTTCCCTACACTCCATGACGGCAGGACCTTGCTTCTAGGCACTGCTGTATCCCCTGGGGCTGGCAGCAGTGCCTGCATCCAGGAGTTGCTCAATAAATAGTTGCTACATTGCACAATTCATGAGAAGATGCAAGAAGCAGTATTTGGGAGGTGTTTCCTTTGTTGTCCATGTCTTTGCAATCTCAGATCTCTACAGCAAATCAGTTCACAAAAGCTGGAATGGAATGCGTGGACGAGTTTTAAATAATAAAAAGTAAGAAAATAGACTAGAATGAATCAAACTGAAAATCACTTGGATGGTAAGCATTATTCCTGTCCCTTTGTCCACAGAAACCCATACAGCTTTGCTGAGCCAAGAGACCATGTAAAATTCTGAACTCATCACCTATCTCCCAGTTCTTGCTTACTCCTCAGCATTTCTGTTCCAAATGAACAATTACAGCCTCTGTAAATATGCCTGATCATCTGGTTACAAATGCAATATTTTATTGGTAGGAAAGAAATCACTCAGTTACCCAGATCCCACCCAAATTATGGCTTTTTGAAAGAAATCATGCTATTTTGGTAAACAATTGAATATCATCTATCAAGAACCTTGAAAAGTACATTCCCTTCTGGAAGATTGCACTTGTAGGTATGGATCCGAAGGAAATACTTAGTCATGTATGAAAAGGTATGTATAAGGCTCTATATCACAGTGTTGCTTCTCTCAAAATAAGTTAAAAAAATGTAAATATCTGAGACAACTGCTATGTACCTGAATTATGAGACATTATAACTATATGATGAAGTACTCTGTAAATGGAGAAGCAGTGTTGTGATCATATACCTATTGACATAGACGGTTAGGATTTACAAAGATATATTTGTATATGGTAATTTATATAGTTATTTTCTATGACTTATAAGAGAATAGCTGTTCTTTATCTTTTTTTTAAAAGATTTTATTTATTTTGACAAAGAAAGACACAGAGAAAGAGAGAACACAAGCAGGGGGAGTGGGAGAAGCAGGTTTCCCACAGAGCAGGGAACCTGATGAGGGGCTCGAACCCAGGGCCCTGGGATCATGACCTGAGCTGAAAAGAGATGCTTAATGACTGAGATACCCAGGCACCCCTGTTCTTTAACATTTTTGTGTGTATGTATATTTTATAATTTTCTTGTCATCATCCCGTTTCACTGTTAAAATATGTAATTTTAATATTATAAAGTTGGGGAGAAGATGAAGTCTGCTCATTCAATTTATATCATGCATTCACAATGGGGTGATCTTTTCCAAAATGGCATGGAAATTGATTCTTGGGTCAAGGGCAAAATATTGACCTCTTTTACGTGAAAGATACACATCCAATGCATCAACAGATACACAGTATGTCACCGGTATTATATTTCCTGGGAGGGTGATTAAGAAAAAAATATATCCTAGGAGGCTCCTCATAACTGTAATAATGAAAAAAAAATGTTTGAGAAATCCAACTTCATTCTAATCCAAACATTTTAATCTTATGTTTATGTATATTTTTGGAGATTTTTAACTTCCTTCCATTAACTTTGCACACAATGACTCCTCCTCACTTCCAGGAAATGCAGGTTTAAATCCAACCATTGGCACTGAGGGAAGCACCCTCCAAAATTCCATGGGGAGTCCCTAAAAAGAAGTAAAGGAATGAGGGTACTAGATCACTAATGGCTAAGAGCTGCAGCATAGGAAAGCGTTAACTCCAACACCTGGTAAGACACTTTAAGGGTGTGAAAGCAATCCTTAGAAATATTTCTCCTTTTTTTTTCTAATTGAGGTCAGACAATGGGAAGCTTTCATCAATCCTTAGACAGCAAGTTTTTTTTTCTTTTCTTTTTTTTTTTTCTTTGGCATTTGTACAATGCCTTCATTTAAGACCTTCCTTAAAAGCATCCTCTCAGTGATAAATGAGCGACAAAGTTGGCAAGCATTTCTCTACTGACACTCATATTTCAGAAAGTCAGGATTATGATTAGAGAAGCACAATATCAAAGACAAGGTCCAAATCAGTCCCCAGAGCAAGAGCAGCTGAAATTAGAATGATCACCACAGTTTCCTCCCAGGAACAATTTGGAATCCATCAAAAGGACAAAAGGGAATGATGCTAAAACATAAACGATGAAGGGGGTAGATAAAAGCCGGCCTTTACCTCACAATATAATAAAAACAACTTCTCCAGGTCCTCCTAGGATATCCTCAAGAAGAGACTCAAATTTCAGCTGCAAAAACCACACAAGCTGGAGCTTTCCAGTAATGTGTCATAAAGAGTACTCAGCCCCCAGATATACTGAATTCTTGGCCAGAAGTTGGTGGTATCACAGTGTTGAGATAACATTTTTGTTTTCCTTATCTGCTCCCTGGAATCAGGGTAGTCTCATTAAGAAATGGCTCTATTTGGTAAGGCTTCCCAAATTTATGGAAGTCACAGTAATAAATTTAAAGATAAGCTCTGGTAGGAAGACTCATAGCAGACCCAAAGATGCCTAAAACCTGGAACCTATGAATACATGACCTTACATGACAAAAGAGAAATTGCAGATGATGAGATTAGGGTGAATTATCCAGATGAGTGTAATCCAACTCTGTGAATATTCATCCCCAGGCTGTGGTCAGAGGAAGAGGTGTGATGATGGAGGCAGTGTTAAGGAGATGTGGCATAAGGACTGGACCAGCTATAGCTGGCATTGGAGGGGGTCAAAAACCAGGGGCTCTATGTGACCTACAGAAGTTGGAAAAGTCAAGGAAAGGGATTTTCTCTTATAGACTACAGAAAGAAATAAGCAGCAGAAAATCAACCCCACTGACATGTTGACTTTAGACCAATTTAGACCAGTAACACTCTTCCCCCCCCTTAAGATTCTATTTATTTGACAGAGAGAGAAAACTAGAGAGCACAAACAGGGGAAGTGGCAGAGGAAGAGGGAGAAGCAGACTCCCCACTGAGCAGGAAGCCCAATGTGGGGCTCGATCCCAGGACCCTGAGATCATGATCTAAGCCAAAAGGCAGATGCTTAACCAACTGAGCCATCCAGGCATCCCAACCAGTAAGACAATTAATCAAAGTTACATGGGATGTTTTGTTTTCAGCTCAAATATTAAGAAGGCCACCCTTGACTACCTATTTAATATTGATCATCAGTCCTTCCCCCAATAATCATATTTCCCTGTTTCCATTTATTCACAATAGCTGTGGTCAGAATTATGTTTTGGTTCATGTATATATGTTGTCCACTAAAATAAAAGCTCTATGAAACTGGAGATTTTGTCTATCTTATTCAGGGTATATAACCATTTTGTAAAAGAAAGCTTGATACTGGGCAACCATTAAGTAGTTGTTGAAATGATGGGTGGATAGTTGGGTGGATGAGAGAAGGAAGATAGTCAATGCCCAGAAAATAAAGAAATCTTCAAAGAAGGGGTGATCTTCCATAAATCTGCAGTGGGTGGCTATTAGAGAGACAGAGAGAAGCAAAGATTATAGATGACCTCCTCCATGCAGATGATAACTCTAACACCCAGAGAGGAGCATAACTTTGGTGTATGAAGAACATAGCTAACTAGTCTGCAAAGACTGGAGCACAAAGGCAGAGTTTGACAGAAGAAAAGTTGGGATTGTTGTGTGTTGGGATCCAACAGCTTCACCTAGGAAGTGGGGATAGGGTAAAGAGAGTTGACTCTGGCATTTCAAAGTAAGTTCTCTTTCACTGTGACCTCTCAATATTGAGCAATCCTCACTTCAGTGGTGCCTCTATCCTCAGGTGAAATCATTTCAGGTGTCATATTAAATTCCAGGTCTGGGACTCCTGGGTGGCTCTGTCATTAAGCATCTGCCTTGCACTCAGGTCATGATCATATGGTACTGGGATCAAGTTCCATGTTGGGCTCCCTGCTTAGGAAGGAGTCTCCTTCTTCCTCTGCCTGCTGCTCCCCCTGTTTCTTTTCTCTCTCTCTCTGTCAAATAAATAATTAAAAATCTAGAAAAAAAGAGAGAGAGAAAAGAAATAAACTGCAGTTCTATCTCTGAATCTGTTCAACATAAGCCGGTGAAGAATTTAATTTGTCATCAGATATTTACACTCCCACCACCCCATACACACCATGGGGGGGCAGTCTTCCACATTTTGTTGAGCTTGACCATGTAACTTGAGTTGGTCAATGAAGATTTCATGTATTCTATGTCTAAGGTGAAGATTTAGACATGTGTGATTTCACTTGGCCTCTTTCAATTACGCTTATGGGAAAAGCATGTTCCAAGTTCTGCTGATGCTGCTTATCTCAGGTGCCAGCATGGGAGATGTTTAGAACAGATTTGAATGTGAGTTATAGTCTACAACTGAACACTGCCAGTGATAATGATGTCAACCATTATATTCTAATTATTACTCATTATTATGACAATAAAACCTCACTAAAACTTATTTGTCAAGAAGAATGCATGCTACAGGAGAGCTTGGTCATGCAATGTAGCAAAGATAGTTAATAATTCATCAACATTTATCCTTCCCCTAGCATAGTACAGAACTGTCTCTAGAAAGTACTGTCCAACTAAAGACTGCCTACGATATGGAACCCAGATGAAGCCATGTGACAGTTCTGATCAACAGAATATAATCAATAGAAGTGATGTGTGTCTCTTCAAAGCCAAGATGATTAAGAATCCATCTCTTTCTCTTTCAGTCAGCTGCATGCTGATGACTGAGAAGACACACAAATAAGAAAGCCGTAACACTGAAGAAGTATGGGTACCTGATAAATCACGTAAGGGAGGCAACTCTAAATGATAAACACCCACACTTAGACTATCACAGGAACAAGAAGAAAATTTCTATTTCTTTAAACACAAAATTTAGTTTGAAGCTCCTCACATTAGCCTATGTAATAAGTTTGACATGTAACAAAATTGTATGTATTACAAAATTATTAAACTATATAAACAGGATTATTTCAGGATCAAAAAAGATTTATTTTTTTGCTTAAGGGAATGTTCCTTTAAAAAGAATGTTCAGTGTTTTTTTTTTCAAAAGCTAACTTTCCAATGTGGTAACATTTTTAATTCCTATGAATAAACTTGACAAATCTTTAAGCTGATGAGGAAGGAATGAGTGGAAAGATCCCCAGTTCTCAGGTAGTTTATAAACTAGAAGGAATAAGACAAGAATCATAATGAATAAGTCATATAATATGTTGGAAAGTAGTAATTGCTGATAGAAACAAAGAGCAGGATAAGGGCTATCAGGGTGTGGTGTCAGGATTTGGGGGGATGAGAGGATACATGTTAACTATATTTAGCTGATTCTTGGCTAGGATGAGTGGAAATGGAGGGAAGAAGAAGCATTCTCAACCAATCCGTACCATCTGTATTCCTCACCAACTCCCACATGATTTTAGAAATTCTGGAGTTCCCATTATCCTCACATCAGCACTACATGATTTTGACATGATTACTGGGCAGAGAAAGAGGAGGGGACTACTTGCGCTTGGACTGATTCGTATGGCAATGGTCGTCTGTGGATAGAATCAGACATACTTCTATACCATAGAAAGCCTAGGGTGGCATCCGTTGGCAGGCCCACCAGACTTGTAGATGATCTTATTTACTATTGATAACCAGATGGACAGACCTTAAGTCTGGAGGTTCTAACAACCCCTAGAGACAAGGATGTTGTTAACCTAAGACTATGATTAAAAGATTTTAATAGCATGGAAGCTTTGGTTGTGATGGCAACACTAAAAAGACCAGGCCCAGGAAAGGGAAAACAGTAATCCAGATCCGACCCTGCATATCATTTGGATAAAGGA
The DNA here is from genome assembly GCF_964662115.1 of Mustela nivalis. Taxonomy (NCBI): domain Eukaryota; kingdom Metazoa; phylum Chordata; class Mammalia; order Carnivora; family Mustelidae; genus Mustela; species Mustela nivalis. Next base: position 80,152,899 of record NC_139030.1, read on the forward strand.
AGAAAAAGGAAATAAAATATATGTTCTATATATAATTTGGAAAAGAGAAGAAAGCAGAAGTAAAGTAAAAACCCAACTCAGGTGCAGGAAAAGTATTTTTAGAACATAAGAAAGAAAATGCCTGTTTTCCCCTCCCACTTGTCCTATATTTATTTTGACGGCTCCCACCTCCTTCCAAATGGCTGGTCAAAACATAAATCCTTCTGGAATGAAGCTTTAACATACTTATTTCAGCCTACAAATTATCCTCTAAAACGCATTCCAAAAGCATTAACATAGTTTGTATAGAAAATAAATAAAGATAAAAAAATATGAAGGAAAACTGTAACATACTTGCAGTTTCTGTAAGCTGCTATAATACTGCATTGAGAAAGCTGTGATTACTTCACAAATGCTGCTCAAAATTCCCATGATCTGTGCATTAGCAGTTATCAAGATACATGTTTTCTGAATGACACTTTTATAGATGTTTTTGGATTGGGAATTCTTCTATAATACACATAGGTTATATTAGGGCCAGAAGAGGACCCAAGAAAGAAAAACTCGTAAAACTTTAGAGCATGTATTGTTTAACTCATTGTTTTGATTGCCTCTGAAAAATGAAAATTCTGGTACAAAAAAGGATTAACAATTCAGACTAAGGAGTTGGATTGTTACAGGTTCATTAATGCCTAAAATTTGTTATTTTGTTTTTAGGAGATGCTTTCTATTTTTTTTTATCCCTGATAAAAATCTGATCAATTTTCACTTCATTATTAAGCTGAAAATGGAAGGCATACACATAAAACTTGTATATCAAAAGAAACTTTTGATATTAGAGCCTTTAAAATAAGGTTTGTGTTCACAGAAATGAAGAGTAAAGAGCCTTTGTCCAAGCATTCTTTGAAGTCAATGTAATAAAGTTTTTCCAAGGCAAAGGATCAAGACAGAACAAGTCACCATCCCACCCTGGGCTGTGCTTACCTTTTCCCCGCCCAGTCATAGTACTGAAGAGATGATGACAAATTTGGGGGTAAGAATTGTGCTGGTCATTAAAATATCATCACTCAGCTCCAATCATACTCTTCCCTGGTCAATTTGGTGATGGGGTTAGATGCCTGCAAAACTTGTTTATGCTTTAGCACATGCTCTCTGATAAAGTCTTCCAAAAGGAGGTACCACAGGAAGCCTGAACAACTGAAGGAAGGAGAAAGGGCTTGTTCGTTTCTGTTTTGCCTCTTATTTTTCACTACTGGAGTGGCATTTGGCTCTAGTTTCCAGGTTCTTCCAGCAATTCTAGAACTAGCTTCATCAAAGCAGCTTCTTCTCCTAAGGACTTTATTTTTAATTAATTTATTTATTTATTTTTAAGCATTTTTAATTGTTTATTTTATTTTTTTTAAAGATTTTATTTATTTATCAGAGAGAGAGAAGGGGAGAAAGCAAGCACAGGCAGACAGAATGGCAGGCAGAGGCAGAGGGAGAAGCAGGCTCCCTGCCGAGCAAGGAGCCCGATGTGGGACTCGATCCCAGGACGCTGGGATCATGACCTGAGCCGAAGGCAGCTGCTTAACCAACTGAGCCACCCAGGCGTCCCTCCTAAGGACTTTAGATGACTGGTGCTTACGGCCCTTCCTCCAGCTTCTGGGGTTTAATAAACTCTATTCTTGGCTTCCAAAAGATAATAGCTGTTTCCTGCGATTTCTACTTCTGGATTATATCCTTATCCTCTTTTTCTTTAAGTGCTTCCATATCTGTTGGATATGGAAGTTTCAAACAAGAAATATGTATGTTTCTTACATGTAATATTCTGTGTTTAAATAGCAAGTATAATTTCTATAGTTGCAACTGGACACTGACTAATATAAGAGCCAAGTCAAAGAGTTTAAATATGTGAGGGAATTTTGGACAATCCTTCTTTCATTGGAAAGGGCAAATGGAGGGTTGCCTGCGTGGTTTAGTTGGTTAAGGTTCTGACTCTTGGTTTCAAGCTTAGGTCATGATCTCCCATTGTGCATCAAGCCCCACACTGGGTTCTGTGCTCAGTGTGGAGCCCCCTTCCTATTCTCTCTCCCTCTCACCCATGCTCTCACTCTCTGCCTCTCAAATAAATACATAAAATCTTAAAAAAAAAAAAAAGGCAAAAGGAGCAAAGCTGTATGGGTAATGAATGAAAAGTAGAGAAGGAAGAAATAGAATATGTATTATATTCTATAAATAGAAATGTAATAGAAATAAGGACTTCAACTATTCCATAAACTTTTTAACCATTAAGATAAATTTGTTGATGCCAAGGATAGTATCTGATAGCTTTCTTTTGGAACTTTTGAGGGCTGAACATATTGACTTGAATATAGTAAATATCTAAATTGATAACAATGGATCAATAACTCCTAAAGAAAAAGAACAAGAAAGTGTATAAAAGATAAAAGGATAGATATTACATGCAGTGACATTCTTCTGCTGTCTACATACTTTCTCCCAGAGTCAAACATTTGTAATGACTTTGCCAATCTATCTGCTTCCTTTGTGCTTTGGAGAGCTGCTGAAGAATATCACAGAAAACCACAATAATAGAAGATTGATGTTATTTTCTATTATCTTCATAAATACAGTTCATGCAGCCACTCAGCATTACCTAAAATATTATTATGTATTGCCAATTCCCACAATGATAGTCTTACTTTTTGCATCTCTTCCCAACCAACATTTAAGACATAATACTGCACTGTTTAAGAAAACAGAAGCAACTGTGATAGTTATCTTAGTGGCCCCCAGTGAACTTTAACTCCTGGTGTGTATGACCTTGAACAGCCTCTCCCACATGGACTCTGGCTTTGACCATGTGACTTGCTTAGCCAACAGGGATATTAGCAAGTATGATGCAAGCAAATGGTTGATAAATACTTGAATATCAGATGTGTTCTTTTGGAAATGCTTGCTCATGGAAGTCAGCTGCCATGCTGTAAATAGAGACTACCAAACTGTGAGAACCCACATGCAGAAAGACCCTGGAGGTTGAAAGACCACCTTCCCACCAAGCTTCCAACTGAAAACAATAGCTTAAATGACCTCAGTCACATTATAGAGAGCAGAGTTACTTACTGCAGTTGGTCAAACCTCAGAATAATGAGAAATAATTAATCATTATTAGTCCACAAAGTTATGAATCTTTTGTTACATAGCCATAGAACACAGGAGTACCATTAGAGAGATTTTTTTTTCTTATTTTCAAGACCAAGTCAAAGCACAAAACAGAATTCCTACCCATTTCCTTATTTGCTTTTCTTTGAGGACAGAGGAAGAAACCTTCTTCCCATCAAAGGCCTTCGTCATTTGATGGGAACTTTCCTCTTCCTTTGTTCATCTCTCTCCCTCTCTACTGAATCATTCTCATCACCTTTCTACGTTGTTCTAATTCTTTCCATAGTTTACACAAATAGGTATGTACATATCTCATTCTGTTCTCTCATCTTCTTCTAGCTACCACCCCATTCCTCTGCTTCTTATCATAGCCAACCTTTCAAAAATTACATCTGCCCTCCCTCTACTTCCTCATAGTCCATGTCCTCTTTAATGCCCCTCAGATTTATTTTCTGCTTCCGCCATTCCTCAACTGATTTTTTTTTGTCTTGATCACCTTTGCATTGTGAGATCTAACACTCTCCCTTCTGCCCACTACCTATGTAAGCTCTCAAAGACTTGTCACCATTTATCACTCTATCATTGTACTTTCTTTTCTCTTGGCTCTTGGTTTCCTCCTAGTTGACTGGCTACAGTGTCTGCTTTCTTTCTTCTCTTCTCTTCTCTGACTGAATCTGAGTTGCACATGGGTTGTTTCTAGACCTTCTGATTTTCTTCTGCTCTCTTGCAACATGATTCTATCTAATTCAGTGGCTAAATGATATCTGTTCTGATGACAATGAAATCTGTATCTCTACCCCAATTCTCCAGAGAATGATATCCAACAGTTCACTGTTTACCTCCACTTAAATATCTGACAAGCATTTCAAGCACATTCATCTGAAACCAAGTTCTTCCCTAATCTTCCCTGTCTCAGCAATAACTCCATCATATATTCACTTGATCAATCTAGAATCATAGGAGTAATGTTTAATTCTACAAATTATTCATTCAACAAACATTTAATTGAACACTCACTAGCTCCAAACATGCACTAGATTAACATGATTCTTGTCCTACAGGATGTTCACCACTTAGAGCTGACAACAGACATGAATGGATAAGTATAATACAACTGAAAAAAAAATGCAATAATGGAGAACAGAGAAAATATATCTACAAGCAAAGAGGATTCAAGTACCATTCTGAGAAATGGAAAAAAAAAAAAAAAACATTTCAAGTAACCAAGTCCTGAGAACTTTTTTTTTTTTTTAAGATTTTTATTTATTTATTTGAGAGAGAGTGAGTGAGCACAAGCAGGGGAAGCAACAAAGGGAGAGGAAGAAGTAGGCTCCCAGCTGAGCAGAGAGCCCAATACAGGGCTCAATCCCAGGAACCTGATCCAAGCTGTTGGCAGATGCAACAAAGCCCCAGGTTTTGAGAACTTTTGCTCTCATTACAGGAACGGTTGAGTTTCTTGTTTGGCTTATTACTTGAAAGGAACCATACAATTTAGATCCCAAGTTCTGTATCCCTTAGGATAAAGAGTTCTCAGATTTGAAATAAATGTTTTCCTAATGTAGAACTTCTGTCAAGCTGTAGATTCTTACTGTTGATTTGGAGTTGGATTAGTCCCTTCCTCAAAATTATCTTCAAGTTATTCTCTCCTCAATGTTTCAAAAGAACATGGTTATAAATCCCATTTCATTTATTTCTCTCTGCATTCTTGTTTTGCTCTGATCCAGCATAATTTTAGAGTTGCAGGAAACTTGACATCTCTGGTAAACCTCCTACTCTCAGAGACACATGAACATTATGTAATTGAACAGTGAGGTACATTGCTTAATACACAGACATTTTTCATTTAAATGCATATATTTGACAAGAACTTGAATAAATAAAAGTATATTGTATTTTACTCAGGAAGTGCTAAAAGATAAGAATCATGAGCAATTTAATTTTTCAGTGTGATAGTCTGTGGAAGTGCAAAGGTTAAAAGAAAATAATTGTGCTTCATAGGAAAAGTACCAAAAATATTAATAAGGTATGGATTTTATTATACCTCGGGGAGGAAATGCCACAGATAATATTGAATATTGCAAAGACTTTCTCCCCAGTCCAGTGGAGTAAGAAATTCATGGTAACAGACATAAATTCATATATAATGGTGAAAAATAATTCATAAGGATCACTCAACTATTATTAGATAATGTATTTCTACTTAGGAGATTTAATATTAATTTCTGCAACTTTATTTCCAAATAAATAAGGGTCAACTTTAATAAATATAGATCAAATTTCAGGAAATTTTGTAGGGATATGAAAAGAGTAAGACCTTTAAGAATAACAGCTTAAAGAAGAGGACAGTTTTATGCACAATAAAGCAACGTTAATGGCAGCAATGCCAAGCATGGCAACACAGAACGGATGGGAGCACTTAGTTCCTGAAAAATACAGTCCTCAGATTAGCTGGGCAAGTCCACCCAAAGAAAATGTCTGGGGAAAGAATGTGAAGAATATATGGAAGTGCTAAATTACTCTATTGTTCACCTGGAAGTAACATTACATTGTATGTTACTTAACCAACTGGAATTAAAATAAAATTTACAAAAAAAAAAAAAAAGGAAGAAGAATGTGAATATGTGGTTAATTTTCTTACAGCCAGAGGGAAGTAGGCCAGCATTTCAACCCAGGTAAAGCTATGAGGTAAGGTGGGGGGCAGGGAAAGTTGCATTTGGAGAGCAAAAGAGAACTCTGAGCTCCAGGATGTGGGCAGAGCAGGAAAAGCAAAGCTGGGCAGGTCTACAGGGCCAAGCTGGAGAAGGCCTCGGTCTTTGTAGAAAGTGGCCTTTTTCTCAGTTAACATTCTAAACTAGAGTTGTGTTTTGGAAACACGAAAGTTAAATACAGCCTTTTGCATTTATTTAATGATAAAATAACTGTGGCTGCTATGTTTATAATTTAAACACCTATAGATCTTTTACAGACACTCATTCTTGGCTCACAACCTTCCAGATTGCAAGAAAAAAAAATGTAAATGTAATCAACAGCATGCATTTAATGAGTTTTAATCTATATAGAGTACTAGGATCCTTGTCTCACAGAAAAGTTTTCACAGATAGGACTTGTATATCTTCAATATATCTATATATCTACATCTGTGCATCTACATCTATACCAACACCAACAGCTATACCTATCCTATACCTGCACCAATGTCTATGCCTATAGCTATCTCCCTGGTAAGGAAGCAAGGGAGGGGGACTACGAGCAACTGCTCTTATAAAATAGGTAACATTTTCCTGACTATTTCTCATCAGTTCCACATCTACCTTGCTCTGAACCCCCATCATCTCACTTGGATTAAAACAATAGTCCGATGGGTCTCTCCACTTCTATATCTGAGCCCTATGAGTCTATCCTCCCTGCGGTCCCTAAAATGATCCTTTTCAAACATCATGTGACTCTTTTGTTCTATTCCCTGAAAGGTCACCTTGGGTGCAAAACTCTGTGAGGGCCCAGGCAGAAGGTTCTACAGGGTCTCACCTTCTTTTTCCTCTCTGACCTCATTCTTGTTTTTTTTTTTTTTTTTTTTAATTTGAAAGTCTAGGCCCGACATGGGGCTTGATCAAGGGGCATGACCCTGAGATCAAGAGTTGCATGCTCTACTGACTGAGCCAGCCAGGTACCCTTTGGTTTTGTCTTTTTCACCCACAATGTTCCCCTCACACTGACCTCCTACCTATGGACTTCCTGCCTTTGCAGCAACTGTTTTCTCTACTTGGAACATTCTCCTTATCCACATAAGGCACATTCCCACCTCCTTCCTGTTTCTGCAAGTTATCAATTGATAGTCTCTCACTTCTAAACTCATCCTTTTTTCCTGCTTCTGACAGGAGATCTAGTCTCTTTAAATATCTTCTCCTGGGCCAGCTGGCACAATGTTAAGCTTTGTCAGTAGAAGATGCTGGAAAAACATTGCAGCAAAAAAGGAGTTTTGCTTCCTGGTTCCAACAGCTCACTAGTGAAACTCCTGCAGTGCAACTGGCTTCCTCATGTCCAGGTCTTGCGGAGTATGCAGCTTCTCTAGCTTTGGCTCTGGAAACACCCAAAAGCCAAGAGCTGCCTATAAAAAAATCCCCCAACTCCAGGGGCTCTTGTGGTGGAGTAACTCTGATGTGAAACTTCTATGAAAGGTTTTCCCCCTCACACCAGAGAGAAGTTCTCCAGCAAGTTCCAGAAGGTGAACTTCCAGCAAGGGCACTATTCCACAGGAACGTTTCCACCATCCAGTAATCCATAACTGTGCCTCCCAACGAAGACTGGAACTCAGCACCAGCCAGAGGGCACTATCTCAGCCCTGGGAGTAGGGGCTATTTCTCACATTTCTATTTCTGTATTCTCTGCTGTTCTTACTAGTTGATCTCCTATAACCGAATCCTGTTAGTTAGTGATTCTTTACAGTGAATGTTTGCTTCTTCAAATTACTTCGTGGTTTCTCTTGACTGGGCTAAGACTGACTCAATCTTAAACATCAGCATGAAGTCTCTTCTGCTCTCTCTACTTAAATGTGCCCACTTTTGGGATCCCTTTGCCTTGCTCTGGATTTTTCTTTCTTCATAGCACTTATAATCTCTGGGCATACTAGTCAGTTTGTGAATTTATTATGTCTACTGTTTATCAATGCTTACTCTTGCCAGAATATATAGAATAGAAATACCTCAAAGTTAGGCACCATTCTCAAATGTTTGTTCAATATTGAACAATATTGTTCAATGTTGAACAATATAGTCTCAATACCTCAAATTCATTTAACCATTTTAACCAAATCAATAACTCCTTATTTGGTAATTTTTTAATGCAGCAATTAATTTTATATTTAATCTGCTTGTATTCACTGTCAAGTTGGTTTGTACATGTTGCTAAAGCAAAGATTTTCATAGACTCTGAAACCTAAATTCTGATTAAGAGTTTAAGAGAGCATACCAGCTAAAGAATAGAACTATATGGCCTTGATCTAATCACACATAGATAGACACATATATTTCCCTTTATTTTCTTCAAAACTTATATATCATTAATGATAGCTAAATTACCCAGACACAGTTAAGAAAAATAAATAAAATTGAGATATGTAAAAATGGACATCTAATCTTAATTTCTCATTGCTATTTAACATAAGAATACAGATTCGATTTACTATATGGAAGTGAGTATCTCTAGTTTGAATTTCATCTCTGTGTACTCTTAGCTTTCTTGTAAAGATAACCAGTCCTTCGTATCTCATAAAGGTGGAGGACTCCATAAGATAAACATCTGAACTCCCCAAATAAAGATTATATATGGAGAGTAAATCTTTGGTTACTTAGAACTACAAGAATAAAACTCAGCTTGGTTAGACACATTTTCCAGAGATATAAGAGCATTCTCATTTGATAGCAATATACTTTTTCATTGTAAGCATTTTTATACAGACTATTTCTAAAATATATTGCATTTTAGGGCACCTGACTGTGTCAGTCAGTAAAGCATATGACTCTTGATCTCAGGTCATGAGTTCAAGCCCCAGGTTTGGCATAGTTTTTACTTAAAAGTAAAATAAAATAATATATTGCCATTCTCATTTCCAGCACTTTAAGACACTTCCTCTGAAAAGCCATCTCTGCCTCTTCAAGTTTGAGGTAGCTGCCCTTGATCTACACTCACGCCAGACTCTGTACTTCACCAAGCAATACACTGATTCTGCCAGTGGTCTTCCCTGAGTTGTAATGTGTTTTAGGGGACATAACACAACTTTCCTCTTTCTCCATTACTAGCATAGTGCCTGGCACATAGCAGATACTCAATAAATATTTGTTGACTAATGACATCCTCGAGGGCATCACCATTCACACTGTAAGTAATACAGACTGAGAGTAATCAAGGCATTTTGACCGGGTAATACTCTTTGACTTGACACTAACTGTATAAATTCCCTAAATTTTGTTTCTCTTCTCTAGTGTCAGGTAAAATAGTCCTTGCTGTTCTTTTCCCCATGATAATTCCCCATGATAATTCATTGCTACAGTGGTCTGGAAACAAGACCTGAAAACAAATGTATACTAAATTAAAAACAAAACAAAGAAGCAAAAAAATCCCTACAATTGACATTCAGTAAAATTCACAATTCTCAGTGCTAGAAGGAGTTTATTTCCCCCAAGCTCTTTTTTTTTTTCACTCTTCCTAGTTTTCAGCTGTTCTCATTAGATGAAGTTGTCAGAAAGCAGAGGTTCCAAAGGGTGATGTGTTCCCATGTTCTGCTCCATATAATCAGCTTAATTTAATACATATTAATAGCAAAAAAGAAATGTAAAAAGCTTGTCTTAAATCACTGCCCTCCCACTTATCAAGAGAAATCACAGAAAGCAATACATATTATAGGAAGTCTCAGTACAGAGGGCCATAAAATCAAAACACTCTTTCTGCAGTAAATGGATGCTTCGTTGAGGTCAATTAAAGGCAAGATTTATGCACACTTGCAGTCACTCTGCCTTAAAAAATGGCTTCACACACTCTTCTTGAAGATAGAGTGAGAAACTGCTCAGAAGCTGGATGCCTTTATAATGGAAAAACAGAACTAATCTGGAGGATATCCCTGGTCTTTAAGACTATGACAGAAATAGTGAAGGGAAATCCAAAAATGCATATGAAGAGGGAAGGTTAAAACTAACTTCTAAAAGTCACTGAAGGGGAAGAAAGCTCGAGTCTCTATTAAGAGCATCTCAGATGAGAAACGTTTTTTAGACCTTATCTGAATGGCACAAGCTGAGCCTTCTTTGGCTTATAAGGTGAGGAAAACTTAAAAGTTACACCGTGCCAATAACACATGATGACCTGTCAACAGTATAATTTGTCACCGCACATAATTTGTGTACTAACCAAGATTCAGAAGTATAAAACAATGGAGAAAGTTTAAGACTTTACAGACCTAAAACAATCTCATTGTTTAAATCATTTGGAATGGTGACCACATTGTAAACCAAGCTGGAACTGAGTGGTGGGTGGATGGCATGGGTAGCGGTTGTCCTGAGATCTTAAAGGATGAGTAGAAACTTGCTCTGGAGACTAATTTGGAGAAGACATTCCAGATAGAAGGAACTCCACAGGCAGAGAAGTGCTCAGAAGCAAGAACAAGCTTGGCTTGTCCAGAGAAGGTTACGTGCTTCAGGGTCACTACAAGGAGCATGCATGGTGGGAGATGTGACTCTATGGGTTGTCAGGAGCGAGATGATGATGATCATGCTCATGTGTTATGCTTTTTCAGGTAAATGGTGAAATGGATAACAGAAGAACCAATGAAAACACGAGCTGGATAAAGATATGACTGGATGTGCAGGTGAGGAAATCCTCTCTGGAAGGAGTAAGGTGGATGGATTTGAGAAGAGAGCAGGAAAAGAGAGAAGTCGGGTGCCTGACCAGTTGTCAAAGTGAGAAATGATGATGGTCTGAGATGGGAGAGTAAAAGCATAAGTGATGGAGAGGGGCAGACATGGGAGATCTGAGGAACAGAACTGGCAACATTTGATGATGGATTAGATGTCAGGGGTAAGGTAAGGAGAGCAATCTGATAAACCTCTTACATTCTAAACTCAGTATCAAGATCTAAACTCAGTATCAAGACAGGAAACCTACGAAGTGGCTGGTTCAGTGTGGACATGATGAGTTTGAAGACTCTGTGATATCTACAGATAGAAGTGGGTCCAGAGATTCAATCAGGTATTTGGAGAGTATGTGGATTCATCACTTATTTATTCAACAACTATCAGAGTAGAAGATAAGAGCCAGGGGAAGAATCTAGAGCATCATCATTTAAGAATCAGGCAGAACAAAAGATATCATTAAAGGAGATTTAGAGAGCAGTGGTCAGGAAGAAACCCAGTGGCGAGTGGTACATGGACAACAAAGGAACGGCGGGGTTGGGGGAGGTTTACCGATAGGGGAGTTACCAATAATCTAAAATGCTGAAGAGAAGTAACAAAGGAAAAGCCCAGAAGAAAGCCACTGAGATGAGAACCAAGACTGGATTCAGCGTCACAGGGACTATGAGGCCAGATAGTAAGCTATGCATCTCAAACAAATGAGAGTTGGCTCAGTAGAGCAAGCACATGCAGAAAGCCTTTTAGAAGCCAGATGAACAAGGAGACATGTAAGATGGTGGTTTGAGGAGGCCAATGGGTCAAGGTCAGAAACAGGTTAGATTAGTAGTCAAATCTAGCTTGGTCTGAAATGAGTTAATCCCATTTCCAGGACGCTTTGGAAGAAGTCTGCCCACTACTGGACTAAAGATTCCTTCCTATATTGTTTTATCTATGAGATGAAGAATATAGATATAAAGGAGATCATACCACTTTCTCTCTCTCTCTCTATATATATATATATCATTTGGCAAAGTATCAAATGTTTTATGTAATCAAATGGAAGGAAATGTTTTTATCAGAAATACTCTCAGAAAGATACTACCTAGGGTTGGAAAGATTGGAATGGAGCTGAGCTAATGCACAGGGAAGACGCTTACATAAGTGCAAGGAGACTGAACTGATGGTGCTCTCAGTTATCTTCAGGACTTAGAGACAATACTGAAGGCTAAAGAAATAGAAAAATGAGTGCTTTGCAGACAAGGGAGGAAATAAAAGAGGTAGAGATTATTTAAGGAAGACAGGCCATCAACGCCTTTCTCCCATTTTTTTAAACAAAATCTTAGTAATTAGTTAATTAATAACTTACTACATTACTCCTTCATGTTTTGGTGAAGCATTAGTAATTGAATAACTTACTACATTGCTCCTTCATGATGATAAAGAAGAGATAGATACCTATCCAAGCTTGAGACCAGACAAAAACAAAGACATGAGAAAAGTGATAGTGAGTTATATTTAGTTTTCTTCACTTCCTTTGAGGACACATGCTTTTGGATGTCCATGTACCCATTATTGGAAATCAATGCAGTTGTTTTAATTAAAAAGTTGCATTACTCGGGAACATGTAGTCTAATATTTATTTGTCATCAAAATGCTACTCGGTAGGCAGGCAGAAGACAGATAGATACACAACATAAATTACCCCCACTAATCCCTACAGTCCTGGGGTTCTGGAGAAATCCACAGGTGAAAATTATGGGGAGCACCAGAGCCATATCAAGGATACTGTGTACTGTCTACTCCACATCCATATGGTGTGGTAGGGGACAGAGACTGTGATGGGTCAAGCTATCTCAGGGAGTCAACAAGACAATTCACCAACCAGGAAAATCAACAGCAAAGATCAAATAGACTGACATTTATATACACCACAATTTTTAATGTTTGCACTATTTTGGTGTCTTAGATTTTTATGTGCTTGAAGTCCTTTAGCATGGGGGTTATGGGACATTTTTCATGTCTTACATGGTAAGGCTAAACTCAAAACAAGTGAAATTTTTCTACCTTCAACTCAGTAAAACAATCCAGACATTTTGGATTGGGGTGGCTTCCATTATATGGGAAAAGAGAGAAAGAAATGAAGAGGGGAGTTATATCATACTCTATTTATTTACCAATTATTTAGATCATTTAATGATATTTATATTATTCTAGTGAACTATAGTTTGCTTCTAATATTTCTAATTAACTTTCTACAAATTGACTTTTGAAGTATTCAACCAGATAGTTGGATGGCTTCTAAAAAAGCTACATATTCTCCTTTGTATCATTCTGGGAAGGAGAATTCTAGGTCCCAAGAGCTCTGCACTCATTGACTTATGTCCTGTACAATTCTCTCTCCTCAAGTGCATTCAGGATTGTGAACATGATGGTTTTTCACTCTTGTGATTAAGTTGTAGTAGGTGGAAAAGGCAAAGATATTTTCAATTGTAATTAAGTTTTCTTATCAATTGACTCATTATTTCATCAAAAGGAAGATTATTTACTTATTTTTAAAAGAATGTTAGTTATATATATGACAGAGAGAGAAAGAGGGAGAGAGCAGGAGCAGAAGGGAGGAGCGAGTAGACTCCCGCTGATCAGGGAGCCCAATGAGGGGCTCATCCCAAAATGGAAGGATCATGACCTGAGCCAAAGGTGCAGGTACCCCTGGATGAGCAATTATAAAGAAGATCCAGGCCTCTCTTGAAGGGAAAAAAAATAAAAGTGAGAGAGTCTCTCTCTTACTGTCCTTGAACAAACATGGTATTCATGTATTCCACAACCTCAGGAAAATCCATTCTGTCAACAGCCACATGACCATGGAAAGGACCCTGAGGCTCAGATGAGACCCCAAACACAGCTGGCCCTGTATTGCAGCCTTGGAAGACCCTGAGAAGACTCTAGACTCACAGAAACTGTAAGATAATAAAGATATATTATTTTCAGCCATGAAGTTTATGTCAATTTGTTGCCCAGGAAGCAAACACCCTCCAAATGAATACCCTATCACCACACTCAGGAACTTTGGGCTATTGGTAAAACACAGTCTGTGCTAACAACGTGAACAAAAATCCTTTTACAAATCTAAGACAGTGGGACAATTGGGGCCAAATCCAGACTCTTCATAGAAGGATGCTGGGTGAGACCATTAGAGGCAAGGTAGTTCGTTGGACCAAATCAACAAGTAGGGCAAGGACTCAGAGAGAGATGTGTTGTGTGATGATTGATTTGCAAACTGTTTCATTCACGGGCCTCAGGGCACATTTGGAGAAAGATCACACACGCTGTGGATGTACAGCCCTGTCTCCATTTGAGCAGTGCCTGGTTTGACAGATGGCTTTTCCACTAGGAAGCCTAGCAGCATCTGATTCTGTCAACCCGGAAAGAGGAATCCAGGAATGTGGGACTCTGATGATCATCTCCCACATTGCATCCCAGAAAGCAAAGGAGAATACACACCAGGACGCTATCCAGTGTGGAAACTATGAAGATTTCCAGAGCTCATTCTCTGCCTTTCTTTGTGTTTTATTAGTGTGGTGCTACATGGGGCTTGGAGCACATGGTGGGCATGGTCTGTGAGGTACAAGTGCCCCTTGTTATGTGGGAAAGGTCTTAAGCAGAAAAGCTGCAGCCATCGAAATGAGTCATTCAAAATGCCACCTGAAAAGCCACTGCTAAGCACTTTGAAAGAACAAAAGCAGTTGGTGAGAAGAAAGGACCCTCTCAGGAAAAGATTTAAACAAATCCACAAAAATCTAAGATACTCTAGCACCCTAAGATGTCAGTGTTTTCCAAGCTTTTTTCATCTCATTTATTTTAGAGGTATAGTCTGGTCACTCTCTTCAGAGAAAACAGCCCAGTGCTGAGAGAGAAAGGGCAGCTCTCTGCAGTTTGCCCCACCTCACGTTTCTGCCTAGCAACTCGGTAAGATGGATTACCGTTCCTTCGCCACATAACAAGTTATCACAACCACAGCAGCTTAAGGATCAATACCCTTGTGTTAGCTCATAGTTCCACAGATCAGAAGTCTGGGCACAGCCAGGGTCCAGTGTTCCATGTCTCAGGGTCCCACAGGCTGAAACGACCATGGTAGCCAGATAGTGTCCTTGTCTGGAGATTCTGGGGAAAAATCAACCTCCAAGATCATTTTGTCACTGACAGAATTCAGTTCCTTGCAGTTATAGAACCAAGGTCCCTGTTTACTTGCTGGCTTTTAGCTGGAGAGTACTTTCAATTCTTGGAGGCCACCTGTATTCCTTGCCACATGGCTGCCTCCATCTTCAAGCCAACAATGGTATACAAGGGCTGAGTATACCAGGAAGGAGGGACTCTCAGATACCTCTTGGACAGCATTCTACCCACCACACGCAATCAGGATTGTTATTCCCATTTTATACGTGAGGAGAGGGAGGCTGAAACGGTGCTAAATGCTGTAAGCACTGATACAAAACCCATGTATATTTGCTTCTCACACTCATATTTCTCTAATATGGCTGAGTTGTAAAAGGAATAGTCTTAAATTTTGAACATCTGAGATCTGGGCTAGTAACTGAGAATGCAAAAAGGGTGTATGGCTGGCTGACTGATGCTGATTTAGGTTCCTAAACCAGAATTCTGAAACCTGAAAGTTCCCCAACATAATAAGCACACTCAACCTTCTCCTCCTCAAATGCCCTCAGGTTACTTTTGAAGGTTTATCAGTAGGAAATCAGATTTGGGCACCCTTTCAGTTGTCAGCACTGAACAATGAAATAACAGCAAATATTCTTTGTAAGAACAAACACTTTATTAAAATGTGTTAAACTGCTACTTCGAGAGATAAACAACTAATTACATGGAAGAATTCCCCATAGCTGTCATGCCAGATTTTCTGGTGTCTAGAAAGGATTTCTTTTAGTCAGTGCTTTCTCTGTGATGGGATTGAGGAAGGCTGAGTTGCAAGTTGGAAACAAACTGGCTGTAAGCGACATGAAGGAAAGGCCCCCATGTTCTATTCGCCACTGGATCCCAATGTAAAATGTAGTGCTCATAGTATTGGCTGAATAAATGAAGGCATGGAAAACAACATTGTTAGAGGGTGATACTTTCTTCTTGTGGTAACCTAGAATGGGAATTTGGTTTTTGTTGGTTTTGTTTTTAAGATAGTGACCTTATGATGAATTTCGCCATTGGTTCTAGCTTAACTGTGCATTTCAAGTTTTTAAGGACAGTCATGATTCCAAATACTTTTTCAGGTGCCCCAATTTCTGATTCACAAATAGGACTCCACTACACATCTCTAGAAAGGAAAGTCAGAAAGCAGGAAAACTATCTCAATTCAAAAATATTTTCTCGTTGTCTTGTAAAGAGATAATCATGAAATAATGTCATAAATGAAGCACTAAAAATGATCCAAAAAGGCATGTCTGGGGGTTCAGTTGGTTAAGCGTCTGCCTTTGGTTCAGGTCCTGTTCTCAGAGTCCTGGGATAGAGCCCTGTGTCACATTCCCTGCTCAGGGAGGGGTCTGCTTTCTCCCTTTCCCTCTGTGCCTCCCCCTCCCTCACCATCATGCGCTCTCTCTCAAATTTAAAAAAAAAAAATTACATATATTATATATATACAATTTTTTTAAAAAATCTTTTTTGGGGGTCATTATATATATAATATATGTAATATATTACATATATTTTTAAAAAATTTTTAAATTTTATAATTTTATAATTTTTTTAAAAAATTATATATATATAATATATTTTACATATATTATATATATAATGACCCCAAAAAAAGATTCATAAGAAATGGAAGGTAAGCACATATTGTTTTGGGGGATAGGGGTTATGGGTAAAAGGAGTCAAAAGACACAAACTTACAGTTATAAAATAAACAAGTCCTAGGATACAATGTACATGATTGTGACTTTAGCTAAAAATATTGTATTGTATACTTGAAAGTTGCTAAAGGAATAGATCTTAAAGGGTCTCAAAACAAGAAAAAAAATTGTAACTATATGTGGTGACAGATGTTAACTAGACTTGTGCTGGACATTTTGCAATATATACGAATATTGAATCCTTTTGTCATACATGTGAAACTACTATGTTATATGTCAGTCATACCTCAATTTACAAATAATATTTCCTGTTGTTTTTTTAAAGGACTCTAAAGTATAAAAGTTCTTGATGTTTAGAGAATTGTATTTTCCTCATTTTACTAAATATTATACTAATGTCATAATACCATGAAAAGATTATTACACCTGGAGAATACTTCCCTGTGTATTCACTCTGTTGTATAAAAAATTTTAAGCCTGACTTGTAGAGTGTGTGTATGTCAAAGAGAAGCTTTTTTCCCTCTCCTATTTGTTTTTAACATATGTGTTGCACCAAACTCAAATTTTATGTATTCAAGCCTATTAATAGGCAGTAAGTACACCCACCTTTAAAATAGTATTAATTTATAGTTGCATAGCAATTTCTTTCTACCATGCATCACCATGGGCATTGTCCCACTGTGTTGTCATAAGGCTGTGAGGAAGGCAGGGAACCATCAATTTTCAGTTTTTCATACTCATTTAAAGGTAACAAAACAGCCTCATTGGGTCACTTGTCCAAAGTCAAGTGCCTATAGGTTCTACTGCCGGCACCACACCGTGCCACGAACAGGATAGCTATCTACCTGAACTGTGAGGGGTAAAGAACACGGGTTTGCACATCTCCTGCTTCCTCTGGGTCATACATGAGACATTATCTGGTAGGACTTCTCATCCTTTCTAGTTAATTCCCTTTATTTAGTTTATTCTCTCCTCAAACTAAGTAGGTACCACACTGAGGCAAAAAAAAAAAAAAAAAAAGCAATTAAAATACTTATCACATACTTGTTGCCAGTATATCTTCTCTACTGTATAATTTTTAAAGGTGTTACTATTGTAGAAGACCCTGAAATAGAGTCATAAATATGTATCACTAGTGTGATAGAAATACAATTTTTAAAAACTAAATTGTACATTCTTGGTATGTACTTTTTGGTGTGTTCATCGTTGAGCTATTTTTTTTCCTACTCTGAAAAGCTATTTTGCTACAAGTCCGGTTCTTTTTTACTTTTAACCACAGGGAAGTCATAATCCCCTACTTAAATAGAAGCCAGTTACCATGGAAATCATTCTAATACCACTGAATCAATATTTTGATTTTGCTGACATTTAATGTAAAAAGACAAGATGGACTAAGATTCATAGAAGTCACTTTTCATCTTTGTTATAATTTTGATAGCTAGGAAAATTGTAAAGAAAACATATGCTCTGTAATGAACTTCAGTTAACTCCCAGTTATAAAGAACTGAGGATTCATAAAAGAACAATCTACATATTTATATGCTTTTGGCTTTGAGTGTACACATATACATGCATTTGGATTCGAGATTTTTTCCCCATCTCTCAACCGAGCCCTGATTCTCTCTCGTTATTGAAGCCTTAACTTGGTAGAAGAGAGGTGAATGTATCCAATTTTGCAATTGCCTTTTTTAAAATTAAGATTTTATTTATTTTTTTGGACAGAGAACATAAGCAGGGGTAGCAGCAGAAAGAGGGAGAGGAGCAGGCTCCCTACTGAGCAGAGAGCCTGTCGTGAGGCTTAATCCCAGGACCCTGGGATCATGACCTGAGCCAAAGGCACCCACTTAACCGACTTAGCCACCTAGGCACCCCTGTTATTGCCTTTTTATTAAGTGTTCTGAAGAGCTGAAATGTACATCAAGAATCGCTGTAGAAATTGACCTTTTCTGCACTGGATCCTAGTAGCCCATCTGGTCTACTGACCATTCTCAGTAGACCAGACTCAGTAGACAGCTGAAGACATCTCAATCCATACTTAGAACTTCTTCTGAGAAGAGATGCTGAGCTTCGACCTCGTGTTTAATAAGCCTCATGCCAATCAAGTAGTTTTCCACACCTCACTTAAGTCTTTGTGCAGCTCTAATTCAGTCACTCTCTCCTCTCCTGTCCTCAAAGAAATAAAGATAATAGAGCTACTGTCTTCTGTTTGATAAGTAGTTATTTGAAACCCTAGATCTTCAGATGGTGAAGGGATCTGAAAGAATTAAGAGCTGCTCTTCCTCAGGAATTAGGTAGCTAAGGCATCTCAAATGAATGGTAAGCAGCTCTGCTTTTAAGACAACTAAATCACCACTCAAATGTTCCTATTGTGGAACAACCATCCTGTATTCTGCATGTATTCACTTGGAAGACCCTAGGCCCCCCTCATGCGAGAGAGGCTATTCTGGAGGTATGTTATCCTGCTTCCAGAAGTTTGCAGCTGTACTACAGTGCTTGATAACACATTCCTTCGAGGATACTTTCCTTCTCTGTTTCATCTTTCCCTCCCCCTTTGGGAGGTCCTTGTATTTCCCCTTGATTCTTCAATATTTCTAGATTACATTGAGGCCCATATAAGTTAGAGACTGGTGTTCTAAATCAGTAAACTTCTTTTGTAAACAATCTAATATCACTGGCTGTGTAGTTTTTGGCAAGAAAGGTAGGAGAGGGAGTACTTCTGGAAATAAGATCAGAGAAAATACGGAGAAATGAAAGACACCATGTAACAACATCAGGGGAAACCCAAGAACAACATTTCAAATTTACAAAAGCAGATCTCTAGGGCCCTTTAGTGTATTAAGAAGTAAAGGAAACACCTAACTTATTTCTACAAGCATCGATGTGTTACCAGTTGAAGGACATGCTGGTGACTTTGAATCAGGAGAGAAAGGGGTCTTCCAATCTACTCTTAAGGCAGTAGAGGAACAATAAAAAGAGTTGCACCAGCAAAGACACAGACATGCACACACACACGTTCATGTCAGTTTCATTCATTAGAGCAAAACTGGACCAACCTAAGTATTCATCAAGGAGAAAATGATTAAATAAAGTGCTGTGATGTATAGTTACCTTCTTAAAAATGGTGTTTCTTAAATTGAATGCCATGGAAAATAGTCACAAGAGTAAACAAAAATAAAACACAAAACTGTATGCATCATGATTTCAGCTTGGGAAATAGGCACACACATACACGTCATTCACACATGTACTTGCATGCATATGCACAGAGTCATGTTTTTACGTGTATGCATAGTAGGAAAACAGCCTCAGTGGAGACTGTCCATGTAGAATGCATGGATGAGCGCCACCTCTGAGCATGTGTTTGTATTCCTCAGTGTGCACTGAAGCTTTTGTTTTTAGCTCAATAGGCACCAGGGCACAGATACACGGGATAGAAGAAATAAGGTTGATGGAAGAGATGTGACATGCCTCATGGGCACCCCATCTCATGGACTAGGCTTAAGCTTCTGCTGAAAGATTAGACCAGAAGACGAGGAAACCTTTGTGAAGGACTCAGGAACCCACATGGCAAAGATACTTTCCCAGTTGAGGAAAGGACCACCTTGGCTTCCACTCCCAGCTGCAAACCACTGTGATACGAGGTATGCTGGGGACTTGGGGAAGCCTGCTGTGGAGAATGTCAGGGACAGACAGTGTGAGAGAACAACTAATGGACCTGGCGGAGGAGCCATTTTCTCAAGATGACCCCCCCGCAGCACAGGGAACCCCAAAGTGCTTTCTACAACTAATCCACAAAATCTGAATGAACTTGTATGCAAGCACACTTGAGACTGACCTCTCTCCAAGGAACTCTCCAGACAAACTCAGGAAAGCTGAAACTTCCTTATTCCAGGAAGACTAAAGAGCTAGTGACATCTATGATTAACCTGACCTAATTCATACTCACAGGCCAGCAAGGAGGAGGAGATGGTTTTGCACATTTCATAGCTGAGGAAAAACAGAGGTATGGGTAGAATTTACAGATCGGGAGTGAAGTAGGCATTGAAATATATAGACAGTGTGTGTGTTCATATTCACCAGAAGGAACTCCACCACAGTGTATGAAATCGTGATTTCTAAGAATGATTACAATTTGCCTTCTGTATATTCTTCTGCTTGACCATGTTCCCCTAAGAATCACATCATGCTTCTAGAAGCATACAAGTGATCCTAATCGAAGCAAGAAAATATCAATTTTAGATTTTTTTTTTTTTTTCCAAACAATTTCCCAATGATCTGCAGGTCTAAGGGGGTAAGAAAACACACACACTGCCTTCCCTTTCTGATAATATAAATACATCTTTCTGGGTGCCCTTTGTTGACATCTTCATAAAAGGCCTCCTCGTCTGCACCACCCCTGCCTGGGGCTCCGGGGAGACAGAGGCAGGATTGGGAGACTCGGGAGGAGGGCAGGAGCATGCGGACCCCACACGTGTGAGGCCGCTCTCCCGGGGAGCGACACGCGTGTTACCTTCGGGGCGCTCGGGGGCCTTCCCGCTCTTGCCGGGCGCCGTGCTGTTGACCGTCTCCGACGACGTGCTCAGCTTCGTGCTGGGGTCCCGCTTGGGCTTGGGCGGCGGCTGCCTGCGGGAGCCACAGCTGCTGTCCTCGTCTGTGCCCCCGACCGAGTGCAGGGACTGGGACCTCACGGAAAAGCCGCTGGAGCAGGGATGGGGAAGTCTGTCCTGAGGAGCAGGCATCGTCATGAATCCCATGCGGAAATGTTTGCCCGCGTAACTTCCTTCGTGGCCCCGCCCCACTTCGCCACCTATGCTGTAAAACAAAGCAGAGCCAAGTCCGTGAAGGTGAAGTCAGCCGGCACCCGCCAGGTCACAGGGAGGCACACGAGCCTCTCTCTCCTAGGGCAGAGCTCACGTGCTAACTCTAGCCTGGGGAAGCAACATGTGCCTTGGCGCAAGAACGTTCTGTGCTTTTGCATTAAGTGTGACAGTAAAGCAGATATAACCTGATTATATCGAGAAGTCCTCACACTCATTTCCAGACGTCCTAGTACCCTGGCATCCAGATACTCTCAAAATAGTGTTCTAAAGGAAAAGAAAATACTGCAGTAGCATATTGGATCTTCAGTTGCTTTTCTCTAAGGGAAATCTTGTTGGGGGGGTGCTTATAAAGCAAACAAGAGATCCATGACAATGACTCACAGACTGTCTTTTGACACATGACTGAGGTCAAGTGGGCAGCACCTGACACTATTCTCCACCTCATTAAGTCAACCCTAATGTCACCTGGTTAACACAGCGAGAAAACAAAGCAGACAAAACAAAATAAAACAAAACAAAACAAATAAAAAAACAAAAAACAAAACAACAACAACAACAATAAAAACAGCAGAAGGCTTACTGTTACCAAAGACAGGGAAGAGAGAGAGACAGGAGGAAGGGGGCAGGAAGGGAGGATGTGGCAAGGAAGGAAGGAATTGCCAACCTCTGCTAGTTCTCCAGAAACCTTCAGTTATACTAGAATTAAGCAGCATAATAGTAAACCTTCAGTTATCTCAGAATTAAGTAGCATAATAGTAAATAAAGAGGTGTAGTTAAAATATCAACTGAGCCTGGGATAGATCTAAATACCTCATAAATAGAATATGCAAAGTTTATCAATATAAGTTTCTTAAGTTTTAGGTGCGAAAGTCTGGACAAAAGTTTTGAAATATAAGAAATCTCTCTCAGTTTGAAGCTCAGCAAGTTATAAAAGAAATAACTCTTGGGCTTTTCTCTATGTTATTAAGTAATGGCGACTTTTTTAGGAAGAAAAAGGACATGAATGTCAAGGAGAATTTTTTTTTTTAAAGATTTTATTTATTTGATAGACAGAGATTACATGTAGGCAGAGAGGCAGGCAGGGAGAGAGGAGGAAGCAGGCTCCCTGCTGAGCAGAGAGCCAGATGTGGGGCTTGATCCCAGGACCCTGAGACCATGACCTGAGCCGAAGGCAGAGAGCCACCCAGGCGCCCCAAGGAGAATTTTTTTTTTAAAAGAGGTTTTTTTCTAGAGTTTTCCCAATTTCCCCATTTATGTTCATCCATCAATAGAGTAAACAAAAAGAAACATTGTTGTAAATTATTCCACTGATTTTCTTATACAGAAATAAATTATAAAAAAGTCATTCTGATTGGAACTAGAAGATATTATGCTTAGCGAAATAAGTCAATCAGAGAAAGACAACTATCATATACTTTCCCTGATATGAGGAAGTTGAGAGGCAATGTGGAGGTTTGGTGGGTTGGAAACGAATAAATGAAACAAGATGGGATTGGGAGGGAGGCAAAGCATAAAAGACTCTTAATCTCACAAAACAAACTGAGGGTTGTCAGGGGAAGGGTGTCAGGGAGAGGGTGGTGGGGTTATGGACATTGGGGAGGGTATGTACTATGGTGAGTGCTGTGAAGTGTGTAAACCTGGTGATTCACAGACCTGTACCCCTGGGGCTAATAATACATTATATGTTGATAAAAAAGAAGAAGAAGAAGGAAGAGGGGGAGGAGGAGATGATTTAAGATCTATTCTCATTTAAAAAAAAAAAAATCGCCCTTAATATATAAATTTTGGAAAGCTGTTGAATCTACTTTTCCAGACTTAAGGTTATTTAAACTTTTTTTTTTTTAACCTTAATTTTGGCTGACTCTGCCCTTGTAACATGATGAAATTCAAGCGAAGGTTTTGTAATTCTCTGTATTGTATCGTTCATAGCATTATAATGAGTGTCACAAATTTTACATTCCAGCAGGAACAATAATGTAAAATGAGTTAGTGTGTGTGTGTGTGTGTGTGTGTGTGTGTGGCTTTTTTTTTTTTTTTCTTTCCCTCTTCACTCGAGGACTTAGCAAATTATATGACCAGAGTAGACAGAGCCAGAAAGGATTCAACAAGAACCTGAAACCGATCCTGGCATTAAATTTGGATGACAACTTGCCAATCAGTCAAAAACATTGTTTATATTTATTTCTTTTTTTAATGAATATTTTGAGTGGATATTCAGACACTGGATATGCCATCTTTGCGAGATGAAATAAAGATGACAGGAAGCGGGGCACACTAACCTGAGCAATGGATATCCAGAGAAGCATGAATGAAATCAAAGGGTTGCCTGGGTGGAGCTTTTCACATCATTATAGTAAGCATCCTAAGCCTGGACACTGTTTCCACATATTTTATTTTCTGTGCTATCTTCAAGAACATATTTTATTTTCTGTGCTATCTTCAAGAACATCCCTCAAAAACCAAATGGAACTTCCTCAAATGGAATGGTTTATGAAAAACCATTAAGAATTTAAGACAGAATAGGAGTGGTGGAGGACGGGGATGGGTGTGGTGGAATGGAAAGTTTTCTCTTTGATTTGTGATAATTATAACCTTTATTTTTCTCATAGATACTTGATTTCATTTAACTTTACCTTCAATCATTTTGCATCCTCATTGTTTCCTTTATTTCTGTTGTCATATCACAGAACAAAAAGTGCTTTAAGGATTTATTTAGACAGTCATCTCATTCAGAGGACCATAGCCACGTGAGAGGATTTATGCGTGTGTTAATGCACATAGGCATTTATGAGACAGTTACTAGGAATAATTGTATCAGCAATTTTTCTGTTACTTTTGACCTAAATAGAGCCTGTGCCTTTTTTCAGCCAGATAATTAGCTCTGCTGCTTCATTTCAAAATTACATTTTTTCAGCATTAAACAATTTCATCTCTAACTCAGAATGCTTTTGTCCATATATGTCCATGCATGTGTGTACACACACACACACACACACACACACACACACACACAGAGATACAAACACATTTCTTCCAAAGGGAAATTTAATGTATACTTCAAACAATAGTAGGTCTGAGTTGCAGTTTAATTTGACCTTATTGTAAATGCAGGGTAAAGGAATGGGACTAAAATAAGTAAGATACAAAGACCACTGTTCAAGGCAAGGTTAAGGGTACGCAATAAAAGGTTTGTGGTACATCTAAGTTCAAGACCAGTGAAGATGATTAGTCTAAAGCAAACCAAAGATTGTGGAACATAGCAGACAACTAATTTCTGAATTTATTGTAGGAACATGTGGAGTTTTAAAAATATGCAGATTCCAGGACCCCCACTAAAGACAACTACTGAATCACATCTGTTGAGTCAGAACCTCTGTAGGTGTAATCAATAAGTCCTGTTTTTAAAAACTATCTCCAGACATTTCTGACGTAGCCAATCCAGAGACCTCGCAGAAACATTAAGAACAATAGTTAGAGCCATTAATGAGCAGACATCTGTTATTTAGAAACAGCCAAGTAAAAAAAAAAAAAAAAAGAAAGAAAAAGAAAAAACAACCAAGTAAACACAAATATTAGATCGTGGGACAAAGGAGACTTGCTGGCTACCAGTAAAATATCACAGATAGAAAAAGATACAATTTATTATTCAGATCTTGTTAGTTATCCTGCAGTAATAAACAATCACTGATCCTTAGTGCTTTACAACAACAAAGATTTATTTCTTGCACTCATTAATTCGGTTGACTATGTATTAGCTGTGACTCTCATGTATAGATCTTCTTCATTCTAGGATCAAGCCTCTCCTGAGATATGTCCTTATGGTAGAGGGAGAAGGACTCACTAAAATCACAGAGTGTTTCTTAAAGCTCCTGTTCAGATATGACAGATAATTTATCATTCACACTCCATTGGCTAAAACCAGTCTTATGGCCAAACTTGATGTCAGTGGGGTAGGGATAGATTCTCCTCCCAACAGGAAAGCATTGCAAGTTACATGAGAGTGTGTGAGGATGCAAATCCTCTACAAATACTGGTACAACAGCTGTGATGTATGCAACAGAGATCTCCCATTAAGAAAGAATATGCCACGAGAAATGAAGTTCACCCACTACCAATAATCCAGTAGTGATTATGGGGAATTTGTATTTTCTGTCCCTGTATTCTGGGCTCTAACTTAGAGATCCTATTCTCTAAAGCAGGGCACACTCCTTCTAGAAGACATAGGAAGTGTTCCATTGAGCAAAAAGCCATATCTGTCTCCTGGGTAATTTGAACTCCCTTTGTAGTGGCCAGCAAGCCAGAACACAAGTCTCCATTGTGGACAGCTCTTTGATCCAATCAGCTGAAGGAGGCAGGGCTGCTGCCACATGATGGCGTAGAAAGAAAAATGTGTGGAACCCTTTTTGAAACTCCCTTGTCCAATTATGATTTTGAAATACAGTCCCATGCAGCAACCATGGCCCAAAAAGGATTTGGTTACCAGGGGTTCCAACTTTTCATGGGAGAGATTAGTCTCACCACCAAGTAAGCCACTGAGACCAACAGAGGTGTTAGCTGATGGTGACAGTGAGGTGAATTTGAAACAAATGGTTGGGGGGGGCGGGGTAGTGGGTAATGAGTATCAGTTACAGCCTCTATATGATACAGTGATGAAGGCTTTAGTTTATTATTCTAACTTTTCCTTTATAAGGTTCACTCAGGAAGAGTCCTGAGGGAGCATGAAACAGCTGTCCCCCAAACCTGTAAGAGAAGAGTGTCTGCTGAGGAAAAGGGGTGAGTTGTGATAGCCATGAAGCCCTGTGGCTCACATCTTCCTCAAGAAAAACTTCTGTAAGGACAGTAGCTGATAGCCACCAACTACAAGGTCTTCAAATCTGTGGCAATATATTAGTCAAGGTCACTCTGTCCCTAGAAATTTCCTCCCCAATAGCTGAGCATGATGTGGAATGGAACCAGGTGATTTCTGCCCAATGTGGGAGTCCTTTCTGGGCAGTCTTGGGTCTGAGTGCTGCTTTTGGCTAGCAGAGAATTTCCCACAGCTTCACCATGATAGGAGGCTCTTCCTATCCCACTACTTCTCCTTTAGCAGATGCCATGCCACATTGTGACCTGAGGCCTGTCTTACCTATTCTTGTCCCCTCCCCATAATTCCACGCATCCTTCTCAATAAACATATCCTAATTCTTTGTGTTTGTGTTTTTGGAGAGAGAGAGAACATGTGTGCACACACACGAGGAGGGGAAGTGTCAGGGTTAGGGAGAGAAAGAATATTAAGTAGGCTCCATACCCAGTGTGGAGCCCAACACGGGGCTGGATCTCAGGACTCTGAGATCATGACCCGAGCCAAAATCAAGAGTTGGACACTTAACCACCATACCCACCCAGGTGCCCCTAAATCTCTCACACTTCTAACCCCACTCAGCTTGCTGTCTGCTTTCTAGAGGGCATGAACTGACTCATGTGGAAATAATCACACAATCAATGAAACTGAGAAACCAAAGAAGAGGGAAGAGAAAGCCTAAAAACAAATGTGCGACCCCAGAAATTTTAAAAAAATGCCTGGGAAAATAGGGCACCCTCTTGTTTCAGACTGAGCATTTAAATGGTGGTTGGGGAGGTAGGACCAACTCCGCTGCAGGAATACTTGGCTGGAAGTGAAAGTTACGTGGGCTGAAGAAAGCAGAATTTTTTTTGCAATAAGACTCTAACACTCAAGATAGATGAAGCCTGACACATCTCATGTTATAAAAATAAAAATAAGTTTCATAATCCTGAATTTAAACAAGTATGCTTTTTCCTCACACGATGAAGACGGTGTTGCAAGATCTGGGTGTAGATTAGTTTTTCCAATATAAAACAAACAACGAAAAGCATTGCTTAAATCAAAGAAGGTTATTTCCCAGAAGTAATTGATAAAATGTTTGTGAACTTCTCTCCCAAACAAATTACCGGCTCAGGCGCAGGTCCGACATCTGTGCTCTGGAATCATTGAATTATGAACTCCATCCCCTGTTCCATCATTCAGAAACTAAATAGCAGTAGTTTTTGATCCTTGAGACCATTTCTCTATCTGTTACATAGTAGTACTGGCTTCAGGGATTGCTGAATTTTGTTTACGGGATTTTCATTTACCTGGTAATACTGTGTTTTTAAAGGATGGTATAAGGAGTTATATAACCTCAAGAAACTGACCACAAAGTCAAAACAAAATCCTGCGTTCAACTCAAGGTATCAAGATAAACTAGACAAATGCAGTCCTCATGCTCTCTTGACTTCCTTCAATACTTGCTTCAGTTTTTTAAAGCACCTGTTGATCAGGACAGACAAAGGCATAAAACGAGAACTTCAAAACTGCTATGACACTGTTATTCAACAAAGAGTGTTACTTGTCTCACTGTCTTCTTGAAAATCCGTCAACATTAATGTTTTGTATCTCCTTCTGAGGACTGTCACCTTCCAGAGATGAAAAACACAACCCCTGAGAAGGGCAAGCTAGCAAGGTGAGATGTCAACTCTCAAAGTGACAGAGGCATTGCTTCTGTGTGTGATTTTGAAGCCAACATGCCAATATTTCATAACAGAGACTTTCTTGAGAACCACTGGAAAAAAAACCAGAATCCCATTCCATAAGGATTCCAGATAGAAAGATAGATAGATAGATGGAGATAGAGATTGATAGAGAGATGATGATAGATAGATAGACAGATAGATAAATATAGATAGATGAGAGAGAGAAAGAGAGCTCAAGCGAGCACCATTTATATAGTCTAGGAATTTGGAATACAAACTGAAGGGTCACCCAGAAGTTTGTTGCTTGGATTTTACTTTTTCTGAAACAAATCTGAGGACCTGATCTCAAAACTTCATCTCCAACACTGATGCACAATCTAGCATATTTCTACCTTCACAAACTTCTCAATCACCTGGATTTTTTGATGTTGATTCTTCAAAAAATTATATTTATCGGGTATCAGAAAAAGGGGACATTCAACCATGAAGTAAATGGGGAGGGGTGGGAATCTGAAAGAGGGATGAAGGCTATGGCTCTAAAGGAAATAATAAAATTTGCCAGTAGGCAAGTTGACTACAACCATCCACTAATTATTTAAATCTTTCATGTCAGACACTTTATGATGAATGAGTACAAGGAAATTAGTATTCAGACTTGACTCATTAAAATTATGACTTAAAAAGTTTGTGCTTGATCCTGCCTCCCTCTTGCCTTCTCTTCAGATACACAAGACCAGATGATGAAGACACCATCCTGTCTACCCCACCAGAGGGTCTCTTGCTCCAAAACTCCATCCTTTTCTCCTTCAACACTGGTCTCTTCTAGGTATGATTTTCAGCTAAAATAATCTACATACAAGAAACGTTGGGCATAAAATAAGCCAAGAGGTTAGTGTATTACATCTTTTTTTCTATTTTGACAGTAAAACACCTCAGCCAAATATCAGATTTTGAGAGGCATCATTCATTATGTGTTTTGGCAGATGAAACTCATCCTGGTGCCGCTGCACCTTTAGGATTACAAGGAGCTGTTCACATGTACTCACCTCAAGCTTCATGAGGGCAGGTATCCTGCCTTCTTGCTCCCTGCTACAGTCACTAGCACATTGTAAGAGCTCAAACACATTTATTTTGTGAAGGAAAAACGAATAAAGTAAATAAGCCCACTGTGAAGATAGCCAGAGATATGGCTTAGTTAGGGAACTTGGTGGAGTTTTGTCATCTGTACTTCTCAGAGATTTCTTCCTCCTCCTGGGAGTGGAAATTCCTGTGTGGAGATGGTCCTTTTCACTCAGACCCAACCAATCAAACAGTAGATAGATTCCCTATGGCACCAAGACTACTGTAGGGACTAACAAATGCCTCAAGTCTGTCCAACCAGAGGAAACCCTGGGCACTGTGTGTAATCCCAGACCTGCCTCATCCCTCTTAGCACCATGAAGGAAGATTGGTTGCACCAAGTCTGTGGCATTGTGGAAGACCTGGATCTGGTTATCTCTGCAGCTACATCAATCCTAGGACCCTTCAGTTAGATGAACCACTAACTTCCACTGTGTTGAAGCCAATAATAGTAGGATCTTTTGATCTTTGCTTGGGAAAAAGTCCATAGTGAACCAGTAGAATGAAGCAGTTACTACATAAATGCTATTGGCTAACTTAAGTTAGAAAATGCAGTGACGTCATTGCAAAGAAAGAGATGAATGTATCCTACTTCTTTCTTGCTTGAAAATATTCTTAAAAATATTCTTCCTATTTCACACTGTAACTGGGGGTAATTAACTACCTTATATGTTTGCAATATATATATATATATATAAATATATATATATACACACACACAAATATATATATAAAATATATGTATATATTATATATATATATATATTTTTTAATCATGCAGTACACTTTGATGTGGAAACTTGGTTCCAGTAAAATTTTTTTCATATATTCTTTCAAATTGTTCATTCACCAACACCCTTAATGTCTTCTTTGAGTCTCGCTTGCTCATTCAAAGCCATAATCTATGGCTTTCTTGCCTTGGGCTCAATATTTATTCTCAGCCCTTCTTATCCTCAGTGATATCTATTTTTTACATTTGTGCTCCTAATATCTTAACTCTGAGATTTTTTTTTTCAGACATTCATTTCTTGTGTCTGGCTATTTATTGATTCTTCTTAGATCTCAAGGTCAAGTGTTAAAAACGGAATCTTTACACACTTTTTTGTTAACTGCTGTGGTGAATTATTATAGAAAAACAAAGCAAAACAAAACACAATAAAACAGGGGGAAAAAAAAAATGTCCCAAAGAGATGGTGTGAAATTTTCATTGCTTCAGATGTTATACTTAAAGTTGATATTCTTAAGCATCAAATATGTTATTTCTCCTTGCTAAACTTTTTCAACTCTACCCCTAATTTGATACTTCAGAAAGAATATAAGATACATAATCAACCAGTGACTAACTCTGTCCTTTGAAGTAGGAATCACATGCTTTCTGAGCCTCAATTACCTTTATCTTTGAAATGATAGAACTACTCTACAAGGTTGTTATAAGAAATTAAAATAAGATAAAAATTTCAAAGTCACCTAGCAATGTGGCCAGTACAAGCAGAAGCTGGACAAATATTAATTTGCCTTCCCTACCTTCCTGATTTGCCAGGCAACTCTGTATCAATTTTTATCTTTCTGTACACAGATACAAAATAGACATCTTAATGATGAGTTTCCACTCCACTGCACCATAAAGGGAAACATACTCTTACTACATCAATGCAATTTGCTTATTTCTCTAAGTGGGATTTGACAGTAATTGTCAGAATACATACCTCCAAATGCAGATTAGGAAGAAAAAAAAAAAAAGAAATTTGCTCATAAGAGAAGGAAAAAGAACAAAAATAATTAATTTTTTCTGCCATAATTATTGGTTGGGCATAATAGAGATTTCAGCAAATCTATTGAATGAATTTATGGCTACTTTTCATAAAACTTCATGATAATTTAAGATTCTTATGGAAGTTAGGATTTAGGGTAATCATGGCTAGGGATATATGCTTGAAAAACAAATACAACATTTTTATCACAAAGTACTCATTGCCAAAAGTTTGAGGTTGATATTGTTGTCTATTAATCTGATGCTTAGTCATAACGATAAGGCATAGGACATAATAATAAATGAATAAAATTTAAAAATAAAAATAATAAAAATGAAGTTAGAGCAAGAGTAGAGAGATTTTTTTAACCTTTATCAAAGTTATAATGCTTATTAAAAAGTAGGCATAGAACATTCTATGGAACATCTTTCAGAGACTTATTTTTACTTAAGACATGACAACTGCTTTTAAGATTAACATATGTTATTATCTATGGCACTTTGGAATTTAAAATTAAAATATTTCTTATGCCTGTACATAAATAAGACTTCTTTACTCCTTAAAGTGTCATGGCTTGAAGAAGAAGAGGGTATATGGAAAATTCAAATCAAATCATGATATTCAGCTTCAACTTAGAACATAGTTTACAGAACTTCACATCGTGGGAGATCTTTTCCAAAAATTCAACCAAAGACGGGGAGGTTCTAGAAAATATATTTTATTTGTGTCTTCAAAACTGACATAAGCTTTGAATGTGCTTTGAGAACATGCCAAGTTTATACAAATGAGTTTAGCTAACCATATGTGGCTCATTTTTTCAACCTTGGCATGGAAGCTGGAAATACAAAATGTTAACATTTAATAGCCTTGAACCTCCTGAGCAGAAGGGGCTAACTCAGTGCCAGTTTAAAGTATAATAGTTGGTTTTGGGATAATTTTGACAGAGGAAGTAACAATTCTGTGTTGAGGCATTCAATTCATCTACTCGCTATTTATTCAAAAAGTATTCGGACCCCTACTCTTTGGCACTGACCAAAGCAGAGCGGTCAGGGTCCTCAGGGAAGTACAGGCTACAGAAGCAGCATGAGGTCAGCACCATGTGGTCAAATGTGCTTTGAGAGGAAGTGCAGAGCTGGGAGTGGAAGAACAGGTCGTGAGGCCCTAACCACAACTGAGGGGCTGGGAAGTCCCATAGGAGGAAGTGGCTTTGCTCCTGACCCAGAGCGTGAGTCAAACTTAATCAGAAAAGGGAGAAAAGCAGGGAGAAGATAATGTATGTGCTGACTGAGGATCTAGAAAAACTGAAAATTAAACAGGTCTTTGGGCAGCACTTGATCAAAACTCTTTGTTTTCTACTTCCCAAGGCTAGAACAATGTCTAGCCCAAAGAGGTCACCCAGTAAATATTTATTAAAAAAAATCAAGGGAGAAATAGGTGATTGGAAAAGTTTGAGAGTAACTCCTAGGTTTCTTAAACATTAGGATGGATGATAGTGTGTTTCAATGATATTCTGTACTATTTCCTCCTTTCCTTGAATGGCCATTTTCTTAATTTATGATGAAGGAAAAAAGGAAAAATCTGTGGATCCTCAAACGCTATTAATTCCTGTCCTTATTATAAAAGTTAATAATTTGAATTCAGGGATCAGCTTAATCCCCTCCTCTCCATCTCCACTGGCCTGCTTTGGTTTAGATGCTCATCATTTCTTGGCTAAATTAATGCAATTGCTTCTTAGCTGATCTTTTTCCACAGTGCTGCCAGATTATCCTTGTAAATGCAGATTTGCTCATGTCACTCCCTAAATTAAAACTTTTTGATAGCTCTTCCATTTCTCCAGATTATAAGTACAAACTTTCATGTAACACTCAAGGTCTTTCAAGATTTGGATCTCATACCAAGTCTCATCTGTAACCTTTTCCCCCCTTTGATTTTAAGATTATTCTAATAAAATGTGTTCTCATCTTCACTTGGTTCTGGATTGTTAAGTCTAAAGTCAAGTTCAAGATCAACCACGTGCCAAGTGTGGCAATGAGTCTTGAGGAGACAGACAAGTTAAATCATGACCTCAATTAGCAGTCACACGGCTGTCCCTCTGAACTTCTTCCTTTGGTCAAATCATGTTTTAAGACCTAATTCAGATGTGGTTTCTTTGAGGGAGGTTCCCATCGTCAGCCAGTGTTTTGTTTTGTTTGTTTGTTTTTGCCTCCCTTGTGGGCTGTCCCAGGGTTCTGTGCTTCTCCATATCACAGCACCTCCTTTATGTCACTCAGGATTTGTCTTCTGTAACTTGACCTCCTCTATTGGTCTGTGAGCCCCTTGAAGGATAGAACCTAAATTATTTGCAGCAAGCAGAAAGCAGATAGGGATAATGGAAGGGAGGGGAAGATATGACCCATGAAAAATTGCTCAGTATTTTCAGAAACGTTCTCTTCTTTAATTTTTTTTTTTTTAAGCTAGGCATTCTCAAACTATCACTGGAGAGAAAAAAAAAGCTGAAAGGACACTATGAGACTCAGCTATGATTATTCAATAATTATTTTCACTGTTAGGACAAAATGGAGGTTACTAATAGCCTCCTGTTATATTGTTTGTAGATAATTTGGTTGCCTGAGATAACACAGTAAAAGCCTCTAAACTAATTTTAATTTAACAAATCCCTGGGTTATGTCTAATTCTTTTTTAACCTTGTAAAATATCTTGATAAACAGACATACTATTCTAAATATTCATAGCCAATAGGCTTACTCTCCAGCATGTCCACACACTTACGTTCTGGACACTGAATGGTAATTGTGTACTTATGAGAATCAGTTATGTTTGCTCTCAAACCTGCTTTTATCAACGGTGTTTTTGTCATAATTATATAAGTAAATATTATGTAAACCAAAGGAATGTGAATGTGAACAATTAGTGAGACTTTCTCTGAGAACTCTGTTGAAAAACTATGTTGATTGCTTTGAAGATGCTCAATAAAAGGAGATTTCCAAAAAAAAAAAAAAAAAAAAAAGGTCTAGATGGATAGCTGGATATGCTGAGATTAAGGCAAATCTGTTAAATCTAAAAGGACTCTGAACTGTGTTTGTTTTTCCATATGTTTTTAAATTTTGGCTCCACTTTGAAGAAATTGTAACTGCATTTAAAAAGTGAAACTAATGGGTACATTTTAAGCATGAAAGTTTTATGGAAGTCTAATTAGGAAAATGCACACAAGTAAAAGACTCTATTGCATAATTTGGTAAATAATGTGTATTTGCAACCTTAAATTTTAAAAAGAGTTTTATAGGTGCTTACGTATTTCTCTTTTTAAGATTTCTCTATTTTTTTTTTTTTTTTTTACTTTCTGCTTAATCAGTCTCAATTATATTAGTTCTTCAAAATTAACATCCTATAAACAAATGAGCAAGTATAGAGCCTGGTGCATAGGAGAGGCTTGGGAAGTCTCAAAAAATGTTGGTTTCATTCCTCCCACCTCCCCCCAAAATTACCCAAGACTCAAAGATAGTTGGTTCAGAGGAAGTTATTTTAGAGATAGTCATTGACCAATAGAAAAATCAAATTTTCCTTGAAGTATAATTGTATAAGGTCAAAAAAAATGCAGAATGTTAATTTACTTACAGAAAACTATTTAAGCCATTGCATTCTTAAAGCACTTTGGAAAAGGAGCCTGGAAGAACACATTTTCCTAGTGGTAATTGTATGTAAAGAAATATTCTCCATTGAGGAAAGAACCAGACCACTAAAGAAAGCAGCAGATGCCATGCTCTTCTGTACCATTTCAATATGTTTTCTTCTGAGAAGGTACATGTCAGTAGTTGGATACCTAGTTACTCTCCCAGCCCAGATCATCATGTATGACACTGAGTTATCACCAAAAGCATCATCTGTGACACTGACATCATTTCTGAAAGGTTCTGATAATGTGCACAAAACTAGGAAAATACCATACTGGCAGAAAGGATTTAATAGAATCCAAAGCTACTTCAGGCATGAATTTCACAGACAGAAAGATGAGTTTCCCTGAGTCTATAAAACATCCAAGTACATAGCCACCTATTCATTTAACTCTGGAGGAGAGATGACAAGATTTGCCAAGCAAAGGAAGACTAATGAAAAAGATTTAATGTCAGCTCTATCTCAAATGTATGGTATCCATCCCTCCCAAACTTTTGTAACTTGCTCTTCTCTTGATATGGCATCTTAATATTATAATGGAATGATCCTATAAATTTTGGGGGCAAAAAGAGATCTCAAAAACTTTGTAGAAAATACATCTAGATGCAAAGTATTTGAGCACAGTGAAATGCTACTTGCAGAAAAATTTTGCAGTTTAAGTAGAGTTATGGAGTGAAAGGGGAAAATGAATTCTTGAAAGATCAAGAAATTCTAGATATGCATTTACAGAATAATTGTGGAAAGGATCTATCAATGAATAAAATACAGTGTTCTTGCATCTTTCATATCCGGCCAAGAATCATCTAATGTCTTTCTAAATAACATTCTTAAATTATCTGAATGCAACTGAAAGTTACCCTTGTTAAAAATGAAGATGATACTCTACTTACAAATGGTACACACCTCCATAGTGACTCTTTCAAAGATTCAAGACATCCTGGTTTTTGTAAATTCCCACGTAGGTCCTCAGCAGAACACTGCCAGGTCTGTTTCATGGAGAAAAGTTTTGCCCTCCAACAGGAGGCTCCTTTGCCGTTCCCCTTTCCATCTTTGAAGTTTTCCACATCTTTAGCTGTATGTAGCTTTCTCGGTTTCTTGACTCAATCTCTCACTAGAATTTTCAATATAAAATTCTAATTGCATAGTTGAGAAGATTTTTTTTTTCTCTATCCAGATTCTTCTTGATCTTGTTTTATAAAAGATTTTATTTAGGGATACCTGGGTGCCTCAGTCATTAAGCAACTATCTTGAGCTCAGGTCATGATCCCAGGGTCCTGGGATCAAGTCCCTCATCAGGCTCCCTGTTCAGCAAGGAGCCTGCTTCTCCCTCTGCCTGCCGCTCACCCTGCTGGTGCGCTCACTCCCACATACTCTCTCTCTCTCTCCCCCTTTCTGCCTGGCAAATAAATAAATAATAAAATCTTTAAAAAAGAGATTTTATTATTTATTTGAGGGGGGGGGATCACAAGTGAGGGGAGAGGCAGAAAGAGAGGGACAAGCAGACTCCCTACTGGGCAGGGAGCCAGATGTACCCCAAGATCATGACCTGAGCCCAAAGCAAATGCTTAACTGACTGAGCCTCTCTCCTTGATCTTAGAACTGTTTTCACTATTCTTGACCACAGCTTCTTTTTGGAATGTCCCATTTTCTTTGGCTTCCCTGAAATCATCCTTCCCTATTTTTCATCTTTTTTCCTTGCTCCTGCTTCGTATCCTCACTGACTTCTTGCCCCTTATGTTTCAGTATAGTCCAAGCTTCTGTTGGCACATTTCTCCTTTCTCTGATAAAAAAAATATCATTTTTAAAGTCTTGAATGTTCTATCCTATTTATATTATTTCTTTTTAAAAAATATTTTATTTATTTATTTGAGAGAGAAAAAGTGAGAGGGACAGAGAGAGCATGAGGGTGGGGGAGGGAGAAGCAGGCGGCCCGCCGAGCAGTGAGTTCAATGTGGGGTTCAAGCCCAGGACTCTGGGATCACGACCTGAACCAAAGGCAGATGCTTAACCAAGGGAGCCACCGAGGCACCCCTATGATTTCTAAATCTAATATTCCACTGTCCCCTGCACTCTGAGAACTATCTTTGCTCTCTCTCTAAAATGTTGGATATTTTCAAATGGCAATTCCTTTGATACTCCAGGTCAATGTTAAACTCAGCATCATTTCTGTTCCTCTATTGAAACTTAATCTTCAATAGTATCATTAGTCTATCAATCATAGAGAACAAAGCCTTCCAAATAATTTGATGCCAAGTATCTTTTTATATGCGTAAGTTCAAATGGTCAACAAATCTTTCCTCTTCTCCCTGGATTTCCTGTTTTCCAACCCATCTAGAAGGCTTATATTAACTTTCAGTCTTGACTACTAAGTGATATTTTTAATTGGATTCTCTACCTCAACTTACCTTTATACTAATCATTAACCTAAAAAAAAAAAAAAATTTCCAGAAAAGCAATAGGAATGCCTTAATTCCCTTCTTTAGAGCCTTTAGGTGTACCCAAAATAGAATCCAGTTCCTCTGTAAGGTAATTCAGGCTTTGCATGATCTGACACGGCCTCCTTTCCAGTTTTGTCATATTACCCACTCACATAGTTCTCTCTCCTGGGAGCCCTTCCTCTTCAAACTACATGGCCATTTGGGAAAAAAAAAAAAAAAATCAAGTCCACCTGGTTTAACATTGAATGTTACATCTTCCTGAAGCTTTCATCAATATACTCTCACTTCTTAGCTTGAATTTGTTTTGTATTATTTGTTACTTTCTGTCTTACATTACAGCTGTTATACACAAATACGAGATTCTGGAATTTCTGAGGATGGGGGTCAAACTTTGTGCATTCCTTTTTCTCCTAAAACATCTGGGATGCCTCTATGAACATAAAAAGTAATGTGTAAATGTCTAGGGATTTAAATTTAACTAAGATGTTAATTAAAAGAAATATGTAGTGAACTATTTTAAATTAGTCCCAGGTATATTAAAGGGTTACAACTCTCTAGAAATTTTGCTTCACTAAAATAAATCTGGCAGACTAAAAAATATGTTGTTTTTTTTTAATAGAAGTTTGGTTTAGAAGGAAATGAAGAGATAAAGTGAAACAGAGAGAACAAGGACATTATGTTGTCCAGAGACTCTCAACTTCTAAAGAGAACGGAGCTCAAGATCCACAACTGAAGAGTCAAACCCTCAACCCTCTTTTTCCCAGGAAGTACCTATAAAATTTATAATCTATGCATCTGCAGAAAAAGACACTGGAGATCACACACAGACATACAGAGATACACAACACAGTGCATACACACGCTTTTCCCCACTATCCAGGAGATTCTGTTTCTAGCTCTGTTCCTACAGCATCCTATGGCCACTAGGGAATTCCTTTATAAATACAGGCATTCACCTTTGAAATGGGATAGTGATACCTTAACCCAAGGTCCCTCAGGAGGTTTGTGGGATTCAAATGAGAATGTAAAACAAGGTCAGGTTATATTTTCCTGTATAACAACAAAAATCATTTCAGAAATCTTTCTACTAAACATACCACCTTTGCAAACCGATAAAGCCCAGAACGGAACTCCTTGGCATTTTCAAAGTCTATTTAAAAAAAAAAAATGCCTGCAGTTCTAAAACCCAACCTTCCATCCCTCATTCATATAATCCAAGTGACATGTAAATGGGAATCGCTAAAGATACTACTTAAGAACCAAATCCTCATTCATGGATGCATTAGTCCCTCTAAATGGAGTGGCCGATGTGCTGTGTTTATACCCAACAGGCTGAACAACCACTTAATGCACCCAAATGGAATAATGTGATAGAGTGAAATATAGATGCTGCTGACGGCCTAAGCAGAGGCCAGAAGCTTGGCTCCCTATTTTCTTGGAGTGACTTTCCGGGAACGACTCACTTTCCCTGATTGGTTTCCTTCAGACGAAATAATTGAATCTAATGTTCTGTGTCAATGCAAGCACTTGTATTATTTGCTTTATGGTGCGGTCCTTAGGGGCTTCAGGGTCCGGTGTTAAAAATTTGTCTTTGATCAAGCCTCATCCTCTCCTACACATCTTTATTCATAACAAATTAGAAGCTATTATCACAGTATATTAGCAACAGTTTCAATGCCCACAGTGCATCTTAAAATAAAAAGAAACAATTTCCTCATTACAATGGATGCAGTATCTTAGTTGGCCTCATTATAATATTTATCATCTGTTATTTGTCGAATGTGAAAGCACAATGAGATGCTGCCTTACCCTGGTGAAAGACACACACCCCTCAGGGCTTACAGTTTATTGGAGAGCACATTTAAATTCAAGCTCTACCTTGTTAAAATAAACTCTTCTTATGCACATCCAAGAGGACCAAGGAAATGTGACTTCATGGCTGCCTTATTGAAAAGGGAGTTTCTTATTTACTGAAGACTGCTACAATTTAAGAAGTGTAATTAACTTAAAGATTTCTTGGTAAAGTTCCCTACCACCACCTTACCCTCTTTAAAACTATCATTTCTGGGCACCTGTTTCAGTTTTTTCTTAAAGAGTTTGTCTTGGAAAATAATCAGATTTGAATCCATATTGAAATCACCAAAAGAGATTTCACTATAACTCATTTAGTTAAACAAAAATGGAGGATGCAATATTATAAGTTTTAGACTAAATTGAGAATCCATATGATACAGTGTTAAATATACACACATTCCCTGGCCACTCAATTTCTCCAAAACTTCTCCTCCAAGGTATTTTATTTCTTCCTATCTCAGCCACTGCTCCTATGGTCCGACCTGGGTCTTTTGATTCCCAATACCTTCACCCACAACCTCAGCTTCAACATCTGCATTATTGACCATCAGCATCTGTCTTTCTGACTCACTACCTCTGTTTGGTTAAGCTCAAGCCCCCTTTTGTCGCTTTTTGGGAACGTCCTATCTACTGGTTTTGCAATCTTATCTTTTCTGTGTTCCTCCTCAATAGCTGTAAATATTGTCTTTCTGAACACAGCTTATATTCCAGGACAAATCGTTAGTACAACTCCCTGGCACATACCCTCAATACCTTTGTCCTTGTACTGCAGTGTTAAAATGATGAACGCAGGCATGTCAGATGAGAGTCATGGTCAGTCAGTTCAAGGTCATAGCAGGTGATGTTGTCATCCACATGTGCAAAGGGGACCCCAAGCAACAACAAGGTTTGGTGTGTGGCTTCTCCTCCATCTTTTTGCCTTAGCTTCACCAGGTCAGTTTCCCTAAGATCCATTTAAGGGGACATTCCCTTGCTCAAATGGCCACAACAGCATTTAATTTTAAAACATTTTATAATGTGTCAACACCCCACATATTCCATCTTATTTTCTACTTCTACACTTGCCAATATCCATTCTCTGCTGATGATCTCCACCAAAAATACAGACACCTGATTAATTAATGAATATCCAATTAAATAGTTAAACTCATAATTACTGAAGACCTATTTGGTCAAGACAGAGTGCTAGGTCCTAGTCATTCAACAGAGAACATGGTATTTCTCTTTCCCAAACTTGGAGCCATGTGATCAAGGTGGTACCATGAAGAAAACAGTGATGTGGAAGAGAGAAATAGGGAAGACATCATCCAGATGGGACTGAGTGAGTAATTCATTCTTCTGGCAGAATGTACTCTTCTCATTTCTTCCAGTCCTACCTATCTTTTAAAAGCTAGCACCAATTCATTCTCCAGTAAGTTTCAAACCCCACTGTTTCTGAGAGCTGATTTCTCTAAACTTTTCTACTTCTTAAACCCACAGAAGTACAAACAGAATAGATTTCATTTCTCTAACTCATTTCATAATTTTAATTTTTTGTTCACAAACAAAGTAAAAGTTCCTAGAGTGGTGAGGGAATCAGTGTTGTGTTTTATGTTTAATAAGCCCTCATGCAGTCCTGAACATTTAGGAGACTGTTTTAAGAGAATAATTGATCTATAAATATTTCCTTAAAGATGATCAAAATAAGCACATGTAAACATTATACAATGAAGAGCTTACATGAACACTATCACTTGAGTTCTGCATGATAATCAATACAGTGCTTTGAATTTTTTTGACCAACCTTAATGAATTTAGATGAAGTTATTGCATTGTTTTTGGTTGGTATTATTAGTTTTTACTAATAATAGTATAAGAAATACAGATGTAAATAAGTTCCATAGTTTTCTTTTGTGTTACATTGAACATCTTTGTAAAATCCAGGCAAAGAGGACTGTCCCCTAAGGATGGAGGTAAAAATGCAATTGCATTGTGTACACAAGCTCTACAAACAGAAATCAAACTATTCCACCCTTCTTCCCACTCCACCTCAACCTCCTCAAAGCATAATGAAGAGGAATAGAAAATAATATTCTTCCCTTAGACAATACCACCAATTTCAGAATAAAACAAAACAACAAATTCATACCTTGACAAATACATGTGGAATGCCTATTTGCAAATCATTTCTGGCAAACCTCTTTTACTCTCTGTAGGACCCAGTTTTCTGGAAGGAATGGAATTTTATATCTTGATATCTGATCTCTTCCTTCATAAGACGGAAGCAGGCTCTGAAGCAGAAAGGAATGGCTAATTGGGACGAGAAGAGAAATCCAGCAGAACTGGTCACCTCTGAGTAAAGCATTAGTGACTGAATTCACACGATGGGCAGGATTTGATGTGACCGAATGCATTATGGCAACTGATTCATTCTTGCCTTTTCAAGTCACTCTCAAAGTCAAGCAAACTAGTACTTCCCATTTCCCTGCAGAGCTAGAGACTATTCACAGTAAATCAGGTGACAGAAACTTTGGTTCACATCCAGTTTTGTGGGGAGACACAGTCAATGAGTAATATGTCCAGCTCAATGAAAGTCGATGACCTATGGGTCACATTCCCTCACATTAGGGGAACTGCCTGTGTTCCCACCAACTTGAATTTATAAACTGTTTTTTCTTCTGAAGAGTACTGAATGTTATCATACATTTTATGTGATGTGTTGCTGCAAATACACCTCCATTTTACAAATTAAATAACAATAAGAAGGAATTAAACTAAAGAGAAGCATTGGAAGTAAGATTAGAGAGGCAACTGGAAATGTGAGCTTGATTTATGGCCATACTATGAGCTTGCTTTGAGTGGCTTGGGAAGTCATTGGGAGCTTTCTAGTTCATGCTGGACCCAATGACACTGGCTTGGCAGAGCCTCCTATATGCATATCTTTCCAACTCCAAAGTGACTTTACAGGGATAGCTTGAGGTCAGCCACAATGGAAATATTTACATGGGGGGAACCAGCAAATGCCACAAATGAAGGTGTTTCTTTTTTCCCGATAAAGGCAGTTATTTAAACGCTACACCATTGTGAACAGAAGAGTTACACGATATGGTGTGAACTAAGTTCTGAGTTAATAAAAGGAGTTGGGGGGACACCTGGGTGGCTCAGTCCATTAATCAGCTGCCTTCACCTCAGGTCATGATCCCAGAGTCCTGGGATCAAGTCCCACATCAGACTCCTTGCTCCGTGGGGAGCCTGCTTCTCCCTCTGCCTCTGCCTGCCACTCTGCCTGCCTGTGCTTTTTCTCTCACTCTAACAAATAAATAAATAAAATCTTTAACAACAACAACAACAACAAAATGACACTTGGGGTTGGGGTACGGGAACAAGAGAGGGATAGACCCGTTGGAAGTGTCCTGCACTAAAGCCAAAGTGAGATCTCGAGGACTTACGCTGGAGTGAATCTGCTCTCAGGAAAACAACCTTACCTGTTGTTTTGAGAAAGTATGAAAATCCACATCTTTGTATAAATCTCCCATTATTTTTCTGTCACCCACACTGTACATGTTAGATAAACACGACCATAAGCAGTCATCACTCTGCAGCTCCTAGTTCATGGCCCTGCACCAGCCTGTGATTTTTCCTGACACCAGCACTGGTGCCCTCACTCTTTACCAATACATATTTGATGAATGGATTTTAAACACGCTTCAAAACAAAACAAAACAAAACAGAAAAGTTCCTATAAAAATATGCTTATGGTGGAAGTCCCTACTTCACACCACACCAAGGAAGTTGACAGGATACATTGTGGAAGTAAACATCTAAATTATCAGAATCTTATACAAAATACCTGTATTTTTCAAGTGATATCTTCATCACAATGCCCTTGTATAGTGTGATTATTTATACCTACTTTATGAATAAAAGAACACAACCTGAATGGTAAATTGACCAGTAGACTCAGTTCCAGAATGTTCCACTTCTATGACAGTCTGCATCTTTGTATCATGCTGCATGGCTTATATTTGAACTGAGGATTAAAGATCCCAGATACTTCACTTAATGAGTTGGCATAGTGAATGGATTAAGTTACTTATAATAATAGTGATAGTAATAATAAAATTATAACTATCTATGTTTAAGGCACTATCCTATACATGAATTATTTACAAACAGCCCTATGAATGAGGGACTATTATTGTCCCTGTTTTGAAGATGGAAAGATGACTTGTAGGGAGTCTAAGTTACTTGTCCAAGGTCTCACAGATTGAAACTAAGTTGGTTTTGAATCAGGCCTGCCTATCCCCAGACGTTATGCATAGTTTTAAAACTCATGGAACATGGGGATTTTTTTTTTTTTTTAAGAAAAAAAAATAATTCCAAGTACAGAATCTTAGAATATAGATATGCTGGACAAGATGGCCTGGTTAAAACAGCATTGCCTCTGATGACCTTGACATAGGTATTTCTCAAAATCATATGCAGAGGAATAGTCACTGTAACCTGTGGGCATCATAGGGACATTACTCTTCCTATCACCCACCAGGCTTTTGCACCATGAACCAGCCAACACGTGATGGGCACATGCACCTTCTCCTGGCTTAACTACTCTGGGACATACACTGCCATTTACCTGCTCCACACAGGCCCTAGAGTCAACCCAAATCTTTTTAGTCCATACCACTACCTTCTCCACTATTTCTGTCCATTATGTCCTTTTCCACAGCCAGACAAGTTAGAGCTTTCCCAATTTTTTTAAAGATTTTATTTATTTATTTGAGAGAGATTGAGAAAAAGCATGAACTGAATGAGGGAGGAGCACACCCCCAATCTGAGTGGGGAGCCCAAGGCAAGGCTCAATCCCAGGATCCTCGGATCATGACCTGAGTTGAAGACAAACGCCTAAACAACTGAGCCACCCAGGCATCCCAAGCTTTCCCAATTTTTTTTTAAGATTTTATTTATTTATTTGACAGAGATCACAAGCAGGCAGAGAGGCAGGCAGAGAGAGAGAGAGAGAGGGAAGCAGGCTCCCTGCTGAGCAGAGAGCCTGATGTGGGACTTGATCCCAGGACCCTGAGATCATGACCTGAGCCAAAGGCAGTGGCTTAACCCACTGAGCCACCCAGGCGCCCTCCCAATTTTTACTACTTGAGAATATGCCTACAATGTATAATAAAAATAGAGTAAATGGTTAAATCATGAACTTTTGTAGCCTGCAAAATCTTTTGTTGCTGTAGAGGAAGTGACATAGAATCTATGAATTTCATAGAAAAGAGAAGAATTTCTGAGACCATACGTGACTGGAACTGTCTCCTGCCAGAAGTTGAAGCCATCAGCATCTCTCATGACTTGAAGCATCACTAACTTCATGATAAAGAATCCCAGTCAAACCACTGGAGAGAAGCCATCTGTAGCAGACAACTTTGCAGTATATGCACTGGACAACAGAGAAA
The DNA here is from genome assembly GCF_964662115.1 of Mustela nivalis. Taxonomy (NCBI): domain Eukaryota; kingdom Metazoa; phylum Chordata; class Mammalia; order Carnivora; family Mustelidae; genus Mustela; species Mustela nivalis. The sequence continues at coordinate 80,196,852 of NC_139030.1, forward strand.
TTTACTAAGTTCCTACCAAAGACAAATAATTGTAATAAAAACTATAGAAATACATTTAGTGCTGATTCTATAATTAAGTCTGAATTTCAAGAAATTACAAACTCAGACACTTAAGGAACTCTGAGTTAAAATCCATAACCAAAAAAAAGAAAATGTTTTAATACGGACAGGTGTAGTGATGGTGTTCAACACAAAATAAGATGTGTTCATAGTAAAGGAGGGTAGGACCGGGATACCTAAGGAAGCAGATATGGGTATAATTGACAATGGGACATTTCCTATGACCATAGCCTAGCTAAGGACTTCTCTAGCTCTTTGGAGAGCAAGTTGATTGAAATCTGATCTTTTCATTGAATGTTATAGAATATGTTACTGTTGCTTATATAATTATGCTATAGGCAATAAATTATTTTCAGTATCCTTCTGTAGTGTAGCAATTTTATTTAAAACTTCTTTCTCTGGCCTTTAAAGTTCTGTGTTAAGAACTCTTTGGGCATCATTAGAAAGGATGTTGGATGTACTGGATCACATTCAAAGACTCTCAGACTTGTCCATCTTGATCTTCACTCTGATCCCAGCATCTTGGGCATTACTTAGAACATGAATACTTTCAAAAAGTAGTGGTTAAATAATGGACCAAACAAATAAAAGCAGTCAAAAGAGTGTTGTTCCAGGTAGGCAAATTTGAGACTCAACACCTCTTAACAGTAACACATCATGTGACTCATTAGGCAAGTATTTAGATGTATTCAAGGTTATTTTAGCTGACAGTGAACTTTAGGACAAAGGTTGGCAAATACAAATTTAAGAGAAGACAAAGGAATAACAGGATTTTAATTTACATAATTGGTTACCTATGTCCTATCAGTTCCCATACTGGCCTGACAGAGTAAACCCTGCATAAACTCCCCTTTAAGTCTCTGGATAGGTAATCCTGGTTTGGGTTTATCAAATCCAAGCAACAAGCCTTCCTTTGTCTACTTGACATTTCTTTCACCCAGCAGACTTCACTAGAGAACAGTAGGTACTACTTACAAAATTTAATTTACAAAGAAAGTCAAGGAGATGTATTTACATCTACAAGGTAAATCCCCAGGCTTCCTTGAAACTTATCTCTCCCCTCATTTAGCAACAAGCATCCAAGATCAATGCTCCAAAGCGCTATCCATGGAGATGTTTTGAACATTTTTCTTCAAAAGATACTGATTTTAGGTTTTCTGTGCTGCTGTTAAGGGAGTCAAACAAGAATCTTTGTGTTGTAAGTCATCAAAGGGATACCTTTGGGACAACATCACATGTTGAATGGTTTAGAAAGGAACAGAAGAGAATGGAAATGAAACTCAGAGCTAGAAGCTATCCTATGTCCCAAGAGAATTTACTTCTCTGTTTTCTTAAAGTGCACGGACAAATAGAAGCCCCTCTATTGAGCACTATGTCAATTAAAAGAGTTCTAAGAAAACTTATGTCATTATCAATAGTCAAGTTAAAGATAGTTCAACAGGTTTCTTACCTGCAGGTCACCAGGATGAACAACATGCAAATGTGTGCTGTGACCATCCAAGAAGCTTTCACCGTTTAGTTTCCCAAACTGTGTTGCTGAGGATCTCATAGAGCTATGGGCATCCTTTGGGGAAATGGACCTGAGTTGGCAATTTTCAAACCTGGCTTCACATTGGATTCACCTGGAGAGCTTTAAATAATGGTTGTGTCAGGATTCATCCCCAGAGAGATCTATTATTTGGTACTGGGCACTGGTGTTTAAAAAGTGCTCCAGGGTCTTACAATGGGTAGCCAGGGTTGAAAAGCTTTGCATCATGTGAGTTCAAACCCCATGATTTGGAGGTGAGGAAACTGCTGATCTACATACCCAGATACCGGCTGCATGACCCCATCCTGCTTTTTTGACCTCAACAAAATCTGGGGATTTGAGAACATGGTCAACACCGGTCCCCATTTCATCTTTAAAATGGGCAATACATTATTTATCATACTTTTAATAAGAAAAGAAAATAGGAATCTATTGTCTTATTTTATGATTCATTACTGGTTACTGGTGAATGAGACAACTCCTGTTTGAAAGAAAAAGAGGAAACTCTAATCTATGAGGAAAACAACTGTAAAAACGTAAGTGCAATGTGGACTTTGGTGTAAGTGTGCAGCTGAGTGAGTGAAACTTTTTATTTCAGTTGAGAGTTGGTGTCACTAGTCATCAATAGTCTTGGAGTTGGAGTTAGAGCTGCTCTTCCCCCTGGATTCTTAGCAAAGCTCTGCTGCAAAGCATTCATTTCCTTATCTGGGCAGTGTATTTCCCTATTTACTGTGTGGTTTTGAGTTGCTTCTTAAGGGAAGTCCTTGTTTCAATACTACTAATAAACTCACACACAGCAACCATCATGGGGGAATTCAATTCATGACAATTCATGAGTTCTATAGACTGTTGGGGAAACCAGCAAAAGTCAGCCCCCAAAAAAGTATCCCTTATAAGAGGAACAAAGCAGCAGTCCACCTATCCAAAAAATTTTGGAAATCAGTCATACCAGAAAGATGAAATGAAAATTCCATTAAGTTGACATGACGGGCTTACAAAATGAGCAGTCCAATTATTTTTTCTCTAATGAAATAAACAAAATCTGTTTATTATATTTTTAAAGGCCAAGGATTATCATTCTTTTCCATGGCACTTATGATTTCATTAAGTGTAGATGGCTAGACATGTTTGTTCTTACAGCTCTGTGGGAGAACAATTCAGATTTTTTTTTCTGCCATTCCTTTGTTTTGAGTAACAGCAGGATTATGGAAAGTAAATACACAAATTTTGACTTAAACCCCCTGATGGACAATCGATAGGGGTCAGAAGAAATATCTCGAAAGAACAAAGATAGCTTTGCAGATGTGGAGACCAAATTTCTTTTCCAGTCCCAATGGGACTTTCGTTTGCTCTTATACCAAGCATCCTGTGAATGTCAGCTATGTTTCTGTCAATGCTACAACCTGATGTGCCACTATATAGAAAGATGGTCAAAGATTTTTGCAAATACTGCTTACAGAATTGTTCCTGTGAGTGTGGCTATGGTGGGGTGGGGTAGTGTTTGGAAGAGTGAGGGAAACTAAGAGGAAGTGACTTCTAGAAAAATCTATAAATGCCTACGAGTCAACACTATCACCAGAAATACTATAGGTCACCTTATAAAGTGGGATGAAACTGGTCTATCCAAGCTAATTAAACATTTGTGTTTGGTCAGTTTGAAAGTTACCTACAAGAAAGCAAAGAAAAGACTCTTGGATCCAGCAGAGGTGACGGGAATCTGTGAGGGCCCTCAGTGGCCTCAAGGCCAGTACTTCTGTGCATGGTCCCCTGCTATCATGTCTGCCCCAAATACACATTTGTAGTCAGGGCCAAGCCACAGTTTACCGACTTTTGATATAAAGCAGAGAGTATGCTAAGATTCTTCCTCCCAGAGAGAGAGGGAAGTTGAGCCAGGCAAAACCCACTCAGCACCCAGAGACTATCGGAGACCCTAGAAACCATAAGAGACAGAAGTGAGAGGCTGGCCTTAGTTACCAAATGACACTAGAGGAATTTGTCTATCCATGGTTCCAGAAGTGCTGGTCATGTTTTCCCTGACCCCAGAGTGGTTTTTCTCTCATTCTGCTGGCTAACATTCCCATCACTGATAAGGTCCTTCCCACCAAAAATGCGTACATGTGGGGATCTCTGAGAAGAAGCTGGAGCTCACATGTGCATGGGGTGGGAGGTCATGATGATATGATATAGTTTTCTCAAAAGGGAGAACCCAGAGAGATTGAACGGTGAAGGGAAAGAGGGGAAGGGGGACAACTAAATAGCAGAGCAGAGACTGAAGGGGGGCATTGTCACCAGCCAGCTCACTTAAAGTGGGCTCTGATGGGGTTTTTTTCGTCTGTATTTTAATGTAACTGCAATCTCTTTGACTGAGGATAATGAATATAAATGAGCAGTGCCTAGAAATAAATTCAGAGGTTATTTCAAAGGTTATTTATAAGAAGCAAATGTCTTCAAGGAGGAAATCAGTGACATTTGGAAGCAGAGATCATGTCTACCTAATACTATAAGCCCAGCTCAGCAGTAGGCAGGGCTCAATGTCTGTGTGTGCTTGCTGTTCGGGCTTACACACAGTGCTGTTTGCACAGGCCTTCAGAGAATTCTCTGTAGCATCAAAGCTTGGAACATTTACGTCCTACAGAAACGCTAATAGCTGGCAGTTTTCTTTTCAGCTCATCTACTACCAAAGCTCCCATCCTTGGCTATTCTTTCAAAGTCGACTGTTGCCAGGAGCCTAAGAGCTGTCAATGTTTTTTTAGCTTTACTGTCTAACTCTCACTCCTGACTGATTTTTCATGCACAGCCACAAAATTTTTCAATAATCTGGGTCTCCTCTTTATATACTTTTCCTGAAATCATAGCCAAAAGGAAGGCTCAGAAGACGGTGGCTTTTCCAGTCAGGGTACCGCGTACTTTGCTCAAAGGGAGGCACCGTGAGATGGAGGAGGAAGAACAAATGCCCTGGGCACTGGTTGCCAACCAAAGTGGGGACAGTTTTGCTCCCCGAGAGACATTGATCAATGTCTTCAGATATTTTTGACCGTCACCATTCCAGCAGGGATGGCTCCTGGCATCTAACAAGTAAAGGTCGGGGATGCTGCTAAATGTTCCACAAGACCCAGGACAGCTACAGCAGCAAAGAGATACGCAGTCCAAACGTCCACTGTGCCTTTGCACACTTTGCCCACTTTGACCTAACAGCTTTTTGGGAAAGGTTGCTGATCAAAGTGGGTACAAACCCAACTTAGAGATGTCACTAAAATGGTTATGGTCAGCACCTCATTGTCCTGAGTATGTCAGCTTGAGTCTGAATAGGCCAAACCGATAAACCCAAACTTGAGAAGGCCTCGAAATCACCTGGAGGACTTTTAAAACCCAAATGAATGGGCCCTACCCTTAGGATTTCTGGTTTGATAGATCTAGCACGAGCCCCAAGAATTTTCATTTCTAGCCAGCTCCCAGGTGATGCTAAAGCAGCTGGTTGGGGACCCCACATTGAGAACCACTGGACTAGGCTGACCCAAGTTTGATTCCAAAGTTCCTGTTCAAACGGTTAAGATTCACAAATAGCATTTCAAAGGAGAGATTAACCTTAGTGGCAACTCTGAGGAAATTCGACATTAAGCTTGTCAACATGAAGCGGGAACATAAGGTCGAGGAGAAAACAGTAACGAGAATCACACCTGTACATCCAACTTCTAGGCCTGAGGGCCCCTTTTCCAAGGAGCTGGCTGAGCTGAAGTCTACCGTAAATCATTTAGTTTCTGATCCCCAGCCCCTTGTCTGTAACGGAGAGAAAATACTTGCCTTATCCACTTCACGGTGTCATGGGGATTATTAAACAAGACTTTGTAAAATGATAAATGGTATCTTGACACTAGATGCAAGTGGATGTAAGAATTCTTGTTATTCAGCAACTAGCCTGAAGTCCCAGAAGCAAGTAGCAGAGCCCTTGGCCAAGGGTGCTGCTCCTTGTTCTGTACTGTTGCTCGGTGGAGACTGAAAGCCTGGGAAATTGCACACCAGAGCCCCATCCTTTCCATAGATCTCCGGGATCTGTCCCATTTACAGAGCTAAGAAAAAAGACCAATGTGAACAAATACATATAATTGTTGTTTGCTTCTTACACACTCTGAGTTTCTCAGAATATGTGGGCACCCCGTGCCGCCCCTATGCACAGCCATAAAGCACCTTGCTGAAAAGCTGATTTCTCTAAATACTTAGTGATCATTTATGACGATGGTGGAGGAAACATCACTGCTTCTTAAGTTGGAGATCCCAAGCCTCTGATATTTTCCTTGCAAATCACAACCCCAAAGCACTTCTTGGTAGATGTGTTTTTAAAAATAACATTCAATGGGAATGCAAGCTCTGGAAAACAGCATGGAGGTTCCTCAAAAAGTTGAAAACAGAACTACCCTATGACCCAGGAATTGCACTACTAGGTATTTACCCTAAAGATACAAACGTAGTGATACAAAGGGGCACGTGCACCCAAATGTTTATAGCAGCAATGTCTACAATAGCCAAACTATGGAAAGAACCTAAATGTCCATCAACAGATGAATGGATAAAGAAGATGGGGTGTGTGTGTATACACACACACACACACACACACACACACACACGATGGAATACTATGCAGCCATCAAAAGAAATGAAATCTTGCCATTTGCGATGACGTGGATGGAACTAGAGGGTATCATGCTTAGTGAAATAAGTCAATCGGAGAAAGACAACTGTCATATGGTCTCCCTGATATGAGGAAGTGGAGATGCAACATGGGGGGTTAAGTGGGTAGGAGAAGAATAAATGAAACAAGATGGGATTGGGAGGGAGACAAACCATAAGTGACTCTTAATCTCACAAAACAAACTGAAGGTTGCCGGGGGGGGGGGATGGGAGAGGGGGTTGGGGTTGTGGATGTTGGGGAGGGTATGTGCTATGGTGAGTGTTGTGAAGTGTGTAAACCTGGCGATTCACAGACCTGTACCCCAGGGATAAAAATACATTATATGTTTATTAAAAATAAAAAATAAAAAAATAAAGAAAAAAAAATTCCACTGGGGAAAATAAGATAACATTCAATAAGATGAAACCAGAGAGGGAGACAAACCATAAGAGACTCTTAATATCAGGAAACAAACCGAGGGTTGCTGGAAGGGAGAGGGGTAGGAGGGATGGGGTGGCTGGGTGATGGACACTGGGGAGGGTATGTGCTATGGTGAGTGCTGTGAATTGTGTAAGACTGGTGATTCACAGACCTGTACCCCTGGTATAAATAATACATTATATGTTAAACGAAATAATAATCTTATAAGATTGGCTAAAAAAAAGTAAATAAAAATGAAAATAAAAATATATTTATTTAAAAATTTAAACCCGAACAACCCCCCCCATGTATTTGCAATTCATCTGTTACTTTAAGTGAAAGAAAGAATTTGCTACTTGTGAGCATTTAAAATAATTTACAATACAAGATAGTTGTTTTCCCATGCCTGAAATAGACAAATGGCTATAACACTTTTCCTCATTTAGCAATTATGTTATCAAATTATTTCCACATAAGAATTTTAGTGACTCAAGCATAAATAAAATTACTTCAATTCTCCATATAAAACTTAAAATTAAAAGTTTGAGCACTAAGTTAAATAAATATTTATTTAGAGAGAATTTTCTCCTTAGGTATTCTATTACCCTTATATTATTATTTAAAATGGCAAGTGTGTGTGTGTGTGTCTGCATATAATTCATACCCTTTCTGTGAGTGGCTCTTGTCAAAATTATAAATAATTACAAAAGGAAGGTATTTTGACCAGTGTTTATGAGTTCTGCAAACAGTTCTGGAAGTAAGTATAAAAGCCACACTTTTTCTTTTTAAGTTTCTGCTCAGATCAGGCATAAATTTTGAATAATGGTGGATTAACTTCATTTTTAAACAATTAAAAATAAATGACAGATTTTCACAATACTCATCTGCATATAAATTACCAATGCAGAACATTCACACAGGTACACTATAGCAACCCAGTGTTAGGAAAACATAAGCCAGTCTCTCCTCCAGACGAAGATGAAATATTTACCAGCTATCTGAAGACGTCCTGAACAGTCCAGACGATCCCTGAAAAAATGAGTCCACAGCCTTCATACTTCTTCTGTTCAGGTTTACATCCATCTCTCTTTCCCATTTCAATCCTATTGTCCTCCCTATTTGTAGCAAGCCTTCATATTTGTTTACCTAAGCCATTTGCTCTGGTGGAGCAGGCTGGGGACAGGAGCCACCTGAGGGATTCCAGCTCAGAGACCTGGAGGAGGGACCTTCAGTGCTACAGAACTGCCTATCCCAGAAAGTGGGGAGGAGTAGCAACCAGGAGAGCAGGCACAGTGGCTGTGTAGTACACAAAACAACATTCTGGAAGGTTCTGTTTTCTTTGGCATCTGAGTAAAAGGGGATGAGGAAAGGGTGTATGGGTGCTTTCTGGATCCATTAGGAAAACTTCCCTGCATGTATCTATTGAAACAACTCTTTTATCTATCATTGCAAGCTACATCTTCTTTTTAGACCCTTTTAACTATGGCTGACACAGTGAAGCAGGAAAAAAGATACTAAGTGGTCTCATAGTTGGTATGATACAGAATGACAGCAACAAAGGCCAAGACTGGAGGAGCCACTGCAGAAGGGAGCATAGAAAAGCAAGTGTGCACAGTACGGGTGTGGATCTCTGTTTCAGCCCCCTTCCTTTTCAGACCAGCCATCATATACACACAATTAATGACTTCATAGGCAGCCCAACAAAACTTTTATATGCAGAAGCAGATAGAAAGATGCTTTGTCATTGAGAAAGAAAACCTTAATGACTCTTTTTCTGTCAAATTGCAGGTGGTGATGCTAGAGTTTTGAACTTGACTTAGTAGGTCACTACCAGAATTTCATTCTAAAGGAATAGAATACAATGGAATTGGAATTAGCATCATGCTTCCCTTATAAGGGTAAGAGATTTTTGTATACAACTGCTCTATTCAATTTTACACTCATTACACTCTCTCATAATTCTATGTGTCAGGCTTTTTATCGATTACTACTGTTACCACTGTATCTGTGTGTGTGTGTGTACACATGCATGCATGTACATTTGTTGTCATGTTGATGTCTCACCACCCAACTAAATCACAAACTGCGACGCCTTCTGTGTTTGCCTCATTCTTGTCTCCAGCATTTAGCATGATGTTTGACAAAAGTAAGAATGAAAAATACTTATTGAAGAAATAATAAATAAATGTCTAACATACCTTGACTCCCAAAGGGTCAATCTGAACCAGAAGATCACAAACCTTGTCTATTTTATATATTTGGTTTCCAATACATGCAATATTTAGTGATTTTTAAAATGTTGAGAAATACTCCTTCCTATCATTGCTTAAGGGAGTGAGGTGGCTCATAAGTCAACACTATTAATTTAAACCAGTCAGGTGAGGATGAAAAATTTAAAAGTTATAACTGGCCCCACAAATCTGTCTGTTCTTGTTTTTAATCCTTTCAGTTCTTTATTAGGATATCACCAGCTTTAGCATTCCAAAACTGGTACTGGATGAACTGACAATAACTAATTAGAGAAAAAAATTAATAATCAAAATTTACCAATTTAATGAAGAGTTTTGATGGTTGATAAAAGCAAAGTACACAGCTAATCTGATTGCTTCTTGAGAGATTGATTTTATAAGGCAAGACTTTTAATTGACCTATTTTTCAGGAGAAAAGGCGTTGTTAAAGAAAGAAAAACCAGAGATCAGTAGTCATCCAATTTTTCTGTTATGTCTCCCTTGGATTTCAGGGTACCTGAATTAAGAGTCATTCTGAAATTTCAAAGAGATGTCCAATTAAGGAAGACACGAGGGTCTCTTGTTGAACTGTAGCGGGCCTTATGTCAAAGAATTTATAAACAAGCAGGAGGGTCAGGGCTGTTTACTATAAATTTAAAATAGCTAAAGCTGAAACTTATTACCTAGATCATGGTATTGAGATAAATTATAGTAACATTTTAAAAACTTTTTTCTAATTCAAAAAATCAATTAATTATATAAGACAAGGGGCACCTCGATGGCTCAGTGGGTTTAAGCCTCCGCTTTAGGCTCAGAGTCCTGGGATCGAGCCCTGCATCGGGCACTCTGCTCAACAGGGAGCCTGCTTCCCCCTCTCTCTGCCTGCCTCTCTGCCTACTTGTGATCTCTGTCTGTCAAATAAATAAATTTTTAAAAAATTATATAAGACAAAAAACAAATTGTCTTTTTGTTATTCTAGTTACACTGAACAAGTTTTAAGTCATCTCAAACACAACCCTCTAAATGTAATTCTCCTGCTTAAATATCTTCAGGGGACCTATCCTGCCATTTTTTTTCAGTTTTGCATTCAAGATCCTCTTTGATACTCCCTCAGGCAACTTTGTCATGCACATCCTCACAATATATCCTATATCAATCATGCAAACCACTTCTCCTTTTATAAACCCTGCATTCTTCTTCCTCAATATTGCTCCACACTCTCTCCCCTGCAAGTCCATCTTGAATGAAATGTACCCATCCTAGTGGAAGTATACATTTCTCCAAGGGCTATCTCAAATGACCTTTTTCACTTAAGAAACATTCCTGGGGGGGGGGGGGCGGAGAAAAAGAAAAAGGAAAAAGAAGAAGAAAAAAAAACATTCTTCAGACTCACCTGGTTGACCTCCATCTTTCTCACTCCATGTTCTCATTATGCCTCCAATTTTAACAGTACAATTTGTTTTATATTAGAATTTTCATATACTTTTCTATTTTTCCTAGTGTGAGTTTATTGTGCCTTAGAAAAAAGATGTTACATTTATTTAATTTCTAGAACTTTTTGTACCCACTCTTCCCAAAAACCACTGTCATTGGTTTTACATAGGGTATTTACATATGGTTTTTACCACATTTACATATTGTATTTACATATGGTTTTTATGACAAACTATTTCATTGTTATTACATAGTAGATATTCAATAACGTCTGTTGAAGAAAAATAGTCTTAAAAAGGATATGTCTTTCAGAAAATCATTTTCTAAAATTTAAAAATGTCTCAGACTATCAGAAATGGTTGTCTAAGTTAGGAATTTACATCTTTAGAGCCATATAGATTTCCTTAGAAAATAAGCAAAATTTTGATTGCTTTAACTTTTATCAAGGTTGTATGACTAGTGAAGTTCAACATTATCGGTAGACAGGTAAAGAACTAGAATTTCTTAATAAGAGTTTACCTTCGGGGATTGGTTGGAAATTGAGGAGAGGAACATGGAGAAAGAATAATGTTTCTGCATTAAGAAAGATACTTTGTAGAAAACAGGACTGGGGGAAGGAAATGGCTTTGGGGAAAATTTCATGAAATTCAATTTACATATCCTAGAAAATTGAGATGCTTTTCATATCCTAACAACCTGGCTAAATTTAACCTCTGAATCTTCTGAAGTTTGCCCTTAAGGAAATGCTGATCATACTATAAGATATACAAAGTAACTATAAAGTCAAATAACCTTTGGTCATTGATGGTGGATTAAAAAAGGAAATGAAAGTAATGGTTCTTTGGAATTCTCAATGTTTTAATAATGCATTGTCACAAATCCAAAAAAGCTATTAGAGGTTATTGTTTTGGCTGGACTGCCACAAGCCATGGAAAGTTAAACCTCTGGCATGTGATGCTGTTTTATTGAAGGACTTTTGATATGCATATGGAATAGGGCCTTTTAACTATCCCGATGGGTCATTTAAGGTCATTCAAATTGTCTGGAATTTTTTTATTAAGTATTCTCTCTGAGATTCACCTTAATAAGTAGAGCACATTCGTGTTTCTAATGCACTGAGATAGCGTATTAATTTAGGACAACTTGTATTTTAAATTAAGAATAACTGACCTGATTTTGCAAGAATTAGAAATTCCCATGCAAATTAGACTGAATTTAAAGGAATGGATTTGATGACAGTGGATTTATTTAACTGAATTTCTTTTTCTGGCCAGAGGGTAAAGAGAAGCTCTGCCTCCAAACCCTTACTCAACAATCAGCATACTTCCCATGAATTGTTCCACCATTTCTTATGTTTTCTCCTTTGGGTCCCTTCTTTGTCTGTTTGCTGAATCACCTATGAACACAGACTCCCTCAATATTCAATCAGAGTTGCTATCATAATTTTAAATCATCCTAACACCCTAAGGCCAGATCTCTAATTTCTTTACAATGGTCAGATTCCCCGATGATACCTTAAATTCTTCAGGCTGAAGTTCTTTACTCTTTCCCTTCACAATTCAAACACTTTTCTTGGGAACTGTCCATGAAGCGTCATCTTCCACGTCTCCCACTATTTGCAGAATGCTCAGAATGCTTTTTATATAAGCATTTAAACTATACATTTCTTGTCCACCTTCCAGTAAGTTCTCGTGTTGCCTTTTCCTGGATTAGTCTGGCCACACCTTCCTGAACCTTGCGCTCAGGATGACTGCTTTTCGTGAAAGTTTATCACCATCTGTTTTCATCCCCAGATTACTCTTGGGAAAGACTTACGGTCTGATTGTTAAGAATAAAAACAATATAAATAATGAAATGATTAATAGTAAATATCCCCAGCTCCACGCTGAAGCTGCAGCTCATCGCTGTGTTTGCTTCTAAGCCCTGTGTCTTGTGGTCAAAGACAAAAAGCCAGCATACAGAAGATTTCTCAAGAGTTTAGGAGTTTATGAATTTCCTGATTTTTGTGTTACTAATCCTATTGTGAGGTATGCCTTTGAATCACTTTACCTTTGAGAAAAATAGATTAATAAATAAGCATAGTTAATGTCTTCCACCTTATTCTCAACTTAAAAAAAAAAAAAAAGAAAAGAGACTGGCTTCTTCTCCCAGAACTGTTAATCAACTGCACCATTGTGCTCTCCATCACTGTGGTGTAGCCTGTCAGAATTCTTGTTATTCATACCCAAGACCAGTTTCTCTCTGGACTCTCCCACTCCCTGGCATAAGCATTTATCCTTTACTCTTGGCTTATGACAAACCACCACTCTGGACCCGACTTGATTTGATTTGTCTCCAGTTTGGATAGCACCAGATTAAACTTCCTAGAGCATGATATATATATATATATTAATAATGGCTATATATTAATATTAATAATATTAATAATTAATAATAATTAATAATAATTAATATTAATAATGGCTTATGTTCCTATAAATGCTTACAGGATTAATTTTAAATGCCCCTGGTTGAAATTCAAGGTATATGTATTCTCCCTATGTCCTAAAATCTCATAGGGCTTGAACCGATTTCAGATTCTTTAAACTTTTTTTTTTTTTTTTAAATACTGGGATTGATAATACTTGACTTCAAGCCTTTAAATTTGATTTTCTAATTCTTTCCTGAGTTTTTGTATCCTACTTATCCTCAGAGGCAGTTCACCTCCTCCACTAGGGCCATCTCCAATTCCTCTAATTCTTATATTTTCTTCCTGTCTTCTCTACAGAATTACATACTCTCCTGTTTTGAGCAGATGGAGGAGCCTGCATTATATTACACACACACACATTATGTATCATCTATATCTATATCTATATCTATATCTATATCTATATCTATATCTATATCTCTCTGTAGATACTTAGATGTATACTGACTCTTTTATAGTAAGGCTCTAAGAAATTAGTCGGGGACTTTGCTATTCAAAGTATGGTCTATGGACCAGCAGCACCTGAGAGTAACATTAGAAATACAGGATCTTAGACCTACTAAATCAGAATCTGCATTTGAACAAGATCCCCCAGTAATTTACATGCACATTAAAATTTGAGAAGCACTGATTTGGTGGTTTACTTCTAAAAACACACATATAATATTGACACCTCACAAATGCTAAATATGACATATATAGTATGTGACACATATGAATGGTATAGGTTTTTGGTGGTTGGTTTTTGTTTTTTTGTTTTGTTTTGTTTTTTTGTATTTTGTTTTTGTCCTTCCCCTACCCCCCAACCCCCTCTCTCCAAAAACATAGGCAGTGACAGCTAAAACTAGTTTGGTTCACAAAGGCTAGCAAAACTCAATTGTAAAAACTTTAGAAAGTTTCTGAAACAGTTGTTAAACACAGGCATTTTTGAACATTAAATATATAACTCACAAATACATCCTATTAAGAACAAAAGTAACATATTCAAAACTCATCACTTCCCAATTATTTTACTCCTTTTACTATTATTTACATCTTGAAGCCTCTGGGTTTATTATATCTGTATAGTCTAATACTACAGAAGGATATGTCTATCTCTTTTCAACTGAGCAGTGTGTGACCACTGGTTGGTAGCTTGAAATCAGTAGTGATGATAGTATCTACACCACGGAAATCCTCAACTACTACAAATCAGGGCTGTTTTAGTGTTTTGATTTTCTGGATTTAGGAAAGTGATGGAGAAATTGATAATAATGTCAATACACTTAAAGTTTGTCATAAAATAAACATTTGAACATATTTTCTTTTTCTAAGGAGCTTGTTAAACATTTAGCAGTGCATCGCTGGGCAAAGACAAAAGAAATAAAATGTTCCTACAATGAATGGAAACCTAGCATACTTTTTTTTTTTTACATAAAAACATTTTCAGCCATCTATTGAAACTAGAATATCCAATCCTATAGGTTTTTATCAGTTCATTTAGACTCTACTCAAAATTTTCTCTGAACCTATATTGAGGTTCTTTAACACAAAATTTTGAATTATTCCAAAACATGTTCTGCATATTTATTAGAAAATCACCTAACCTCTTCAGGCTTCTTTTGCCTTCGCTGTAAAATGCAGAGTTTATGTTTCATAAAGTGTCATGTTCTCCAAGACCGTTAATGCCAGAGAACATTCTAAACATGTAGCCTTATTAGAGACTGGGACAAATGTCTTTTTCTGTTTCTCCTTGGGAAATCTGTTCAGTACTGTGAAAAAAAATTCCAAAAAAACCAGACCAAGAGATTTTAATTATAAATGAAATATTGACTTACTCTCTAGCTCTGGGTACTCAATGGCAAAATAGCTGAATGAAGTCTAAACAGTTTTATGATTCAGGTACATAATTTTCTCAGTCAAATGGTACCCCTCACACCTCAATATCTAAATAATGATTTCTCAATCTAGATTTTTCTAAGTAACATAAACAAACCCCCAAAAGTGCCTAAATATCATTTTTGCCTTCCAGGTGCAGGGAGAATATTTTTTCCCTACTCCAATTTATACTGTTAATGTATAAATCAAATGAAAGTTAGTTGCAGTTATTTTCTTTAGTTTCATAGATTTTTTAACATCAACATTACCATTGACTAACATGACCAAGAGCAATTTAAGTGCCACCAGGGGAGAAACAGAGAAGAGGGTATCATTTGGGCGGTAGGATGAACTTCATTAGTGCACTGCACGGCAAATGGTCAGTTTGGTTTAGTTTAGCAACAGTCTAGAACTTGGCTAATAAAACAACTGTTAGTTTGGGTAAGTTTATATTCTTCGCACTGAGATATTTCAAAATGCGAATAGTGAATATGTGTAGTTCACTTATA
This sequence comes from Mustela nivalis, assembly GCF_964662115.1. NCBI lineage: Eukaryota > Metazoa > Chordata > Mammalia > Carnivora > Mustelidae > Mustela > Mustela nivalis. Next base: position 80,212,024 of record NC_139030.1, read on the forward strand.
ACTTCTTTTTCTTATGCTTTTGCTATAGTTTTCTATACATTCAAAAATTTCTACCATAAGTATGTACAAATCTAATATTCAGAAAAAAAATAGGGGGAAAAAAGATTTCTTCTAGACACCAAATACTAATTTACCAAGAACTGGAATATCTGACAAAGATTATAAATCCTTTGAGAGGAAAAAATTTTTACATTGTATTGACCCTCACACCTGGATATACATTCAGAAAGTAACAATTCTCTGAAATGGGTGGTGTTTCGAAAAACAAAGGAGTAATACCATATTTATCTAATGTTCTCAAAGAGAGAGATATGCCATCTGATTTCTTTCTTAAGAACTTATACTAAAACATTTTTATAAGACAAAATTTAAAAGAAAAAATAATTACTATTTAGACATAAATGTTTCAAAAAATGACAAACTTCCTGGGATTTTTAAACAGCACCCACTGAGCATATGTTGATAATTTGTCCCCTTCTTTTCTACTAGTCAAATTTAAGAGCTTCAATCTTGTACCATGTTTGAAAATAGACTAATGTGTTTAGGGACAACGTAATTCTGAAGACCTCTTGCCTCTATTCCAAATACTCTCCTACTGCAGGGGCACTCAAGCGCCTCCCTCACAATCAGCCAGTTACTGTCTTCAGGAGTCAGAGGGCCCACCACTGAAGATGCTCTGCTCCCAACCCTCCACTCCTCTAATCATCTACTTATTTGCTCCCAGTTAAAAATCCATTGTCAAAGATATGATACCCATCTCTAAATGAAAGCAAAGAGCAGTTTAGTGAGGGTCTCAACAACCAAGTAGACCTGAATGATTCTCATAAGTGTGCTATCAAAGTTGGCTGATTTTGAACAGTTTTCCTCTTCTTGGGAGACGGTAAGATTCTTAGCAGTCAGGTTCTCAAGTTCCAAATCCTGGCTCTCCCTCTTACTGGACATATGACTTTAGGCAAATCATTTCACCTCCTTAACCCTTAGCTACTCCAGCCATAAAACAAGGATGACGTTCTCCTCAAAGGATGGTAGGAAGATTAACTGTGGTATCCATACTCAGCAGGGAATATAATAAACAATTGTGAAATGATATTTGTCTTTATTTTTGACCTCTTGGTTATATTCTGTAAATTGAATTTAGCAAACTCTGGGCTACATTCTATAAATTGAAATTAGCAACATTTGTAAGAGATGTCAGGTTGCATTTGGTATGGCCAATGTGGGATTTTAATGTGTTCCATGGAGTCTTTCCACTGTCATGGAGAGACATTTGAGTCTGGCTTTGAAGGCGAGAAGAGCCAGGTTCAACTCCAGCCTTGATATTTGCTGTGCTCCTCTGTGAGCAAATTATACCCTGGTCAGCTTCTTTTCTCCTGTATCAGATAAAGCAGCCTGATTCACAGAGGCTGATTTGAGATTAAATAAGATAATGCCTATAGAATATGCCTTCACCTAAAACCTGGAACCTTGTAGAAACTGGCTGCAAGTGTTCACCAAAATCAACTGTAGTCATGTAAGTGTTCAATGGGAAGGTTTGCAGGAAATTTCTATGAATGTGTTATTCCATGACTAGTTTAGAGACCCACTCCAAAGGAAAGTAAGCTAAATTATTAAAAAATATGTTTAAATACAATGATGCCTCAATATTTTCTTTTTGACAGCAGATGAGAAAAAAAAAAAGAAAAAACTCTTTGAGAGATAATATTGCTTTTAACAAGTCTTAGATATATTCTTCTTAATGTATCATCCAGCAATATCCAAGGATCAAGGTCACAAAGGCAGGTTTTCTAAGCAGCCAAAAATTAAAATTCATCCAAATTGCTCTGCTACCTACACATTCGTTTACACACATGGATACATACACACCAGGGCATAAATAGCTTCAGGTCTGATTTTTAAACTGACAGTTGCTTTTTTGGGGGACAACCAAGTTTATAGCATGTTCAATAATGCAGACCTGGTTTCTGGCAGACATTTTCTGCAGAGTGGTTGGATTCTGGTTAATTTCCATGATCAGTGAATGGAGATTTGTTTAAATCCCTCCACACTGAATTGAAGGCTGATCCTCAATATTGTTCTAACATATACTGTGGGCCAAGGTATGGATGCATGTTAACAAGATTTGACATTGTCATCTGAAAATAAAGCATGTTTTATGTAAGATCCATGGGAGATTATATGTAAACATATCTACATACATATATAAATATATATGTAAAGCCTTACATAAAATTTTTATAGTCTTTACAGTCCAATGCTATCATATGTGCTAGGTTTTTGCTTTTGTCTTTACTGCAGTCCTAGTAAGGAGTTGGCTATTAATATTTTAGAATACACATAAGTCAGAAAACACAATGCTCTATATTTTGTGGGAAAGGAGAATTTCTCAGCAGGTATTCCCCCATGAGATGTTTTTCTTAGAATTGCTTTTTACCCGCCAGAAATGCTGAGCATACTTTTCCTCAAGCATGGCACAAATAGCAAAATTCACAGAAATTCAAGAGCCTGCACCATGTATGCCAGATTGCAAGACTGCACTGTTGTCCTGAAATTTGGAGTTTCAAATTCTAATGAATAGGTCAAAGTGATGTGTTTGCATGTAGTAAGCAGATATGGAGAAAATAAGAAAGGGCAAAGCTTATGTATAGTAATATTTTCAAAGAAGAATGTTACCAGATCTATTATCTTAGGCACAAAAAATTGGATCAGAAATAAGGAAAATACATCAAGTTTTAAACCTGCATGTGGGTTCTAAGTCAGAAAAACAATGGAATCTCTTACAATTTATATAGTGCCTAACAAATGCAGTTGTGTAAGGGCCTATTCAGCCAGAGCCGCTCCACCTTGGTTGAACAGCCATTTTGTTGTTTATGCAGTAAAACTTAAAGTGACCCTGTGCCCCCCTCCACCCCAGCCCAAGGGAACTTACTTAAAAGCAAGTCCAGGAAACCAGTAAAATATGGTCGACCAGTCCCTGATAACAGAGCCCAAATACTAGGGCGGGTCAGGTCAGGTGGAGATAACAGAGCCCGAATGCAGGGATGAGTCTGGTCAGGTGGAGACATCCATCAATGGAGTATGCGTATTGTCTCCCTAGCTACCAAGGAGTGTGGGCCCCGCCTTTTCGGTGACTTTTGGGCGCCAGTTCTGTCCAAGGAGATAGACTAGTTCAAATAGCTACTATGGGGTGAATTGTAATTCAATTGGCCACCTGTGTGTGCCCATGCTCAACCACATGGCCTTTGCTCTATAAAAGTTAGTCTGTGAGGCTGGGGGTGGTCACCCTCTCTGTAAGAGGCGGCCCCAAACGGTCAGTTTGGTTCTCCATGCTTGGTGCGAAATAAAGCTTTGCTTGACTTTCCCTTTGTTTAAGTCTCACTCCTTTGATTACAGACCTAACAAACTGCAATATATTTCATTGTGAAATCTTCAAAAATAGCCTATTAGCTGTTAATTAACACTATTTTCCCTTTACTTAAGGCTACTAAAATCAGAGTTTTGAAGTACCACTTGCTTAATTGATAAAGGAATTATCAATATCAAAGTTAGAATTCAAATATACAGACTGTTACATTCCCAAGTCATGTGAAATCATGCATTGTCATAATTAGAAGACGGCTTTCTGCCTTGTCCTTCTCATCTCTGTCATGTCCTCATGGCTTCTCCTTTTTGTCATTAGGCTGGTGGATGTTGCTAGAATGACTGGTTTATTTAAGAGATGATGAGTTTATGTATTCTTGTTAAGTTCCTAAGTCCTTTTATCCTACTTCCTTTTTCTCAGGGATTTTCTGTTGTCCCGGTCTGAGTTTCTTCATTTATCATTTCATTGCAACCTTCATCTGAATGCCAACATTTTGTCCACTTGAGTTGAACCTGTGGTTTAAATGATCTTATTTCTGTATTTCTTCTCTTCTGACAGGGACACGAGTCATATTGGATTCATATTGGATTCACCCTAATTTGGTATGACCTCATCTTAACTTGATTATATCTGCAAAGACCTTATTTTCAAAGGTCACATTCATAGGTATCGGGGGACTAGGACTTCAACATATCTTTTGGAGGGACACAATTCAACCTGTAACAAAATATTCATCTCTCATTGCTTGACACATGCCCCAACTCCACAAGATTTTTCTCATTTCTTTATCTCATACTTCTCTAAATTTTAACAGACTGAATGATTCACTGTAGGCATTAACTGTGAGGGCTTGGCTCATCTCTATCCCAGTAACCTGGAATAGAAACTGGTACAGAGTAAGAACTCAGTGAGTATTTGTTGAATGAATGCTTATATTCAACAAGTGAATGAATTTATACCATATAATTAAGTTTTTGTTTTTGTTGTTTGTTTTTTTAATGCAATGGTACTGTGTTACTTGCTTTCTTTAAATTAACTGTTTTTCTAAAATCTGAAGGACATTATTTTATCTGTTTTGTATCTCAGAGGCACAAGAGTTCAGTCTGGGATTCCCCCGTGGCTGATAATCTGATAAAGGCTTTGCTAATTGATCGTTCTAGAGAAATCTGGTTGAAAGGCAGTAAGACATCAGTAGTCTATTCAGAGGCTTTAAGGAAAAAGCTGAAGTCTGTTTCAGGCAGAAAAAGAAACAGCTAAGGTGAAAACATAGACAAATAGATTGGTGATTGAGGTTTTATTTAGACCAAATACAACCTCTCCCAGTATTATAAAAGGCTCCAGATAGCTAGCTGATTAGAATCTTTTAGATGTCAACTGGGCATATCTTTCCAGACTCGGAGTTTTGATTTTTTGGTATTATGTCTTTCTCTCCAGAGAGAGAGTGTGTTTTGTGTGTTTTATCAGAAAATGTGTGTGTTTTGGTGTTTGTGTGTTTTATCAGAAAAATTTGTGTGTTTTATCAGAAAAGGGATACTTGTCTGTTTAGATACCTACCCAGTTTACTGAAAAACAGTATTTTAAGGTGGAAAATCATAAGAACAACTCCTGCAGCCTTGCCTATTAACTTTTCATAACTCCTAATCAGTTTCACAACGGGGAGCAGAGCAAGGCTCACACCTGGGGTCTTAAATATGACAAAGAATACTTGAAATCGAGAATGAAAATCATTTTCCCTCTTTGTATTAATGTTTGTACTTAAGTAGTCCCTTTATCCCCAAAGTAGGTCCAAATGCTCATTTTCTTTACCGGGAAAGATGTCTGCACAATCTTACAGGCAACCAGGACACTCACAGAAAATAAGCAAATTATAAGAGAGGGCACAAAATTCCCTAAGTCACAGATGATGAAATGGAAAACTTGGTTTGTCAAGAGGGCGTGACGCTTTTTCAAATGTTTGAAAGAAAAATGTTGTGAAGAAATGGTATATTCAGAAAACATTGTGCATGTGTTATTTTTGGTCGGTTCAGTGGTGTGTGATAACGCATAAAGAGGGGCAGGCTCCTCCCCATGTTCTCAAAGCTCTTGTTTAAAGTGGCTGGTAAACACCACCAGGCCCATATTTGCAATGTAAATTAACAAACTACATGGTGCCTTCCATTGTAGGTGAACCTTAATAAGCCTGCTGATTGCTTCTTAAGAGTGCAGTTATTTTCGTGCTTAAGGATTTCTGAATGGTTGGAGAGCTGTGCATTTCATAAGAGCCCCCACAACGGGCAGAAGGTATTGAGTGTGAAAAATAAGAGTAAGCAGAGAGTGTGATTGAAGAAGTAGTCCATCCAAGATGTCAGGTGTGCTTTTCAACAAAGCCCTCAAGGTCAGGGCAAGTCGTTTTAGCATGGGTGTTGGCATAGGAAAACCCCAGCAGTATAAATTTATTCAGGAGTCTGACCCAGAGGTAATAGCTAGGTGCCCAGAGGAGGACAGAGCATGCAAATGGGCCTATCTTCACCAGAGCCAGGTTCATGCATATGTAGAAACCTACTTTTAGATAGTTCAGGCAAAGGAGACTCCTTTTCTCCCACTATTGAAGAAAATCCAATCCCCAGTTCTCATCTCTTTGCTCTTAATTTTATGGGGAAAACTAAGTGAATTCACCATTTCCCTTAAAACAGCTCTTTTATGTACTTAAAATGGTATATTTCATTGCCTTCTGCATATTGGATTCCCAAGTCCGTACCCCATCCAAGGGTGAGATGGAAATACACATAACTTTTGCCAGTAATCGGATTAAAATTCTCTAAATAGCTCATCTCATGCCGAGTTTGCTGCACAAATACTATCCCAAAATGAGCTAGAGCATTTCAAAAAGCTAGCAGCAAAGAGAAAAATAAGTATGCATTACGGGCAAATCAGACTCTACTGCTCCTTGTACACACTCAATCAGTGATTGTCTCTCCCCCTTTGCAAGAAGAGGGCACATCTGTGCCTCACTGTCATGCTCTTACCATCCCCCAAAAACCAATGAGTTGGAGAAACACAACAAAGGAAGACTAAAATTGATGGCTCTCTCATAGCCGGTACATTTATAAGATCTAGAAAATACTACATTAATAAGATTTTGGCTTTTTCTGATTCCAAAAGACCTGGCATCAATGGGATCAACAGTCCTGATGCAGAAATAGGCTGGAGATGAATTTGGTGCTGCCCCTTCAGGGTGTGAGTGCTCCCCAGTTGAGTGCAAACAGTGTCCCTCCTTATTAGGTTAGAAGCAGAACGCATCCATATCTATGCCATTTCCCTGGCTTCTCAAGGTCTTTTTTGTTTGTTTGTTTTGTGTTCTTCTGATGTCTTCTGAAACTTCTGATATCTACCAACTTTTCTGCATCTCCTCTACAGGTCTGCCTCTCTATTCTTCCCCAGTGTCATTGATGTAGGAACAAAGGCAGAAGAAAAATTATTAAATGTCCTTATCACCCACAGTCCAGCGACAAATTCTTGAAACAGGCAGAGTGACATTCTTCTAGGGATTCAAATGCCTCAATGTTGGTGCTTTGCTAAGGCCAGAAGACAATATTAGCTCAACCCCCAGGATTCTGTAAGTCTACTTCAACATATAAAAACATAAAAGTTTCCTTTAGAAACTTCCTTTATCTCTCCCCACCAAGATACATGTTGGCAATTATTCCCCAAGCATAGGACCCACCTACATACACCTGAAGGGTCTTATGACTCCAGTTTTATTAGACAGTAATAAATGACCTTTCCCAATAATAGCTAGCCCCCTCAAGGTCCTAGAAAACCTTTTCCAAAATTCTCTTGAGACTTACCCTATCCCTAACCCCATCCCAATTTGTAAGTATATAATGGCCCTGGTGCAGCTCTTTCTGCCCACAATTCTTGTCCCTGTGCTTTAATAAAACCACCTTTTTGCACCAAAGTCATCTCAAGAATTCTTTCTTAGCTGTCGGCTTCAAACCTTAACATCTTTCCTACATCATGATGATGGAGGATTAGGTCATGAAGCCGATTTTGAAATGTTGCAGGATGAAGCACAGGATTTCCCAGGCAGTACCCTTCAGGCCAACACTAGGGGAAGAGAAGTGGAGGGGGAAGAGCTAAAATGGAGAGAAGGGGTGGTCCAGCTGAGATGTGGTCCTGAAACAGCCTGGCCTCCCATTGGCTCCTCCAGAGCTCAAAGGGCTGTCAGAATTGTCCTGAATGTGGGTTTTACACCCTTGCCTCTGGCAGTTGCTGAATGAGGGTTTCCTTGCTGCTGATGCACTCCCAACAGCTGATAGGACAAGTTTCCCCTTGAAGTCCCCCTGTGCAGGGTTCCATGCATTCTGAGAAGCCAGGTTCCTCCCTCCTCAACCCCCAGTCCCTCCTATCTGATCTAGCATGGAAGGTCATTGACAGGTTTTTCTTCTATTAGGACAACTTCTCTGAGGACTCAAGCTTCTATATAATCTGAAGAGTCACCAGGATGGCCTTTCTGGCGGTCCCTCCCCATTAGCAGGGTCCTCCAAGCTTCTTGAAATGCACACTGCTTATAATCCACAGCCACATAAACTGTTGTGCTTACCCTGCATCTGCCTGCCACTCTAACACCTGAATGTTTTCTGAGTCTCCTGGAAAAGACCAGAAGAGGGGTTTTCTGGGTGGGAGCAAAGGAAAGGACAAGGTGATATAGGAAGTAATGACTACCAGTGATTTGACTGAAAACAATTTGTCCAAATGCCATAATTAAGCTTTGGTTTAATCACTTGTCAGTGACTCTAGAGTACACTGGGGGCAGGTTCCCCACATTGATGTGTTCACTATTACAAATTAAGACAGACAACACTTTTTTAAGTGTAAGAAGAACACTGAATAATGGGCCAAATTATTTGCAAATAACATGCTAGTCAAAGATCTATCGAAGTTAAAAATACATTTTTAAAAAGGATGATTGATTGACTGATGACCTATTCGGTTTGACAAGATTATTTCTGTAAATTTGTTTGCCATTCAATAATTTGCTGCAAATCATTCCAAATGCCAGAGATGGAACTGGGCCTGTCTTTATCCCAGAGCCCGGCACCAGTAGCCAAAATCACGTCCAAAGTTGGTGAGGTATAGGCTTAAGTTTGCCCTTAACAATGTTTATCTGGATTTAGAGTGCTGAATGATCTCTCTCACACACAAGTAAGACTGAGAGGCAAATTTCTAGATCCCCAGTCTCTTATCTACTCATTTACTTGAACTCTTTCATTATGTAGATTATACATCTGGTCCCAGGAGGTTATTTGAGTTTGAATCTCCTGCTATAAAAGTCATTAATCTATACTATCAGTGGATCGGGACCACTTAAAAAAAATATGAATCACTAAAACTGAATGGATAAACAATCTGAATCAACATTTTAGAGTGTTCTTGGGGGTGCCTGGCTGGCTCAGTTGGTGGAATATGTGACTCTTGATCTCAGGGTCGTAAGTTCAAGTCCTACATTGGGTGTAGAGATTACTTAAAAAAAAAAAAATCTTAAATAAACAAATAAATAGCTCTTGGCATGTACATACATATGCCACTGGAACATGAAATGGGTCACTTTAGTATTTAGAGCCTATTCTAATCTTCTGATCTGACTAGAACTCAGAATTACTAAAATTGCTTCTAATATCTTACATTCTGTTTCGTCGTCCACATTTACAAAGCCAGGGATTTCAGTGTAGTTTAGGGAGAATCACATTTCTTTGGAGCTGGCCTGGAAATATATGATCTAATAAGATCAAGAAGATGAATAGCAGACATGTTTCTCCTCTGACCCAAATATAATATCATCAAAGTTAGAAAGCCATTCATCGGGATGGAAGAATTGGAAACTGGAGTCTTCTAGTCTGGGTGGATGCATTTGGTCAGGAAAAGAGGCATAACTTATCAAGACACACCAAAAAAAGGTGAAGTTGGGTCTTGCTGAAATGATGATGAGGGCAACGGAGAGGGCACAGAGGGAAAGGAGGGAAAAGTATCCTTTGTTTCATTCTTTAAATCCAAATTGTAGTAGTTTTTATGACTTCAGACTTTCTAAATTCAAGTTTGGTAGCAATCACTGCCATGTACATTCATTTAGAAATCTCTGGAGAAATATGTGTAGAAGAACAAATCTAATTAATTAAACCTCCATATTCGTTAACTAAACCTATGCAAATGTGCAGCATATATACACACAATATACATTTATATGTTTGAGTATATTTAATCAGATATTATATTTTTATAGGACGCACATGTAGACTTCAGGGGGGAAATCACTTTCTAATTAGGATCAAGCGTTTTGGAAATTTACATTTCTAACTAATTAGTGTTGATGTTGAGACACCCACATTTAATTATACTGCAATCTGTGCCAGAAGATACATGTTTTGACTCAAATAAATCATACAACAAAGGTACATAAATTATTGTCTTTCCTAAGTTAACAGTGACACTAGCTTGAATTTTCTTTTAAGTCTGTAATAACGGCTATTAGCATCAATAATTCAGAACCTTGTCAATTTTCATTAGCAGATCTACTCACTGTTAGCTATCAACAGAAAGCATGATGCTTTGGTTGTTTTTGTCAATGAACCTTCTCCCATGTCCAAACCACGTAGAGTAATGGAATTTTACAAGTGTCTTAAATAGATCCCCTTCCTGTCCTATTCTGCCTCTCAGAATAAAAACATGGTAGAAAATATAAAGCAAAAATCAGGACAGAGGCTTCTAGGACACCATGAGGAAAATGAAAAGTGGAAGTTGCAAGCCCTGTATCTCCACAAGCACAGAAAGAGATTAATTTCTCTTTCAAATTCACTCAGCCTCTAGTGCCCAAAGTTTATTACAGGAATAGATTTTTTTTTTTCTGTCTACTGATCCATCCCTAGCATATCCTGTAGTTAATTCTTTTTTTATAAAGCTTGTGTAAATTTTCAACTAAGTGTTCAAACACCACTTTACAAGGACAACAAGAAAAGATAGATGGAGGATTGTGCACAACAGCCTGGGTGAGAATTTCAGTGCTACTGTGTATGGGAAGAAACCTTGACATGTTCTCAAGTCCCTGAAAGAGTGAGGCAGACTTCTCTGGGCCAGAATCTAAGATTACCTAGTGAGACACTTCCTCACATAGAACACATGGATCAGGTGTAGTTGGCATTTATTTAGAAGAATTCATCATCAGCTTTAAGAAGTATTTACATGGGGAGACATGACTTTGGTAGAGTATACAAACAGCTCCCACCATGCCCGTGTGCAAATGATTACTCATGTTTTCTTTGAAGAGAAACTGGATCCACTCTGTGGATAAGGTAGCTCATTTCTCCTTAAATCACTGGGAAGGGTTTTGGTCACTTATCGCTACGTACAATGAATTCATGAGCAACATGCTCACCCTTGGTCTTTCAAATGCCAATTTAAAATTCCACAGTGAAGATCTAGCAAAGCCCACCTTCTCTACTAGAAAAAAAAAAAGAGGAAGGGCTGAAATGAGCCCAGACTATTCCTTCCCAATGGATGTATCAGAGTGTAGCCCCACCTCTCTTATGCTCAGAGAGAGCCTAGAAATGTTAGACTCAGAAATCTCCCTCCTCGTGAAGAGAACTATCAAGATCAGAGAATTATCACCCACCTCCCATCATGGAACCACAAATATTTAACCAAATGTGGGTTCACTATATAACTTACTAAATCTTTTAATGGAATGAAGTCAGAAAGATTTTTTAAGGTCGGTAGATTCTAAGGAGTTTTTTGTTTTTGTTTTTGTTTTTGTTTTTTTATCATGATGTTGTCAAAGTAAATCATCAATGAAAATTATCCACCACTAATGATATTAGCAGAAACTGTCATCTAAAACATAGCTAATATTTAATTAATAAGACATTGCTACCTTATTAATTATAGATTATCTGTAAGGGAGGTTGGCAATCCTCTTGGAATCTCTTAAAAGCTAATATAATGAGTGCTAAATAATGCCTATACAAAACATATTGTTAATTGATTGATTAATTAATTGATTGATCAGCATTCATTCTTCCTCACCTAAGGAAGAATGAGGAGGACAATGCCTTCTTGAATCTTTTCATCCACCTCAATTGCTAACACTCTTTAAATGCAACCACACTCCTCAGATTGAGTTTCCAGGGCACCAAAGTACCAACATGAATTTACTCTGATCCAAACTTAATTAAGGCATGTGTTTTTCACTTTCACGTGTATATATGCTTAGTTATTCAATTTAAATTTCAGTGTTTTAAAATAGTTAAATTGCAGTTTGTGTGAGTCTGCAGACACAGTTCATCCACTTGTAGAAGGAGGCACTTACTTTAGCTCAACTGATATTCAGTGTGCCTAAAAAATAGTACTATGTGAGCATCTGGTATGGGGGATGGGTGCTACATTAGTCATCATGGGATACATGATGAACAGGACATTCTAACTCTACCTTAACCCACATCTTAAACTCAACACTATATTGTACCCAAATTCTGGTGAGGAAGGAAACATATACAATTAACAATAGCACAGTGTAAAATGTAAATAAAAAAGAAATATTAAAAAATACACATAATTTAAAATCATTTCTATCAACAAGTTAAATCGTTCAGCTATATTAGATGAATCTTTCCTTTTAAGAGGAATGATACACTACAGCAATTAGTAACAAATGTCACTCTTCTCTGGTTCTCCTCCTTGAAAATATGAGTGAAGATGGATCTTTCAGTTTCTAAAAGGCTACAAAGAAACTAGAAAGAGACTAAATATGAGGTTACAAAACTGGAAGCAGAGATGGCCAATGAAAACAGGAATAATGGTATTAAAGTGAAGTGTGTTATTTGTATCTAAGAAAAAAGGTAACGTTTCATGTTCTCTATAGGGTTCTGCAGAGACATTCTCAAGAATTAGTTTAGAATGTGATTGTAACTTCTTGACTAATTGGTAAGAAAGAAATATTTATATTTCCAGTAGACATAGAATTTGTAAGTTGAAATTTGCAGTTGCTAAAGGTGGGACATACTGAGTCAAAACATTTAACTGAGCACCTTCTTACCAGAGCTTTGACAGAGGTGTGTGAAAAATAGAGAAAAGAAGCAGAGGCTCCTGCGGAAATTTCTTCTTTAGTGTGAATCAAAGTTCAGTGACATGTTTCCTCAGTACAAAGCAGCATTACTTTGTCTGGCATTCAGATAAATCTAAGCCTTTGTTATATTCTATTAGAAGAAAAAATTTAAAATGCTCTTCCTTTCTAAATGAAAAGACTAAGGCTATACCGGCATTCATTTGATCAAAAAACTTGCAACCAGATCTTACCTATAGATTCCGAGTTATATTTTGAAATCTTTAACAAAGCTACAAAGAATGCCTTAACTATGTACATTTTCTTTAATGATCCCTTAAGTGAATCTCCTTTGTGCTCTGCATATTATTTTTTTTTCTTAAGCACCAGCGGAAATTAGCTCAGTTGTAACATTTAATTGGGTAACTAAAGAAAAAGGAGGGAGAACTAAAGCTCAAAGAATTACTTGCCAGAAGAACACCTTAGAAATGATTCCACATTATTTCTGCCTGATCAAACACTTGTTCTAGAAAACATCATATGTGGATACTGATGTCCTTGTAGACTCATTTGGGCATTAAGACTGTTGTTTTCCTCTCATGATGTTTGATAGAGAAAAGCAAATGTTTCATTAGGCACTATCCTTTTTCCTACCTGTCTGCCACATGACCTTTGGTCTTGGTTAACATAATAAATGAATCCCATTTATCTCTGTGTATTCACAAATACACTCTTGAGACTAATAAATGGCATATGGCTTAATTGAGTCATCTGTTCAATCATAATTATTATTAGCTAAATATATTCAGCTTGGTGGAAGTTGACAAAAATCCGTTATTCTTTGGACTCAGGGTTTATGCTGTTGTTCTGTTCCTTGGTTTAGGTTTAATAACATTCAGTTTTTCTTATTTTCCTAATAGTAGATGCTTCAGCAGTTTCTGTAGTACAGTGTTTGAGTTTGTTTCTCTATTTGATTTTTCAAAAATAACCACCATAAGAATGAAAGTGGGATTAATTCAAAGTGATTTATTTTTCTTTTATCAATAAAGGAGTGGTTATCGAAAGACTGGTGGGCTCTTCTCTACTCTACTAATAAACATTAGCATATCTTTAGCAACAAACCTAAGATCCTCTTTAAAAGAATGTTAACAATTGACATTAAATCTATATAGTAAAATACTGTTCTACATTAATTTGAGAGCTGAGTAGAGACCAACACGAGGCACATGACAGTGATTGGTACAGGAAAAGCAAAGAATGTATAAGCATTCACTCTGGAACAGTGTTGGACCCGTGCCATGCACACACCAGGGTCTTGATAAATACGTACAGAATCAATAAGGATGGAGAGAATGGCAGGCAGGGGCAGAGACAGAAAATCAAGCCAAAATTATGTTCTCAGTCTCTGAGTAGAAGATGCCAGGATGAAATTCCAACGAGTATCAGATCGTGGGCTATGAACTGGAGCCAATATGAGAAACTCTCAGTGACAAATGGTTCATCAGGAGATGTGATCTCATAAAGCAAGTCTGGGCGGGAGTGACTCAATTCACTGAGCCATGTCTGGTTGGTCTCAAGCTATTTTTTGTTGGTCGGCTTGTTTATTTAAGGGAGCTGGGTAAGCCCATTGCTAATTAAGCGGTAGACACTCATGAAAATGTAATGTGTGGTAAATGTCTTTCATCTGAAAACTCCACCAACAAAGTAATTAAAGTGGTTGTTTCTGTATGCTTGGATTCTAGGAGGCCAACCCTCCTGGTAAATAAATATGTTCATTCTCTTATTGACTAGTGTTTCTGAAAATCTGAGGGCTACTTACGTGGTTCCTGATAAAGGGAGCAGACCCACCACAAGATTCTTGAGCATTATTTTCTAATGATACATTTATGCATCACTTTATGAACACAGACATTTTAAGAACTTGATAAACTTGAATTAGTTTAACGAATGCTGAGCCTCTCACCTAAGTGTAGAATAGGAAAAAAAGTTTTCCTCAACCCTCTTAGGAGCCATAACAGAGCATGAAAATTAAACTGACAGATTAGTGAGAGAAAAGCACCCAAATTTATTTTAAGTTTTACATGACTTGGGAGCCTCCCTGAGGAAATAATGACCTAAAGAAATGACAACACCTACTTGTTTTTATATTAGATTGAACAAAGTAAGGCAATTGTGGAACTGTGCCTAACTCTGTGGGGAAGGTAAAAGAAAATATAATACATGAACAAGGTCTGTTCATATAAAATTCTCACAGCCCCAACATCTTATGCTTGAAGAGAAGTGTCTTCATTCCTCCCAATACAGAAGGGTGCCTTGAACATCAGAATTCTATCTCTGGCTTTCAGGAAAAGTCAGAGCACCCTGGTTGTGCCTACTGTACTTTCTTAAGCACCTTTGGTTCAAAATAACCAATATACCAAAATGGCATATTTGGGAAGATATGCTCTGAACTCCTTCAAAAGCAACAAGCTTCTCAAACATTTCCACCACGTAATCCTAAAACTGGAGGAGTGTGAAAGTTTGATCCTAGAGGAGAAAGAGGTTTCTGAGGAGACCCTATAAACTATCAGTGTTTTCTCGATTTCCCCCTTAACTCCTATGTTCATTTTCTTCAGAACCTATCCACTTGAAAATATAAAAGTAATAAAGGCTTTAGGAGGAGACACCATGTTATTCTCACTTTATATATGATAGTAGCACTTGTGTGTAAAATCAAGGACATTTATACCTCAGTTTCAGAGAAAGCCAATTCCAACCTGGCCCATAGCTGATAAAACCACATAATCAATTATGAGGAAAACTTCCTTGCCATATATATTGAAAGGGGTATGTCATTCATCATTTCTCAGGTTTTTTAATATTAAATGATGTCTTGCACAGATAATATATAGCTGAGGATATGAATACAGATATGGACATATGTCAGAGGTTCATGATTTGGATGTGCACTGCATGGCCAAGTATTAAAATACTTCTGCAGCAAAGACAAGTGTATCAGTAACCTATGGCTCCTATAACCAATGCCCACCAACTTAATGGCTAAAACAACCCAAATTTATTTTCTTTCCTTCTGGGATTCAGAACTGTGAAATAGGTCTTGCTCATCAAAATTGAGGTATCTGCAAGTCTTTAGAAGCTTGAGGGAAGAACCTGCTTTTTCACTCTTTCCAACTTCTCCACCTGTCCATATTACTTCATATAAGGCCCTTTCCTCTATCTCCAAAGCCATCAACGGACAGTTGGAGTTTTGCCTAGACCCCATCCCTCTCACTCTTCTGCCTCCCTCTTCTCCATTAAAGGACCCTGTGATTGCATTGTGCTTATCCAGATAATCCAGGACGATCTCTTTATTTTACAATCAGCTGTTAGCAACCCTAATTCTACCTGTAACCTCAATTCCATTTTGCTATATAATATAACATATTTACAGATCCCTGTGATTAAGACATGGACTTCTTTGGGGAGCCATTATTCTGCCTGCCATGCAGAAGTTTGAGCCAACATCACCGCTGAAATTTAACTCCTGGGCATTAGGAAAAAAAATCTGTAATTTTATGAAAAAAAATTATTGAGATTTATTTCTAAAAGTCCACTGGCAAAAATTTTAAAGTTTTACATTATAACACAAAAGCATCCATTTCTTTGTTTAAAAAAATTAACAGATTGGCACTTTTCCTGGAAAGTGTCTTCTGTGACCTGAAAGAAATTACATACCTAAAATTCTAAAACAGTAATTAAAAGTTATTTTATTGGCTCTAATGTTAAAATACTTCTCTTGGAATTATGATATCTCACTTGGTTTTTCTATAACACATTTGTATTTATTGTTATAAGCAGTAATTATCACAAGTAGGATTTAGTATTCTTCAAGACAGGCTTCATGTGGAAACTTTCTAGAAGTAACAGAATGTTAGGGCCTACCCAAGTGAATCAGAATCTAAATGTTTACAAGATCCCTGGCTGATCTGCAAGCAGATTGAAGTATGAATAGCACTGCTATAGCAGAGTCTCTTATTTAATGTAAACATTTACATTAGTTGCCAGTATGTTTCCCTATTTACTTAACTGTTTAAAAGGCCTTCATTAATATTTTGTGCATAAAATTAACAGCTTTTATAATCATAGTTTTATTTGTACAATAAAAAATAAACATTTCTACTTCACATCATTGATACAATTTTCAATCTCTAGAGACAGAGAGCACTAATAATCTAAGTTACATCTAGAATGCTCACCTATATCTAAAGGTGACTGTTCAGAGTTAGGTATACCAAAGAGTTGAATGGTAGGCCTTGTTTTATCACTGAAAGTATCCTACAAAGTCTCAGGTTGATTACACATGAATTTTAAAATTCTGGGAATTACATTGAAACAGGTATCTGCTTACTTCATCTTGCAAAGGCTAAGGATAAAACCAAGACTACAGTAGATTTTAGCAGAACACTGAAGCTGAAGCTAAAACTGAGTGTTTGTGGTGTGTGTGCATGTGTGCGTATTGATGGCTTTTCTTGTCCTTTAAATCTGATTTGGAAAGGAAACAAATCAAAATAAACAATAACAAAAGATTAATCAACTTAACACCCCAGGCACTCTTTGGCTGCTTTGTGGAGAACAAATCAAATTCAGTAGGAAACTCTGATGTTGTCCTTACATATCTGAGAAGCTGTCAAATGAAAGAGGGATGAGAAATGTATGGTAAAGCCCTCGGGGTAAAACAGAGACCAATGTGAAGAAGTTACAGGAAGAAGGATTTCATTCATCTTAAGAAATAATTTCCTAGGGACGCTGGGGTGGCTCAGTCGTTAAGTGGCTGCCTTTGGCTCGGTCATGATCCCAGGGTCCTGGGATTGAGCCCTGCATCTTCAGGCTTCCTGCTCACCAGGGGAGGGAGGGTGTGGGGGTGTGGGGTGTGCGGGGGGTGTTCTCCCCGTCCCACGTGACCTGCTGTGTTTTCTCTCCCACCATGTCTTTCTGTCAAATAAATAAATAAAAATCTTAAAAAAAAAAAAAAAGAAAAGAAAAGAAATAATTTTCCAACGACCCAAGAAAGCTGTCCAAGGATGAGATAGACCGCCTTGGGACCCAGTGAATTATCTTCTGGTGAAGGTGTTTTGTTTTAGGCAGAATGAGACTTTGAAATGAGCACTGCAGAAGGGATTTCAGTTTCCTTTGGTGATTAATATCAATGGCTAACATTTATTGTGCCCTTTCTAAGAGTCTGGCACAAGGCGGATGCAACTTACAACCTCAGTTTGCTTACTCACAAATCCCTTAGATGCGTGTCACTGTTTCCCCAATTTTAAATGGAAGCCCAGAGAAGTGAAAGGACTTCATCTAAATTGTGCAAGTCATGAGTGGCAGGGACAGAATTTGAATCTGAGTCCCTCAGATATTGATACTTAGAATGGAGTGGCCCAGACTTGAACCCTCCTTGTCCCTCAACCAGAACAATCCTTCTTGCTAAGTTGTGCTAAAAAAAAGCACAGGATTATTCTTACTCTAACTTTTAAGAATGACACTTTATATTTTACTGCTTCCAAGTTATTTGACATGAGTAAATCATTCAATATTTCTAAACATGATTTGTCAACATAGGTGTGTATATGTGTATCTATAGATACAGATAATAGATATCTGAGAAAGTGGGGGGTTGGCCTACCTACTGCACAGTGATGGAGAGGATTAAACGGGTTCATGAAAAACAACTCAAAAACACGTGGTCTGGAAGGAATTCACAAAATGTTTGTTGAGTGAATATACAAATGAATAAACTTTCCATATATAATGTATCATGAAACAGAATTTGAAACCAAAGCAAAAAATTACATTATTTTATGTTACATTTATTAAATGCCACAGAAATTTGCAGCTGAGTAAAATGAGAAATGTGGGTTGTGTGAGGTTTTGTAATCAATTTGAACTAGAATTAGCCAGCAGTTCCTATCAGCTATAAAGTGTTCCACCTGTTACTTTAAATTACAGTCTTGGTAATGGTTTCCTTAAAGTCTACATCATCTGTTCAGTCTGGTAAATGCATTCACCCTGTATTATAATTTAAAAAAAGGCAAAGCAATAATTTCCAGTCTTTAAATTACTCTTACAGACACTGATGGAGTTTTGCCAGATCTAAATCTTCATAGTATTAAAACACACACACACACACAAAAACCCTCAGCGTCATTTAAGTGCAGTGAAGCCTCTCTATAAAAACAGGTACATTTTATGTTCCTATATACGTAATTATTAAAAGAAGGAAACTGTTAATATTGTAAGATCTAGGGCATTTGAAATAAAATAAAGGCTTTTCTTAGTCACCATGGAAAGAAACAGATGGTGAGAAGAGTTCCAAATGGATCCCAATGACTATCTTTCTGGTGACTGGCAGTTGTGGTTAGATTTTCTGTCTCTCATGTTTCCTCATTTTGCTCCCCCATTCTCTCCAATGCTAAAAAGTCATACCCTTCCATCACCTGTTTCCAACCTTCCTTTTTAATTTACCTAATTAATTTCATTATTTCCTTTAGCATTTGGAAAAGCAATCTATTGCTTTTGCTACCTCATAGTTAGTCATCCTCCCTATTTTGCTTTTTTGGACTTCCCCTCCCCTCCTTTACATGGTACTTTCTCACCTATTCCAAGGATATTCTCATACAAAGCGTTCAGGCGTCTTCTGGCCATTGTGATAGTTTAAGGGTAACAATCCTTAAAGGACCTGGAATAAGGCATGCTCTTTCTACTCCTCTTTAACTGGAAGGTTTTAGACACCCCATGGTTCCTGAGAGGTAACAGAAATCTATAGACAGAGTTCTAATACAAGATTAACACTGGTGAAGCATTTACAATGCGGCAGGCATTGTTCTGAGCACTACACACGTGTAAAATACATCATTTTGTTGTTGCAACAATCATATTCTCATTTTACAGTCAAGGAAACTGAGGTACATTTTCTAGGGGTGCCAAAGAACACACAGTTGTCGAGACGCAGAGCCAGGGTTTGGATCTGAGAAGGTGGCCCACTTTAACCACTACCTTCTCTAGCCTCTTCAGGCACCATATCTGAATTGAAGCCAGTTGGATCGATGTGGATTTTATTTCACTGAACTTAGAAAATCCCACTAAGAGACTTTGACTTGGGTTTGCCATCACTGCAAAAATCCAGGCCCATCTCTTCAAAACCAAATGTCTCATGAGTGTCCCTCTTCCCATATACCAACTTTGGAAATACTCCACTGAATCTATTCTTTCTAGCTGAGTGTTTTTGACTCAGTCCCATTTTGAGCATGAAGCCCTTCCTTGCCTGCTCCAGTCTACAGGACTGCTCCCTACTTTACACTTATAAAACTCATCAAGGTAGAGTTGCTGGTTATCTCCTTAACACTATTGAATTTTTTTGATTCTTCTCATATCTCTATCATTTTTCTCCCATATAAAATGTATGTCCTTAAGGTAAAAGCCAAGACCATGTATTATTTTTCTCTTGATTCTTCCAGAAAAATCCTACAACATTCGTACCTAACAAATATGTGCTTGGTGTAGGGAATATGTATTGGGCATGTTAAAATGCAAATGCATTTTATAAGGAACTATTCTAACTTTTATTTTGCTTTTGCATTATATACATCTAATGATCTGGTAATATTGTAATTACTGCAAAGTTTTTGCTCTATCAAGAATCAATTCTCATGTCCTCAAAAATTAGATAAATCTTTCTTCTTAGTGGACTACAGCTCACCTCTACAGCATTGCAAGAGTTCTTCATATTTGCAGAACATGCTAGCGTTTACACTAGGTAGAATATTGTTCCATCTGATCCTCACAACAACATTGTGAGGTCAGTACTATCACTTTTCTAATATATTCAAGGAATATTAGATTCAAGGATACATGACTGCCAGTGTGTGGACATCTACCATTATAATGTAAACCCTTACACATATACCTGAGTTCATTCTATTCTTCTATTTCATTATTTTGTGGCCAGCAAAGTAGCTATCACATAGTTAGTGCTCAACAAATATGTATTTGTTTCACTGGCTCTTATCTTTCTTCATTCTTTTTTTTTTTTTTTTTAAGATTTTATTTATTTGAGAGAGAGAGAGAGAGATCACAAATAGGCAGAGAGGCAGGCGGAGGGGCGGTGGGGAAGCAGGTTCTCTGCTCAGCAGAGACGTGGGTCTCGATCCCAGGATGCTGAGACCATGACCTGAGCTGAAGGCAGAGGCTTAACCCACAGAGCTACTCAGGCGCCCCTATTCTTAAATCTTTAAGAATATTTAGTGTGTTATGTTGAATACTACAAGACATAATGAGATGCTATCACAGACATTTCTACGGTCCCCAATGAATTCAGCAGTCAGTCTGTACGTAAGTGACCTATTATAAACACATATGTGTCCTTTTGACTCACCAGAGTTGGTGCAGATCTCAACGTATACCAACCACAAGGACAATGACTGGAAACCAAGCTCACAGTTTGCAAACTAACTTTAAAGTTAACAACCTAACCTTAGAAATTGCTCATTGAATTCCTGCTGGCTGAAATTGCTGGCTGATTTTGATTCTGGAGCACAGCAAAGATGAGGACTTGCCCCATTCAGTGTTTCTAAATAGTGATGATAATTTCAAAGCTTGGAAGATGTAACTTAAAGTGTGAGTTCTCTCTCAGAGGGGAGGACAACTGGCACACTGGGATTTAGAACTGGCTGCATCGAGGTGCATCGACAAGAATCATAAGCACATAAATTAACTGAGTTCCAGGAATCAATAATTCAGAAGCATTCATGACTCATAACTTTAGTCAAAGAGGTTTTCTTTAAGGGCTAATTCATTCTTATACTTCTTTTTTAAACTGGTAAGGAAATAAGGCACCTGGGTGGCTCCATCAGTTCAACATCCAACTCTTGGTTGCGTCTTAGGTCGTGATCTCAGAGTATGAGATTGAACCCCAGGTCAGTGTAAAGTCCACTTGAGAGTCACTCTCTCTCCTTCTCCTTTTCCTTCTGCCCCTCCCCACTCTCTAAAATAAGTAAATAAATCTTTAAAGAAAATAAGCTGGTAAGTAAAGAATGGGCACATTAATTCAAGGATTTCATTTAAAGAGAGGCATTCACTTAAGTAACCTAGCATCCTCTCCACCACCTTGTCCCCTGAATATTTTGGCTTCTATATATTCACTTGTAAATTTATTTCCCTCTGTTCCCACAATTCCTCTGCTTTCCTTCATGCTCCACCATCAGAGCCATGTCACTGTCTCCTGATCTTCAACGATTATTGATGACTGTTGCTGGATTGCAGCTTGTGTCCTCAAAAGCAGGAGGTGGAGTGTTAATTGCCTGAAAAGATTCCAACTCCTCCACGTGGCCTGCTGTCTCTCTCTTTTTTGCTTTTCTACCAAAATGCTTTTTTTTTTACTCTGCTTCCACAGAGCTGGATCGGTCACTAACCAGACATAGCCCCATGTCTGTATTTTGCCAGCAAAGCTGAAAAGGCTGATCTCAGGTGGCAACAAACTTGGACAGCTTCCCAGGTTCATTTGCTTTTCCATCACAAGTTTAGTCTTCCTGAATTCCACTTCAAATGGAATCCCCACCTGAGTTCTTGCTAAACTACAGATCAGACCCAAGAACAACAGGAACATTCATAGAAATTACATTTGTTTGAACAGCTGTTTGGAACTGCCCTGAGTGTATTCAGACTCTTTTCTAATCTCTTGGTCAGAGAGCTACAAGTTCAAATGGCTAATATTGAATTAAGCATAAATGATGCAGTGGAATGTAGAAGACATCGATTTTACCATTCCCTGGCCATTTCCAAGTTCCTTCCAGTTTAGTGCTCTGAGTTTCATAGATTTATTGTATTTGATCTTTCAACCTCTTTTATCTAATCATTTTGTCTGATTCTTTCATCCATTCTATATTAAAGAATTTTTGTAGATTCAAGTTTAGAATGTACTCAATGTATTCTTACTTATATTTTCTTATTTATAGTATCTCTTAAGGGCTAGCATCTTACCCCAGTTATTGGGGTTGTGACTCAAATTTATTTTATTCATAGACAATGTATATTGTTTTAATATCACACTCTCAAGGTCTGTGTAATAGAGTTTGGCCTTTATTTGATACTGGTATCAAATATGTTAGGATATTTTAAGACTAACAGGTTTTATTTTGTTTTTTAAAGATTGATTGATTGATTGATTTTAGGGAGACAAAGCACAAGCGGGGGGGGGGGGCGGGCAGAAGAAGGAAAGAGAGAGAGAAGCAGAGCCCAACTTGGCCTAGATCTCCTGACCCTATGATCATGACCTGAGCCAAAATCAAGAGTCGGACACTTAACCGACTTAGCCACCCAGGTGCCCCAAGATTAATAGTTTTAATATACAGTTTTATAAATAGAAATTACAGTGACAAACAAACATGTTTTTAGTCAAACCTGAGGGAGGTTAAATGATCTGTTATGGAAATGAAGGAACAATGGGGTCCAAACTCAGGTGAAAGGAACAGTTGTAACAGGAGGCATTGCATGCCTCCCTAGATCTAGGCTACATGCACTAGGCTCGAGCACAGTCTTCCTGGAGCCTTGGCACATCTCCCTGCTATTTCTGTTGCAGCCAGTGGAGGTAAGCAGGCTAGCGAGTGGCTGCCTCACTCCTCACCTCAGGCTGGAAATACAGAGTTCCATGTAAGTCGGCAAAACTGGTTGGCTACAGTGCAGTGTTGGCTTCTCAATGCAAGAGACCCTGCTCACGCTGACCCTCATATGGCCTCTTCAGTTCAGAGTCATCCTGTTGGACCAGGGACCTGGAGAGAAAACACCACACCGACCTCGACTTTGCCTTCTGTGTGTAAGTGATAAACTGTCAGAATCATTGTCTCTTTACCGGCCAAATATAACAGCTGTAGTAGCAATCCTGGTGGCCTTGTTAATCATCAGGCTGCTGTGTATGAACTGCTTTACCACTTAGCATGGAAATTTCAATTGCCTTGCAGTATATACTGTTTTTAATAAATCAATATTACATAATTGGATCTCACAGTGAATGGTTAACCATTACATATTGTTCTCACTTGTAGGTACCACAGTTTTGGGTCTTCTCATTTCTGGCCCCTTTTTAGTTGTGACTTACTTCATCTGTACTGTGTAACTTCATATTTTCTCTTAACTTAATTGGTGATGTAATTTTTTTTCACATCTCTGCCTACACAGTGTAATTAGTTATTCACATTAGAGACAATCATTTATTTCTGTTTCCCAGATTCAGCAGAGTGTAATTGAATGAATGAATGAATGAACAAGAAATGTGATTAGCCCAAGATAAGACTGAATGTTATCACTAATAAAAAAGTAAACAAAATATTTTATAAAAAAAAAACTAGGGAAATTTTTTTTTGACTTGCATTCATATTTCATAGACTCCTTTAATTAAAACACCCCATCCTTAATATCTTCTTTGTAATATAACATTTTTAGTCTACTTCATTTTTGTTGTAGTGTAGTACTAAATTGCTCAGATTTTAAGTCTTGTATATATATATTTAAAGTACCATCTCAAAAGTTATCACAGGTCATATAAATCATCTTTTGGCCATTCACATGAGAACTCAATTAGAGCAAATCCCAATATACACATGACTCAGTAGATTAAAGTTTATAAATATATGTACATCCAACGTCAGAATGTGGTGAAGTAAGGGAAACACTGTCTTTTCCAGATGGTGCCCTGAAAACTTTGTTATTCTATGTTTCTAAGATCTGCTTATTCGCTTCACAGAAATTCAAACTCAAATTAAGCACCAGAAATATCAGGGAATGAGAGTGATTTTTTTTCTTTTTTCTTTCTTTTTTTTTTTTTTTTAAAGAGGGAGAGATGGAAGGAGGCGCAGAGGGAGGAGGAGAGAGAATCTAAGACAGGTTCCATGCCCAGCAGAAAGCCTGACTCAGGGCTAGATCCCACGACCCTGAGATTAAGACCTGCGCTGAGATCAAGAGTGGGACACTTAAATGACTGAGCCACCCAGGCATCCTGAGAGTGATTTTATGCTCAATTGATACAGTTTTTATTATTTTTTCAAATATTAAAAGAACAAAATTTTGATGCCCTTTAGCAATCCAAGGAAGGTAGTATTTTGGCAAAACGGTGTACAGAAAGTAAGTCAACATTTTCTAGTTAGAGTAGTTGAAACATTTGAAGATGTTATGAGTAACCCAAACATGTTCATAATGTTTACAACAGAAAATGTCAGCGATATACCTGTACAGCATTTCTTTTGCAAAATACAACAGTTTTTATAAATTAGAGTAAATAAACATAATTAAAGTGCCATGTACTTAACAGGTCAATAACAAAAAACATGGACTAACTTTTTCATTCCACGTGTTTCCTGCTGGTAAGGGGAGAGAGGAGGAAAAGGTACCAGATTTTCAGTATTTCTTTCGGCAATTTATGAAAAAAGCAGATGAATAACATAAGCAGTATCATCTTCTAATATGTTATTATGTATATTATTAACATTTCCAAAGTAGAATGGAAAATTTTCAGTGTTTCTAAAACTCCTTGTTGTTTCAGTATGGCATAGTAAGTTGGCAATAAAATGATGGGAAGGTGATATTGTTCCAGTAACACCTGCCCAATGATGATTGGAGCCAACTCGAACATCCACTTTCCCTTCCTCATCACAAAATAAATTCTATAGATTCTTTATTACCAAAACAACAAATCACATCCCTCAAGAAGTTTACTCCAAGTAAATTACTTGAACATTTACTACTCTCTTAATTTTGATTCCTACATCGTACATTGCCATATCCCGTGTTCCCGTGTGTGTGTGTGTGTGTATAGAACCAATAAATCAAATAACTCAGGTGTGTGTAGGTTTCTATATAAATCTTTTTGGTAAGATTTCACTTTTTAGAACCATTTCCCTCTGTATCACAATTTTATATTCACGTATGTTCACATCACTTTAAAATACCACAGATGGCATGGGACACAGATGGCATGTGTGCTAGGAGAAAGAAATACTGAACTCAAGGAAGACATAGTTACCAGTGCACATAATTTAATTCATATTGGTTCTGGTTGTGTTGGTAGAGAATATATTAGATCACACATGTTGAATTTCTATAGGAAGTGTCTGTACCATTATAAAGAGAGGAAACAAAGCTCTCTGGCTATCAGTAACTTGCACAGTAATTCCTCCTGAGTAGCTGGCTGTCATTTGAATATATATAGTTTCAGCCTTTTGAAATAATTCCGAGTTTATTTGAAAAAATTGTGACATGAGCACATGATTACTACTAAATGCTTCACTCATTCAGTATGGAACTACCCATTAAGATAATCCGAACCCAACCAGTAGCTGCCATCTTGGCTTGGCACAAGATCATACAAAGGAATGTGTAAAACTTCTTGAGAGCTGATAGCTCACACAAGGCCAATAATGTTTGTAAAAATTTGTTAACTCACTAGAATTGATGGTCTGTGAGTATTGTTTTTCAGTCTGAGCCTGTATCTCCTAAAGATACTTTATCCTAAAGATACATAATTAGTCCAAAGTGAAAGGGATCAAAGCTGTGTGGGACAATTACTATGTATCTATTCCTTAAAAGAAAACTCAAAATTCTGTGCATAATATTTGCATATAATTCTAAGAAAAAAATAGTTGGTTTAGTGATTATTGGGCTTTTTTCTTATTTTACAGGCAATTTCTTACAGGTGTAGTTCTATTTTTTTTTCTTAAGATTTATTTATTTATTTGATAGAGTAAAAGGGGACTGGCAGAGTGAGAGGGAGAAGGAGAGAATCTCAAGCAGACACCCTCCTGAGTGTGAAAACAGGGCTCAATCCCCTAACCTCTGATCATGACCTGAGCTGAAATCAAGAGTCAGCTGCTGAACTGACTGAGACACCCAAGTGATGTGGTTCTATTTTTAATGTGAATATGCTATATTTCCATCTCTCTCTCTCTTTTTTTTTTTTTGCCATGGAATCGTATATGTATCAGAACCATCATTTTATACCACATTCAGGGATTGGTTCTGCTCAAGAATGAAGTGATGTTTAAAGAAATCTATTTGCATGAATATCAGAGTGACCTTTACTTGGCACTTATCTCTACTCCCAGAGCTGTGTGTCTGGGGTCTTAAAATGCTGTCTGAGAATGCATTAGGAAAGACAGGAAGGGGAAGAACTAATATTTAAGTATGCTTGGCAGAGACTCCAATTTGTTTTTTCATTTAAGCCTACTAAACTCTGTCAGATTGGGAATTACCCCTGTTTCATAAGGGGTATAGAAACTAAACCCCCAAAATTAGTGATTTGCCTAGGTTCAGTGACAGACGTATGATTTGAGACCTAGCTCTTCTGTCTCTGAAGACTTTCTAGAAGCGGCAATGTTGGGATGCTTATTGGCCACCATGGGCTCCATCAGTTAAGTATGGGGCATACTAGGAATGCAGAATAAAAATAGAAGATTGGTTTCCTGTACATTTTGTCAGAATGCCTAATATGACACTGTGCATTATGTATACAAAAAAAAATGGGAGAGTATCTACCACAATCCCCAACTATAAAATCAGAAAACTTTATAAGCAAGGAGCATCTCCAAAAGGCTAGTGCCCTACAGAACACACTTTGGGAAATGCCATGTTTTCTTGGTGCATCATTCAGGTGAACCTCTTTGAGAGACTAGACCTATGTAAATTCTTTTATGGAGAAGATATGACACTGGACATCCTAGGTTTCCACTGCCCTTGGGTCAGTATAAACCATATTATCACTATGTGTCTCTGTAACGCAGTCACTAGCCTATATTCTTCTGCCTGGTGCTTACTTGCCTCACTGTGTAAGCTCGTTCCTTTCCTTCTTGGGTTCTGAGTTCCTTCATGTTAATTTTTTGCCTTAGCCAGTCTTCATAATTTGTTCCTTGATTCATGGACTTCCTATAGGTGTGCCAAACTACTCAGCTTTCCCATTGAAATCGCAGTCCTGGTTTAAGGTGACTTACTGTCATTTAAGTTTCTTTGTTCCAATCCTGCCCTTTGATGCCCATTACTTCCTGGTTCCTGACTATTTTTCTAAATAGTCATCTATTTCTAATTTCTATAATCTAATTTCTAAATTTTTCTAAAATTTATTCTGATGCTTCTTAATATTTGTGTCTTTTGGATTCTTACCTATATCAAACAATCATCTTGTTTGACCTAGGTTATGAAGGGCTCCCTTTTTCAATCTCTTGGCCTGAGATGACTTTTGACATACTCTGCCTGGATTTCTGATCAGCTCTGGCTAGTCCTCCTAGCTCCCTATTCATTCCCTACTCCATTTTTAACCTTAGCTTTATTTTCTGATCCTAGCCCCCGTCCTGTGCCATCCACATGTCACATAATCTTTACATGAACATCATGTACTTGCTTTTTATAACTTTCACTAATTGAGGTATTTTCATCAGAATTTAGTATTTTATCAGTAAATGGAATATTTAAATTGTTTATCTATTAAAATTAATATATACTATAAAAGCTATAGGTACTTTTAAATTACCATGTCTGAGAAAAAGCAATTACATCAATTATTAGGATATGGCATTATTTACCTGTGGCAGCTGCTGGAGGTGCAGTCCTGGTCTTAAGGAAGAATTAAATACCTTCTACAAGGATTGCCTTTTGAATGTAAACCTCGTCCCTCTGTATGATGCTAAGCGTCTGTGTGACATAATATTACCCTTTCCAGAATGACACTGACTTAAACCTACTCAAACAAATTATTGTTTCTCTTTTAACTGCCTCCCTGTCAGGAATAACCCACTCTCATGCCAATTTGAACAGAGACAGGAAACAGGCCATGGGGAAAGGCATCTTACAGTATATAAAGTCATAAGCATCAACCACTTATATTTTTAACCTAAACATTACTGCAAAAGCCGGGTACATCTCTACGTTCATATAGATTACATCTGTAGGTATTTCAAAGCTGAAAATTCCAGGCGAACACATAGCAACCTAGACAGGTATCATCCCAGAAATCCTGCCGATCGCTCAGACACATGCTCATGAGGAGGCATGGTAGTGTCTGATAAATCCCCCACAGTCACAATGCAAGAATCCTCTATATCCAGCTCTCTCCAGTAAGCAAATCCAGCTTTTTGGCTTGAAGCTTAGGCTTCAAGTGACACTCAAGTACTGGTAATGTAGCTGCAATTCAAACCCTTCCTTTGTTACTCCCTACATACTTGGGTGCCGTGTGTCCCTGCGGCACACTCCCAGCCTTCCAGACTCAGCACTTGATCTGTTTGTGCACAAGGAGTAGGAATTGTTCCTTAATGATGGACTCCAGTTAACCAAATTCCCATAGACTGATGTATAAAACAATGGAAAATGGGAATTTCCCATTATTTTACACATAAGGAATCTCTTATCTATCAGAAATACAATTCACCCAAGTTGAGCGTTCTTAGAATTCTAGGCAAGTTTGTCCCTCTCCATTAGGAGAGGTAAATCTTTTGGAAAATTGAGGTCAGATAAAATCTACCTAGTATGCCTTATAGCTGTTACCCTCAGACACTGCCCCAGATCTGACATTTTCCTCAGTCATAATCTTTTCCCTCCTATTTTCCAAACTTTTTGTCTCTTATTAAGCCTGTGTCTTACATCATGCATCTTGGCCTCCCTCACCACTCTCTACTTGATCTTGTCCTAGCTACTCAACATTCTTACAGATTGGGAGTCATTCTACCCTATACTCTGTAACCCATGCTCCACATTGATAAAATTCTCTATGCATTAAGAAGTCTTTTCTGAGTGTTTCTTATTGTTTCTTAGCTGAAAAGAACAATAGCTCTTCTTGGAGGAAGCTGGATGAGTATTTTTGTTTTGTTTCTTTATTCTGAGATTTGATCCAAAATCTTCATGTCCATGAGTCCACATACTTAAACTTACATCATGTGGTCCAAACTGTATTTTGTAGCATTGCCTGAAGTTATCAGCTAAGAGTGTCATTTTCTCAATATCTTATCAACTATTAGTGTCAAATGGGACCTCTTCATGCATTCCACCTGATGGGCCACATGGAACCAGTAGATAGAACCAGTATGGAAACTAGTCAATGGAACCAGTATGAATCCTGATGGAACCAATAGCCCTCTGTGGGCACAGTGCTGTTTCCGGACATTTAGCCTGTAATCTTCTTGTAAGAAGTCACTGGTTCCTTGAGTTTTGTATTAATTGCTCATGTTTTCCTCCTTTTTACTCACTCTTCCACATTAATTGATATGGTCTGTGGGTTACTGTGTCTTCCTCACTCTTCCACATTAATTGCCATGGCCCATAGGTCACTGTGTCCTCATCTACTTTGTGTCTTGCCATCATTCTGATTCTTCAATGTCCAACCAAAACTGACTCTTCCTTGTTTCTCATTTCCTTGGTGTCCTCATTTCCAGCAAATTTTAATTTCTATTTAACTTCAGAATCCACCTCCATGGCTGCAGCTGGCAATTTGTAATGAACCACCAGAAATCTCCACCACCAAAATAATAAATCCAGACACCTATTCTGTGATCACACTTTCCATCATTTCAGTTCTCTCTATTATTCTTTCTCTTAGTCATGTTCTACTCCTTTTTGCTTTAACCTTGGAGAAAGTCCAAATTTTAGCCTTTCTACTTTCTCTCTAATTATGAGACCATTCCTGATTTAATGTTCTTCCCTATTTGGCTCAGATTCCACAATCTAGCTCTTTAATTATACTCTTTTCCTGCATCTTCAACTTCCTTGTCCCAAGTATATCCTTCAAATCCAACTTGCAAAAACCCAACTCATATAGATTTGTCTCCTCCTTAACCTGGTTCCAGATCCTGGGCACTATTAGAAAACCGATTACCCATGGGGAAATTCGTTGACATTACATGTCCGTGATCTCCAACCTAATCTCAGGGTTTTACCCTCTCTTCCCCCTCCCTCCAACACATGGATTCACTCAGACCCACCCACATATCACCTGCCTCTGCTTCTCCAGCATATGCCGCCCAGTACATTTACTTTCAGTCACACTGAACTATTTCGAGTTTCTTAAGCCCATTATGCTTGGGAGTTCTTAACTTGTTTCTCTTTTTGTCCTAAAATAGCTTTTTCCTTGTCTTACCCTGGTTAACTTCTATTCATTATATAGGTCTTCACTCACTTATTCCTTCCCCTAGGAAGCTTACCTGATGCTTAAATTCTGGCTTGGGTGTGAAGGCTATGTACTTCCAACACAAGTGCATCCTCTATTAGAACTCTCAGTGCCAAAATAATAAAATGGTCAGTGTTACATAAATAGGTGTTGAGTGAATGAGCAAATGAATGGACAAATCATTTAGATTGTCTTCCTTTTTTACCCTTGGCCTTATAATGATATGATTTTAAAGATACCCAACACCTTAAATTCTTCATTTTTTTAAATTTGGAGATAGAGAAAGATATGTGAATTATTATCTACTGAAACATCTTGATATATTTATCTCTAGAAATTAAATCAATGAAAAGGCCCATATAAAAGCATCAGGCATTTGTCAATGACTTTGCAATATTTGTTAAATAGGGTCTTGAATTCCCATAGCAGAGCTTGGTAGACAAGACTGTCACTGTAGTGCCATAACAGAGGTGGTGCACAGTGAAGAATGAGAGCATGTGTCTGCCTTTGATAAAGCCAGACTCTTTTGTTCTGTAGCGGGCTCTTAAAACCATTGTAACAACACTGCCTATGTACTCATGTTTAGCCAACACATTATTTAATGTGGTGGTTTTCAGATGAAACTAATCTAGACCCAATTAAATTCACTTACCCTTAATAAAGCTGAATGTTCAGAACCAACCAATAGAGAGTGGACACAACTACCAGGTACTCGGTACTGGAGTTGGCCTAGCAAAGGATGTAGGAAGCATGCCCTAAGAGTTGGTGTGAGATTTACGATTAGAAGCATACTCAAGATCTAACGAGGTGCACAAATAATAGCAAGGAAACAGTTATGGGCTAAGCTGCTTATTTCAACTCTATGTATGTTCCACAGTAGTTAAGAGAAAGAAAGAAAAAGAATCACCACCATTTCATCTGTGGCAGTTTGAATTGAAATCTTCATCCTTAAATTAGTTGTAGAGAGACAGCTAGGGCACTGCAATTATTAAAAGCAGGCTTTGGAGAAAGACAGGTCTAGATGTGGTAGAATTTCTATTAGCTCAGTGGCATTGGGCCCCTTTCTTAACCTTGCTAAGCCTCTTCTGAAAGGTTGATTAAATCTGCTGATGTGTATGAAGTATACAACCCAGCATCTGTGTCCAGTAAGGAAGACCTCATTTAGACTTGCAGACATGTTGACTTGAGTTTATTTAACATAGTGGAGAAGTGCCCTTCTTTCCTGAGAGAAGCCCCAACAGCATTATCCAAATAGCATTAACTTTGTTCTATTTAGCAAGACGAAGGGGAAAACTATAACAGTTGTGATCTACTAGTAGTGTGTTCTGAGAGCAGAGAACCTAGTAACACCAGGCGTTAGAGCCAGATGTGATGATCTTTACTAGTAGAGAGGCACAACCTGTCTGCCTTTTAGCTTACGCTGACACAAACCTACTCCAAAATACAGCGATAATGGTGTTTTATACATGCCCTTATCTTTAGATGATTAGAACACAAAGGGGCAGGAAATATTTTGGCACTTGTCCCATACTGACCTCCGTAAACATAAAAAACTTTGTGATTGTCATTAAATCGTTCCAAGTAGCTTCGGGGGAGGACACATGAAAACTCATGTTCCAGCACAGCATAGCACCTTTTCAGAAGTCACAGATGCTTGGCTTTAAAAGCGAGACACCAAATAATAAGATTATTCTAATTTATATTCCTTGGGTGCAACAGAGCTAGCCGAATTCTATTTTCCATTTCATAGCTCAGCTCATCTCTTCCTCTGTAGAGCCATTTTGATAATTCATTAGGGTAGCTTCGGTGGTTACTCAAGCCATCTGTTGCCCCTGTGGGTATCTGCTCCCTAAGGTCCAGCACCAGACCCCAGCAGACGGAAGGAGGGTCTAATAAGGCAGAAGCTCAAAGAAGAAGAGTCTGTTAAGCAGGAAGAAGATGGCAGGAAAGGCAGAGGTAGTGCAGAAAAGGCAAAGAATGCACACAAAGCTGGCAGAATTTGACCTGAGAACTAAGAGTATGGGAAAGGGCACTCGGCCATGCCTATCAAGGCAGACATACAGAAGGTATATTATGTGTCGAGGCCAGTAAACATATTTTTGCTGTTCTTTTTTTCTTCTTCTTCTTTCCTTCTTATCCTTTCCTTTTTCTTTCCTTTCCTTCCTTCCTTTATTTTCCTTTTTTCTTTCCTTCCTTCTTTCCCTTCCTTCCTTCCTTCCTTTTTTTCTTTCTTTCTTTCTCAGTTTGTAGGGAGACAATTAGAGTTAGGTTAGAGAGTCAGGTTTAGGCTAGATTATGGCATATTTTATGTTATACATTAAATCATTTTTGTCCTCCCTCCAAATTCAAATGTTATAGGGTCTTAGCAGATGTAATTAGTTAAGATGGGTGAATATTGGAGTCAGATGGCCTCCTAATCCAGTATGAGTGGGGTTCCTTTTCCAAAGGAGAAAACGAGGAGCACCTGGGTGGTTCAGTCAGTTAAGTACCGGCCTTCAGCTCAGGTTATGATCTTAGGATCCTGTGATGGAGTCCCACCTCAGGCTTCCTGCTCAGTGGGGAGTCTGCTTCTCCCTCTCCCTTTGCCCCTCCCCCTGCTTATGTTCTCTCTCTCTTTCTCTCTCTCAAATAAATAAGATCTTTAAAAAGGGGGGGGCACTGGACATAGGCACACATGCAGGGAGAACACCAGGTGAAGATAAAGACATAGATTGGAGTGATGCTTCTATGCAAATGAGTCCAAAGATGGTCAGTAAACCCAGCAGAAGCAAGGGAGAGGCCTGGGCCAGATTGCCCCATCACAGCCTCAGAAGGAAAAATCCACAGCAATATCTTGACCTTGAACTTTAGTCTCCAGAACTGGAGCATTACATTTCTGTTTTTAAAATTAACATTTTTTTTTTTTTTTTTAAAGATTTTATTTATTTATTTGACAGAGAGAGATTACAGGTAGGCAGAGAGGCAGGCAGAGATAGAGAGGAGGAAGCAGGCTCCCTGCTGAGCAGAGAGCCCGATGCGGGACTCGATCCCAGGACCCTGAGATCATGACCTGAGCCGAAGGCAGCGGCTTAACCCACTGAGCCACCCAGGCGCCCCTACATTTCTGTTTTTTAAGCCACTCTGTCTATGGTAGTTTGTTACAGCTGCCGAGGAAACGAATATATTTTGAATGTTGGACAAATGATTGTTTGGTCTTAATTTTAGAGCCAAAGGAAAGCACAGAAAATATCAGGAAAGAAACAATCTGAACAATTAACTTCGTCGTCACATGTTAAATTGACTAAATGCAGGGTATAGGAGGTAAAGACCGGGAGTTCGGTGAGACGTGCATAGCACAACTGCAAATCACATTGCCTGGCACCTAGTAGGTGATCAATAAATAATGACATCTTACATTTATTAGTATGTAATACCTGGCACATCACCTGCATCGCTTCACTGAACTGTCACGACTATCCCATGAGAGAAATGGTATCAGTACCTCCCTTTTACAAATGAGTAAACTGACACTCAAAGGGAATGAATGGTAGAGCCAAAAATTAAACCCAGTTCTATTTCCAGCATCCAAATTCTTTACCACTATGGTATATAGCCCTATAATCACACTACGGTTAATAACTAAAAGAATGTGTGTATATGCTTGTGTTTGTATGCATGTGCATAACAATGACTAAGAAATAAAGCCAAGAAGGATAACTACCATAATATAAATTCATCCCTTTGACTAACTGAAGTGGATACTTCACAGGGAAATTAATTAGTAAAGGAATACCAATGTGTAGAAACTTCTAAGCATTTTAATAATTGGGAATGATATACAATTTATTCTGCTGACATAAAACTAAATCAATAGGCAGATTGTAGCTATGGGCATAAGGAGATTTGAGATTTGAGTATTTGACCAGTCAAATCAAATTAAAAAATTAAGCTTGCTTAACTTCCAATTTGACTGTTAGGGTTGGTGCTTGAACTGATGCATAGCACATCATTCAACTCTCATCTTGTCTCTACCTTAATTCACCCTTATTTGTATTTATAATACCAGTACCATTGAATTTCAGTAGACTTCTGTTTTCTTATCTCCTTACATAAATCACTTTCCCTTTCTTCCCTAATCCTTTACTGTCATATATTTGGAATGAAATAAAACAATACCTTCACTCTATAATGTGTCTGTTTCATTTACTTTCAATGTTTACTTGATTACTGGAGATCTGAGGGCACATAACCATTCTCAGGACTATATATTCAGAGGAAAAAGTCACAAAAAAATTAAAAAGAGAGAGAGAAACAAGAAATATCTTGCACATAAAAGGCTACTAAAGAAGTCACAAACCGTGGGTCAGGATGCAGCTATGGCAATATCATGAGATAACAGACCCTTTTCGTATTCTACAATACTTTTCAGGCTTCCCTCAGAAAGCATTGTCAGCCAGTAGTACAAAGGCTCTGGAGAACAATAGTGTTCCGCCCAAAGAAGGATCATTCAACCTTGATGTCTGGCATAGATAGGGAAGTATGATCATATTGGAAGGGTCTTAAGTTGCTTAGTCATACCAGTATCAGTACACACACACACACACACACACACACACACACACACACACACACACACACTCAGAGTAGCGTTTTGGTTTAGAAAACATAACAAATATGTGAAATTATAATATATAGCTGTACCCATCTTTAACAATGGAACTATCCATATATTTCTCAATTATGAAATGACATGATATGCAGTTTTCAGAGGAGAAAGTTTACAAAGAAAATTCATCATCAGGAAGTAGCAGCTGGTTTAATAGAGCACCTCCAAGTTCATGTTGTACATTTCAATGCTTAGTAACGCAGGTGCAAAGTGATCAATCAATCAGTATCGGTTGAATGCATGAACATTTTCCAAATAAAGGACTTGCTTCTCCCATCATGGGAATCTAAAGCATTATATTTTCCCCTAAATCTCTCCTTGTAATTACACAATAGCACACTTGCTAACTCAATGAACAGCCCCTTCTTGCTCCCAAATACTCAAAGTTCTGCTAGAATTCCAAGAAAGAAATAGGTTTACTCCCCTAATTTATGTGTGGAAGGATTGGTGCTCTGGTGGCTGTCGGTAGATAGAAATTCCTAAGCAGATTTCAAGCCTCCTACAAAGGTCCAGAGGGTAAAGTTGCAGAGGGTAAAGTGACAGCAGTCCCTAAGGCTACTCAAGCTGTTGCCCATGCCATCCCTTACAGCATCCTGACAGGATACTTATCTGCCTTTTTGTAGCATCCTTCATATCACAGAAGACCTGACCACATTCTCCTCCTTTTTTCTGAAGGTAGCACAAAGAGGGCTTCTCTTCAGTATTCACAAAGACCCTCCCTTTCCACGGAACAGGAGAAACTCACAGGTGGTTGGATGATAGTTATTCTTTTATTAAAATATTATATTAGACCATGGTTTGATAATTACAGAGAGACATATTATTCTCACTCATTTTATTTGCAGCCAGTTCTATATCCCATAAAATGCAGTTTAATGAAACAGCCGACATTTTATGACTTATACAGTTGGACTGTAACATTTTAAAAAAATCATTTATTGAGGACCATTTGAAAAATGACTTGAAGACCATGAAGTCACTTCCTTTGGGACCTTCCTAATCAGCTTTTCTGGAACAAACTAAAATGTATACACATACTACATTTCATATAATGTTTGCTATAAAATTTTTGAATATTTAAAAAATTCCTCTTTGAAAATATTTGGCCATACATTTCTTATTTAATTTACGATTGACTATAATTTTTCAACAAGTGTGTATATTCTAAAGTTTTGGCAGAAGAAGGCAATCTAATGTAAATATTATTTTAAAATAAATGGCCTTTTATGAATACTGAATTAAACACTTGATGAATTTGGTCTAATTAGAGATCATAAATATGTTACCAGATATTCATTAAATTATATTTTGTAGTGGGTTTGCCTTTTTTTTTTTGATATTTTGGGGCCAATAAGCTTTTTAAAATTTCAAATATTCATTAAGCCTTAAGTAACTTACATGTTCTATGCACTCTGTACAAAATGCTTACCTCAGAATATGGCTGTGGTTGAAACTCCAGTATGCTCCCTCAGTGTGTGTTTTCTTGTTCAGCTAAAAACTACACTTCCTTGCATGCCTTGTAGCATGTAGGTGTCATTATGGGATTAGGTCATGGGTAATGAGTGCAGTGTGCAATTTGGGGTCATGCTTTAAGTAAAGGAATCTGACTACCCTTTTCCCTTTCTGGTGGTTAAAATGCAAAATGGCAGGGCAAGATGGAGTAGATACGGGTCTTAGATCACAAGAAGGAATTTGCAAGGAGAAGAAAGATGAACAAACCACAAAAACATGAAGAAGTCTAGAAATAAAACATGGTGGAGATGTCATATGAGCCCCAGACTATTTATGCTTGGATTCTCAAAAACATAATATGGGAGGGAAATAGTCTTCTACCTTACTTAAATCAAGGCTATTTCATTCTTTGTTTAAAAAGATGAACTGGTTCATTTATTCTTCTCCTACCCACTTAAGCCCCCATGTTGCATCACCACTTCCTCATATCAGGGAGATCATGAAACAAGATGGGATTGGGAGGGAGACAAACCATAAGTGACTCTTAATCTCACAAAACAAACTGAGGGTTGTGGGGGGAGGGGGGTTGGGAGAAGGGTTTTGGGATTATGGACATTGGGGAGGGTATGTGCTTTGGTGAGTGCTGTGAAGTGTGTAAACCTGGAGATTCACAGACCTGTATTCTGGGGATAAAAATATATGTTTATAAAAAATTAAAAATTTAAAATTAAAAAAATGAAAAAAAAAAAAAAAGATGAACTGGTGAAGTAGGGTTTTGGAAGAAACAGGACTGAATCAGAGGTGGCTCAGCTCTCAAGAAGATGGTCTGGTAGAGGGGCACCTGGATGGCTCAGTCAGTTAAGCGACTGCCTTTGGCTCAGGTCATGATCCCAGGATCCTGGGATCGAACCCCACATCAGGCTCCCTGCTCAGTGGAGAGCCTGCTTCTCTCTCTCTCTCCCTCTGCCTACCTGTGCTCACTCGCTCTCTCTCTCTCTCTAAAAAAAAAAAAAAAAATGGTCTGGTAGAGAAGAGACAGATATAGATAAAGATACAGATATAGATATAGAGAGATATCTTTTTTTAAAAGATTTTATTTATTTATTTGACACACAGAGAGAAAGAGAAATTACAAGTAGGCAGAGAGGCAGACAGAGAGAGAGGGGGAAGCAGGCTCCCCACCAAGCAGAGAACCTGATGTGGAGGCTCAATCCCAGGACCCTGGGATCATGACCTGAGCCAAAAGCAGAGGCTATAACCCACTGAGCCACCCAGGCAGCCCAACATAAAAAGATACCTTAACATAGGTATCAAGATGATGTTATATTATCTTTCTTATTAACCAAACTTGAATATATATGCATAGCACAGTACAAATATGTGTGTACAAGATCAATGATCAGCCTCTGCAGACAAGACCTTTAAAAACTATTATCATCATAAATTTTACATGGCCCTGCATGCATCTTTGCAGTATGTATTTTAGCTGGAAATATCTTTTATGACTGTCTTACATTAGATTCTTTTTTTTGTTTGTTAATTTTAATGAACATGAGATTTTTCTCATTGGTGGAAACTTTTGGTCAACCCTTCCTATATTCAATTCCTCAACCCCTTTCTGTTTTCAGAGATGCAACATGGCCCTGCTTTTAATGCATAAATGCATTTGCAAATGAGTTCCTGGAACATGCTAATGATATTTTGTTCTGGATCATTTCCAAAATGGTCACAAGCAAACAAGCTCATTTTTAAGAGAGAGAGAGAAAGAGAGAGAGAGCTTAGAGGCAGACAATTATTCAATGGCTGTTAACTAAAAACATTTGCTCATAAACGTGATTACTTAGGAAATAGCATTGGAGTCTGATTGACTGGCATTGGAAACTGAAAATGGACTCCTTTGCAGTTCAAAAGCTTTACCACAAATCACGAGATTCATTAACTACCGTACAGAGGATCTTGGGAGTTGTCTGTTTGTAAAATCTGCTGTCTTCAGGTTCTTGAAGCTAAACTAGAGAGGCAGCGTCTCAGCAAGAAATTAAAACATAGAATTTTGTTAATTAAGTCACTATATAAACTGAAACTCTGAAAGGATGTCAAGAGTATACAGTTAGCTGTATAAATGTATAAAAGTATAAAAAAATAGTATAAAAAAGTATAAAAGTATAAAAGTTTGCTGGTGGTTTGATTCTTCTCTGGCAGTAGCATATGGAGAGCGTGTAACTATGATGTGTTTAATCCAAGTGGGTTAAAGTGGTCTCCTGGGATTTCAAATAATTTTTGAAAAAGGTTAAGCCCATATTTCCATCATGGTTTTCAAGACATAGAAGTGAAATCCATCACATGGTCTAAAATTTTGTTTTGTTTACTTCGTTTTTTTCTACTTAACCTTGTTTTAGTCTTGGTTTTGGTTTTAATCAAATGAACAAATCACTTTTTACTTAATAAATAACTTTGATGCTAATAACGGTGAAGCAAATAATATTCCTTCATTCAATTGAAGAAGAGAATTTCACTAGTTTGTGCCAATTTCAATCATTTCTGCTATGGACATTTCTGGGTTTTTTTTTTCTCCGTCTTTGGAAAGGTTGTATGTTATTCAATTTCTAAGACACTGATGGGAACATTAGTAAGGTCCTGCACACAGCAAATATTTTTTGTCCAATCACAGAGATTTCAATGCAAAGAATTATTTGGAAAAAACTAAGATGGTAAATAAATATTTAACGATTGCATTCTGCACTGAAGATAATCAAAAGGAAGGAAGAGAAGAGGAGGGAGGGAGGGAAGAAGAAAAAGAGAGAAGATGAGTGAGCAGATCTAAAGAAGGCAAGAGAATTGCAGGAGTCAGAATAACCCGGAGTTTATCAGTTTATGCTGACACATTTTCTTGGCAAAGGCTGCTGACTGTAGGCAAAGTCACATGGCTGAGAGGCTGGTGTGTGTGTCTGCCCAAGAGCCTGTAAAGCTCTCTGCCTTCAGACTAGCATGTGCACCATGTGATGCTGGGGTTGCCATGGTTTTTTTTTTCCTTTCTTTCTGATATGCTGCTCTAGCATAGATACACCAGAATTCAAATTAATTCTATAAGAAAATCACTGGATGAGGAAGATTTAAGAGCCTTTGGTTAAACATTCAGCACTTACACTAAATTCTGTAAGCAAATGTGCTGCCTCATTTATTATTTGTTCTCAAATGTGAAGAGTTTATCATGAAATGGTCAATGGATTATCAGCATACAATTCAAAAACATATATTAACCATAGATCATTGTTTCCTCTTTTCCTATGTTGAGGCTTATATTATAGAGGAATCTGTAGCTCCTTGATTACGTTCATTTCAAAAGAAAAGGATTCTTTTTGTTGTTCTTCAAAATGTCACAGACACTGCAAGAAATTCCAGGTGTGTTGAAACTTGTGAAAAATCTGAAAACATTGTTATAAATTTTATGTAACAGCTGCCATGAGAACGAGATAATGGCTTTGGAGACTCCAGGGTCCCTCTTGAGTGCTCAGAGGTACTCTTGACTCTCCACAGTATCACTATGTAAAAGGCAAGCTTAGTCGGATGATGGATTTGGAATCCAGCTGACATCACCCAGGTGACCTGCCAGATTGGCTCAAGTAGAATCAACTGATAGGAAGACAATTTCTCATCTCTAATCCCCTTCCCAGGATAATGCATAATTTCCGACCCTCCTTATTCTCTTCTTTTCCAGAACTATTCTTCGAAATCAAGTATACCTGAGCTCTACCCCAATTCTGCCACTCACCATGTGATCTTGGGAAATTCCCCGGTGTTTGATATTCAGCCTCTTCATCTATAAAATGGAGTAAATGATAGGATCTAACTCATAGGAATATAATCTGGATAGCTGGACATAGCATGTAAAAAAAGACAGGACCTGGTATGAAATAAACACAAAACCAATGTCAGCAGCTATTACCATTTCTTTAAAATTAGATACATCTTTATTGCTTATGTTAAGCACATTCTTGAAAACTAGCTATTCTAGAACTTCAAAAATGCTCTCAGTGTTCTACTGAAGTTTTAGTTTGCATCTGGATCAATAATCCAGCTAGAGAATTCCACAGAGAGTACAATTCTAATTTCCATTTCTTGATGCTTTCAAATCTCATGTTTGGGGAGGACAGAATACCAGTGAAGTTCCCTTTGGAAGAATTGACTTGGAAGGTGACAATCAGATCAACAAAACCAGTAAACAGAATAACAAGACTTGGAAAGCTATGGCCCATGGGCTAAATCTGTCCTTCCTCCTGTTTTTATAAATAAAGTTTTATTGGGGTGCCTGGGTGGCTCAGTTGGTTGAGCATCCAACTCTTGGTTTTAGCTCAGCTTAGCTTAGCTTAGATCACAACACAGGATCACATGGGTTGTGAGATCAAGCCCCAGGTCAGGCCCCACACTCATTGGGAGTCTGCTTCAGATTCTCTCCCTCTGACTTTCCTCTCCACTCATGTTCTCTCTCTCTCAAATAAATAACTAAACTTTTTTTTTAAAAAATAAAGTTTTATTAGAACACTTTAATGTTCATAGTTTAAATACTGTTAAGTTGCTTTCATGCTACAATACCAAAGTTGAGTGGTTGCCACCATGTGTTTATGGTCCACAAACCATGACCTACAAATGTAGACCAAAGGGTATCTGATTGGGGAAGTACAGACAAAGGGAGGAGGTTCTTAAAAAGAAACAGAGCTCCCAAATTATCTTCAGAACTCCTATTTATTATTCCAAGCTCCATCTTGACACCTATATGGAGAAGGAATCTATCTAACACTAAAGAGAAAGGAACAGGCAACTCTGGATGGGAGAAAAATGAAGATTTTAAATTATAAATGATTGTGTACATTGTTCTTTTTTTCACTTCACAAGGAAGAAGAATGCTATACCCCAGCCCAGGGACCTGCTCTCTTATGCAGGATTCAGGTACTGTCCAATGACTGAAGGAGAAGAAATCAACCTCTCTTGCTTCCCTGCCGGATCCCCCAAATCCTGACAGTTAGATGATCTATGCAATTAAGAGTTTAAAGTCAGAGAAGAGAGTAGAGAGAGGAGAAACTGGATTGCATGGTATGGGGTCTATTAGTTGTTTATAGGTAAGAAGAAGAGTCACTGGTTTCCAGGATGAAACAACCCTTTGGCTATTTGAGACAGTCCAGCAAAAGTATAGATCACTTTACAAATATTCCAAGTTTTTACCCTTTTTTTGGTTTGAATGCCATTCTGTGTCAGAGTTTTTTTTTTTTTTTTTTAATTTTACTTATTTGTGAGAGGGAAAGAGCACACAAGTTAGGGTGGTGAGGAGTGAAGGGCAGAGAGAGGAGAAGCAGACTCCCCTCTGAGCAGGAAGCCCAACATGAGACTCAATCCCAGGACCCCGGGATCATAACCCCAGCCAAAGGCAGCCACTTAACAGACTTAGCCACCCAGGTGCCCCACATATGGCCATTTTTGACTCACTTTTAATTTTACGTATAGATATCATTATAGAAGATGCATTAAAGCTTAGAACAGAATTATAGAGGACTTTAGAGAAAATAAGAGGAAACAACTAATGTATGTGAAGACAAGAGAAGTTTTCAGAGAGATGACTCTTGAACTTAGTCTTGAAATAATCATAGAGACCCACCGAAAGCACAAAGTCATAAATGGTGTGAAATACACATGCCTGAGCTGAGG
Source organism: Mustela nivalis (assembly GCF_964662115.1). Classification (NCBI taxonomy): domain Eukaryota; kingdom Metazoa; phylum Chordata; class Mammalia; order Carnivora; family Mustelidae; genus Mustela; species Mustela nivalis. Next base: position 80,254,412 of record NC_139030.1, read on the forward strand.
CAGGACTTGAGGGGAAACACACATCCTCTATAGTTGAAGAATAGTGGCCCCTCTAGAAATACTGACATTCCATTGAACCCTCACTACCATCTGGCAAGGTGGGCATTGTGATTGTGACTTTCATGGATGAGGACACTAAGATGCTTTGAGCATAAATAGATTTGACAAAAATTACACAGTTTGATGGAGTGCCATTATTTGTAGCCCATTAGTATTGTATAAAAAATGATCCATTTGTTAGCAGTTTCCTAGGTGTTAATTACTGAATGGTGATTATCTGGGCAACACTAAAAATGCAGACAGTCTGGATATTCTTTAATATTTTTAATATTTTTTGGAGTTTTGTGGAGAGAATCTTAGGGATGAGAGACAACCTTTCTGTTTCAAGATTTTTTTTTTAACAGATTTTTTAACTATTTAATCCTAAGATTCCACATTTTATGGCCCAACTGTTTTCTATCTAAAATCTAAACTAAATGAAATAATTTAGGCCAGTTTTACAGGAAACTAGTCTTGTTTCTCATTCTAAATTCAGCAACATTGCTATATGACTCCAGGATACCCACTTTCCTGCTAGATGATGTTACATATTAATCAAAATCTAAGGAAAAATGTAAAATAGGGGTTTGTTGCCAGCTTATTCCCACATTCAGTTCACATCTCTATTTCACTTAGGTATCCCCTTAAAAGGACAGTGCTTACCAACTTTTTATTGAGAATGGATGTAATAAATCATTCAAAGAAAAGCAAAATTGACTGATACTAGTATGACTATACTAATGTGTTCTCTCTTCATTTACTTTATAAAGAGTGAGCCAACATGGAAGCCAAAAAAAAATTTTATAATTTTGAGATTTATGGTTATATCAAAGGAAGTATTTTCACAGGATAAGGGTTAAATTAGCATCCCCTGAAATGACAGGATATTATTAACTTCCTATTAATTCGTGAGTAAGGTCTCATAATATCAAATGTTCATTCAATCAATCATTCAAATATACTTATTGAGCATCTATTGTTATAGGGGCTAAGAATGTAGTACTAAGCAAAGCAAAGCCCTTGCCTTGTGTTGTGTATATTTTAGTGAATAAAAGTTAACACTCAGTTAGTGCTTACTGTGAGTGCCTGATGTCATTGATTTCTTTCATAACATCCTAAGCTATAGGTACTATTATTATCACTCCCCCTTTATCCTGGAGAGAACTGTAGCCCAGAGAGTTTGAATAATTCGTCCATGATCACACAGCCAGAAGAAGTTAGGGACAAAATATGGCCTGGAAGAAAGTCTGACATTGTAGATTACACTGTTAACTGCTAACCTTACAATGGATTCAAATGAAAATACTAAATAAGTTTAAAAAAAAAAAAAGGAAAAGAAAAAAAAAAAAGCCAGCAGGTAGGTATAATATGGAACTAACACATTACAATTTTCTTTTGACTTCAATTATCAAGAATTTATTTGTGACAAATTACCTCTTTTTTTCTTTATCTATATGCTTCCCACTATAATGAATATAAACTTGAGTTTGCATTTCAATATTCTCTCCCTCTCTCTCTCTCACACACACACAAATAATTCCACTTTCTCTTAATCTAGTCATCAAATTGAAAATTAGACATTTATATAACATGCATATTGATTTAGTCCAGTTTTATCATCCAAAATTGCCTTCATTAAGGTAAAATAGGTTATAATACAACTCCTATTGGTTGTATACAATCCAAAAAAAAAAAAAAACTTAAACCCAAAATTTAGTTCTGCTTAGATTATTCTCTACCTAACAGGTAGTTTCCATCCTACCACAACACAAAAGATGCAAATTCTTAAATGTATTAGAAAGAAATCTTTTTAAACATCCGTTTCAAACAGAAACTTGATGATGGAAACCCTTTTTAATTTCCCCTTCACTTTAAGTTTGCCATTCCAACTGTGTGTCAAGAATTTAATTGCAGCATGAAATTAACCAGTTATAAAATACTGTACTTGTGCCCTTGCCTTCCAAAGCAGAAGGCACTAAATAATTTGCTTAATGGCCTCTAACATGAGACCTCAATTTAATAAGCAAAGTGCCCTTACTTGCTGGATAAATTCCTGATGAGAAATGCTCAGTGCATAATCCATCAAAACATCAGTAGATGAAGCACATACCTTCACAAGCACCATATTCACAGATAAAGAAACAACTAAAATAAAAAAAAAAAATTCCGATATGCCAAACTGACTAGCTTGAAATAAACCACTGGGGAGATGTGCATTAGTATGAATGCACCTGCTGCCTCCTCCTAAGACTGCGTAGGGTTCTGCTTCATTGTCTCCATAGTGGGAGGAATATGGTCACTCCATTAACATGAACTTGCCAAGCACCTTGTGTGTTTCTCTCTCCCTTTCATGAAAGTTTTCTCCATGAAAACTATTGTTGACGTTGCCAAAATTTGGTTTCTAGAAAAGCAATGTTACCATACCAATTAAGTGCCAGTGAGACATGCAACTTGTCGTATGATGGAAATAGCTTCCAATTGTTTTTGGTTTACTTTATTAAAAACTGCAAGGATTATTTAAATGACTCTTAAGCATTTTGCAAACTTACTTATAAATTGAGAGACTGAAGAAGAAGGAAAAAAAGTCTGGCATTTCAGTGACTTGGCTAAAATTTTGTTGACCTCTACTCTCCCTTTCATTTTTGTCCTTACTTTATATCTAATTTATTTCTACCTAATGCTTTGGTTTTAGAAAGACCAAGTCCTGACCTGGCCACATATAAATATATGCAGTATAAATATCATTAGTGCAATGGTAGTCAATGCAATTATTTATATTTACCTGTCTAAACTATAAAAGTCAAACCTGAGGGCTTTAGAATTCCCTCAAATTATGATTTCCTCCTTTTTTTTTGCCTCATTTTATATTTATTCTATGTTTCTAATAAAATATCAGGCGAGCATAACTCTTGTTCTCAAAGGTAATTATTCAAAAATTTAAAATCTTCATATGCTAATATATAAGCCATGTACAACAGAGGACTCTTCCTACAGTCTTACATGAATTTGAGTTGTGTTATTTATGTGGTTATTTGCTTTGCCCAGGAATTATAATTAGGGTTTGAATAATACAAATTGAGGCTGAAAACGTTTAGGAAAAGTATACAAATGGGATGTTTGATTAATCTGAAGTACTTATACTTGAGAAAAAATAACTTAATGAAAACTTTAATTAGTTCATTGTCTCCCTTTCATTGTTTAATACAAAGTAACATTTCCTTAGTTCATTTCTTCAGTCACTCCTAATGAATTTGAAAAGGGTGAAGGAAACTCTTTTTCTCCAAAGTTCAGATATGAATGCAAACAAAAATGAAAAAGAAATGTTGATTTTGAGATCTATCAGGTCTGATCTTAAATACATTTGACTGTTCAAGGTGCTGGAAGTTAGCAGGTGTATCTTCTACATACTATTTCTTGTATGAATACATTGCAGAATACATTGCATGCTTTTCAGGAAATAACAGGGGTGCCTGAGTGGCTCAGTTGTTTAGCATCTCACTCTTGGTTTCAGCTCAGGTCATCATCTCAGGGTTGTGAGATCAAGCCCTATCTCTGGCCTGAGCTGGACATGAAGCTTGCTTAAAGTTCTCTTTCTCCCTCCACACCCCAGCCCCCCAAGCATGCTTTCAAAAGGAACTAACAAATTATGCTAGTTGGCACATGGAAATAGTTTTTATTGCATCAGGTTGACCATTTTGAGCCTGTTCATTAAAATAGGGGTTCATCTGTGTGACTGAGGTCATATAACATGCATAATTATTAAAGAACATCATTAAAAAATAAACATGCATACATTTGTCTAGGAGAAAATCTGGCCAGGATATGAGGGATTTTACCAGTCCTCTACATGTTCACTGAGGCCATTTCGGTTTTCCCCCTAGCTTATCTTCCAAGAGCTCACATATGTCATCAAACCTGAACTGAGTTTCTCATTCAACTCTGGGGTGACAGAGGTTAGTCTGTTTTCATGTTAACTAAACCACAGTCTGTTCCAAATCAAGATTGCCAATTGTGTTAAATTAAGGATAGAGGTTCTTTGTTGAAGGCAACTTACATGGGGGACTGTGGAAGCTGACTTCCTTTTAGAATTCTAAGTCACATTGAAACAGAAAGGCCTGGGCAGATAGGGTCACAGAATTAATGATAAATCCACAAGCGACCTTCCTCTCTAAAACCCAATACCATCATAGTCTTTCATTTCTCCACCTTACTGTAAATCAGACAACAGCTCAGGCTTAGGATTTCCACTTTGTTTCAAAATGCTCCCTTCCATGCATGGTATGTCCTCAGAGACTTTTAATCTTGTAAGAAGTGGGTAGAATGTTTTCCCTTACACTATGGATTCAAAAGCAGGTGCTTTTATTTTCAGGCTGCATAAGAAGCCAATGGACTTCTTCAGAATAATTATGTAATGTCGGCTCAAACCAAAGAACCTCACGAAGACATACTATATCGTGCCTTTAAAAAGTATGGACTCTGAAAAACAATCTGAGGGGAATGAAGTGGTGGGGGGGTGGGAGGTTGGGGTACCAGGTGGTGGGTATTATAGAGGGCACAGATTGCATGGAGCACTGGGTGTGGTGCAAAAATAATGAATACTGTTATGCTGAAAATAAATAAATTTAATTTAAAAAAAAAAGAAATGCAATAAAAAAAAAAGTATCTGTTGATAATGATGAAGGCTTCTGATAGTGAGCCATGGCGAAGGATATTAGTCATGGTAGCTATCATTAAATAGAATTGTTCATGGGTGGAACCCATACTAAGATGCTGGAATTAAAATATTCATGGAGGTATTTAGTTACTCCGTTTTCCCTTCCTTTTTATCCTCTTTGTCTTGTGCCTGTTTTCCCATGACGGATATGTCTGTGCTACACTAATGTCCTCATCTGACTTTGCAAACTCTGTATTGACTATCCCTTCCTGGTAGTATTTTTAGCTGACACTTTTGGCAATGGGGTTTAGATGGCTTGCTCCCTGCTGGTTTTTGGTAGATGGGTTGGCAGTGTAGTTGTCTATTGCTGATATCTCTCTAGTTGTCTGTCCTTTTTCCCTGTGGATGGTGGTGTTCATTCAGACAGACATCATTCTTCTCCTTCACCTGTTTAGTCTAGTCTAACCCTGTGGAAAATATTCGTCATGAGTCAGGAGAAATTCAGTATGGAATGTATTATTGGTATTGTGATTTGAGTGGCAGCCGACCAACACTTAGAGAACAATTTATCTACCTGAATTGGACTAGACATCACTAATGCACATGGCAGATTGATTGTACAGCTTTAGTGGACGTATTCTTTATTAATGAGATTCACCATGATTTGCTAAAAAGGCTTTTACTGGGCAGTCATTTTCTGCTCCTCCCCCATCTCTCTTTATCCCATTTAATCTGTTGAACCATGTACCATGTTTTGAAACTGTTTCTCCTCTCTACTTTTATTTGAAATACCTAGGCTTTTTAAATAATGGTGCGCAAACCGAACAGAGTACACACATATACACATATACAAACCAGATTAGAATTGAAAAGTATTATGAAACAAGGAAAATTATATGGGGAAAAAAGAATCTGAGAATAAAACTTGGTATTTCAAAGAACTGGTTTCTAGAAATGAATGTGTCTGCATTAACTGAGGTTTAAAGTGCATGGAATTTCTTCCTAAATAAGACGTGATATTTGTATTGATCTCTGTAAGCTGAGGGTTGGGCGCTGCTGAGGTTTTGGGATTCAAACAAAGCTCAATAAAAATCCAGAGAAAAGTCACAATCTACTCATCTCTTAACCCTTTGTTTCATTATCCAGAGTCTAGTAGGCAGAGGAGAATAAATTACACTAATTGCAATGAATTTTTTCTAAAACACTTTAGAGTTTGCCTTCTCCACAATTTCATACCTTTGCCTTCTATATAATTTCATACCAAGTATGGAAGAATGATAAAAAAGGAAGCCGTCCCCTATCTCCTGAGGGAAGACTCCGTAGGTACTCTGATCACTATAAAGATATCTCCCCATCACTAAAAAAAAAAAAAAAAAAAAAAAAAAAACCAACAACCTCCATTACTGTTCATTTTTTTGTTAATCACAAAATGACATCTCTTCCCAAAATAAAATAAAATACCAGCTGCTGGAAAAGCAACATTTCCTTAAAAATGATCTACAAAATAACTTGTTTGACAAGTCATTTTTAGTTCTGTTTGTCATTTCTCCCCAAAACAAATACTATTTCAGTTGTGCATCAGAACAGGCATTTTAAAAAATTATATGTGACAATGTAACAACAAGCATCCTAGGGGGTCAAGAATCCCAGTAAGAAAATTTTTGAAGTCTCACGTCTCTCAATCAATCCTGGTTCTCTTCAAAAAGAGCTGGAGAGATCAGAGTTACAATTACCACGTCAACTAGCATGAAAAGAAGAGCTCTTTCTCTATGCATAGGGCAGTTAAGCACTATTGTTGGGCTAACCTTCCCCAGAATCCTCAAACCAATAAGAAGCTGAAACCGTTTAGCATGTAAATGCAATGTTGAAAGTAAGATTGTTCTCTAGAGAAGAAATCAAAGCATCTTAGAACAATAACAAAAAGAACAAAAAATATTTTAGAATGTAGCTCTTGTAGACATTAAGTAGTTATCATTTTATCTTCATGATTCATGATTTCTTTTTCCGTTTACCTTTAAACTAAAAGTTATGGCAGTTTTGCAGAAAGAGTGCATTTCCATGAAAAGAGTAAAAATGTAGAAGCTCCTTTGCCAAGAGAAAAAACTTTGAGGGTAGTTCCCTGAAAATATCTGGAAATTCATTAGTCAATTACTTTAAAAAACTAACATGCTATACCAGTTTATTTACTATTCCCTTGGGAAATCCATTGTCAGCACACCGAGTGAGTTCAAAGCAATTTGATTTACAAATGTTTCAAAACCTGCTATGCTCAAGGGACAGTTTCTCTGCTCTTAGAAGCCGGTTTAATAATTAAAACTAAAATCACCAGTTATTGCAAACTTTTGAATCTATTTGAATGTCAAAATTCTATCAGCCCTCATATAACTTTAACAACTTTAGGAGAAAGAACAAAAATGTGTGCACATCAAGAAGATGAAACAGATTGATAAAGTAGGAAATTCACATTTGGGCGCCTGAGTACACTTGTCATTTGCAAATGCTCAAAGCTAACAACTTTCTCAAAGCTAACAACAAAGCTAACTTGTTTCTTTCCCTGTGTTGCTTTCTACCCTAAAGGGAGGCAGAACCTTTTTGGACATGATGTCATGTCACTATTAATATAAGCATATTATGTAATAAAGATGAAGGTGATAATGATGAGGGTAAAAGCAGTAATAGTAATAATAATACTAATTCTAACAACAATATTGTTAGTTCCTCCCAAAAATGGGGACCCCAATAATGGGTCTGTGATTAAAGGAGTGAGACTGATACAAAGCGAAGGTCAAGCAAAGCTTTATTTCACGCCAAGCATCAAGAATCAGACCGACCGTCAGACAGACCAGTCGGGGCTGCCCCTAACAGAGGACGACCCCTCCCTGCTTTCCAGACTAACTTTTATAGAGCAAAGGCCAAGTGGTTGGGCCTGGCCACACAGAGGCAGCCAATGAAAATGTAACACACACAGGAAACTCTAGGTTTCCAATTGAATTACAATTTACCCTAGTAGACATTTGATTTAGCCTATCACACCTTGGTTAGGATTGGTGCCAAAAGGATCCCAAAGGGCGGGGCCCATACTCCTTGGTAGCTAGGAGACCTTGTGTACCCCCACTGATTGAATACCTCCACCCACCCTTGTATTTGGACTTTGTTACCTGGGACTGGTTTCCGGGACTTGTTTTTATTAAGTTCCCCTGGGGGTAGGGGGCAGAGTCAATTTAAGTTTTACAACAAAATGGCAGTTCAACCGGGGTGGGGCTGCTCTGGCTAAATAGGCCCTTACAATATCAATTATCAGTTCTAAGCAGCAAAAATGTGTTGGCTACTCCACTAGCTGCTTCATGTGTATTGTATCTTTACTCCTCTGATCAATACAAAAAGATGAATGTTGTTATTTTTAATTACCAAATGAATAAACTTAACCTTAAGAGTTAAGGGACTTTTTTGGGCACCTGGGTGGTTCAGTTGGTTTAAGCGACTGCCTTCAGCTCAGGTCCTGATTCTGGAGTCTAGGGATCGAGTCCCACATTGGGCTCTCAGTGCCACAGGGAGTCTGTTTCTCCCTCTGACCTTCTCCCTTCTCATGCTCTCTCTCACTCTCTTTCTCTCAAATAAAAAAACTTTAAAAAAATAAAGAAAAAAAGAAAGAAAAGAAGAGAATTAAGGAACTTTCTTACGGGTCTCACTGAAGCTGGGAAAGATAGTTACCCCTCCCACTTTTGTCTATGTCCCAGGATTTTTCCACTACTCAATTATGCTCCCCTGTACCCCACCCCCAAACACAGTGTTACTCTAATTTGTCTTTTTACAATGAGATAACCATCTGCTGGTTTGTTGTCATACCCAAGAACAGAAAAAGTGCCTAGTGTGCATCAGTTAACAAACTAATTATCTATGTCTCTGTCATTGTAATAAGGTAGTAAGTGGATATTACCAATGTTAATAATTGAATCAACCCATCCTCGGGGCATTTTTTTTCTCTTCCAAATTACCAAGTATTAGTCAGGCCTACACCTACATGCTTTTTGTTTTGATTCTTAAATGATAGGACTAGAGCTTGTTAACTCTGCACTAAACTGCAAAGTGTCTGAGAGTGGATCATGTCGCTCTCAGAATCAAGATCACTAACTCCACTAACTGCACAATAGAGAGACCTCAAGGCAATTGTTCATTCACTGTGGTTAATCTGTGGTACTTGCTCTCCTCTGAATAAACACTAAAAAAAAAAAAAAAAAAAAAAAATCTGTCCTCAAACTTAAATGCTTGTGTCTGTATAACTTTTAGAGTCTTACAAAAGTATTTCAAACTTCTATAAAATTATGATCAAAAAGGAAACATTAATTCATACAAAAGCAACAAATCATTGGAAGCCTAATGGACATACCAAACTCAGGACATCCCAAATCCTTCTCACCAAAACCCTTCATCTGCTCTCCTTCCACCCTAGTTCATGGGAATGCCATGCTTCCACCTGGTTCTCAACCCCACATGGAACCTGTCACCACATTCCATCCACTCTGCCTTCACAATGTATGTCCAATTACACCACATCTCCCTGGTCCATCTGGTCCACACCAACATCTCCCTCCTCATAAATGTTTTGTTTTCATAGCCTCCCAACTGATGCTCCAGCTTCTGCCTCTAGCATGACCCTCCTTTTAATTACAGAAGTCAGATAGGGCATTTTTCCTCCCGAAACGCTATGATTTCTCATCTCACTTCATTTGAGTAAAAACCAGAGTCCTGACAGTGACATCCATATTCTGTCGAGATCCAACCTCATTCTTTCTGACCTCACTTGCCCCGTTCCAATCACACTCACCTCCGGTCAGTTCCTCCAATGTGCCAGAAAGGCTCCCACCCAAGACATCTTCTCTGGGTGTTTCCTCATCCTAGAACACAGCTTTTTCCCTCAAATGTGACTTGCTCTGTGAGCCTTTCCCTGGCCAATCTGTGTAAAATTGCCTTCTCCCCAGACCCCTGGTCTCCAATGCCCTGATTTACTTTTCTTCATAGACATATCACATTTTAAGTTACTCTATACTTCACTAGCTTATTGTCTATCTCCCTCATTCTACCCCCACAAGATTGTAAATCCCACAAAGGCAAATATTTTTATGACTTTGCCGCTTTATCCCAAGCATCTAGAACAATGCATGCCGTGAAATAGATGTTCAATAAATGCTTTTCAAAAAAATTCCCGTGGAAACAAAATAGCTAAGCAACACACATACACGTCACCCTGATAGGAAATTAAGACGTCTCCTTGGTAATGCTCTTCATTGCTGAACAACCTCATTTCTTATTCAACCATCACGTTATGCTGAGAGGTATACTTAGCCTCAAATCAAAGACTAAAATGCAATTTACTAATTAAAATAATGAATTTTAAATGCTGGTCTTTATATTTAAAGCATCTTCCTTGTATATCCTATTGAAAGTGGTGTCTTAAAAAAAAAAAAAGTAGTCTGCTTCCCCCCCCCCCTGCTTCCTGGCTGGCTAGTTATAGTCATATTCTAGGACGGACATGGATATTTCTCATGTATTTCTAAATATAAGCGTTATTGAGAACAGCTTTTAACTAGAGACATGTATTTGAAGTGAAAATCCATTTTGGGAGGGGGACTTGATTTTCCTTCTATCAAATCATGATTAAAATTAATTTCAAGGTGACCTATAAATTCATAATGAAGATGTTTTCTTCAGGCTAAGTCAGAGTTGGACAGAGCCTTGGAGCTATTTTATTAGCATACTCAGTCTCTAGCAGTTTCATTTGCTACATTAGACATGTTCTCTTAGCCATAATGCATTTTTAGTAGCTAAAAAATCCTCTGACTCATAGCCTTGCTCTGTAATAATTTCTTTCCCTTATCTGGGTTTTTGAACATTTCACAAAGGCCATGTTTAGTTAAAGATTGAGACTATCCTCTGAGGGCCAGAAGAGTATAAAAAAACAGCCCTGGGCTGAAAGCTATTGCCTAATTAATCTATAACCATCTCTAAATATTTAGCATTACTTCTAAAAAAAAAGATTACCTGAAATTTTCCAAACGGTATCTTTTCGATCATTCGGGTGGCCGTAGGTTTGGATGTTTGGAAGGTCTACTCTTTGCTGCAATTTCCTCAGCATTAGGAAAGCTTAATCCTCATGCCAACTGGCCCATGTGGGGTTATGTTCTGAAAGCCCTCCTTTTGCCAACATCTGTCTATTTATTTCAGATACAGAATACATACTAAGATTCTTAAAATCTACAGTCAGCGCCAGGTCCGGAATCTAATTCAGACGGAAACAACCACAAGCATAAATAGCTCCCAAGAAGATAGGTGAGGAGGAGAAGGAGGCTTATCTTAAATGCGCCATAAAAGGCCCCTCTTTCTGTGGCTTCTAATCTGTCTCAGCAGGTGACTGAATGAAAAACTTAAAATCGTCTTCATTACAAATATGGAGGCAGTATAAATTGTAAATAGATGAATGCTACTAATATTTGTGTTAATCATATTAGGACTGTGGTGACCCTTCCTGAAGATGGCAGGCTAGAAGAACAGATAGCACGTTGATTGACACAGTGAACAGGCACAAGGGCCAGAATGGACCAATGTCCTTAGGCTAAGGGGAGAGAGTTAATATTAATGGGCATAAGTGTTGTCCCTAGATATAAGCTCATTAATATTAACTTTCCCCACCAGCACTGAAAAACAAAACAAAACATGGAACACTTTCAATAAATCAATTTCTTTAGGATCAGCCTTGTAGATTTGACTTCTGGCTCAATAAAGAGCAACCAGTGAGGGATGGAGAAGGCGAGTTATTGAATTCTGTCTTCTGGTTGTATGGTTCAATGAATAAAAACCTCCCCATACATTTGGTGTTTAACCAAAATTACTCCATTATCTGGATATCTTGTTTATCTTTGAAAAAAAAGAGAGAGAGAGAGAAAATCTGGATGCATGATTTTAACATAAAAACAAGCCAAAGCAGCTTGAGGTTTCTTGAAATGATTAATACAAAAGTGATTGGAATTAATCACAAGCACAAGAGGAAGCTGAAATTAGAGAGGGTTATTAAGATACTGTCTGCTGTTTAATCTCACCCCCTTATCAACACATTAACCTTGTTTTCTCTGCCTGAGCACTGAGTCCTACAGCAAAATTAGGTCAGAAATTCACATCAGATCAGATCAGCTGACACAGTCCAGCAAGACCCTGTCATGCTGCAGATTTGAATTTCATTCTAGATAGGATTATGGCTGAGGACTTTTTGAGTTTGTTTCCTGGGCTCTAAGCATAGGAGCTTTCGCTAACTGTAGAGTATTTCTACACTAGCTATAGAGTCTTTCTAAATATTTTAAGGCTAGATGTAGAATATTTTACATTTAGTCTTTTTAAGAGTTGACATAGTTCGGTTTCTGAACCCTGGTTCATTTAACTCTCCTTAACTCACCTGAGCAATGGTGTTTCAACCTCTGTTTTGATATACAAAGAGGGTATTTCATTTTTCTACATGCCTCCAATTTAAATAAACCCAATGAGATTATCTATTCATGACCAAAGTAGGTATTCATATGGCACTGAATGGATAGATCACTCACAAAAATGCACTTCAGCAAATGTTCTCTACTTCCATATAGTCTTGCCACAAATCATGAGTATGATTTCAGAAGCCATAACTACCTAGAGAGGATTTATGTAATGTTAACATTTCACTTATAGTAAGAGTTCTCTGTGTAATTATGTCTTGATTAATCATTTAAAATATTAAGCAATTCAAAACCCTGGTATTAGAATCATTTGCTTTTAGATAACAATGTTTTAGAAAAAGAAGAATAAATACTTTCTTTATTTTTATTTTTATTTGTTTTTCCTCCATGGTTTAAAGGCCCTTTGTTTCTCTTTGACTAACAGAAATACTGAAACCTTCAAATATAAATAGCTTCCATGTATACATACTAATATGCAATTGCATGGATTTTTTTTTTAAAGGAGCTCTAAGTAATCTAATTCCATTTCTTACTGTCACTTTTAAAGAGGAAATATAACCTCGTATAGGTCCCTTGAGGGCATCCACAGGGAACAGAGATGTTCCTAATCAGCCTAAGTAGTCCTTTGTGACAGAATCACTTTGCTCTAGTGGAGAGCTGTCTTCCAGACTTGCAATGTTTGGGAGAATTTCACTAATGTAACATTTGTTTCATTAGAGGAAAAAAAAAAAAAAGAAATCCAACCCAGTCGAATAACAGAAAACACACTTAGAGAAACACGTACTGGGAACACATTTTCTTGTTGCTTTTTATTAAAAGGATGTTGTCTATATTGTTTTCAAAATTCTGTGGCTAATAGTAAAAGTAGACAGTGTTGGGACAAGCTCCAGAATCCAGAGAGAAAAATTCACTTGAAAGGAAACCTCAAACCTCAATGTGGTCTTGGTATACCAGATGCTCTTTTGATCGCTTCTCCTCCTCAGTGAATCCTAAATAAGTCTTTACCTATACATAGTGAACTTCCGAAACTGGCCTTATGTTCACAGGCACACTCAGGCACTGCCTTTCCAACATGTCTGTGGCCAGATTCTGTTCTCTTTGGTAAGTTGCCTCCCTTAATGTCTGGTCCTCTGCTGCATCAGCGGTTCAACATCCCCATCATCCCTGTTTCTTAAACATCTCTTTTCACCCCTGCACATGACACACTAGGTTTCTGTAACCCCCCTCAAGTGAGCTCACTTGTTGGAAGCTGTAGGGTTTGAGTGTTTGTTTTCTTACAGGCTTTTTAATAAAAAGTAAATCTCATTTAACAGTGCCTGCACAAAGCCATTAGGATTTAAAATAGCAGAAACGATGAGCTACTGAAATATTTTTTTCATTCTCCATTAACTTTTCTCCTTTCAGTCTTTCTTTCCCATTCTTTCTCATCAAATGTTATTTGGGGCTGCTAAAAAAAAAAAAATGCACTAACAGGATCACTGTTTTTATTTATTTAGAATTTTCCCCACAAGCCTTTTAATAAAATCCCATTTGAGAAACGGAAGTAAAGATACCAGAAAGTTAAGAGTGACAGGGGGCTCAAGTTAGTTTAAAAATAAGGAATTGGACTCAGAAAGCTTAAGTGACTTACAACACTGAGAAAGTGATGAGGATATTCTTTTTCTGAGAGCTCAGTGTTTTAAGCCTCCCAGCTTCAGCACAAAAGGCATTTCGGCACATATGTGATCCAGAAGGTCAATCATATGAAATCCTATTTCCATTTTTTAAGCAATCCTTGGCAGTCTGCACATTTCTGAAATTGCAACTGGCATATTTCACAGAGAATTATCATCAATGCCTTTTCAAGGTCAAACATGCCCCATCTTTAGATTTTCAGCATTTATATCCCATATATTAAATCATAGCATATATTTAAGAAGTCATTCAGCAGACATGTTAAAGAATTTTAATTGATTAAGCTATGTTAACTAATGTCATATAGAATTTTGTTTACAACTGGACATAAATTACATGTTAAAAATATTAAAATATGTGTTAAATTTAGATGTGAGTATTCTGCTTTTGCTGCCAACCCTGAAACCCCAAAATGCTTGCATGACCAGAATCTTGCTAGGAGGTTTTAAAAAATATTAAAAGCATATTTTCTATTAAGAAAATTGAAGTAATTCCAAAAATGTACTACAAAAAAAGTAAAAGATTACTGTGCTTTCAATTGTCAGAATCCCAAAATACTGGTCACCATATGAACAAAATAAGGTTGATTAGATATTACAATGGACACTGAGAGGGGATAACTTAAGAGAACCACAGTCAGCCCTGGCACAGAGTCATGTGAGATCTTTGGGCCCCTCTTCCTGTCTGATCATTGAATTTTTGGCTCTGCTGATATTTGTCTCTCAAACCCCAACCCCCAACAATATCCAGAGATCCATATATCCTCATGTTGTACATGGGCCATGCTTTTGGGGAAGAAAGACATTTAGAAGTCTTAACAATTTAGGAGGTTTTGCTAGCATTTTGTCTTTCCAAAGATATTTACACTTTAAATTAGGATTCCAGAAAAACATGTGGAGGCGTGGGCCTGTGAAAGAGTGCGTAGAGTTACCGATAGAGGGACACATAACACATCTTCAAATCCTATCACATGAACAGCTAGAGAAGCAGTAACACAGCAGTGTTCGGAATAAGATGAACCAGGTTCAGGACCTTGTCCTGATGGTTAGTCATTCATTCAGTCTCATTCAGCCATCCTTACCTTGGGCCATCTTTTCTCCTATGATGGCTGAATAGTCTGTTTTTTTCTAAGATGCCTTACATCCTAACCCTTCCTGCCTACTCAAGTCCATAATCACAGTTCCTAAGCCATTAGCATCTCCCGTTCTATTGTAACCATTCATATCAGCCATTTAAATCAGCTAGTTTTCTCTCTTCTTAAAGGAAATATATAGAAAAACAAAGTACCAAAGACCCCACTTTCCACTGCAACCACTCTCCATATTTTTGAATTTCTTTAGGCTTTAAAGCCCTCAAAATAGTTCTCTATATTTTGCTTCACTTCCTTTCTTCCCACTCTCTCATGAATATAATCTCATTGGGTTTTGTCCCTAGCCCTTCACCAAAACTGTTCTTATCAATAACACCAATGTGGGAAGAGGCATCAACTCTCAGATTTGAACTTAGCTGATCCATTCATAAAAGTCTATCTTCTTTAACCACCTTTCTGACTTCACTCTGAGTTATCACCTTCCTTCATGGTTTCCCCCCTCTCTCATGGCTGTTCTTCCTGGATTCTTCTACTGTTCCTATCATGTAAGCAGTCAGGTGCCCCAGGGAAGGGTCAGGGGTGCTTCTTCCAACCCTCCCTAATTTTAGATTCTAAGTGTACTCAACTAGACTCATGCCTTGAAATCTATAGACTATGATGACCCTCATATTTATACCTCTAGCTTCGATCTTACCATAAATCCTGGATCCAGATTCTCCACTTGAACACCCAAAAAGGCTCACAAAACTGGGATACCAAAGCTGAGCTTTTATTCCTTCAACAGTTAGCTCAAACTTCTCATCTTGTCTTTGCCATTTCATTAAATGAAAACATCATTCTTCTCATGTTTCAGGCAAAAGACAAAGCAAAACACATATGCACACATGCACATAAAATAACAGCAAAACAAAGTTGAAAGCCATCTTTTTGTTTGTTTTTATTTTTCTCTTACTTAACTCTTCTATCTCATCAATTAGAAAATTTTGACGGTGCTGATAATTTGATCATTTTATGCCACCTTTTCTATTACCACCCAAGTCAAAGTCACCATCATTTCTCACCTGAATTACTTCAAAGGCTGTCTCTCTGGACTTCCTACACTTAGCCATACCCCAAACATCTATTCAACACAGAAGCAAGAGTAACCCCAATAAAAATGCTCAGTTAAAACAGGTCACACCTCTGCTCAAAAATCTTCAGCGAATTTTGTTTTCTACTTCAGAATAAAACACAAAAGCTTATAAAGCTTTCCATTATCTGGTGGCCTTCTACCAGTCTAGACTTACATCCCCCCACTCCTTGCCTTGGTCACTGTGTGACACCCTGTCCTCTGCTTGGAACACATCAAACTTGCTATTCCCTCTGCCTAGAATTCTCTTCCTGCCAATAGCCATATACCTCACATTTTTGGCAGCACTTTTCCAATGTCTCAAACATCATTTAAGGAGCCTTCCCTGGGCTCTGTTTTTATCTCCTTTACCAAGTTTGTTTTACCACCTTTTATATTTATTTATATATAATTATGTTTAGTGTTGTCGCTTCTCTTAGAATGTAGCTTCCTTATATCAGGAACTTTGTTCTATTCATTGCTGTCTCCTCAAGGTCTTGAACACTGCCTGGCACTTAGCAAAATTTTAAGATGTATTTCTCCAATCAATTAATACACTGAAGAGCAAATGTTTATTGAAAAATAGACCTGCTTTAGATCCTGCTGGAAGAACTGTATAGAAAAATGGGATCATTCTGCTCATGAAACTTACACTGTAGTTTGGATATCAGGAGTCATGGTGCCTATTACATTCATTGTTTGCCTCTGGCCTTGAATCATCTTGACCTCAGATGTGAGGAGTCCTATCTATCTGACCGGGATCAGTGTCATTTCTTATGACCAGGATTAAATCTCTTTGTCTAATCCTTATTTCAGGGAGGAGTCAGAATTCAATTTGAAGATCAGTCCACTGTCTTAATATCTTTAGATAGAACCCTTCTAAAGGTTGTTGATGAAAGACAGAAGTTAATAGCACAGTGATAAGCACACTTAAGTACTTTGAAAAGTCTAATGAAACTTCTGCAGATAATTCTATTTTTAAGTTTAAAGGAAAGAATGAATGATTGAGTTTTAGAAGACAATGTGGGTTATCATTTTTGTTAAGAATTTTAGAAAACCCAGTCTCATAAAAGCAAAATGCTTGCACACACACAGAAGTCCATCTGAATTACTTCCCAAGGGGAAAAATTTTCCTGAAGAAAGGGTATTTAGTATATTCTAGAGGGGAATCATCGATACCAAATAAAATTGGATAGAAATAAAAAAATAACATAGTTGCCAACAATGTATTGGCTTAAATGTATGCAGTCATGACAATGTTTATCAAATATGTAACTTCACAAACCTCTTTATACTTGGTGATGCATAGATTTCCATTTTAATAGTCCAAAATAAAAAGTTAACACTCTTTCAAAATAATTGTCTATAACAATTCCTTTTTGGGTTTCCAATTCTTTCTCTCTCTCAAACCTCTCATATAAAGTTATTTGTCATTAAATGATTAAAGTAGTGCATCCTTCTCTAGTTTTATTATAAGAATAAATAGTTCATTAAAATAATAATTTGTTTTCCCTAATATCATATTGTTTGTTCACAGGAGTAAGCAAAGTATTAATGTCTGATTAGATGAAAAATCCACCAAATATCCAAATAGCTTAACTAATATTATTTAGTATCCAGCTAATTAATATGGATTAATTTTCCAAATTTTGAATCATCACACTTAGTAAATAGACATTACTGAAGAAATAAGACTTTGTATAACACAATATGCCTCTACCAGTCCCCCTATTGTGCGTGTGCGCACACACACACACACACACACACACACACACACAAACACATATGCCAGAAACACTATGACGTTCTTTGGAAAATCAAAAGATGTATATCCTTCTTTGGGCTTCAGTGCCCCAGGAAATTTAGCCTCAATTTGGAAGCTGTAATCTGGCACTTATTTGCTTGTAGCTGTAGGTTTTGCAGTATAAAAGTCATTGCATTTCAACAAACCTGGGGCACTTGGTACCAGAAAAGATATGTAATAGTCATAAAACTGCATAGAGAGCACACTGAGGGTTCCCCCTGCCTTCAGAGACTCATTTGATTCTAATTATCGATGAGTCTTTTTATAATCTAAGAAGATGCACTATTATAAAGTAAGAACTATAAACAAAGACCATTAACTAAGGTGGAGTCTTTCGTTGAACATCGACTCTGAAAATGTTTATGTGTTCCCTTGGGCTTTTATCAAGAGGTTGTTTGGTATGAGCTTATATTAAAGAAAACTGAATTCTTTCCCAGTCCCAGATGCACTTCCATATGCACAACACACCAGTAAATAACTTTTGCTAACTAAGGCAAGAGTCCTGTGAGTCGGGTGAATTGTGTTTCTGTTATAGTTCAGGTTCCAATTTCATGGTCTCACCCAGCCTAATTGTGGTAAATACACTTCCTGACCAGGTGACAATATCATAGGCTTTGCAGAACTGACCGATTTCCTTGTGTATGCAAGATTCAGAATATTTTGTTTATATTTACCGTTTTATTGCTTCTTCTTGTCTTCGGCGTTTTTCATTCTTCTCCTTCAAGTAGGCCAGGTTGGTTTCATTTCTCAAGCGGTCATTCTCTCGAGCAATGTCTGATGCATTCTGAATAACCAAGCCATCATAGGCCTTCATCCCCATATCCTCAATATATTGGAGAAATGTGTCCAAAGGGTCTTCCTCAGGATTAGAACTCATCATCTTGGAGGGTATCATGTAAAAAGGAACACTTCCTGTAAGATGAGAACACATTTTACCTTTATCAAAGGTGAAGATAAAAATCAAGGCACTATATATTCATCCTAATATCTTGTCAGTCCAAAGCTCCAATAATTATGGTAGAATCCATTTAGAGAAAATGTCTCATTAGAAATTACAAACCAACAAGTGTATTTGAAGTAAATATTAAATGAATGTTGGTGGAGTAGTAAATACTCCCCTCAAACCAATAAAATTAGCACATCAAAGGCCAAATCTCTCAAAGGTAATATGAGCATACAAATACAGTGTGCCAACATCAATGCTTAGTTTATGTATTTAGCGTCATGATTTTGTTTCTCAGAAATGTGTTCTTATATCAATAAGATATATCAGATCCAAGCTTCATTTATTTCTAATTGCTATAAAGACTTCTGTGCTCAATTTCAAATAGAACGATAGAATTATTTGAAACAAACTTTCTTATTGTGTGTGTTTTCCTTATAATTTTAAATTAAGATCTACAAACCTAATCCATTTGTGCAAAACATAAGCAGCAATCAAGGAAATACACATTTCTAATATAATATGTTTTGGAAATAATCCCTTTGTGATCCAACAGTATTTCCCAAAATGGTGCTCCATCATGACTTCTTACTTAATGACTCAAATATCATAGGTCACCAAGATCACATTAATCCTCACCAGTCTGGTAATTCAAGCAGTGACAACTACAATTATCACTGCTGCATGAAGGTTTAAAAACCCAAACCATAGGACAAATTACTGAAAAACCAAAATCATATCAAAATACAACAAAGCATAAGAATTCCAACCAACACATATATGATGCTCCCCTACAAAATGATGGAAATAATAACTTCTACCTCCTGCTGATGTAATGATTTAGAGAGGTGATGCTATAAAAAAATCAGTGTAGAGTTTAATAACAATAAGCACATAATAATGTTAGTTAACATTATCATAATAAAAGTACAGGTAGAAGATTGGCAGCAGTGGTAATGTCAAATGTGTGTATGTGCATAGATAGATGGGTGATGGAAAACCATCAGGCAATGAAAATCAGGGTGCCCTGAAGTAGAAGAATCCAATGAATCATAGAAATCAATGAAACCAGGGGATAAAGAAATGGTGTCTTAATCAATCAAAAATAGAACTGAAGTTCAATTAATTAATTGCATACAAGATAAGTACTTTACCCTTTTAGCTTGATAAGGCTTACTGTCCTCAATTGCATCTTCACTGTTGTATAAAAAACTTGTATAATTGTGTCAGATTGTAAAATCAAAAGCAAAAAGAAAAAATGTTGGCCATTTAAAATTATAAATTACATTTATATCTTTTATTTTCTTTAAAAGGCTCAGAAAGACATTTTTAAAATATCAGCCAAACTATCTAAAGTAAATGTCCTAGACTTTCATTTTTGCCATTATAATTCATTTTCATTTTGATTTTTTCACAAGTATAATCATGTTCCATACCTGGATGGTAGCTATAGAAACTTTAATTCTTATCAGAGTTTATTAGCATTTCAGCTGTCAGTCAATTCATATGTTATTTGAGTCCCACTCTGAATTTAAAGATTTATTATCCAATCTGTAAGAAATTGTTGAAACTAGAAGATAGAAGTTGTTTGTTGACTCATGATTTCCTTTTTGTTATGTTAGGTTTTATTATGTTTGGTTTAGTTTTAAGCCATAATGGGATGGCAAATGAAATGATCTTATAATTCCAATTATCTAGCATAATTGAATTGTATTATAATATCAGTCCATGAGTGTAGATGCTCAAGTGGTGGACATATATAGAAATAAGAAATTACTGCGACAAACAACTACAGTTTTCTGGAAAAAAAATAATAAAGGAGCATGACTCTCAGAAGGCTGAAGCGTTACCATTATTGAGAATTTATTTCTACCAAAGACTTCAGCACTAGGGGTACCTGGATTTAAAAAAAAAAAAAAAAAAAAGATCTGTATAACTTTATAGCAATTAATTCTACCATAGTTAAGTGAGCCAAGTCAGTCTTACAAGGATTCCAGAGATAATGCCTCAGGGTGGAAGAGGAACATTCCCACTTTGCCCTTGAGCAAAACTGAATATATCTCATTATTACAGGTACTACCCCCAAATTTGTGTTTCTTCCCTTAAACGTTCCTCCCATACAAATGACACCAGACATTCTTTATACAGCTTATGTATTCCAAATATTAACAAGGTTAATTGGGTCCTTTCGAAAATTAATTATTTCTCTAAGTGGTCTTTTCCAATCAGCTAGAGTTTAAGTTGTGTTTATTCCAAGACAGTTTTAAACAATAATATCATAAAATATTTATACTATGGAAAGTTGTACCATAAGATATTTTTTTTTAAAGTTGAGGTAAAAATTTAAGGAACAAAAATCAACCATAAAACCTAGTAAAACTTACAGATGATGAAACCCGATGAATATGATAATCATGTTTGTCATGATTTGACTTTACAATTGTTCACTTATTCAAGTAAAATAAAATAAAATTTTATTTTATTTATTTATTTGAGAGAGAGAGAAAGAGCACGTACAGGGGGAATGGCAGGCAGAGGGAGATGAAGACTCTCCTCTGGGCTCCTTGCTCAGTGTGGGGTGCTGGACCCTAGGACTCTGGGATCATGCCATGAGCCAAAGGCAGACCCTTAATTGACTGAGCCATCCAGGCACCCCTATTCAAATATTTCTTGAGCAGCTATTATGAACCAGGCATTGATATGGCAAAACTGTGTCCTTCTAGACAATCACATTGCAGTGCGTAAGCATGATAAATAAAAAATCACAATGCAGTGTGACAAGGGCACTGATTCAGATGGCAGTCGTAGCTTTCATTGGTTCATCATGATTTATGGTCACCATTTTTGAGGATGAACAAAGAACATTTTTTGACAATCATATGACAATTATATCTAGCCTTCAAAAATAAATATAAACAATGGGCTTGAACCCTACCCCTATTTAAGCATCACACTTTTCTGCTCTCTTGTCCAAAAGGTAGTTTGTAATGGGGGGCAGGGCAGAGGACAGTTAGGTAGTCCTGAAGAGCATAACATAACTGAGCAGTATGTCCTGAAAATCCCAATGAAAGGAACCCTAGGTCTCTGACTTTGTGTAATTTAATGAAATCCTCTAAAGCTTTAGTTTCCATGTTTCTGCAATGGTGGTTGGAATGATACTTACACTGTTGGAATTTTAGTCAGAAAATTCACATTCAAGAAATGTGAGCATAATCATTAGCACCTAACATTGCTATTAGATAGTTTTTACAATTCTTAACCATGACCAAGATGATGTTTAGTAATCACTCCTTGATTCCTTGATACACATTTTTTTTTTTTTTCCACTTTGGAACATAAGTGAATAGAATGTTCAGTGCAGTTCAATGTTCTTAGTCACAGATGTGCAAATGGAGTCATGGAAGGTATTCATAGACTTGCCTCTACCAAAATGCGTGCAAACAGATGGCTTATCCATTTTGTCCCATTTTCTACACCTAGGAAATAAGGGAATTGGCACAGAAGAAACATGAAGCTCGAGCACTCTGTCTCCACCCTTCCAAGCCAAAGGATGTTTCTCAGTCACCTGAACTCTGAATGAAGGGATTGATTCTTTCACTCCTCACTAAAGGAAGGTTAGGCCTCACTAAAGAAAAGGGAACTTGATGTGAAGTGTCTGTCTTATTACACCTGCTACAATATCTGTGTAGTGAGAACCCACAGTCAGGTATGATCATAAATCTGTTTGTCTTTCAGAAATTTATAGTTATGGCTAAGATAGATATTGAATAAGGTATGCTCTATACCACTAAAAACTTGGCTTCATTTTGACTGCTGGGTATTAAATCAAATTCATTTCTGGCCCCTGAATGACAATCCTGTATGCAAGTATTTTGTAAAGGCTTGTCTTAAGCACCTAATTCCTAATGTTGGCATCTTAGGGAGACCACAGTTAAAAAGCAAAAGAACCCTTCTCCTTTAGGTAGCATATGTAGCCCTACTGTGATAAGTAAGAGATTCTTATTAGACCTCAAATGACTGCATGGTACATTTGTGACAACAAAGTGACCAAGGTTGAAGGGAGCTTTTGGTTTTGCATTTTTCTAGTTATCCCCTTTATTTGAATTAGTATATGTCTACAGCCATTTTTGCTCCTAACAATTTAGACATTTTAGCCCCCCCTAGAGCATTAGTTGAAAACTGACATATTTGGTCTTCATTTACAAGGTAGATAGGTTTTAATAAGAATGTATGAGATGGACTCAAAGAGTGTAAGATTTGTATGTGTGTTCTTTCTCTTGGAAGTTGTGGCTAATATTGAAAATCTGTGTTAGGACTGTCCTGGGAAAGCACTTAGAATGACCTGAAATCAGAATCCCCATACAAATAAGACAGCTTCACATCTTCACTTTATGTCTTTCTTCTACTGCTGTATTGTGCATTCATAAAACCCTCCTTTTGTTTGATTTTTGGATTACTGTATTTAAAATCATTGCCATTCTAATAAAAGCTACAGATGTTGGTTTAAACACAACTGGATAGTTAATTGTTCATCTTTATTTTATTCTTTCACTCTTGTAACTTATTCCCTGTAGACCACACCCTTCACAAAGACTATTTTATATAATATTGTGATGTTTCCTAAAATTTCACTCTATTCAGCTAAGATGCACCAATTTAAACTGGTGAGATTGTGGTCCATATTTAAAATACAAGCATTTCACTTTGTATTGAATTAACCATGTCTTTATTTTCTTTTGTGTAAAACCATCACTGTACCTTATCCATGCTGAGCCTAGAGCTGAAAATAGCATTACACTTCTTTACAATGTTTCCACTGAAATAAAACTATATATTACACATACAAAGGTATCCAAATGGAATCCATAGAAACATAAAAACCCACTTCTTTTTTTTCTTTCTGTCACCATTACTTGCATCCAAGGAACCCAAGAAGCTGAGACACTACATGACTTTCAACATTAAAGTGAAAAAAAAAAAATAGAGCACATTTTTGAGAATTATGTGTTTGCAAAAACTTTAAGAACATGTATTTATGTAGATTGACCTTGTAAATTAAGGAATCAATTTTTTGTAGCCTCAGTTTACCAGAAGATATTTAATGTGACACTATACTGACTGGTGTTAAGATTGGGTTCCCATGGTATAGAAGGCATTTAATTAATTACAGGCTGTTGTTGAAGGGTCAGATAAAAATTAAGCATGCCATCTTATTATACATGCTAAAGTATTTCTCTTTTCTTAAAATCCCCGAACAAATTCCTTTTTTAGTGTAACTTCATGTGCTGAGACATCGGTCACTCTGGTTCTACAAGGACTGGCTCAAGTGGGTGTGTTCACTTACTTACCAGGCAGAGCTTTCTGATGGATCATTGGCCACCATTTACCAAAAGTGGGGTTCTACTCTGTTAGTATCATCTGAATGAATTAGCCCACTGGCCCTTGTGTGGGCCTGTTCTTTCTCTTCTTAAACTGTTTATTCAGAATTCCTGAGATAGAACTGTTTTCCATCTAAAACTTTGGTTTTCTAAGATTTAAAGTTGTGAAAACTCCTTTAATCCATATATTGGCCATATCTACTGACTGATAGAGGAAGAAAAAGCAGCTGTTTGGGATAGAACTGTTCTCCAGTTCTTGAAGTTAAGAAGCTTACATTTTAGGTAACAGTTAACCCTATAAGATAATATTATAGCTAGAATAATGTAATGTTTATCTTTTGTTATTATTATAATTGTGGGTTTTTTTTTTTTGACTGAAAAAATACATATAAGGGAATAAATTTTCTGGTAGATAGATTAGGCATTTTACCTTCATTTCACATTTATGTATTTCATTTCATTTGCACAAGGAAAACTGTTCCAGGCTCCTTTCTTTAGTTATTTCTGAGGTTTTTCACACCACACCTGTCTCAACGCTGTGAGGAAGTTATTAGAATCGGAACTATTAAAATTTGATTTTCCCTCCTACTCCAGATATTGCATCTTCCCCAAGTTAGAGAATTCTATTTTGTCCAGCAGGATCAACTTATTCAGGTAAGTTTCCCAAGGAAATTTGAACTATTTTGCTGTTGTTGTTCAAGAGGAGGAAAAAGATCTCTTTCATTTTCTGCATGTACTCAGACCAATTTGAAAACACATTGTGACAAAATATAAGTATTTAAATAATCAGGCTTCATATGCATATGTAAAATATGTATGCAAATTAATTTCTAAAATTTGCTGACTTCACATAGGATCAAATCAACACAAGATTGCCTGGTTATAATTCGTAACCTGTGCAAACCCCATCACAATTGTTTCTTCTGATAATGTGTCAAAAATAAATAATCATTTCACTTTGATTATGCTTAAAATCCTACGCTCAACCCCACAAATGGTCACACTCATTTTCTTATTCTCACTTTCATCAAAATGCAGCTGTTCTGCCCAAAATGGGAAATGTTAGAGTTAAAACCACGAGAGCTTGTTCAAGTGACTACAAAGACACTGATTGCTTTTTTCTCAGAAAGCAGATTACTTTGTTGAGTTTTTCTCGACTCTCTCCCTTCCCAAAATGGGTAAAATAGGCATAGATTATGTTAATGGAGTAGCATTATAAATCGGACACTGGCCCCCAACTCCCAGGTTGTCATGGTGCTATTTGTCTGTGTTCTAAAGAGATAGCACATTTCCAGTAATATTAAGGACTCATACAAAATGTCAATGGCTGAGGTACTTTTCTGAGCCTTTGGCCAAATGTTTCCAGACGCTTACAAGGCAGTATTTGCAAAGTAGATATAGTCAGTATGATAAATTGCTGACTGGAGCTGCAATGGAAACCATCTAATTGAATTGAGAGGTTATGACTTTTTTTTTTTTTTTTTTTGTAACAATAGGCAGCCTTCTTTTCTTTAGGATTTTTGTACTTCTCTTTCTAAACTTTGCAAATGCCTCAAGTCCTTGGGCTTCTCAATAGTTCCTTGTGAAGTTATGGTATTTTCTTTCAGGTCAGTTTTCACTGATTTCCTAAACTGTCAATGTCCTTCAGAGTCCCCTTCTTTGCTGAGTTGGCAAACATATGTTGCAATTTCCACAGAGAAGTAAAATAATTTTGGTATTTCTGGATCATGTATTCTCATGTTAATCTGTTTACCAATTGACAATATAGAAAAGAACTTGGAACATTATTTAACATGTGAAGAATTAAGACAGGAGTTAATTTTCACTTTTGCTCTAAAGTAATTCTTTCATACTACTTGGTTATAAATTTTTGCATGTTAAAATGACTAAGACTACACTGTGTAACTTCTTACACTGGATTCCCTTTTTGGGGGCTATGTTTAAAAAAAAAGATATAGTCCTATGGTACCAAAACAACTTTAGAATTTACTAATAAGAAGGAAAACATTATTTCATGTAATAGTTCTTCCAGCTAGGGAAGACAAATTTCTTGTATTTAAAATATTTCTGGTTCTCGGAAAAATTAAAATGGAGACACCCAACAAAATAAGTGTGTGTCCCAAGTGAAACAAGTCTTCTTAAAGTTCTACAGAAAATATTTGTTGTGATGAGACTAAGGAAACCTTCCTGATATCGAGTGATATTAAAATACATGTTTCTCAAAGAGGTTTATGTCTACTCAGTTAGGAAGAAGCTTTGGTGTATGTCTGATAGTTGGGTTTTTTGTTTGTTTGTTTGTTTGTTTAAAATGCAAAATTAGACTGACACAAATGTGCTGAGAGACTGTTGTAAAATATTTATGGTATGGAATAGCAGATAAATAGCTAGCATGCACAACGTGAATACCAATTAACAACCTGGAAAATATTTTCAATGCCTTTAATAATTTAACATGGCTTATTTTACCAATGAAAATTTAGTTTAACCATTTCTGTGATAATGTAACTAAGTGAGTAAGAGGGTACAAAATAGCCTGAGGCTTATTATAGCCTTGGATGCCTTCGCTGTGGCTTTATTTCTGTTCCACCTAATAAGACATGCAAACTTCAGCATTAAGTATCCCCAGATAAAATTCATTCCATTTCATAGCTAGATTGCTTGGTCTATTTAGTGCTGGATTCAATTAGCATGCTTAGAGAATCTGAAAAATGAGATACATACCAAAATTTAAGTCTCCAGGGAGAGCTAAGTGCAATAATCAGAAGGTGACTTGTGTCTGTCAGAGCCCTCTCTCGCGGTTGATCTCAGGGCAGTTCTGTAGGAGTAATCCAGCACCATAAGAAACAGACTTGTAGTTCAGCTCAGTTTTTCTTCAATTAAAGTGCATTGTATCTGGATGGGAAAAGTGTCCATTCCCAGATTCTTCATCACTAGAGATCAGAGCATTCTTGATGTTCTTCCTATCAGATAAAATGGCCTTTAAAGTTTGCTAGGAAGATACGGTGGCAGAAGACAGGTGCTTGCTTCCTTAAATCGACATTCAGAGAAAAGAGGGCATAGCTAATGGGTGGGGATGAATACACAGCCCCTCTCCTTCCAGGTCCAGCAGGAAAGAAATTGAATGATTTTACCCACTTTGCTACACAGATGATTACAAGACTCGAAGCAATCACCCAGGCTGGCTAAGGTGCCTCATTTGATTATATTCTGTGAAGACAAAAATAAATGAAAACAAAAAATCAGAAGCATCCTCTCTAAATGTCTCCTTTCAGCCAAAAAGATGCTCTTTCTCATTGCCACTTACATACAGAAGGTTTGGAGCAGCCTAGCTTGTGGCATCGTCCCTCCCCCGTGACAACCAGCTCTCTCTCTCATTCTCTCTCTTTCCCCTCCCTCCCTCCCTCCCTGCCCCTGACTCCCTCCCTTCCTGCTTCTCTCTCTCCTCTCCAGCTGCCTTAGTCTGTTGATGCTGCTGCTGATTAATCAGGGATTCTGAAACAAAGAACCTACCTTCTGAAATAAGCAGTAATCTTTCTTCTCTGTTTCTGCAATCCGTCTGCATTGAACGGCAAAGCTGCCAGCATTCTAGCACCTTGGATAGTTCCTGCTCACTAGGCCCATTGGAAACGGGAGGAGAAGAAGGAACTGAAGAAATGACAAGAAACCCGAAAGCAGCATCGTTCTACTTCGGATTTCGCCTCCCTGGGGCCTCCCATCCTCATTAAAGTCCTCACATCTAAGGCAACAGAATCTCTCTCTTTTATCTGTCTGAACTGAAGCCTGATTAGTAAATAATAAAACAAAAAAAGGATAAAGAAACCCCTTCATTGATATCCACTACAACACAAATTCAATCTTTATGGAGAAGAAAAATAGAAATCCATCCAAAATAAATGTTCCTACTACAGAGGGTGTTTCAGTGATAAGCTTTTCACCCCTGGCATGGCTAATGAAAATGAGCAACAACTTAAATGGAACATCGGGATCTCAGTTTGATACCCTTATTTGATATCAATTTTGCCTCCACCCTCCCTGCATAGCTGAGCCAGGCACACAATTACTGCTGACGTACTTCGGGCTGCTGCTTGGGGAAAGAGGGGAGGAGCCTTTTAACCTCATCAAAACAGCTTCATGCCACCTGCTCCCATGGCATGAGAACAAAACTAACCCACTTAGAAAGAACATGCACGGCACACACGTATGTTGAATAAAGATTGCAGGCGGAGAGGGAGCTATTTTTTTTTTTAAATAACAATAAGATGTGGATTAACTCTGGTGTGTGTCTCACTGACTCCTATAGACACACTGTTGAAATTATTTAAAGTCATCCTATTTCCTACATTTACTGAGGACTCTCCTCATTCCATTCTTAAAAGCCTGCTGAATATATGTGTATATGCCATGTTATATAATATAACTTATATGAATATATGTATATATGTATGCAAAAATATGTGTTTCTATACATACACGCATAAGCTCTAAGTTTTTATCTGACCTATTTTTCCTCAGAGTAAGAAGTATAGTGAAGTATAATATGGATGTTTTATTGTGTAAGTTGGTATTATGGCAATTGTAACAATACAAAGGAGTTTCTGCTTAAATGGGACTCAAATAAGGGAGGAAACAAGCTTTTGGTGGGGGAATGACTTTATTATTTTATCCAATAGTGACCAGTAGATTTTTTTCACTACATTTTTTCCCCAGTAACTCTTTTTGTTAATTACTTTCACTTACAAACTGATTTTTCTCAAGGATTGTCCCCAGAGTCTAAATTCATAACTAATTTCTTAGAACAATATGATATCTGAATGTAATTTTTCATGCACCAACAGACCCTAAAAATAATAAACTTAAGTTTATCTTCCTGATTCTTAATGCTATCTGAAACTGTACTACAGTCTTACAATTTTTTTTTAATTTGGAATATCCGGGGAGAAATAAAATTAACATTGTGCATTGCTATAAGAGTTTCAGTTTTCATATATCCAAATGTGCATTCCTAAAACAAATCACATATATCACTTATTTCTACTTTTTGGATAGAACGGAACATCTGTTTCATACACTGTGGAAGATTAGATAGAAGAAAGAAGGAAGGGGAATTTAATTAGGAAAGAGAAGAGGCCACATCTCTCTCTTTCCCTCTCTTTACAATTCTGCCCCCACTTTCTCAAAGAGTGTGGGGGGAAAAGGTGCTTCAAGTACCACTTAGAAACTAGTAACAGTCACCACACTGTCATCAAGAGGTTATTTTTGGTGGTCAAGTGTTCTCATAGGAGTTATCTTTCAGTATGTGACCAAAACCAGGAAAAATTTCTCCTAAAGATATTCTGTGACAGATACTTTAGAACGTGGAAATAATTTAATCATGACTGATAACTCTATCAGGTTTGGGGGAACTACATGTTTTAGCTATAGAGAAGGTGAATAAACACTACTATAAAGTCCATTTCTACATAGGAGAAAATTAATATCCAGAGAAGCATACTAACTTGCTTCAGGACTCACTCATCGGCTCATTGGGATAAGGATGAAAGGTCACTGGGCTGCTGTGCTCTCATCACCCTTGAAAACACAGTGGTTCTCAGTCACCTTCATATGCATTAGGATAATTTCAAACAAAGTGAGGTTGTTAACGATTGAGATAAAACAAAACAAAACAAAAACAAAACACGCACAAAGACAAAAACACCATTATCCTCCCCCCCAACCAAAATCTAGAGTAAAAAGGAGAAGAGGGAAAGCATAACATGTAGTTCTTTACATTTCATATTTTCAGCTTCAGGAAAATTTATGATTATTATGTTTCTTTCTTTTTTTATTCCTTACTTTTTTCTCTTCTTTTCACAGAATAGAGTTTGGGAGCCATCCCATTGTATCAACCTTATCTTTTCAACCCCATGCCCTTCTTATTCCAAACCACAGTATACACTGATTAGACAATGTCTTCTCTGCAAATATATTAGTGTCTAGAAGCTTATGGCACCTTTGGGGATTAGTGTCTAGAAGGTCCCCAGAACTAGTTCTTTAGGTCTCACTGAATGAAACAGAAAAAGTCCCCTACTTTCAAATAAACTTAGAACCAAATGTAGAATTCATCTCTAATAATTTCATTAATATTCAGAGAAAAAGTTCAAAGTGCAAAATTAAAGTTGAATTTTTTTTATATTAAGAATAAAGGAATATAGATACCAGCAAAGCTCAGATTATAACTATATGTTTGGTTTATTTCTTGAACATCTTTATAAAATACACAGGTGTTTCTGATGTCATAGAAACCAGTCATTGAAATACCTCATGACTTATCTCTTTCAAAGTTCTGAAGTCAAGATAAAGTTGGGCTTTCTGTTGTGCTATACTAACAGAGTTGATGTTCTTGGGGTTAAGTAGGTCCCTTCCATGAACTCAGATAGACAAGGGGCGCTGAAGCCTTGAAAGTTCTTCTTAGCCTATAAATCAGCCAGATGGCGAGGAGTGCTTTCTGTATAAAAGTGATGCAAAGGAGAAAATGAGAATTGAAACAAAGTAATCTAGTTACCTAAACTTAAGGGGTTTATTCAAATATATCAAGATGTACTCTCTGAAGTCATGTCATAATTTATAATAAAGCCTTTCTAGTTTTTTTTTTTTTTCATGATCTGTAATATTTCTATTATTCTTTCCACTTTTAGCTTAGGGAGATGACGCCTCTGTTATAATGAAATTATTCCACTAGGGAAAAAGCTAATCTTCCCATCCAATCAGGATTTCTAAGCATTCTGGTAACAGCATGAAATCAAAGTCTTGGTAGAATGGGAACCATATGTTCCTCATGATTTTTGCCTATACAACAATGTAGATGTTGACAGTTGTGCATGACTCAAGGACTGTCAAGCAATGGATAATGATACAGTGCTCCAGGATCCAGAATACAGAGAAACTGGGGGGAGGGGGAGGTTTATAGTCTGATAATATACACGAAAGCTAAATTTTTACTGCCAAGAGAGCAAACTGGCAATAAATGGAATATTTCAAGACAGAAAACATACGAATCGACCCAAACATAAGAATTGATCCCTCTTTTCTTTTGTCCAGCAGATATTTCCTCATGAATGTTTCAGAAAAGTTTACATTTATAATAAAATTATATTTGTCTCTATACTCAAAAGTAATAAAAATATTGTTACAAAACAATCGTGTGTTCTAGCAAACAAGATACTAGCACTTCAACAAATCTCCCTTTTTTGAATGGATGATGTCTACTCGAGTTTATAATCAGGGATACTTTACCCTGGTTGTCTGTCCTGAGTTACCACTGTCAAGCCTTGGTATGTATTCTCTGTATTATGAACTACCCCATCAGTAACTCTGCCACCAGTAAAGGATAAATTCTTTTTTTTTTTTTAAAGGATAAATTCTTGAGAGCTTTTTCATTCTCTTCCTAGCACACCTATTTCATCCTCCAAGTGTGAAGACTCCTGAAAAAGTAGGATCTTTTCTGTCTATTCCCAGGGCCCCAGCATATAGTTTGCACCCTGCCAGTGGCAGGGATTTGTTGAAAGAATGCATGACTCCAGATCTCAGTTAGTGACATGGCCTGGCCAAGTAGAAAATTCAAAAAGCCTCATATATTTTTTTAAAGATTTTATTTACTTATTTATTTATTTGATAGAGAGAGAGAGAGAGAGATCACAAGTAGGCGGAGAGACAGGCAGAGATGGGGGGGAAAGCAGGCTCCGTGCTGAGCAGATAACCTGATGTGGAGCTCGATCCCAGGACCCTGAGATCATGACCTGTGCCAAAGGCAGAGGCTTAACTCACTGAGCCACCCAGGCTCTCAAAAAGACTCATATATTTTAAAAAATGAAATTCTAAATCAAGATTAAAAATGCTCCTTCAAACTCAAACATTTGAAGGGGGAAAAAACTTTCCAAAAGGACCTCATATTTTCCACCCGAAAAATCCAAAACAATCAGTTTTATACTGACTAGAAATGATCAGAATGCCACAGGAAGATCAACTGAATACACAAAATTTGAGATCATGTTTAGAGAAAATAATACAATTTTTTTTTTTCCAGAGACACTGTCTTGGAGCTCACACTACCA
Organism: Mustela nivalis; assembly: GCF_964662115.1. NCBI lineage: Eukaryota > Metazoa > Chordata > Mammalia > Carnivora > Mustelidae > Mustela > Mustela nivalis. The sequence goes on from NC_139030.1 coordinate 80,286,673, forward strand.
TAACAAAATACCATGAACTAGGTGGCTTAAAAAACAGACAGTTATTTTTCACAGTTTCAGAGCCTGGAAAGTCCAAAATCAAGGTGCTGGTGGATTCAGTTTCTAGTGAAGTTCCTCTCTTGGTTTTCAGCCTTCTTGCTGAGTCCTTACAGGATCGAGAGAGGAAGCTCTGGTCTCTTTACCTCTTCTTAAAAGATCCTACTCTCATCATGGTGATTAAGACATTCCTGACTACATCAAAATCTAAGTACTTCCCAAAGACCCCACCTCCAATTATCATCACATTGGGGGTAGAATTTCAATATACAAACATTGTATGTTGGGGGAGACAAACATTCAGTCCATAACAGAGACATAAAATAAGATAGGAGAAAATTTTTTTAAAAAGCCTTCTTCTGGAATAGAAAGAATCAATTTTGGAAATGGTTCCTTCTTACTAAGTTGGCTTCAAGGTGAACATATTTTTGATTTACATAAAATCGGACTTTTGGTAGAACTTGAAAAGCTATTGATAGATATTGTCTTGACTAAATACTAAAGCATGTTGCAAAGCTGAAGTGATTTTCCAGTAGCATAGGACAGTTGACTGTCAATCAATAGAGGAATTCAGTCCAGGAAGAACCTATATGGGTATTTAACACGTGACAGATATGCTATTGCATATCAATAAGTAATACAAGCGAACTGAAATATACACAAATACACATACACAATACACATATGCTATTGCATATCAATAAGTAATACAAGCGAACTGAAATATACACAAATACACATAGCTTTTACAATTCCTTGCATAAAAATAAATCTAGAGGTTTGCTACTCAAAGTGTGGTCCAAGAAGCTTCAGCATCAGCATCATCTGGGGTCTTGTTTAGTATGGGAAGCTCAGTGTCCCCTCAGACCATCTGAGTAAGGAACTGCATTTTAGCACATGCCTCAGCGAGTGGTGTTTGTAGTAACATTCAAGAAACACTATCCAATGACCATTCAAGTGGTGATGGATGGTCAATATCTTCACTGTTGAAAATGATAGTCACTTAACACACTGTTGAGTGCTGTTGAGCACTTGAATTGTGGTCAGTGAAAATAAGGAAGTAAATTTTACATTTTAATTTATTTTAATTAATTCTAATTTAAAATTTACATATAGATAGTACTGTCTTATTGGACAATGCGGCTCCAAACCTTTCTTTGAAATACTCGTGCATAAAAAGAAATCTACTGAAAGAAACTTTAATATGATTTGGGGTAGAGATGGCCATCTAAAGAAGATAACAACAAAAGCTGAAACCATTCAACTAAGTGAAACACAAGAAAATTGAATACATAAAGCGCAAAATATTTAAATGGGAAAAGATGATAAAGTTACTTAAACATAAAAGTGCGAAATTATTTGCAACATATATGAGAGCTAAGCATTCATATAGTCCTGTGTTATTAACAAAAAGAAAAATTCTTATAAATGAGCAAGAACGAAACACCATAGTACTAAACAAGGACAAAAGATAGGAGTGAGATATTCATAAAATAAGAATTTGAAAAGATAAATATTTTTTTTTCAAAAGTTCAACCCCAGTAGTAATAAAATGTAAATAAATTCACAAATAGTTCATTTTTAAAAAATTTTATCATGCTGGCAAGTATGCGGAGAAATCGATAGTTCTATAGATGTATGCAACTAAATGAAGGGAAATCTGATAGTGTTTTAATTTTTTTTTCATGAGCACACAGTCTTTGAAGTAATAATTCTACTTTAGGGACATGATAAGCATACAAAACTGTATGTTTGAGGCCACTTACAGTTAGTAATAACAGAAATTTGAAAATTCCCTGCATATTCAACAATAGGAAATTGAAAAATAAATTATTAGGCAAGTATTACAATTATGATCTAGATCTATACTCATTGATGTGAATGAGTACTGTAAGGAGGGCAATGGCACTGTTTCTGGGCAGGAATTGTCAGGTTGGTATATTGCTTACCCTACATCTTAACTGCATGGCAGTGGGCAAGTTATGTAACTTTTCTCTACCTCAGTGTATTGTTCTGAAGTGACAATAATATTAGTGTAAGTCACAGATTTATTGTGAAGATTCAAGTAGTCCATGCAAAAGTCTGTGTAAAATAAAAACCTGTGTCTAAGATTTAGTGTGCACCAACAAATTCTAGCTACCCTTAGTTGTAATCACAATATAGTATACAGTGCTTGGAAAGATAACCAATACTACGCCTGAAACCAGTTCACTCATGTTTTCAAATCCAGTGGCCATTCTCTTCAACATCCCACTTGCAGAATTATTTTCTTCCATGACACTATATTCTTCTATTTTCCCTCTTATTTGGGGGAATTCTCCCTTGTCTCCTTTGCTGGTCCTCCTCTGCTAGGTTCTGAACATTGGAATGCCCCAGAATTCCTTTTTTTTTTTCCTGATCCCCAATCTATAAAAGAAAACCAACCAGTCACTCATCATCCCGTCAATCAGACCACTTTCTCTGCAAATACTTGTCTCCATTTGATATTATCTTTTTTATGCATACATGTGTACATAAATGCATATATTGGATATATTTTTGCTACTGTTTTTATTTTGCCAGTTTTTTCTTACTAAGATACAAGCCTTATGAGAAAGTACCTTCAATGTGCCTCATCTCTGGGTCCCAGCAAATAAAGAAGTGGTTCAGGTATAGGACATTCTGAACTAAAACTTATTAAATAGTTATACTGCATAGAAAATAACATAATATACCATGATACATGAACACATATAATAATACTCATACATAAACATAATATAATAACAACAGTAACAGTAAACACATACATGATGTTTATTATGTGCTCAACTTAAATTAATTCAACCATTCAATCACCACATCAATCTTAAGAACAAGAAAATATTCCTCATTTTAAATTAGAATATTGAGGCAGAGTTGAAAGGATTTATCTAAGGTTACACAATTATTATATTCAGAGGGAAATTTCTAGTACAGAAAAAATAGCATTATTGTGTTCATATCTAGATAATGATTTTTTTTTTTTACTCTTTAGAAAGTAGATATATGTGTTGCTTAGTTTTCTCGAATAAGCATATGCTATTTATATAATAATTTTATATGGTAATTTTGAGGAAAATGTAAAATTCTATCTTCACAAAATTCCCCCTGAAAGAGAAGCCTTTGGAATCTGTGGGTTTCCATTTATTTTTAAAATGAGAAGCCTGGGTCAGGAGGATTTGTGAAATGGAAATGTGGCCAATGCATTACCAAGTGGGCAATATCTGCAACCAGGAGATAAAAATTCAAAAGTAGGTATGAGTAGTGTATTGGCCAATAGGATTTAGGGAAGGGTTATATTATAAAGCAAGAAGGAATTGCAGGTGGAAACAACCTGTCTAATGAAAATATTTAAAACAGGGTTAAGAAGATTGTGTCCTTCAGGATTGGGGGGCCAGTTGGTTATCTGTGACTGCTTTAGTTGACACTGAGACAGCCTTGCCCTCTTTTTTCAGCTTCTGCCACTTAAAATGCTACAGTATTTCCTGAATGGAGACATTGTAGTCTTATTTAAGCTCACACAGAGTTAATAAGTATTTGAAAATACCCATCAGTAATTAGCGAGAACAGTGGAAGAAACAAATGAAAGCTGTAGCCTACAATATATTCTCCTCCAAGCCTATTTCTTCACCTCATTTAGTTAATCCAAATAAAGTTCTTTGAGGGAATTTTAAGGCAGATAAAGGAAAACAGGGAAATTGATCACTAAAGTAAGGCACAATGTACCTACATCCCTTCAAAACATAGTAATCCATGAGAATGATAAATTCAATGTTCTCATTCTTCAACATTTGATCTTCTAACTCTAGACGAACTATGAATTAAATTTAAGGTGCTGGGGATAAAGTTTTGACTTAATTGTGCTGTAGTTCACTCTCTGGGTGGCTGGTCATTTTTCTGAGGTCAAATTTAAATACTGAAATAGAACCTTGTTCACAAACCAGTGTAATCCCTTCATTAAACAGATCAGGAAATTGAAGGCAGAATGTTAAACAGAGTAGCCAAGAAAAGGTAGCTGCTTCTTCGGCTGTTCAGGACTAGGCAGTTCTCTTTCTGGTTTATTGCACTTTATTTTCATTCATATTTAAAAAAAAATTTTTTTTTAATTTTATTTTAGCTCATTACCTTGGAAGTTAGGAAGAATAAAGTCACATATTTCAAATGCAATCCAGGAGTAAAACAAAGTTGGTAGAGTGGTGAAGTAAGACAATGAAATATCCACAGGGATCTGAGAAATATCAGCAGGCCCTGGTGATCTCAGGAATCCCCTTCATCCTTCCCCACCCCATCTTTTTCTGCACCCTCAACCAAGAGCCTACTGCACTCTCCCTGACTCCTGAAAACTTCACTGAAGAGAGAACCTGCTCTTAGCTCCAATTTGCATGCATGCTTCACTCAACTTAAAAAGCCCTTTCCCAGATACCTGCGTGGCCTTTGTTGGTAACCCCTCTAACCTCCTTCCAGAATAACCTCTCTCAGTTATTAAGATGCCCCCTGGTTGGCTTTGGAGCTCTCTTGAGTTTGCAGTTCAGCTTTAGTCTTAGTTCATTAGATATCACAAAGAATATTTAACTTCCAGGTAGTTCAACTTCCTCATTGAAAAAAATGGTAACAGAACCCACGTCAAAAAGAGTTGTGATGATGAAATGACTTCCCATTTGCAAAATGCAAAACAGTAACTCTGATTGCCCTATTTTATTTCCTTGCATGTGTTTTTATTATATGTTATTATCTTAATAATATATTAACTTATTAACTCATTTATTTATTATTTGTCTCTACTGTTGTAAAAAAAATTCTAGAAGAGGGAATTATTTTCTTTTTCATCTCACATCCCAAGTTTTTGGAAAGTTTCTTGGAAAACAGATGGTTCTTAATAAATAAACATTTTGTTAAGTAGCAGGTAGTTGTTCACATTTGGGGACACCTCAGTGTATGGCCTTGGGCTCCTCTAGTCTCAGGCTTATTTCTAACCACTGTATGAAGCTCTGCTCTGAATGACAGTGTTTCAAGCTTCATAAAGAGGGTCGTAAAGGGCACCCATGGACTGGTGGCTCCAATTCTGTCTCCATGAGTCACCTGTGAGCATTGAGAGAAGTCCCTTTTCCAAATGATTTTCCCAAGTGAACCACAATTATTTCTGCAATTCTATTCTTTGTTTTTCCACTTAAATTTTGCCTTTATCTGAAGATTCCCAAATACCCACTCTGAGGAATTTGTGTTCACATACAAGTGCGTTCTAATTTGGGGGTTATCACCTAGTTTAATATTTTTTTCTCATCATAAATAGGCCTCCGACAACAAAAGGAATACTTGTGCTCATAATCCTCTAATTATTTTGGCCAATGCTTTTGAAAATAAGCAGGTGACAATACTGACTAAATGATAGAAATGAAACACAGAGCATTTCAGTTCATCAATTTGTTGTTATTAAATCTTCATATTTTTATGAATTTCTTTACATTTTAGTTTTCTCTTCATTCTTGGGTCAAGGGGAAATGAATGTGGAATAGAATTTCAGGTAACAAAAGAATCTACAGAAAACCATGCCTTGGGAAATGAAATACACTAGGTTTAGAAAAAAAAAGAAAAAGTGAAGAATTAAAGTAAACCAATTACTTACCAAGTTTACATCACATTTGATCTAAGGCTTAAGAGACTAACAAAAATGGGCGCCTGGGTGGCTCAGTGGGTTAAGCCACTGCCTTCAGCTCGGGTCATGATCTCAGGGTCCTGGGATCGAGTCCGGCATCGGGCTCTCTGCTCAGCAGGGGCCTGCTTCCCTTCCTCTCTCTCTGCCTGCCTCTCTGCCTACTTGTGATCCCTCTCTGTCAAATAAATAAATAAAATCTTTGGGGAAAAAAAGAAAAGATATTAACAAAAATACTCGAAAGAACTACAGAGAACCAGACCAGCCACACAAAATCACCAGAGTTAAGAAAATGTAGATAGCTAATTTTAGAAATGAAAAACTTTCGATGACTTAGATACCCAAATGCTCCCTAACCCAGGGACTATATTCAACAGGCACCCAATAAATGCTACTCATTGAAAAATGACTATATAGAAAGAGCACGATGAACAAGTTCTAACTTGCCTTTCCCCCTCCTCCTGTCCTCCTCCTCCTGTCCGCCTCCTCCTCCTCCTCCTTCTTCTTCTTTCTTCTCCTTCTTCCTTTTCTCCTCCTCCTACTCCTTCTTCTACTCCTCCTCCTCCTTCTCCTCCTCCACCTTCTTTATCACTGTTACTATTATATTTCCCATGGGTATCAAGAATGGTTTTAAGTATACAAACATTTACAATTAATAAGTAAACAATTAATTAAGTAAACAATTAATTTAAAATGTTTGTGAATGAATTCTACTTGAGCAGCTAATGAAGAAGTTTTGAGATAGGGAGGGGAAAGAATGTAAAAATCAGAAGGGAATAACAGCATGGTCCATTTATTTTAGAGTTTAAATTAGAGTCTGGTATAATCCAGAGATCTCTATTAAATTTTCACTTACATGCTTATGTTTAGATGAGTCATTTCAATAAACTGTTTTTATTCCTTGATAATAAAATAAGATTTATAACTATCTTGTCTATAAAACAAAATGCAACCATATCAAAATTATAGGATGTTATTATAAGAAAACCATATTAAATTAAACCATATAGTATAAAATAGTTAGATAAAATTCATTTTCTCCAAAACCTTTATTTAATAAATTAAGAACATATAGCCAGAAAAATGTATGATTTGTGCAAGGCCCAACAATGATAAATCTGTGGTACAATCTAATGTTCTGGTACAATCATTATGGAAAATATCAAGTTTCCTCATAAATTAAAAATAGATCTACCATATGACTCAACAATCCCACTTCTGGGTATACATCTAAAGGAAATGAAATAAGGATCTTAAAGATAAATCTTCGCTTCCATGTTCACTGCAGCATTATTCAGAATAACCAAGAAAAATATGGAAACCACCTAAGTTGTCTGTCAATGAATGAATAGATAAAGACAATGTTATATATATACATATACGTATATGTGTGTGTGTATATATATATATATATATATATATATATATATATAAACCCACGTACATGTAGAGTTTTAAAAAGTCAACATCACAGAAGCAGAGTATAATATAATAGTGGTTGCCAGAGACTGAATGGAGGAGGAAAAGGGAGACTTTGGTCAAAGGATATAAACTTCGTTATAAGATGAGTAAGTTCTAAGTATCTAATGCACAGCAAGGTGACTATAATTAACAATAGAGTATTGTGTGTTTGAAATTTTCTGAAAATAGATCATAAATATTCTCACCACAACAAAAAATATGTGAAGTAATGGATGTGTTAATTAACTTCGTGTGGTAATTATTTCGTTTTGTGTGTATATATATATTAAACTGTTACATTGTGTACATTAAAAATTCACAATCTAAATGTATGCAATTTTTGTCAATCATACTTCAATACAGCTCCAAAAATTAGTTAATAACATAGCTAATAAAAATAAACTAATATTTTGTCTCCCAGTTCAGTGCTCTCTTCCTCAGAGAGAAGACCTAGATGGACGGTCTGGAGTAAATGTGACCAGACTTGTAATTCTTCATCTAGGAAATAATATTTTATGCTCAGGTGTATTTCTCAGGTGAATGCACCTGGGAAATCATGTAGTGAACAGCTCACTGAAAAGTATATGTAATGGATATGAGGGAAAATAAATTTTGTAGCATTTTTGTTCCCTTGAATTTCTGCTTATTGACATAGCATCATGATTTTTTTCAACTTTTTGACCTTGTTAAAAGCAATAGAAGAAAAACAAAAGTCAGAAGAATATAAAAATGTATATTGAAAAGATCTAATTTTAGTAAATTCTTAAGTACAATGTGTAAATATTTATGTGTATATCATATATTTACAAAATCTCATATATATGAAATATATGATTTATAAATATGAAATATATAGGAAATCTCATATATATTTCTTAAAGTCAATGTACTGCCATAATTTTAAATTCTACCTGTTTGAATGTTATCATAAAATTTTAATAATTACAAGGTAAAGGATTTGACATAAATTAGATTTTAGTAGATTTTCTAAATTTTATTTAATTAAATAGAATTAGAGTAGGAGAAATTGTTGAGTCTGGATACACCATTAAAAGGTAGTAAAAGTCCGGGGTAATTACCAGTGGTTTTTAGTAGCATGTTTATTTTGAATGGAGACTCTTATCCCATTTAAAATATTCAGAGCATTATCTATAATGATTAAATTAAATTATCTATTTATGGTAAGAGAAAATACACAACTAAAGGGGTGCTATAGTAAAGCAAAACCAAAACCTGAGGCAGTGAATACTCATGGTCTGTTTTAATTTGAGTCCTTTGTGAAATATTAAATGATCCTTAGCATTTATTTTATTTTTAAAGAAATACATGTAGAGTCATCTAAAATCATCAAAAAAATTTTTTTTAACTACTTAGAATATCTTGAGCTTGTCTGTTTCCCAGCCATTTAAATTAGTTGTATATTTAAAATTAGTTTTATGTTGGGGTACCTGGGTAGCTTAGCCGGTTAAGTATCAGTCTTTGGCTCAGGTCATGATCTCAGGGTCCTGGGGTTGAGCCCAGACCTCCCTGCTCAGCGAGGAGTCTGCTTTCTCCCTCTCCATTTGACCCTCCCTCCTGCTCACTCTCTCTCTTGAATGAATAATTTTTTAAAAAAAATCTTTAGAAAATAAAATAAAATTAGTTATATTTTTTAATGGAAACATTGCACTGTAGGAATGTTGTCTTACACTGATTATAAGCTACAGTTATTCTTTTTATACGCAGGACCTAAAAACTGTAATTGGTCATTGTACACAGTAAATAATTTATACAGCCTAAACAAGTACTTAACTGATTAGGAGATTTTGCATATACGAAAAATGTGTATCTCTTAAACGCATTGATGTCTTTCTTTTTAGGTAAATTTAGAGAACAATGCAGGAGAGTCTGTCTTGCTTTATGAATCATTGTTTTTTTCTTGAAACGGAAACCCCAGTTAAATTAACATGGAAAAAAAAAAAAGAAGAAGAAGACAGCTATTGGAAAAATAGTATGGTGTATTCCATCCCCACTGAGGATCTGAATGACCAATAATGAGAGGACTAAGAATGGCTGAGCATTAGAGAGAGAGAGAGACAGGATCCAATGTCTAAAGAAGAGTCTCTCTCTCTCTCTCTCTCTCTCTATTTCTCCTTTTCTCTTTATTTCCCTCTTTCTTTCCCCTGTGTAGTGGCTTGAGTTTTTCAACTATCAACTGGACTTTCCTACATAGTAGAGGAAATTGGCTGCCAACACCTCCCAAGACTCAGTCCCCAGTTCTTAACACCAAGAGTAATGATCCATATTTGAAATTCCACGAAAGAAGGGCAGGAGTGGGGTAGAGAAGAGGACTCACCTCTTCCCTCTAAGGGCATGACCAGAAAGATGCTCAAATCACTTGTACTCATATCCTACAAGTCAGGATTTATATTCACCCCCAAACTTAGCTGTGAGAAAGACAGGAAAAACATGTCTTAACCAAGGAAGCCATGTGTCCATATAAATTTTAAGGAATCTATTAAAGGAAAAAGAATGGTATAAATACTGGAGGACAACTCACACTGAACCATCATGGCAGAGAAGATGCAGTAAAATAATACACGTATTGTGCAGTCAATGTAACTGGGGGTAGAAACAGAGATGGACCAAAAGTGGGTGTTCTCCCAAAAAAAGGCAGTTAATTTTTGAAGGCATTCTTAAAAAAAAATTATTTCTTACTGCAAATGAAGGTCTTGCTGTCAAATTATTTTTCATCACACTGTGAGCCATCTAAAGTTAAGACGGAGCTAGTTTGGTTTGGTTTCCTCTGGTGTGTTACAGTAGTCTCATTTAAAAGGTTAATGGGTATGTTTTTCTGGGAACTCAATACCTGTTTGTTTCCAGGGACAATATTGTTTCCTTGATAACACCTAAATTTCTGAAAGCTTCTGATGAGGGGATTAAAAATAATGTGCTGGATCCTGCCAGGTGAGTAACTACTCACTCGATGAAAAGTAGGACCTTAGAGACGTAGAGTAATTTTCTCCAAAAAAAAAAAAAAAAAAAAAAAAACGGTAAATGGCCCTCCAGTGAAGGCACACTGACTGTTCTGTTCTAAGGAGTTATTTCAGACCTGGGAGAAGCTGAGTCACTCCGTGGAGTCTGACCCCATGCACTTTTCAATTGCTCCTCTTGTTCCATAGAAAAAGGATCAAAGGTTTCCCAGCTACCCAAATCAGAGAGACCCCCAAAATAGCTCAGTCTAGGAACATCCCTGACGTGTCGCCCAAGATACTTTCTGCAGAGATGTTTCTATTATGTCCACCTAAATATCGTTCACATTTTAAATCTGATGTGTAATCCTCCGTATCACCTCCTGCCAAAATAGCTATTGTGTATTTTAACTGGAAGAGGATGGCTGCCACATAGCTAAATTGGAAGCAAGGGTATTTTTAGTGCTTGGTGAAAGGACTTACATAAAGAGCCCCTCTATTCACCCTATCGGGATCCTCTTATGTAAAAGGGCTGGCACGAGTGTAAGGTATTATTATGACTATAAAAGCTCCTCACTCTGTAATCATAGGAAAGGCAGTATTATGGAGAAATACCACGCAGTTGCATGGCAACTGAATCCTAGTGGAGTTCGTTACCACGCAGAGGAGTTATTACAAGTGCTTCAGAAGCTGCCCAGCTGAGGCGGCACCTAGACCACAAGCAGGTAAACACCCACCTGTTGCCTCAGGACATTTTCTTCTTGGGGGAATTGAATGGAATTCAAGATGGGGATATGGTTTTTGCTTCCCTGCACAGAGCCTCACTCCTATACCAGTTAAGGGTGTTTTGTTTGATAAATGCCTAGTCCTTTTTTTCATTGTGAAAGGATGTAAAAACAAAAACAAAAACAAAAACAGGCATGCACTTCAGAAAGTGGCAGCAACAGTGGGAAACCCACAGCAGCAGCTGGTGCCAACCCCAGATGATTCTAGAAATGTAAATGGACTTAACTAACCTCTAGAATGGGCTGACTAGCTCAAGGTTCTTCTCTTGCTAAAAAACAAAAATGTACATACTTCTCATTGGGTAGATGTTATGCTTTGCCTGCCAGAACCCCTTCTGTTTTTTTAATGATTTATACGGCCCTATCTTCTTTTGAAAAGCTACCTTGCCCTCACTCTAATCCAGGTAGTTCAGATGGGACTAAATCCAAACTGATGCTAAAATAAACAGGTGACCCAGAACTAGCCAACTGGCACATTTCTTTTCCCTGAGATTGGCTCAGCAGTAGGCATGTGACAAGGACAGGAGAATGAGATTAATTCTGGGTCTCCTTTTGCAATGTTTGGGAAAGAGCGACTCTCTCTCTCCTGGGCTTAGTCTGCTGGGGGTCCACCAGAGGTGGTCGGTGACCACCTTGCCTCCTGTGGACATAAGTTCCTCAGACAGAAGGAGCACAGAAGGATACAGAGCCAAAAGATACAAGATAGATTGCCAACTGCCTCATTTGAACAACTGGGTCCAGCTGGAACAGACACACTATCTCCAAACTTTAGATAGATTTTTTTGAGTGTGGAAGCAAACTAATTTAAATTAGTTTGAATTGGGTTTCTGCCATTTGGAATGAGAAGGTTCCCCACCAGTATTCAACATGAGCGTGAGTTTTGGAATTTGCATCTGCTTTCTGCCATAAATCAGCTGTGTGACATAGGGCAAGTTCCATACCTTCTCCGAGCTTCAGGTTCTTTGTTTTCAAAATGAGCCTAGTAATGGCACCTTAACTCACAGTTTTGTTAGCATCATGTGAGGCAGTGCATGTCTTTTCCAAGTGCTTGGAGTGAGAGATGAGCTTAATACATGGTATTTGTTATTTGCGAAAGATTTGTAGAGATCTCTCTCTAAAATAAATGGGTGTATGCAAGTATACAGAGAACAGGGATAGTTCAATTGCTAATATTCTATTCTTCTGAGCTATTATTATTCCTTGAGTTTCACTTAACCCGAGAAACACTAGTTGACTTTTAATAGGTTCAGAAAGATTATCCACTCTCATACTGACCTCTCTGGAGCACTGCGGGAGGGAAGGATAGGTCCTGCTATTCAAGGGGCCAGTAGATTTCCATCTTTGTTCTATGATTGTGGCAATCCTCCCTACACCTTGTCCCTCAAAGGGCATATCTGTCTCTTCTCTCTGAGAAAGCTGGCATAATAAGCTTGGACCTTCAAAGCCATGCAAGGAAGTCCTCTGCATAAAAGCTTTTCCCTCTGCTATGCAGTTTCCCCAGAGTAATAAAACGCCAGGTGCAGGATACATTCTTGGAAACGGAATGATATAAGAGGAAAAAATACAGGACGTATGAAACAAAAATTAATATCTCAATATATTGCCCCTTCAAGAAAGCTAGTAGTCACTGAGTTGTCAAAACGGTCACTACGCAAAGCTAAAGTCCTCACACTTTCTCACTCGTGGAATCTTTTGGTAACTTTTTCATGGTACCTACAGGCCAAAACCGAAACCCAAACCAAAAAACCCTAAGAGTTCCATTTATTAAATGGTTAAGTCTGAACATCTAAATAACTATTTACATTGTAACAACTTACCAGTGATTTGGAAAATTGATACATATATTAAACAAAAGATAGCATTTGTACTTCATTCTAAAAGATGCACAACTATTTACTAACATGTCACATGCAGCTGTTGGGCAGCATGTAATTTCTCAACACTTAAAACTGGTTTCAGAATCTCCACCCTCCTTTTTGGTTCCACATGGATTTCTGCATGAGAGCTGCTTTTTTTCACAGCCACCATCAGACCCCTCTTTGCAAAGATATGAAACCATCAAAAGTAATGAAATGCAACCTGATGTGGAAACCAGAAGGCAAACAGTTTTTGTGATGTCCATTCTCTCTTAAAAACTAAAAAAAATCCCCCTTTGGAGTTTGCAACAACACTCAGGGTACCTCAGGGCACCCTTCAGAGAACCAAGAACACTCAGCTATTTTCAAGTGTTTCCCCATGTCGTCTGTACTATAGTTCTGTGAGGATAGGGACTTTAATTAATCAGGTTTTAAAGATGAAGAAAAGAGACTTTTAGGTTTTATAGCTTGTTTAAAGTTTTTGCTAGAGCAGGGAAGATAAGGATTTGAATCAGGCATTCCCCAGGCCCTGCTGGCTATCTCAGCTCCCTGGGGAGAAAACTAGAAGAAAACATTTATAGCTTACATTATTTTGTTAATTCCATTTCTTAATTTATTCAACCAAACATGGAATGTTTAATGGCCACTGATACTGTGCTCACTGCTGAGCTTGAGACTAGAAATCCAGAGTGAGCCAAACCTCAGAAAGTTGACAGGCACAAAGAAGTTTATGTCACAAAATTAAAGTTTGGAAAGGTGCTGTCACAAAATTACCTTAGGGGTAGCTGAGGCCACAAGATCATATAAGATGATCAGACAAACTTCATAGAGGATCTAAAGCTTCAAGAGAGAACTTCGCTGCTAAAGAGGTTTCATGGTGTCATCATGTTGATGGTTCCTAAAATGTCATCTCCCGACATAACTGGCAGTAAATACAAAGAAGCAAAACAGGAGAGATGCTAGCCTGCTTGGGGAAAGTGCAGCTCAGGACATTAGCGAAGCAAGAAGAGTGAGTCATATCTTGATATGTGGTTGAAGAGAGAAGGAGAAGTTAGATTATGAGCATTTTCTGGACTATACCCAGGAACTCAGTGTTTCCCGAAGAGTGACATTGACCCAGTAAAGATGAGAGGTGGTGGGTGAGGGATGGTTGAAATAGACACAGGAGACAAGAAAACAAAGAAACAAAAACAAAACAAACACAAAAAACAAAACAAAACAAAAAAACAAAACAAACTTCTTAACAAATGGGTCACGGGCACAAATGCACACAAAGATTTTAAAAGTTTTGAGAACTTCTGCAGAACAACAAAAAAATAAATGAAAAAGTTTTCAGTTAATGGAGTGTTTCTATTCTTGGATACACTGTTCTCTAAGAGCCATTGCTATTGGGTAATTGGAGCTTTAAATTCTCACTCATCTCTAGTGATAACGCTTTCTTAAACTAGTTCAGATCAATTTAATTTTCTTTAGAAGAATATACACATGCTAATTCTGCTTCCTATTTTTCTCTTCTGGAAAGTTGGACAGAAGTCATGGGTAGATAAGGACTATGTTTTTAATCCAGAGGCCTATGTCTATGCCTTACAAAACAGGGATGCAATTAGCGAACAGAGAGTTTAGGTATGATGAGCACTGGGTATTATCAGCAACGATGAATAACTGAAATCTACATCTGAAATTAATGATGTACTATATGTTGGCTAATTGAATTTAAATAACAATGAAAAAGAAAGTTTAGTTATAACAATGACTTTGCAGCCCGCGCAGCTCTGATTCAAGATACCAAACAGGAGCCTACGTGATTTCTATTACACATTCTAGCAGAGCCCTGTAGACAGAGTGGAGTTGAAAATAAATATGCATACCAAAATCACCTTCAAGGGGAAAGCAAGGTTGTCTGTACTCGAGGGTAGAATTGGCTCTGTTACAATTCAAACATACCATAAAAATGCTTAATGATGCATTTTCACAAGCCTGGCCTGTCAAAATCCTCACGTGTCCAATCTTACAATTGCAATGCTAATGAATCAGAGTTTGGGGAGAGATTTATTACCAGATTAATGGGGGAAGTGGCCCTCTACCAATAATGATTATAATACATCGAGCATTTATAATGTGCCAAGACTTGTGTGAAATATTTTATGTGCATCTTCTCAAATCTCAAACAACTCTGAAGAGTAGCTTTGAGCCATCCCAATTGTGCAGGCAACGAGTTCGGTTGTCCAGCACCACACCATTATGTAAATGGGGAGAAGCAGCATGGGAAACCAGAAACAAAAAGCCTAAGTCCATGGCATTAACCACTTCTATTTTTTTAAAAACAAACATTTCACAATACAACTATTTCCAAAAATGTTTGCGCTTTGGTTCATGACCTGAAACCAAGAGATTTCAGCTTTCAGACTCCTAGGAAACTTTGCAAAGCTACATTTCAAACATTATGGAAAGAACCTAGATGTCCATCAACAGATGAATGGATCAAACATCCAAGATTCCCTACCTCAGCGGCCAGCACACTTGGAGAGAAGGAAGCACATGGTTTTCTGACAAAGCCCAGGGCCTGATTCAGCAATGGTAGGGATGATTGGGAGCTCAGCATAACAGTAATACTTTCAGTAAGCTTTACTGAAATGCTCTCCTAAAATAATGTGTGAAAGATCTCTGACCTATTCTGAGTGGTGGAAGTACAGTTAGCAAGCAGCTCTAATCTATTTTTTATCATTAAAATTCTTATTATAAGTACATCGAGATATCTTAAAATAAAAACGAGAATGGGTATTCTTCACCAAATGAAGAACATACATTTTAAGGCTTTGCTTACCACTTTGGGAAGAGCAGTAAAAAAAAATAGTAGACTTTTAAGTCCCTTCTATAATCATTTGTCTATTAGCACAATTCTAAAGCTATCATAACCATGTCAAAGATTTGGAGTACAAATGTACCTTTAAAATTAAAAAAGAAAATTTTAAAATTTTAAAAAGCACTTTATACCACTCATAAGCAGGACTATAGTTAACAGTCTATCAGTGTTTCATTAGCCTTTTTCCCTAGCACCCATTGACTGCTACATGCCTCCTAATTAAGATAAAACTGCATTCTGATGAATCTGCAGTGTACAACAAAATTTTCCCCAAGAAGTTGAAAGCAGAGAGCCACCAGACTATTGAGGGAGGCATACCATAGTAAATTCGTAAAAATGGATAAGAGTAGATACAAGACATGTGAAGCAGGTATAAGCATAAATAAATATAATTGTGTTTAAGATGGCATTTAATCATTAAATATGGGAGGATTGGGTTCTGAATGGTCTGCACCTGTCAAGAAATGTTCAGTGTTCAGTGCCCACTCTTCCACTGAGGTGCAGTACTTCCCTGTCCCAGGGACTTTCCGTTTGTGCTTTGGGACCTATTTGACCTTTGGACAGTGAACAGATGTGATGAGAGCAGAAAATTAAATAAAAACATGCAATTTGGCTTGTCTTTGTACACTCTTAAGAAGGACATGAATAAAACAGACCCCAGATAACTACTGCCTCTTCTCACGTGTGGGAGAACCAACTGGAACAAGTCCAGCCGACATGCAGACCCTTTCCAGGTGACCCATAGAGTCATAGGTGGTTGTTGCTGCACCTGGGTGGGGTTTATTAGCCAGAATTAATATAGTCCATACCTCTCCTCCAAGTATGTTTAATGACAGTTTATTCTAGACCACTCTGGCAAGCTCTATGCAACTGAATAATGTGGGTGGTCGAATGATGTTTCTGTATCTCTAGCACCTGGGCACTTCTCCCAACTGGCAAAGATCTCTCCCTGTTCCTCTGGTTCAGCTCGTAATGAAACATAACTTTCATGGGACCCTTTTCTAGCAAGTAAAGGAGGGACTGATTTTCTGCTTGTGTCATTATCTCGGGGTCAAGAGGGTCCACGTTTGGTTCTGCATAGCTCTTCTTTGCCCACATCTACTATTAGAGTCCTCATGATGTTGGCTGGTCTAGCTACTCTTGTCCTGTTGTAGCTCTCTCAAATTATCTCTGATGCTTGCTACTTCTGTATTTTGACAGATTAAAGGGTCTTGGGTGTCCAAATAGCCTTCTCCACAGTAGGTGGCTGAGACTGCAGAGACCTGGCCGCTTCCCCTTAATCTAATTCATAGCCTCTGAGAGGGGTCTCTGTCATCAACTTCTTTGGGAGGATAACGAAACATAAAATATTCCCCAGTCACATCTATGGTCTACATGCAAGCCCATGGTGAAACTCTCTCCTCCCTAAGCATGCCACTCACATAACCTGTCTTTGCCTTCCCTAATACCAAGGTAGAGCCCATAAGAGATTCTCAACCTCAACCCTCTAGCAGATCTTCCAGATTGACCCAGAGTTCTGGTTGTTCTCTGTCATCAAAGACAGGAAGTTTAGCCAGTCTGGTTACTGTAGGGAAGAGTAATTTCTTCCCTGCCCAGGCAAAACTCAAAAAATCAAGTCTCTTCTTTTGCAACTTGGTGTGAAATCTGGGGAGTCAGGTAGATAGTATAAATTTGGGGGAGAGAAAAGAAGATTTAAAGAATTTTAGAGAAGTGAGTGTTGATGTTTTCAGGTTTTAAAGATGATTTAAAGAATTTTAGAGAAGTGAGTGTTGATGTTTTCAGGTTTTCTTTTTGCATGTCAGGTTGTCCAAGAAGTAGAGGAAAGGAAATATATCAATATCTCATATCTCAAGTGATCGCCATGATGTTTCATTTACCAATTCATGAAGGTGATTTTTATTTTAAGTGACTGCATCAAAAAAACAAACTTGAATGGCACTTTTTTTTTTTAATTTATTTTTTATTTTCAGCATAACAGTATTCATTATTTTTCACCACACCCAGAGCTCCATGCAATTCGTGCCCTTTATAATACCCACCACCTAGTACCCCAACCTCCCACCCCCCACCCCTTCAAAACCCTCAGATTGTTTTTCAGAGTCCATAGTCTCTCATGGTTCACCTCCCCTTCCAATTTCCCCCAACTCCCTTCTCCTCTCTAACTCCCCATGTCCTCCATGCTATTTGTTATGCTCCACAAATAAGTGAAACCATATGATAATTGACTCTCTCTGCTTGACTTATTTCACTCAGCATAATAATCTCTTCCAGTCCCGTCCATGTTGCTACAAAAGTTGGGTATTGGTCCTTTCTTTTTTTTATAAACATATATTTTTATCCCCAGGGGTACAGGTCTGTGAATCACCAGGTTTACACACTTCACAGCACTCACCAAAGCACATACCCTCCCCAATGTCCATAATCCCATCCCCTTCTCCCAAACCCCCTCCCCCCAGCAACCCTCATGGCACTTTGGATTTGAGTTGTTGGATGTTTATCTTCAGAAGATAAGTTTTGTGAGAACTGGGACTTCATTGTTTTTTTCACTGCAGAGAACTAAAGAGCATCATTTGCTTAAAAAAAAAAAAAGAAAAACAAAACTTGGTTGAGTGAATTGATATAATCAGCTCAAAGTTTTGTCCCCCCACTTGATTTTAACATAGAAATATCTGGCAAAGTTTGAATCAAGTTAAGGAAAATAAACTAGGTATTACTTTTATTTTCCCCATTCCATTTTTTTTTTTTATCCAGCCATAAGCTCTTCTCCTTATAAAGATAAATGACATAAGACAAATATATCCAGCTCTTTGTCATTCAAATGTTCACATTCTTTTCCTTAAACTTAGGTATAAGCATCATTAAAAATTAACATGTTCATTATATGTAACAGTTTTTATTCAATAAAAGTAAATAATCCAATTTTAGTAACAAAACCCACAAGATCTTTTTTTTTCCTCAATAAAAAAAAAAAACTATTTTGAATAATGTAGCTGTTGTTCTCATAAATTTCATTCTCATAAAATTTTTTCCCAGGATAATCATATGAAATTGATTTCGTAACAACAATCCCTTAACAACTTATTTAACAACATAACTTTCAAAGGAATTAGGTTGTTTGAAGCTTTGGTTAATTTCCTATGGATATATAAGAAGTCAAACACTAAGAAAAAACAGTTTGAAAGGACAACTTTATGGATATAAACACTATTGATTATAGACACTTTGGGAGACAAAAACTCACCTTTACCAATTAAATTAGAAACACAGAGTCTACCTTGTATTCCTCTGATCTCTTCATTTTGATATCCATCCCTCAGACTCTGAAGATCACACATCGACATCAACTCTCTTTCCCTCTTTCTTTATTCTCTTATCACATATTAACCTAGGGTTTGATTTGAGAAGAGAAATGCTGAATATCAGCTAGCAGTCAGTGTAAGATCAGTGAGTTAGATATAGTCTGACATTCTCCACAGGACCCAAAAATTTCTGGCTTCACTGTTTGAGAGTAAGCTACATAGATGTCATTCACATATCACACTTGGTGTATTTGGAATAGGTACTCTAAGTATAGCTAACCCCATGATATTGATCTGTGTAACTTTCCTCTATACAATAGTAAGGATGATTTGGGTAGCTCTTCTGTAACAGAAAATACCAACCCAAATTGGGCTAAACGATAAGGGGGGCTTATTATTCTTTGTTGAAAGACAATTCTTATTAGATCTTTTCTGTTTCTGCACATTTTATGAGCAGAGGCACTGCTTCTCTTTCTTTCAGTCTGCCTCTTCAAGGATGTTTGCATGTTGAAAAGCCTTGGAAGATAGACATTGTCTTCCTCCAAAGTCAACAACAAGCCTGTTTAGTGTATAGCATAATGAAAGTAATGTCTCCTTCAAGAGCAAAGAACAGGCATGCTTACTGTCCATGATAAAGACTCAGGTTCCTTAAGTTCAGAGTTTTTCTCCTATAACACAACCTACTGCAAGAACAGGTATCTTCCAGCCCTCTTCACATCATCCTGTGGGATTTGGGGACTCAGAGAACCAGAGTCCATGCTGATACCCTTGCTGCCACAAATCATCCTCTGTTCTTTACCCAAGAGTCTCATGTCTTCTGCCAACATCCATGGAACTGGCAGAACAACTTGTTGACTTGCAAGAGGGGTAAGTTTTCAGATGCTTCTCAGACCCTGACAATCACATAACAAGAAACGATAGGGTTGGGGTGCCTGTGTGGTTCCATCAGTTAAAACTCCCACTTGGTTTTCAGCTAAGGTCATGATCTCAGTGTCCAGAGATTCAGCCCTGCATCCAGCAGAGAGTTTGCTTAAAGAATCTCTCCCTCTGCCCTTCTCCCTACTTACATGTGCATGCTCTCTCTCTCTCTCCAAAAAAAAAAAAAAAAAAAAAGACTCATGATGAGGTAGACTTCACGCATGCACCAGGACCCTAACCCTGCTCTGTGATTCATCTTGCATTGCCCTCTTCTGTGTGTTGGCTCCAATCTCAGGCTCGTAGTGAAACGGCTATGGGAGTGTTGCTTAGCAATCTGGCCCCACACAGTGAGGAGAAGAGGAGATGGAAGAATGAGGCTGCTCCAGGTTAGGAGGTAGCAGTTTTAATTAGCAAGGGAACATTCAGACAAGGCTTGTCTTGAGCAGCTGCAGGGCAAGTAGAATTCCATAAGTGCCCACCCAAATCTTCAAAGTTTATACATATACAGAGACCTTAACTGGGTTCAGGCACATATACTTTCCAGATGGTCTCAACAACACTTGATTCCCTCAAGGCTATGTATGTGAGAATGGTTCCCATTGTGGGAATGGTGAA
This sequence comes from Mustela nivalis, assembly GCF_964662115.1. Lineage (NCBI taxonomy): Eukaryota > Metazoa > Chordata > Mammalia > Carnivora > Mustelidae > Mustela > Mustela nivalis. The sequence goes on from NC_139030.1 coordinate 80,307,128, forward strand.
CAGAATGTACGTTACAAGGGCAGGGAAGGGGACGGTGAGCCTCCCATTTCCTGGATCCGGCTTTTAAGTTAAATGGCACTCAGATGCTCTTGAAGACTTCCTCCAACAAGTTCTAGAAGCATAAAAATATGACAATCCTAGCGAAAAAGGCAGGATGATGCATCTACCTGTGATTTTAAAAAGCAAGAAAACTTTTCCCAGGAGGCACTCCTCACAATCTGTTGACCAGTCCCTGGTTATATATAGATATAGATATCTATATCTCTATATATCTCTATAGATATCTATATCTATCTATCTATATATATATAGATAAACAAGCAAATTAGTGCAGAGACATCTGATTGGCCACTACTGGTGGTCACAGACTCTCTTGCATAAACCATGTCAAAGGCAGAGGGAGAAAAAGGAGTGGGCTGGTCCTGAAGAGGGCCTGCGTGGCTGGGCTTTGGGAATGGGCAAGATAGTTTTATAAGAAGCAACTATATTACATGTGGATGTTGATTTTGGTAGAGATGCACAAAGTGGAATTTTAAGATAGTTTGCCATGAATTAATAATGAAACTCTCAAAAAAAAAAAAAAAAAGAAACTCTACCCCCACACACTTAATGGTTTTGAGATACTAAATGTAAATTGCTGTCACCCTCAATCACACACACACACACACACACACATATATATATATATATTTTAACTACCATTTCCCATGCAGAGGCAGGACTGTATGGAATATTAGAGGTAATGTTTAATTGACGCCATGCTGAAATGGGAAAGTGGATGAAATAAATCTTTCAGGAAAGTACATAATTGTAAATAATAAATCTCTGGGAAAATATTTTGTTTCTAAGTGGTACAAATGTATAAGGTCTTAGCCATTTTTTCCAGGTCAACAAAATAAGGGGTGGTTGGGTGAAGGGTTAATAAAGTAAGAAACGAAAAGACGAGAAAACCTGAATGATGAGAAAGCATAATCTGATCTGTGTGTAATCTCTCTACCCTCCTTTCCATGTATAGAATCAGGAAGTGGAAATACATTTTAACTTGTTGCCTTGCCTATTGCCTCAGTTTCCCAGAGTAAGCTGTTTCTGTCAGGTTAAATTAGAAATATTCTGTGGTGGATAATTTTGTGTTCACTTGACTGAGCTGCAGGTTGTGAACATTATTATTTAGTTTGGCTAAACATTATTCTGAGGACATATATGAGAGGGTGTTCCTGGATGAGATTAACATTCGAATCAATGAAATGAGTAAAGCAAATTGCCCTTTCTAACGTGGGTGGGCCTCACGCACTCACTTGAAGACGAAAAGAACGTAAACACTGAGTAATTCTTTCTGCCTGACTGTTCAACTAGAACATAGTTCTTTCCCAGCCTTCAGACTCCCATGGAAACATCAGCTCTTCCTGGGTCTCCAGTCAGCTGGTCTTTAGACTAGAATTCACACCATCAGCTTTCCTGAGCCTTTGGACTCGGGCTGGAACTACACACCCGCAGTTCTGAGTCTCTAGCTTGCTGACTGTAGATCTTGGGACTTCTCAGCCTCTGTCATTGTGTGAGGCTATTCTTTATGACAAATACTTTCATCTGCATCTTATTGGTTCTGTTTCTCTGGAGAATCCTAACTAACACATACTCCTAAAATGGTTTCAGGTGGTCACATCTGCCTAAACATACATATTTAAACAACGTCAGTTGGAAGGAGGGCTATTTGAGGCATATCTATTTTCATTCATTCCTAATAACATCATTAAATTCTAACAATATGGTAGTCATAACCAGGTGGGGCTATTTACATTTATATAGAATTCATTAAAATTAAATTCATTAATGGAAAATGGAAATTAATCCCTTTATCACTCTAGCCACATTTTAAGTACTCAATAGACATATGGCTAGGAGGTTTCCCTTATTTATTTATTTATTTATTTTTTAAGAGAGAAAGGGTGAGTGAGGGCAAGCGAAGAGAGGGGCAGAAAGCGAATCCTCAAACAGACTCCCCACCTAGCAGGGAGCCTGGTGAGGGACTTGATTCCAGGATCCTGAGATCATGACCTGAGCCGAAAATCAAAAGTCAGCCACTTAACTGACTGAGCGACCCAGGTGCCCCTCTGACAAGAAGAACATTTTTGAGTTCACATCAGCCAACAGGTGAAACTCTTCTGCTCCTGTCCAGTTTCCAGGTTTACAAAGGCTCTCTTTTTTGCATGATACCACCGCCAAGCCTGGATGAAGAAAGTCCATTCTTAACTGTGCTTATTTCACTGCCAGTCGGAGGGCATCTGGAACAGAAGCTGACTCACTGGTTGTCATGATCACAGCAGGTACTGCACTGATGATACCTACCTGGGTGCCTGCCTAAACCTGCATGTGTTCATGGATGAGGACCCAGGAAGGAATTCATCTGGGGGAGAGAACAGTGCAGAATGAGAGAATGATCATCAGTTTACACAGGAAGTAGACCTTGAAAGGAAAAGAATAGTAGAACCATATGACCAACAACATAGACAAAAATTTCACTTGGGAAAAAAAATGAAGTGATCTAAAGTAAAAAAAGGTGGAAATCGGTACATCTCTCTCTCTCTCTTTCTCTTTCTATTTATTTGAGGGGGGGGGGCAAGAGAAAGAGCACAAGCCAGGAGTGGGGCAGAAGGAGAGGGAGAAGCAGACTTCCTGCTGACCATGGAGCCCAACTCAGGGCTCAGTCTCAGCATCCTGAGATCATGACCTGAGCTGAAACCAAGAGTTAGACTCTTAACAGATTGAGCCACCCAGGCACCCCTAGCACAGCTCTTTTGGAGAGATGCCAGAGCTGTCCAACTCCTTCTCTAGGCCCATTGTACACCCTATGCTTCTGCACACCTGCACTACCCTATCCCTCACCACGCCACTCTCAGGACCTCGTCTCTTTCTGATCTTTGCATCTGTTATCCGCTGCCTCTACCACACCCTGAAAATCTTTCTTCACGAGGGAGACTCCTCTTCTCTCCTCTCCATCACATTCACCTCTACAAAACCTGCCTGACTCTTCTGGGCATGGGCACGCTTTCTTGCACGCTCTCAGAGTATTTTGTTTACCTCTCTTTTTCCTAATTACATGTTTATATTTCTGTTTTTTCACTAAATTTTGAACTGCAGGAGGGCAAACTCATGTCTTATGTTTTCGGGGCTCAAAACATAAACACAATGTGTGATACCTGGTTTCTATAAAAGGTAAATTAATGGGTTAATTTTTAAAGAGAGAGAGGGAGGAATAATAAATGCATGAGAAAGAGAAAGAGTGACAACATGGCTCAAGCCAGTGAATGACTGAAGTCTAGGAGGAGATAGAAGAAGTGCTCCTAAGTATATCACAATCCTCTCAAACTTTTGTCAATATTTCCCAATAACTCAGGAGTATTTTGCTTGCAAGTGACAAAATCCCGACTCAAAGCAGCACGAGCAAAGGAAAGATATTTTGGCTTCTATAGCTATTTGAGAGAGAGAGAGAGAAAGAGAGAGAGGAAGCACAATCAGGGGAGAGGCAAGGGGAGAGGCAGACACTCCACCAAAAAAGGAACCCAGTGCAGGACTGGGTCCCAGGATCCTGAGATAACGACCTGAGTCGAAGGCAGATGCTTAACCAACTGAGCCACCACCACCTCCCCATGTTCACCTTGCTCCTGGAAAGTTCCCTCTATGTGGTGATCTAGCAGTTGTAGGATGACTGGGGCTGGCTATCCCTGACCCTCATGGAAAGAGATCCTGTTTTCCTGATTGGACCAGCAGAAGTCCAGGTGAGCCAGTTTTTGTGCCAGTATACACAATTCCAGTGTAGACTATGTGATGGGGACTGCCTGTGTAATGTTCTGATTGTCCACATTTAGTCCTGGATCCAGGACTAGGGTTAGCCCTGCCTGTTCCATGTGGACTGAGTGTCGAGCAGTAATAGCCCAAAGGAAACTGAGATGTCCTTATTTGATGAGGGAAAACAGACATTGATAAAGAAGTTCCCTGCAAATTTGGGAAGACTAAAACAAGTATCTCCTCGTTGGCCACTTTTCAATGTCATGATCTTCCTGATATAATACGAACAAACTGATTCATTATACATGTTTATTTTCTCTGTGGTAGAAATTATGATGCCACTGCTTACTTCATTATTATCTTCAAAACTGCAAGTGGCTATTTCATATAGGAGAAAGCAAGTGCTGTACTTATCGACATGTTCTTTTAACCCTCCTAAGAGGCATTATAGTTTATTACAATCAACCTTATCCCAGTGCTAATCTGCTATTGCTTACCTATTAACCATGTGACTTAGGTCCAGGTTTGTTCACTCATTTTTTTTTTTTTAAGATTTTATTTATTTATTTGTCAGAGAGAGTGAGCACAGGCAGACAGAGAGGTAGGCAGAGGCAGAGGAAGAAGCAGGCTCCCTCCTGAGCAAGGAGCCCGACGTGAGACTTGATCCCAGGACGCTGGGATCATGATCTGAGCTGAAGGCAGCTGCTTAACCAACTGAGCCACCCAGGCGTCCTTGTTCACTCATTTTTTTTTTTTCTTTCTCTCCAGCAGTGGGATGTGCCAATCAACAGCTTTTGCCCTCTTCTTTCTGACAACACTCAAAGGATTGCACCTAATCAGTGCTTCTCTACTATTGGTAGTGCTAGGTGAATCTCCGTGGGCCTAAAAAAGTATTCTCTACATGTCCTTCTCATTAAGTAGCCAGAAGAACCTGAATTTGGACCTGGTATATATTTCTAACATTCACTTTTAATGAAGGAGAACTAGCTTCACTCAGAACCTTTAGTGAGCACCAGGACCTAGCTAACAGTCCATAATATTTTTGTGGTCTCCTTATCTTCAGCTGTACCATTGACAACTATATGTGCCAAATTATGGTAGTTTCAACTTAAAGAAGTACTAAAGATGTGATTTTTTATGTACATTTATATAAATAAACCAGCCAGTTTTTGCTAAAATATCAAGTATGTAGAGGTACGGATGCTATGTTGCAATGCAAAAGTGAGTAATCTAATTTAGATGCTTATAGGCCTGAAAGAGCTAGCAGGATAACACATGACTCTGTTTAATGTTTTCATAAAGGCTGCTTTAGTTTATGTAAGTTGGGGTCTACTCATGAATTTTTTTGTTTCGGAATTTTAGTAATTATGCTCCAATCCACAGAAAATAAGGAATACTGTATGACCTGATACTTTTGGAATGTGAATTGTAATATACATTGTGTTTGATTTAATTAGCAGGCAGTTGTGATCTTTCAAGAGTTGCTGGTATTATATCAACTTCTACAATGCCAGGAGAAAGGCTCATGCCAAGGATCCTTCGTGTCAGTGGGGCATGGAGACAAAATCACATTTGACTAGCTCGAAAATATAAACTTGATCTACCTCTGAGGTGCTACATCAAATATCCCTCGGGAATGGTACATTTGCCATCAGTTAAGTTCTGTCACAGGGTTATTGATTAACCACAGTTTAGGGATAAGGGACATCCTCCCCCCCCCTTCCTCCTGAGTGAAAGGCAAGCTGGTAACAAGGAATTCCTTCCAATTCAAATGACTTCACAGTAAAAAGAGCCTCACTTGGGAACGTCATGAAACAGAGTAATATAGGAAGCACACATTTTCCCAAACATAACAAAATGATTTAAGCAAATGGGAAGGAGGTGGTAGTTACCTATTGTTCTTCTTCACAGGATTTCAGTCCTGTTTTTGTTCCCCTAAGAGTAAGAGATAAATGCAGTTGAACCCAAGAGGAGAAGTACTTGTGCCACAAATTAAGCTTGCTCTTCCTTGAGCGCTAGAACATGCCTATTAGCTTCAAATGGGACTCAGAAAATAGACTTCATAATGAAAGTTCCCTGCAAATTGGCTCACTCTCATTAAAGAAGACATTTGTTTTCTTATTGCCCTTAATTTCCCTGGTAGCCTAAAGAAGTAAAAGTTAAAGACTAATAATGAAGATAACTGTAGTAATTGTCACACTGAAGTGGGGAGAAAAAAAAATGGAGAGGAAATAAGGGGAGGCCATATTTCTCCCAGTTTGGGGCATTGTTTATTAGCAAATATACTCTTTGAAACATTAGCTGAAACAGGCAAATTACTCCTACTTCTCCATTCTGGCTTCTAACAGCATCTATTGTAGCTTGAGGTGCAATATTATGAAGTTTCAAAATTCAGGCAACTCTTGTGAAATTAATGCATTCTAGCCTGCAAAGTGTTTAAATATGAATTGCTCCGTGTAAAATTACTTCAAAATGGTGCAAAATATAGGCTACATGTTGAAAAAGCAAAGTATATAGTTTCCGTTAAGCATACAAGGTTATAGTAGTCATTCTATAAATAATAGTAACATCTGAAGAAAAAAGCCTGTTTCAAATTTCTATTGGATTGTACAGATTTACAAAATGAAAATAGCATTCTTGGTGTAAAGTGATTAAAAGAACATCTTGTAAATCTCTGTGAGTTATGGCTACATCCCAGTAAAAGCCAAATAAATCCGATCCTTTTTAAAATGTACTCAAACATTGTCAACTTAAAGATGATCCGTGAAAATAAATAAAAAATAGAGGAAAATGAAGAAATAAAGTAGGTATAAAAAATAATGTATTAGGAAAAATAAATGCTGGTTCTTTGCAAAAGAGGAGGAAGCTAATAAACACACAGTGTAATCAATTAGATAACCCTGTGGCATGTCCAAAAAAATTGCAAAGATAAGAAATACATACATATACAATTTGGGTTAAAATAGGAAGAAACCATTTTTAAGTCCTCTAAGTAAATAATGGTTACTATTCTAATAAAATAATGCACATCTGGGGAAATTTTAAATTATCAAAATTGATGTCTATGCCAAATGCTAGGAAAAAATTAAAGAGATCTATACCCTTAGATTCATTTTTTAATTTTATAAAGGATTGTTCTCCATTAAAGTTGGGAAGCACATGTATTTTCAGGTGAAATTTCCTAAGCTTTTAAAAGAAACTTGTTTCTGTATCATATAACCCAGATCAGAATGCAATAAGAAGGGATGTCTGGATGGCTCAGTCAGTTAAGCATCTGCCTTTGGTTCAGATCATGATCCTGGGACCCTGGGATTGAGTCCAGCATTAGGCTCCTTGCTCAGTGGGGAGCCCACTTCTCCCTCTGCCTGCCACTCCTCTTGATTGAGCTATCTCTCTCTCTGACAAATAAAATAAGTCTTAAAATAAAAGAATACAATTAAAAAATTCAAAATTTCCCACTTCCTATGATGAGGATATCAAAAACCCAATAATATATATATTTTTAAGATTTTATTTATTTGACAGAGATCACAAGTAGGCAGAGAGGCAGGCAGAGAGAGAGAGTAAGGGAAGCAGGCTCCCCCTGAGCAGAGAGCCCGATATGGGGGCTTGATCCCAGGACCCTGAGATCATGACCTGAGTCAAAGGCAGAGGCCTTAACCCACTGAGCCACCCAGGCACCCCAAAGACCTAATATTTTAACTTGAGAACTATACCATAAAAATGGCATTAGGGTATTCTTGCCAATGTAGCTTGATGCATAAATACCAAAGTGAAAAACACATGTTAAAACTTACATATGTGCATATTGCCAAAAAACTATGGACAGAATTAAGTAGGCAGGGAAGACTTTATTCAAGACTATTGCAACAGCAGAGAGAGAGAGGACTCCATTGAAACAAATGGTGGGAGAGTTTAAGAGCTGGAATGACCTAGTGAAATGGTGCCAGAAGACATGTGGGGCAGAGGCAATTGTAGGTCAGTGTGATCGGGTCATCTGTGTTGGTAATTAGCACTTACCAAAGTTAGGTTCCTGCTCTCCCCCAGAGTTTGGGAGACTGGAGCATTATCTTGCTTGATGACTGTATTTCAAAGAGATGGTTCATGGGCCCTTGAGAAAGACATTCTTGGGTTGCAACTCTGGCAAGAAAAACAGTAGAGAAAAATTTATAATTGCAACTTTTCTAATGTTAGTGTGTAAAAACAGGGTGGTCAGGGATGCACAGTCAGGAAAAAAAATACTGTTTGAATTAATCAAGCTGAGGCAAACATTAAGGTCATCTAAGACAACACATGCCCACACACACACATAAACACACCCCCCCTACAGTGTATGTGTATGTATATGAAGGATGATACACTCTACATAAATAGGTTTTATTCCACAAATTCAGTGGTTGTTTATGATTTGAAAACATTAATATAGAAATATAATCTAAAATTGTTTGATAAATGCCCTAAAATTCTTGATAAAAATGAAATGCCCATTCTTGATTTTCCAATACCAATCAAAACAAACAGAAAAAACACTGAGTAAAATAGAAGTAGAATACAGTACTTCTTCCCACAATTAAAACATCTCTTTGACCAACAATGAACATTCTCTTAAGCTTTAACAAGAGATGTTAATAAAGTCAGATACCAGATACGAATACCCACAGTCACTACTACTTAATTTTCTCTTAGAACTTTTAGACCGATGGTTCTGAAGATGTGTTCCAAGAGCCAGTGGTATCAGCATCTCCTGGGAACATCTTAGAAATGCAAATAATTGAGAGGGTGTGTGGAGGCAGCACTTTGTGTGTTAAGAAACCCTGTAGGTGATTCTGATGCGTATTTGTATTTTTTTTATATCTTTATTTGAGAGAGGTGGGAAGGCCAAGAGTGGAGGGGCAGAGGGGGAATGATGAGGGATATACAGAATCCACACTGAACATGGAGCCTGACTCGGGGCTCGATCCCAGGTTCCCGAGATCATGATCTGAGCCAAAGTCAAGAGTCAGCCACTTAACTGAGCCACCCAGGAGCCCCTCTAATGCCTATTTGAAGTTAGTTCTAGATAATAGTCCAGAAAAGGAGTAAGCAAAGTCTATGCAGGCATGTGGTCTATATTACAACTATTCAACTCTGCCAATATAGTACTAAACAGACACATAATTTTTAAACAAGTGGGTGTGACTATATTCCAATAAAACATTTTATGAAAACAAGTCAAAGACTGGATTTGGCCCTAGGCAATCATTTGCCAACTTTTTTTAGATTTCTTTTTTTAGATTCTAGAATTTAGACAGTAATTGAAGACAAGAAATGTACAAATAAATATACTTACCAGAGAAGAGAAATAAAAGTATTATTTCCAGATGACAGAATAATTTGAACTCTTGGGGAATAAATGGAATCACAGTTCAATAAGAGCAAGTAGTAACACAGCCAGAAACAAAGTACATTTAAATGAATGAATATATTTTTGGATTAACTGTCATTATATAACAAAGATCTTATTTTTAATAGTAATAAAAGCATCTAAGAATAGAATTTCAAGGTTTTGATATAAAAATAAATAGATTTCAGTATAAAAATAAATAGATTTCATAAGAGTCAAAAGGATCTGAAACAGTGGACAATGTTTCAGAGGTTGTACCCTACCACTAGCTCTTGCCAATAAGACTCATTACCTCCCGACAAACCAGACATTTTAGCTGCTTACTGGTTTGTTTTCAGTATCTCCCAACTTGACTGGGATTGCTGGGATTTTTATCTGTACTGCTCACTGTTGGAGAGAAGACTCAGGGAGCAGTGCATGGCACATGGTAGGAATCCCTCAGTATCCGGTGGCTGAGTGAAGGTGAGTATACTCACTCTTCTCCAGTTAACTGCTAGGGCTGATGCAGTTCCTAGCTGAACATGATTTGAGACGTAACAAAATAAACATCTAATGCATCTAAGTGGGTGAAAACAGCCCAAGGTGTTGGGGAAAAAAAAAAAAAGCAGGGGGACAATCTGGCTTCACTGATATTAAACTGTACTAACTGTAATCATCAAAATATTGACAAATTAAAAATCTAGTCAACGTGCTCTGGATTTAGTAAAAAAAAAAAAAAAAGATGTTATGGCTAATCAAAGAGAAAAGCAGTATGAAATCTGTAGTATTCTTACTAAGCGAATAAGCAAGATTATTGCATCAGTTAAAAAGTAGGTAAACGACTTGATAGTATTGAAAAAGAAATCTCCATGTTATAGCATTATAGCATGATTAAGAATATGGACTTTTGGGGCACCTGGGTGGCTCAGTGTGTTAAGCCTCTGCCTTCGGCTCAGGTCATGATCTCAGGGTTCTGAGATGGAGCCCCACATCGGGCTTTCTGCTGAGCGGGGAGCCTGCTTCCCCCTCTCTCTATGCCTGCCTCTCTGCCTACTTGTGATCTCTGTCAAATAAATAAATAAAATCTTTAAAAAAAAGAATATGGACTTCTCACTTTAGATCAAACTCAGATTCCTCCATTTACTAATAGTGTGACCATGGGCAAGATATTTATCTCCTAAAATCCCCTTAAACTTTCTCTGCACTTTAGGACTTGTACTTATATCATAAAGTGTTTTGGCGAGTTAATAAAATTATATATATACACACACATACATATATATAAAACTATATAAAATTATATGTATAGTTTATATGTATGTATTTATAAATATTAAAATTATATGTAAAACTATATAAATTATACATATAATTTATATAAATATATATTTATATATATAAAACTATATATATATATAAAACTTAGTATCACATTTCTCTCATAGTAAGTGCTTAACAGATGCTAATTTTTGTTACATTAAAATTGCCCACCAAAAAAAAATCATCTATCAAAAAGAAAAAAAAAAAAGAATTGGCTGATTTAATTATGATACCTTCAAGGAGATCACTATTCCAAAATTAAACTCAAATATTTGAATGATATTTAAGGACATTAAAAAAAAAAGGCAAATGTTGGAGTAAAACAACATGAAAATTATATAAGGAAGGTGGTACAAATTTTATTAAGAGAGAGGGAGAAACAAACGGATACATGGATAGATGCACTGAAATAAATACCAGATGTAAAGTATACCAAATGATTAATGGAAGCCCTTTCTGGGCTTATGAATGATTCCCTAATATAAGCACGTGTTATTACATGTTTAGTAACAGAACACATAAAATAAGAAAAAGGAATTCTTTTTTAAATTTTTATTTATTTTTACTTATTTTTACATTTTTATTTAAATTCTAGTTAACATACACTGTAATACTAGTTTTAGGTGTTCTTAAGAAAGTAGAATAATGATTTTCAAATAAAGATGTATCTAACATACCTATTTCAATGATCGTTTAAGTAAATTCTTACAAAATTTTATGTTTAAATTTTAAGAAAATAAAAGTAGCATAACATTTCTTCCCTCGAGATTTGTGTCTATAGTGTCTAAAACTCTCATGTTTTCATATTTATTTTCTCTTCAAAAATGTCCAGATAGAAGACAGAGTTCCAATCTGGTATTTTTGGGGGGTGATAGAAGGGAAGGTTAATTCTAAAGGTCACGAGGAAAGACAAAACTGGCACTCTTAATATGTCCTTGGAGAATCAACTTCACAACCTAAATTGGTTTCTGGGGAGACTGGTATCAAATTGTTTAATAAGAAGGTCCATGTTTCCAGGATTCTATTCTCTTCTTGTCTAAAAATAACTTGGAATGCGGTAGTCTTGAAAACCCTTTGAGACTTGGCTTTACTGAATGGCATTTCAAAATAAATTCAGTTGCTTTATTGTGGAAGATTTGGTTAGCTTTTTATTTCACACATTATTTTGGATGCTGACAACGAATCCAGAAATTCAAAACATAAGTAAGTAATCCAAAATTACCCATGAAAAGCTACAAATGAGGTAGTATTCATAGAGAAAGGAATATTGGACTGGAATACAACAAAGTTGTATTTCTGGATTTTTCACCAATGTCTGTGGCAATTCATTCTGATTCTTTGGGGTTCAGTTCTCTGATCTGAAAAATGAAGAGTCTGGATGTGATGTTTTTGAAGTTTCTTTTCAAATTTAAAGAGAAGTCTGTGAAACCTTATGAATTAAATGGTCTTGATATTCCTAGGGTATATGAATTCAGTGACCATTGAAGTGTATAAAATCAGTACATTTCAGCTATCTTTCATTGAGGAGAGATAAAATCAAAATATTAAGTTCAACCCTGAAATTCTTATTATAAAGCATTTTATTAGAGCAGCAATTACCGAAGCAAATTTTTGAATCCCCCAAAAAATCAAACAGCAGATGTTCTGAGTTATCTTAGCGAAGTACCAATGACTAGAATGGTTATGTATATGCTTTAAAAAAAATGGTGAACCCTGAATTATTGACTGCCCACTAAAGGAAAAATAAAAATCTAGGAATATAAATCCTCCCATCAGGGCTCATTCCTCAACTAAGGCCAATTTTAGTCCTTGGTATTGCCTGGATAATAATTTCAACGTCTTTTCCCTTTCAATGTTCCCATCTCTGATGAAGGAAAAACCCACACTTAGTGAAGGAAAACAGTCTTTATTTAAAAAAATTTTTTTGGTTCTACCCAAATATTGATAAAATCTGTACGATAATCTACTTGGAAATTGAAGAAGTGGTTGATTCTGGCTTCTTAAGATATCCAGGTACTAAAATCTCTGATAACTCTCTCCTGACAATTTCCCAGACAAAATGCAATGTCTGGGAAGCCTACATGTAAAAAACAATGGGTGTCCATATTTTGTTATTATACTTATAATGCTGTCCTTAACACATCACATAATAATTATGTTTACATGACAGCATCTCCCTCTGGATGGCAAGCTCCACTGGTGCAAGCAGCGTGTCTTAGGATAAATCCCTAGAGCTCTGGAGATGGTGGCTGTTCAGTGCATGTCTGAACAATTAATGCTGAATGAATGATGATCCAAGAATACATCCTGAATGTAAAGCCTCTTAATTTGAGGTTTGGGGTTTGTTTGTTTCTTTTTATTTAAATACATGATCTTCCCCCAGTGCTTTGATCTGATAAGTAAAGCCAGTGATTATAATATCACATAAATTTTTGATGATGAAATAACATTTGTGAAGTTTTTTTTTTTAATTAAATTCAATTCAAAGAGGTTTTTATTATCCTTACCAGTATGGCGTAATATTAAAAGTGAAAGAAGCCCACAAACTTAGCAAAGCAGTATAGAAATCCATTGAAAGATTCAAAGCCTCTTATTCGTCCTTAAAGACAAGACTGAAACACAAATGCTGTTGTGACAACAGTGGAGTGACATAAATATAAACAAATTACTAACATCAGGTTTTTTTCAGAGCTGGATGGAGGAAAGGAGAAGAATAGGATAAAGAATGGGGACCAGAAGTCCCATAAGGAAAGGTAATATTCATGTTTCTTCAAACTGGCCCTCAGGATGTCAAGGTCCTGAATTCTTTGTCCGGGAAGAGTATTTAAAGAATTTTTAAATGTTCAATTGTTAAATAATATCATTCGCAAGCACTTCCTATTCTAGGATAAAAATGGCAACAAACTTAGCAGAAGGAGTATATTCCGAAGATATAGAATACATAACAAAATATTCTGGCTGATTGCAATCTTGACTCCAACAATGACTAGCTGAGTGACCCTGGACAAGTCCCCACTCAGCACCTGTGTCCTCAGCTGTGAAACTGGCATGGTATTGCTGGGGGTGTAGGTGTGATTTAATGTTCATTTTCTACCCACCACACCCACCTTCCTTGAATAGGTGAATTACCTGAGCTTCATGGTCTTGCTATTAGCCTCGCATGACTATGAATAAAACTGTAAACACATGCAAGGAAATAATGGAACCTTGTATTCTGGGCACAGTGGGGTCCCAGCCTCAAAAGCACTGGCTTCTTTAACACAGCTTCCAGTGGGAAGGATGAGCTCTTGCTTATGCTTTATCTGGAAAAAGGTAACTTAGGCACAGAGAAATTAGTACCCTTATGTCACAAAGACATTCTTTCCTTCTAATGGCATACCATTGCTTGTGAATCTTTACTCCACAGACAGAGGTATATGTGTGTGAGTCCCTAGAGAGATACAAAGAATTAATATGCTCAAGGGGGTTGTTATAATAGTTGGCAAAATATATAAAAAGGGAGTTTGGTTTGTTGAATTTGTAAAATCTCTTATTTTATTAATAAAGTTTTTATTTCCTGTGAACCCACATTGTAATACTTGTTAATAGTACTCCTGCAAATAGCTACTATAAATATATCATCACACTACTAACAGGAAGTAAAGGGAAAGACTTAATTGAAAAAAAAAAAAGCCTCTGAAAAAACACCGGTAATATTAAAAGCATAAAGTACTGGAACAAAGTAGTCTCTTTAAGTAATTCATTGTGAAACCATGTGTGTCTCTATTAGGCTGAATATTCTGCATAATAGGTTGGATAGGCATAAGATCAACTACTTTGTATCAGTAATAGGACAAATTGGAACTCACTAGACTTTCACTAGCTAAGCTCTCAAGTTATGAGTATCTAAGCAATCTCAATATTGAGCATCTCCTCCTGCTTCCCCATGAATATGTGTTCCAACCACACCTCTTCTTCCTATGCTTTGCACTTGATTCTACTTCAGACTTTTGTGGAAGCAACCATTCAGAATGCCTTGACCACAAGATCTTGACCCCCTCACTTCACATGTCACCTTTTTAGAGAAGCTTCCCATAATTTAGTGGTTCTCTTTTTAACCTGAAATTCTGTTTTATTTTTGCAACATGAGCTCATTACATCTTCGATGTCTAGAACAGTGCCTGGCTCTTAGAGAAGATCATGTGTTGAATGAATGAGTGAATGAATGGTTAACTTCTCTTATTTTAACCTCATATCATGGATTGTTTCAAAACCAAGACGTGACATAAATGCTCACAGCCCATATTTTAAGATAGTTACTTTGAAATTCTGGGTCTCACCTCATAGAAACAAAACAAGCCAAAAACACTCCTGGGGAAAAAGCAAGAAATAATATAATCAATAGTGGAGAGATTTCTCCTGCTCCAAATATGTCAGAGTAGGTCGGCCATCATTTATGCCTTAACATCTCCCTCTTTGGTGGTGTAAAGGAAAAAAGGCAAAGTAGGCTAGGGTGAGAGGATAAGGGTAGAAGGACCCAGCTGTCACAGAGATATATATATATGTATGTATTTCCATGCTAGTCACTGGAAATACAGTAATGAACACATGGCTGAGCACTCTAGTTTAGTAGGAATTACATTCTGTTTTAATTGAGGAAGGCAAAAAACAAAGGAATGAGTGAACAATCCCAGTATAGGTTGTGAGAGGCATTATGGGAAAAATAAAGTACTATGAAATGTCTAATAGAGATAGTGGGAGGATGATAGTGTGCTCTAACTTGTGAGATCAGAAAAGATGAAGGTAGCACCCTCATGGTCTCTAGAAAATTCTGGAAATAGAAAATAGTTGTGCATGACTAAATTTAATCCCTTTCTGTCTAACACATAGGGTATTTCTCTTTTGGAAATTATACAAACTCTGGAAGATTTCACAAGAAGAACGTGCTCTCTTCTTTCCATCATACCTCTCCCTCGGACACATCCTAAAGGTCTGTGGACTGAGCTTCCTGAATGGCTCAGCTTCACCTGTTTTATTCAATTCTCAGCTGTTTCTCTACTCCAAAGACTCTGATTCATTACATCTCCCTTCCTCTTGAGGAAAAATCTAGAGCCTTCCTACTTTCCCATTTTAGCTATGCTCATGGCCAAACTCTTTCCTACTCCTCTTTGGCTTGGCTTGTTCATTGGTATCCATGAACCGATACCATGGTGTCGGTTGGCTTAGATGTGTTTCCCATATGCTGTTCCCAGAGGCCAGTTTTATACAAGGCAGATGTGTGTGTATGTGAGGTATCTCAGACCCACATTTCTTTCTAACCATATCCCTTTGCATTTAAGCATTTCTGAATAGTCCAATGACCTTAAATAGTATGTAATGACAGGGTGCTCTTCCCTCACCAGGAACTACTAGCACTTTTTATGAATAAGGACATGATATAGTCTCTAATGCCAGTATCTCAAACCTAGACTTCCCTTTAATTCCTTTGTCTCCATGACTCCATGAAATGGATTGCCAGTTTAGGAATGTCCAGCAACAAGTTAGAAAGAGTAGATTAAGCTGTAGTGATGCTAAATTTTAATTAGATCTTAGACAAAGATATCCCTAGTATCTAAATAGAATGCCAGGTAAATGGAAGAAGTAAACCAGGCAGGCAAATGTGCAATTGCAATTAGTGGATATATTTAAACTCAATCTTAGTAATTATCTGTTAAGAGTAGGAGTCGGTAGCTCGACCAGTGACCTTGAACAAATTGTATAGTTCTTTAAAAGTTTTCCCAGTCCATAAAACAGAGTTAATACCATTTCTATTTACTGACCTCAGACAATGATGTCTCAGGATACATTATATGTTCTGAGATCTGGCTATAAAAAATCCTGCATTAATAGAAAACATTGTTACTTTGTTGAAAATTAATGCCTTGATATTTACATAGTACCTCAGAGAGTTACAAACTTATACTCCATTTTTACCAACACAGAACAACTGAGTTTCTGCTTATTTTGCCCCCTGATATTAGTTTTTATATTTCCATGTTTGTTTGTTTGTTTTCTTTTCTGGCCATATTTCCAACCTCTTTAGATCATATGATTTTATCTTTTCACCTTCACGTGTGAATTCAAAACTATCCAATTTAGCATCATTACAGAGTTTAATTAACATATTTCTTTCAGACACTTATGATGTTAAACAAAAACCCTGTGTTACCATAATGACAGCAAAGTCAGTCTTCTTTTTGAAACAACTGCCCATGTAAGAGAGCAGATGTGTCGGTCTCTGCCGTAAAAGGTCCAACTGGGAGTAGAAGGTAGCAGTATTGGGAAAACATGAGATAGGACATTCTCACTATTATATTTCAGGTGGAAGATCAAAGAATTTAGTCAGAATATCAGAAGCAATGGGGTGAGCAAACTATTTTTTTTAATTCCTTGAGGTCAGCATTAGGAATGCGACTCTATATCAGTTCAGGAACACTCTCTGAGCTCTTTCCCCCTTGGAACCACTAGATGGTCAAAAGTTAATAATTATCGTATCTAGTAGGGACTGAAGAACTAATGGGCTCTGTGCTTGGCACTGGAGTATCTGCAAAACTTCTATGACATTAACCCTGATTTTAGGGAGTCCACACTGTATTAGAGACACGGAAGTCCAATCTGCTTTAAACCAGAGAGAGTGAACTGGGTGGTATGGAAGAAACTCAGAGAAGAAGATATTTTAATTGAGTTTTTCAGTAAGAATTTGAGAAATGGAGCATGGGAAGAAACTAGTGAAAGGGACCCATGTATGTGTGCAAGGATATTTGGAATGAGGCATTCTCTAAGGCTGGGGAATTGGTTTGTGTGATCAGAGTAAATGAGGACAAGTGGGAATAGCAGAAGAGAAAACTAACAATCAAGATAGGATCAGGAGGGAGGTGGGTAGGGAGGGGGTGGTTGGGTTATGGACATTGGGGAAGGTGTGTGCTATGGTGAATGCTGTGAAGTGTGTAAACCTGGTGATTCACAGACCTGTACCTCTGGGGCTAATAATACATTATATGTTAATAAAAATTTTTTAAAAAATTAAAGGAAAAACTAAAATTAAATTAAATTAAAAAAAAAAAAAGATTGCATCAGGAATATCTTGTGAAGGGTTTGAAGTTTACTCTCTAGGCAGTTGGGTAGAGTTGGAAACAGCCTAGAATTTCAAGTTGGGGATTAACATGGTCAGTTTATGTCAGTATTGATCACTGGACTGATGCCTGAGGAAATTTCAATCCAGTTTCGGTATTTATGCCTTTCAAGCCATTCCAACAGTACTTACCTTCTTCAGTTGTAGAGAGCAAGCATGCAAGCAGAAATACCACAAAATACCGATGGGTATCTGAATTCTGCTATTGATTTCTCCTCCATCCCTGAGAAGTTTATTTATTATTTATTTTTTAATTTTTTTTAAGATTTTATTTATTTATTTGACAGAGAGAGAGAGAGATCACAAGTAGGCAGAGAGGCAGGCAGAGAGAGAGAGGGAGAGAGAAGCAGGCTCCCCGCTGAGCAGAGAGCCTGATGTGGGGCTCAATCCCAGGACCCTGAGATCATGACCTGAGCTGAAGGCAGAGACCTTACCCCACTGAGCCACCCAGGCGCCCCCCCCTGAGAAGTTTATTGTCATTACATAAAGTTCATTTTTCTCCAAAATGAGATATTATATGGTAAAAACAGGAGTGGCTTAAATGCTCAGGATAGTATCTACTTTTCTTTAATTTTCTAGTTATGTTATACTTAACAAGACTTTTTTAAAGCCTTGCTAATTAACATATGCCTAGTTATATATTTGTATTTATCTAATATATTTGCCCAGTTTTCTAGTGATTTTGGAAATCACTAACAGTCTTTGTTAGAATTCTAAGCTTTGTTATTAAAAAAGCATTTCTAACTCATTTCAATATACTTTCCTACCCCAGTAAATCTAATTAACATGATAATTACTATGATGACACACAATTTTGCAGTTAATTAAAGTTAAAACCTGAGAAACAGTTCCCTTTTTTATATATTAGCAAACATCTGAATACAGATGAGATAAAAAGAATTACAGTGACCTCAAGAAAGTATTTTAAAAACTTCAAAACTTTTTTTTTAACTTAATATGTGAGAACATGTTTTGTTTCTTTACTCCTGAGAAGAAAGTAAAAAAGTTAACAAGGCTTTCCACTAATGGGCTGAGCTCAATGCCATCAATATATTAAATTTTAGAGGTACATTTGTTCAATGAATGAATGGATCTTCAGTTAAACCACTTGTAATGTAAATTGATTAAATATATGACCATTATCCATTTTACTGACAGCTGTTCACCATTCCCCTAAGGCTTACAACCTGCTGTTGTCAATTTTTATTGAGCATTCACAAAGATTTAGGCACTAAACACACCCAGTGCATTAAATCTCCCTGCCTCATAGAGGTTTACTTTCTAGTAAGACATCACCCTGCCTCTTTGTACATTAAGCCTGTCACAGCAAGATAGAAAGGCAATCCCACTCCTATGTTCCTTGAGCCCATAGTCTGTGTGCCTGGCCCTATGTTAGGTGGCAGATACCTCTGAAGGCCAGATAGATAAGACCAATGTGTTTTCTGCCTTTGTGGGATTTATATCCTGTCATGTTCTCTCAGACAAGGGTGGCATTAGACAGATCATTACAAATGTCATAACTGTTAAGAAAATTAGAAAAATAAAAGTGCAGTGGAATTCCATAGTTTGGGTCCTAGGTAAATTTGGGGAGAAAAAAAAAAAAAAAAAAAATCTCATTATTTGTAGTTTCCTTAGGTTTGACCTAGATACTATTTTTTTTTTTTAATGTTGACACGCTTGCATTCGTGTATTCATTTCACAAAGCTAATCAGTTTTACCACCTAGTCTTATCAGTGTGAAACCTTGGAATGCTATTGGAAGTAATATGGAAATATTCCATGTATGTTAGGGCCATTGGATGGGACAGACTTAAGTGAGGAGCTTGCATGATTCTGCCCTCCAGAAAACCTTAGAATTATGATTTATAAATTTCCAGCTTTGATGTGCAATAAAGGTTACAATGATGGGAGTTGGGAGGCTAGTTCAAGAATATCAGAGCTAATAAAATTAAGAGTAATATATGTAAGGAAATGAAAGGAGACCTTGCAAGATGGCATCAGATTCTTCAGCAAATGCTCTAAATTGTTTTTAAAATTGGTATTGCTATTAACATGATTGTAAAATAAGGAGTGATGTGGCATTTTTTATTAAAACTCTATAATTAAGAAATTATAGGAAAGCCTTATTTCTGAAAGAAAGGAGCTAAAAAAAATCTGAAATCTTTTTTTATTACATTTTCCAGGTGTAATTTGTATTAACTTCTCCACACAGAAATTTTTACAGTATTTTGGCAACCAAACCATTTTAGAAATGAAATGCATGATGTTTCATTTCGTTCATAGAAATCTAAGAAACCACGTTCACAAGTCTCCTTTATCAATCAGAATTTCAATTACCATTGTAATTCCCAGAGAATATGGTATGAGAGGTGAATTTTCTGTCCATGCAAAAACAGTAATAAAAAAGTGAAAGAGACATGATTACTTCTTATCTGCCAAGCTTCATTATTCATCTGTCTTAGGCCATCTCCCAACCATATTATCAGTTCCCCTTTCCTTGGGTATTTCTGATACTTAACAATGGTTTAATTATAGTTACTCAAAATAATATAGAGAACAAAATGATTATACACTATAAAGGATATTTAATTTCCCAGTGTTGGCCACAAAACAAGTTTTAGCTAAATGCTTCTATTAATTATGACTACAAGTCTAGTCCCAGATTTATCTATACTAACGGATGACAGTGTTGTCTGTTACATTGGCACTTCCCATTGATTTAATCTGTTGGATAAAACATAACCAAGAAGATACCAGTCATGAGGAATATATAGAATCCTTGGACCTTCCCCACTTTCTCAATACATAGAAGTCTGTTTATCTTTCCTATTGTGATCCATGACTAATTTATAGCAGCTGAAAGCTGACCTCAAAGAAAAAAAAAAACTGTCCTTCTCTATCTTTTGATCACTGTGACAGCTACAAACTCAAACACGTTGCAAATCTTTCTGTCTGGGCATCCAGGGAAAGACTGTCACTCAGGCGGTAACCTTTATTGAGCCCCAGTATGCATGGAGAGCACTGCTCTGGCAGCTTCAGAATATCACAAAGGTACTGAAGTTCCTACAGAAGCCCTGACCATCAGGGGCTCTCAGAGTAAGAGACAGTAATCAATTCCAAGATGAATCTGTGACTACATAAAGGAGATCTGTTCCTGCCAGAAATTTTCCAGTGAACTTTACTCTTGTACCTCTGAGCTGGCACTAAGGTGCTGATGGGATTGCCCATGACATCACTTTATAATTCAGCTGCTGGTTCAATACTCCTGCATAGAGCAGTGAATAATTCTAGGGGGAGAACGATGAAAACAACGCCTTTTGGAATTTAAAAAAAAAAAAAAATCACTGTATACACAAGAGAAATAGTATACTATTCTTTTGATAAGAGCCAGTGCATTAAAGTTAAAAACATGTTTAGGGCTTTTTCTTCTTTTAGTAGTTAACTTTAATAAGAAACTTGGAGAGTTTTAGAGAAGAAACATTCATTATTTATTGTATGGCATTCCCACATGGGACAAGGTAGATGTGGGTTAAGGGGGGGATAATGACTAAGGAACATGGATAAGATTTATTTTTGAGGTGACCAAAATGTTCTAAAACTGACTGCAGTGATACAACTCTATGGATATACCCAAGAAAGTGCCTTTTAAATGGGTGACTTGTATTATGTGTGTGTTATATCTGGGTGAGGCTGATAAAAAATAATTCCCTGTCCACACCTGTGGACTTTATGTCACATAATAGCCACGACCAGCATTCTCACTCCTCTCTTGATTGATCATTGAGCACTGGACTTGATTTTACAAAACTCAGTTAAATTATTTCCCCCAGCCAACATAAAAGAAAAAAAAAAAGAAAAAAAAAGGCTTTGAAAGCTAAGCTTTTAAGAGTCTGAATCAAATATTACATAACGTGCATGCTTTATTGAGATACAACATTTAAAAATACAACAGCTGCATTCAATTACCCAAAATGTAGACAAAACATGTAGTTGTTGCCTTCATTCTCTATCTGGGAGGAGTGCTTCTTTGTTATGCTTTAGCTCTAGTCTGTGCAGGAGGGCTATTGACAGTGTTCCTTTATCCTTCATCTTGCCTCAAAATAGTTGTCAAACAGGTTATGATACTAGAGGAGTGTTAGGCTTGGAGAGAGTGACTGAGTTGTTTTCAAAGAACTACTGTTCCACAGGGCCTTTTTCTTTTAGTCCATTATAACTACATAAAAGCTACTTTAAAATGTATTACATTATTCCTAAGTAAGTCATTGAAAATGTATGTGTTTTATGATTTGCTTGCTTTCATCCTTTCCCACAAGACAAAAAAATATATAATAGGTTGTAAAAGAGGTAAATGTAAAATCATAACAAAGTAAAAACAGGCCAAATAACTTCAAATTATATAATAATTCTAGAGAAAGAAATAAAGGATCAGAGGAGAGAAAAAACAAAAAGATGCAAAGGACATACAGCTACTTGGCTACCACAATTTGAGGTTCTAAAATTAATCCAGATTATACCTTAAGGGCTCAGTACAGAAAATTGAGTGATCCAAAGGATTCCCAAACTAGACCTTCATACTTGGGACTAACCCTTAGGATTAATCTTTATCTGAAACCAGGAGGGATTGTGTGTGTGTGTTTGTCTAATTAAGCTATAATTTGCATATAACTTTTATCAATTTCAGATGTATAACATACTGATTCACTATTTGTATATATTGCATGGCACACACCACAATGTCTACTTAACATCTAGCACCACACACAGTTACAAAAAATATTTTCCTTGTGATAAGAACTCTTACTCTTAAGATGTACTCTCTTAACAACTTGGAAGAATGATACAGTATAACTAACAATAGTCAGCAAGGATTGCTAAAAATTGTTAAAACTTCACCCCTCATTTATTTCCTGGTAATTGATCATGTAGTGGTTTATTACTGGTAACTGCCTGAATCATCAAATCTCCTCATTCCTTTTCTAGTCCATCCTTCTCATCTCTTCATCTAACACCTTTATGGAGACTACAAATCCCCATCTCAAATGTGGTTCTTCCGCTCAAGTGTCAAGAATTCAAAATGCTTGGGGTGCCTGGGTTGCTCAGTGGGTTAAAGCCTCTGCCTTCAGCTCAGGTCATAATCCCAGAGTCTTGGGAAGGAGCCCCGCATCGGGCTCTCTGCCCAGCAGGGAGCTTGCTTCCCCCTCTCTCTTTGCCTGCCTCTCTGCCTACTTGGGATCCCTGTGTGTCAAAGGAATACATTTAAAAAGTCTTTTAAAAAAATAAAAAAATTCAAAATGCTTAAAAATGGTACTTTTATTTAGATTCTTTAAAAGCACCATGTCCACAACTGAACCCTCTGCAGATGTTGATCCCCAAAAACCTCTCCACCCAAACTGCTGTCTTTTGTCAGAGGCTATTACCATGTTCTCAGCTTCCTCAGCTCAACATGCCAGGGTCGTTTTGAATCATGGTTTTCCTTCATTTCCTGTATCTATCCAGTCACTAAGACTGATTGATTTTTTTCCCTTAAGTTGTTGTATATTCACATAATCCTTTGCATTTACACAGCAAAGTACAACACCTTAATACTCCTTTTCCTGAATCATTCTAAGTCTCTGGCTGACTTCTCCCTTCTCCCCAATTTTAGAGTGGGCCTCTTTGAATTAGCAGCAGGTGTAATTCCCACTTGATCTCCCTTAATCATTGTTTATTCATATTAGTCCTGGGTAAAAAAGACTTGCTTGCTCACACTGTTTGCGATCCTTTGTCTGACACCTCTATATATCTGCAAATCAAATATTTTACTTGGGGGTCAATTTAAAAACCCCAATTTCTTCATATAATCTCCTCTGGCTGATTAAAATTTCTACGAACTTCCATTCCTCTCTGAATTACTACAGAACATGGAGTTTACATAGCCTAATTTATCAATTAATTGTGTAAGGCTTTGTTTTGTCAGTATTTTTTTTTTTTTTTTGAGTGCTAGTTGAGGTCCTTGGGCATAGGGATTAAGGTCTTTGTACTTTAATGATAGTGGTAATGGTGGTTTAATGATGATAACATTGATTTCCACAAGTCACTCACAGTAATATGGAACTGCTCTGATGGAATAAGCTGATAATTCCTAAAAGAAAAGAAAGAGTGAGCCAAGGTTAGTGGGGTTTAGTGGGTGGGGGTGGAGAAGGTTTAGGGAAAAATGTCTTCCAAGGACAGGACAAGACCCACATTTTAAAGATAAGGTATACAGCAAATGCAGGGTTAGGAGAGGGGGTTAAGAACCGAAAAGGGGGCGCCTAGGTGGCTCACTGGGTTAAGGCCTCTGCCTTCGGCTCAGGTCATGATCAGCAGGGAACCTGCTTCCTCCTCTCTCTCTGCCTGCCTCTGCCTACTTGTGATCTCTGTCAAATAAATAAATATAATCTTAAAAAAATTCCTTTAAAAAAGAATGGAAAAGGGATTCCTAGAAAGTGGGTTCTATCAAAATTAAAAGTCAAGGAATTTCCTTCCAGTCAGTTTGCCAGATTCTAGAAGTGGAACAGAGGCTGGAGAAAAGGGAACAAAGGGAATAAAGATTTGTAACCTATGAGACTGGAGTTTGGGATTTTATGGGAGTAAGATCAAGGACCAGCAGTGTTGTTAATCAAGAAAACGACCGTGCTCCTGAGGTAAAACTTGGTATCACAGTCTGGTGGGAGGAACTAAACTCTTCCTATGAAAAGGACAGTTTTTATGGGAAGGAGAGGTTTCTTGTACATATTCTTAGGTTCTTTCTTCCTCCATCCTCTTGGTCAATGAAGTGAGAAAATCTGATGGTGGCTGTTAGCTCATTGGCCCATGTTTTCAACTGAGAGAACTCATCTAAAAAAAAAAAAAATCCATCAATATCAGTAAGCGGGTATCTTTTTCTCTTTCTTTTCCTTCCGGGGCCAGTACCAGATGATTACCTGGGCAAGTAACCAACACTAGCATCACTGGTAATGAAATGGACAGACATCAAGGGCCTGTGGATATGATACACTGAGAATCATCCCTGAGGTACTGCAGGGGAGAACATGCATTGCTTGAATCTAATCATGAAGAAACATCAGAGTAACTTAAATTGAGGTACAGCCTACAAAATAGGGAGCCTGTTCTCTTCAAAAATATTAAGGCAATAAAAGATAAAGAAAGTCTGAGAATCATTCTAGATTTAAAGGAACAAAGGAAATTTGACAACTGAGTGCAACATAGAATACTGGACTGGATTTTGAACCCAGGGGAAAATTTGTGGGAAAGCACATTATGTGAGAGTGTTAATCTCCAAATGACAATAACAAAACACAACAACTTACTGAACCTCACAGATGTTCAGTAGAATTATTGTGATCACTTCACAATATATACACATATTGCACAATATATGCACATATTTCACAATATATACACATATTGCATCATTGTGTTGTAGCCTTGAAACTAAGAGAATATGACATATCAATTATACCTCAATTTAAAAAAAAAGAAAAATTAAGGAGACTAATGGCAAAATCTGAACATAGATTACAGATTAGATGACAGTATAGAAGCAATGTTTAATTTTCTGTTTTTGATAATGGTACTGTGGTTATGCAGGAGCAGGGGCTTGTTCATCAGACACCCTCACTGGTGATTTGGTATCTGCAGTTTTCTCCCCAATAATTCTGAAATATAGATATAGAATAGATGAGGAAGGTGAGAGAGATAGAGGGCTAAAGACACACTGTAAAGTAACTGATGTCAAGTGTCAAACACTCACAAACTTAGGTAAGGAACATCTTGTGAGCTCTTATCTGATTGCTATGACTTTTTCTGTGTTTGTAATTACATAAAAAAAGTTATTAAAATGTTGAATTCCACACTGAATAATTCACTTTTAATGAAAGGATGAGAAGAAGGTTGTTCTATTTTGTTGTTTGTTTTCTAAGAATCAAAGAGTTTAGGAGCAAAGAAATGGAAGGACTGCTTTTAACATCTCACAAAGGAACAATTAAGAACCATATGCAAGTTATTTTTCAGTATGAAATATTAGATTCAACAATTTTTCTGTATGAACAACTCCTTATCCATTTTAATAAATCAACATCAAAAATTCTTTTTTTTTTGATCAAAATTGTATTGGAAAATCTCTCAGGACTCCACCATGAAATTAATTTTGTAAACAAGTGTCAAAGGGAAGGCTTCCCATCCTAATATCTACTCTCTAGATCTAGGTTATTGGAGACTAAATTATTCATTTCTTCATTTTAGTTTTAAAGGAAGTTTTAAAGGAAAAGTGAATACATATATATCACCAACTCATTTACTAATTTCAGCAACCAGTTCTCATTGAGCAACTGACATTTTCACCTTTCTTGGTCCATTGATATCATTAGCTCTGAAGCAGGAAAATAGAAATACATATAGGTGGTGTTTTTTTATATAGGTAGTATTTTTAATTCCTTACTAGTTAATTTCTTTCCTGAAGAAATTTTTTAAATTTACATATTTATTTATTTATTTTGAAGATTTTAGTTGAGAGAAAGAGCATGAATGGGGGTAGGGGCAGAAGGAGAGAGACAAGCAGACTCTCCACTGAGCTGATTGCCCAACTTGGGAGACTTATCCCAGGACCCCAAGATCATGACCTGAGCTGGAAGCAGACATCAACTGAGCCATCCAGGTACCCCTTCTCAAGAAATTTTAAAATAGGTTCCCTCCCCCACTACTGCCCAGTTATATGTCTTAAAAATGGTGGTGTACTGCTCCTTAAAGTAAAATTTGTATCATATAAAAATATAATCTCCAAAATCTCTAGTGAAATAAACATACAGACGTGTACATTTTATTATTTCCACTTTCATTTTAAAGAAAATTTAACTTCTTTTACTTGAGTCAGAACACTGCATGAGAATAACTAAAAGCCAGAAAAAAAATTACCCACTGTTCTGTCAGTAATAAATCAATGTCTTTATTCATGGTGCCCCATGAAATTGTCTACATGCAATTTCTATTTTTATATGTAAGTAACAAAACTCTAGATAGAATGCTATTCTGTGTATAACTCCATCCATATTGCTATTTTGCCATAATATTCCTTTTTTTTTTTTTTTTTTTTTTTTTGGTCTCCTTTCTGTTCTTTTCTTTATCATTCTTTAGCCTTCCACTCATGGCACCCAATAGTAACAGATTGACATATATCCCCTCACATCTTCTTGAATAGTTAATACATACAAACATACATAACAAAGTTTTTTTTTTTAAATTTTATTTATTTATTCGACAGAAAGAAATCACAAGTAGGCAGAAAGGCAGGCAGAGAGAGAAGGAAGCGGACTCTCTGAGTCTCTGACCCGCTGAGCAGAGATCCTGACTCA
Organism: Mustela nivalis; assembly: GCF_964662115.1. NCBI lineage: Eukaryota > Metazoa > Chordata > Mammalia > Carnivora > Mustelidae > Mustela > Mustela nivalis. The sequence goes on from NC_139030.1 coordinate 80,334,110, forward strand.
GGGCTGGATCCCAGGACCCTGAGATCATGACCTGAGCCGAAAGGCAGAGGCTTTAACCCACTGAGCCACACAGGCGCCCTGATCAAAGATCTTCTATCTCATTACTCAGAACTGGTAAATGGTTAGTGAGTGGAGAGCAAAAACTGATTGATGCATAACTTGAATATTTTCTTAATTATATACATTTAAATACATTATACATATACATTTAAACACATTTATACACTTTATACCTTATAGATACTTTTCAGTATGTGGAGTCAGCTGATTTTAAATTCTCTTGCATAAATCACACCCAGACTTCCAGTTTGATTTTCTCTACAGTGAATCAAGCTTTTGAAGATACTTGCTGAGCAATTTAATATGTGATTTTTCTATATTTTTATAATTTTCTTCTCTACTCTTTTCACGGTGTTCTTGCCCACACCTGAATTCTCATTTTCAAAGGCTTTTATTTTTTTTTTAATTTTTTATTTTTTATAAACATATATTTTTATCCCCAGGGGTACAGGTCTGTGAATCACCAGGTTTACACACTTCACAGCACTCACCAAAGCACATACCCTCCCCAATGTCCATAATCCCACCCCCTTCTCCCAAACCCCCTCCCCCCAGCAACCCTCAGTTTGTTTTGTGAGATTAAGAGTCACTTATGGTTTGTCTCCCTCCCAATCAAAGGCTTTTATTGATGGAGCTTTTTCAAAATTTTTAAGTTTGTCTTCACGAAGCAACAACTCTTTTTTATGACATTTATTTTTTTATTTATTTTTAAAAATTTAAAATAATTTTTCTTATTAAAGATATTTTTTTAGAGCAAAAGAAAAAGAGAGAGAGACACCACAAGGAGGGGGCATGGGCAAAGGAAGAGGGAGAAGCAGATTGCTCACTGCTTCCCCAGGTGGGGCTGGATCCCTGGACACCAGGATCATGACCTGAGCTGAAGGAAGATTCTTAACTGACTGAGCCATCCAGGTGCCCCTTTTATGACATAATTATAAGCACTTTATGTAACATTTTATTAAATGTCAAAATTGCACTAGGAATAACACATGGTGCAAAGGAGTTTAGTAACAAACACAACTGACCCTTAGCAAGTGAATGTTTTAAGGTAGGAACAGGATGATATGGCTAAGATTATATAGGAATCAACTTTCTGGGAGCAATCCATGTGCCATTTGCTTATTTTATGGAGGGAATGGATAAGCTTCATGTATGTTTTTCTTGTCATTCACTTTATATAAATAAAATCATCCAATATATCTTTATAAGCAACTTGCTTGTCTTAATGACATGTAATTGCTATTTTTCCAGAAGAATAGCTTAGGTCTAACTCATTCTTTTTGATAGCTGAATGCTATTTCACCAAATGGATGTGTTGAAAATCCTGTCAACTATTCCTTATCGATAAGTATTTAGATTATTTCCAGCTTTAGTCACTTCAAACGATGCTTAAATGGAGATCTTCCTAAGTATATTCTTAGATATTGATGCATTTATTCCTATGGGAGAAATTCTTTAGATTTTTGTTCCTCTTGTCTTTCAATGTCTACTTTTAATATCCTTAAGCTTCAAGTATAATTATACAATATTTTAAAATAAGGCTGATTCTCAAAAGAGATCACTGTAATTCCTGTTTTTACTTGGCAAGATTTTAACCAGTTTGAAAAATTTAACCAATCTGGGATCCAGTGATAATTCTGAGTCCACTAAGATCCATTTGGTGGCTTGAGTAGTTTCGTTAAGTAAATTTCTGTAGTCCTCTATCTCTTGCATATGAAAAATGCTACATCTATTTATTCCTGTGATTTTTTTTCTACTGCAAAGTTCGTCACAGAGTCCAAAACAAAACTTGGTCTGTATTAAGATGGTATAGAAAAATATGAATAATTTTAACATGTAAACTGTTATTACAATATATAAATTTAAGCACATGATTTCCATTTCTTACAAATCAGAACAAGGGTGTAAATAACATAAAAGTTAAACCTGTTTTCAGTTTCTAATGATAATGTAAATTATTTTAAATTTTATAGTTATTGCTGGTTAGTGGACTATAACATACCAGCATGCAATGTGTTCTCCTTAAACTGTGGCCAGCATTAGCGAACTGCTTTAAGCAGAGTCAGGGCTCACAAATATCCCAGGAAAGTATCAGGGCCACCAGGTTACATGACTCTTCCCTGTAATGTCTCCAATCATATACTGTATCTTTGAAATCAGCTGTTGTACATGAATGTGTAATGACATCCAATTGCTCATTCTGCAAGATGCACTTTTGTGTGCTTCAGCATAGAGGTAAACTGATGTATTAATATAATAGTTGTTCTCTTGATTATCAGTATCTTCATCTGTGGAAGTTTTGTAATAACCAATAATATAGAAGTTGGGCTTTATTTTAAGTTTTCACTTTAAAGAATTTATTTATTTATTTACTTACTTACTTAAGAGAGAGAGAAATTGAGTGTGGTGTGGGGTTGGAGTCAAATGGAGAGGGACAAGCAGATTCCCCTATGAGTGGTTAGCCTGACACAGGGATCGATCTCAGGACCCTGAGACCATGACCTGAGCTGAAGGCAGATGCTTACCTGACTAAACCACCCAAGCAACTCTATTGTAAGTTTTTAGATATTCCTAGTATGGGGGCACCTGGGTGGCTCAGTGGGTTAAAGCCTCTGCCTTCGGCTCAGGTCATGATCCCAGGGTCCTGGGATCAAGCCCCGCATCAGGCTCCCTGCTCCGCGGGGAGCCTGCTTCCTCCTCTCTCTGCCTGCCTCTCTGCTTGCTTGTGATTTCTCTCTGTCAAATAAATAAATAAAATCTTAAAAAAAAAAAGATATTCCTAATATGTATAAGCCAGACATGCTGGAGACAATCAAAGACTAAGGTTACTAAAACATACTTTGCATTATATCATTGATTATAAAAATAAGTATGTCTTTCCATCTAATTCTGCAAGATTAGGGTAAGACAGAGATTTTTAAGGAAATTATAGGATTCTGTTTAATGAAATCGATCTATACATTAGCCATTCAAACCAAGGATGCGTATCTCCATGTTCATTTTGCTTCCTGCCCTCACAAACCTGTTTTTGGCACGCACAATGATGAAGTCTATCTTAAGGTTTTCATTAATGCCTGGTGGGTACCAATTAGCTATTGTAGGTTTATGTTAATCTTTTTATATATATATACACAAAGTGGCTCCATAGGTAACAGCTAAATACATAGGTGATTGGGAGTCCTTGTTTGATCTGCCACATTATGCTAAAATCTTGATCATAAAGTTAACATGAACCTTCACCGCCTCGATTCCTGGGTTAACAGAAATAAATTTTTATATCTCTCTCCATTTGTCACACCACTTGCTAAAAGAGACCTAGTAATAATTTTTGTGATTTGGCATTTCCTGATTGTTGTCTTTACGTTATCTTTCACTCAGGATTTCTGCCAAAACCACTGGAGGTACCTTTGGCAGACAGAGTAAAGAAGCACAGTAGAAAAGTAGATCTGTTGCTTGTAGGAAGAGTTTCTCCATAACTTCAAAGTCACTAATATTTTCTTACTAATGCTTAAAAGTCAGATATCAAAAGTGGGGGTGCTCAGATCTGTAGCATTTGCAGATTTCCATGATGTAATTGCTCTCATTGTGGGTGATTTCCAGCCACCAATGTGATATCACTAATTGCAGATTTGGCTAGAGATGTTAACCATCAGTTCTTCCAAAACAATACAGATTCCTTCCAACATACTAATTTAAAAATGTGTTAACCTCCATTTTCTTGGTTTATCTAACCACATGAAATTGAGTAGGGATGGGAGGTAGAATTATAGAGATTAAGAAAGAAGTTGTATTTCTGATTCACAGTTGTGATTGAAAAAAATGACTATGGAAAAGCACAGAAAGGAAGCTAAATTTCAAAACATTTGATGAACTATATTAATTTATTGTCCCTGGGAAGTCCAGGGTTAAGTGATGGAACCAACCATGGCTCATCATTGGTACCCAATAATTTTGTTTTGTTTTGTTTTGGTCTATGATCAGGATTTCAGATAAGTTATAGTATGCATAACAATGCTAGTTATTTTAGATAAATCTGAAACTATTCAACATGTATATTGTTCCCGTATAATTAAGATAAGACATTTACTTTTGAGATGATATATCTTCTATGTTCATGTATCTGTACATTTATTTTATCCCTTGATCTTTCATGAGACTTTGTGAGAACTCACACAACCTATTCAGCACCTCAAAGTTTACTTCTTAAACAAGGATATTATTTTACACTCTTCTTTTTAGAAGATTATGACTAAGTAATACAAACATTAGGAATGCTTTGAGTTGAAATGGGGACCAATACCACCAATGTTTATTTCTTCATCATCAGCAAAATCAATAGTTGGCCAACAATTCTGTCACATGTAGTGACAAATATAACATTTTGGAAAAAAAAATTGTTCATGAATTTTAAAAACTGTTTTATCACTAATAGTGACAAAAATGGAAAGAAACTATATATGCTTACAAGAAATTTATTGGTTCACAATTTCAAAACTTTCCAAAGAATAATTTTCTTTCACAATAGGAATTTCAAACATGACTTAGCTAGAGGAAGAGATTAAATATTAGAAATGATTACAATTATGGTGGTCAATAAATGAGTATTTGAATGAAGTTTTACCTCCTCAATATTTATAAAAATACCCAATATTACTGCTGATTTTGTTGTCATTAATTTAAAAATATATGTTGCTGACTTTGTAAATTTGTAAAGAGTTAGTTAACAATTAGAAATGTATCTGAAAGTCATCTTATAAAGCTGAAGTGGATATTTAGTTGAGAACCAATTTAACCAATTTATCATAATATTCTAAAATTTAATTTCATTAAAAAAAAAATGTCTGTAAGCCTGTGGTTATCCTAAATTTGGCAAAATAGCTTATCCAACTGTTTCCTAAAATACTTTTGGACCTAATTTAAAACAAAACAAAAATAAAACAAAACAGCCACAAAAATATTTGTAATTCTAAATGGTTAACTGAAGTTTTTATAGCCTTTTTTTTTCTTTCTTTCTTTCTTTTTTTTTTTTTTTTTCCCCCCTAGCTGATCTTCATTATGTAGCACTGATCTCTTGGCAAAATGCTTTGAGCTATCCGAATCATATACCCAGGAAACAATATGCATTTTTGTTTACCTGTTCTAGAAGAACTTCAAAAAAAGTGCCCCTAGTTCCTCCAAATAAAATGTGAAAAGCAGGCACAAAACAGTTTGGCTCGTTCACTCAGTGATAAGGAAACACAGGCTTAGCTTAATTCATTCTTCTAAAGTGCCAACTGACAAGCTGACACTGAATTCAGTGTAGGCTCAAAAGTATAATTGATGTTAGCTCAAATTCTCAGCCAAAGACAAACACTGAATCTGTTGTTATTGGCTTTGTTTGGGTTTCAGGTGCAGGACCCCTGCCATATGGTATCCTTGGGGAAGGTGTTTTGTTATGGTGTGTATGTATGTATTGCAAACATCCTTCAGTTACAAAGCAAACAAAGGAATGGCAATCCACTCATTGCCTAGAACCACTATAGACCACCAACTGCTGAGTACTATTAAAGTTACATAGAGCATTAGACAAATAGAAGTTCCTGTCAAAGATACTATTTCACAATGAATTCTTCATTTACCCTTAACATCCTGTTTCCTTTCACCAACAAATGGCTCTGCGTTTATAATTAATGAATTGACACTGTATTATTAATATAAACTTCAAGATATTTTACAACAGACCAAGGTTTGTATCCAGAATGTTCATTAATCATTACTGACTGTGGAGAGCACTTTTTTATATATGTAAAAAATATTTTATTTGAAAATGGCAAATCATTTGGACCATATGAATGTTTTATATAAGAAACTATGGAATAATAAAAAATATAGATAGCCCTAACATGATCAATATATTTAGTACTATATTCAATGGATTTGAAAAATTTCAGAGTTTTCTTCCTTGTTGATATGATTACATTTATTACTCAAGTAATTATCAAGGCCTTCTCAAGTTTGGGCATTGCATGGGGCCTTATGGGGCACAAAGACATGAAACAAAATCCCTACTCAAGAAGCAAAGAGTTTTCATGTCTAAAAGGAATACATATGAAACTACAGTGGATATTATAGGCAGAATATAATCATTAAATACAAGTAGCAGGGGATTAAAAGCCAAAAGATATAAGTAAATCCTGGGAGGTTCCATTAAGGAGATAGGACTTATAGCAACTTTCAAGAATGAATAGATTTTACATACAAAGACTTGGTTATGGAGTATTATTACAAGTAAAAATAATAACATGAAAAAAGGAGATTAGAAGAAACATATTGGGCTATTTATATGAGTAGTCTGAAGGAGAATAAGGAATATTGTCAGGTAACTAAAATGGCAAGATGTTTTAGAAGCTAATTGCAAGGCATTTGGACTTGATACAGTAGGAAGGTGTTTTCAGTGAGGTATAGGACTGTAAATGTATGCATAGAAGGGCCCTGGATAGAACGCCTAGATGGCTCAGTCAGTTAAGCATCTGCCTTTGGCTCAGGTCATGGTCCCAGGATTCTGGGATCCAGTCCCGCATCAGACTCATTGTTCAGCAGGCACTCTGCTTCTCCCTCTGTCTGCTGTTCTCCTTGCTTGTGCTCTGCCTCTCTCTCTCTTTGTCTCAAATAAATAAAAATCTTAAAAAAGAAGAAGAAGAGAAGGAGGAGAAGAAGGAGGAGGAGGAGGAGAAGAAGAAGAAAAGGAAGAAGAAGAAGGAGGAGGAGGAGGAGGAGAAGGAGGAGAAGAAGAAGGAGGAGGAGGAGGAGGAGAAGAAGAAGAAGAAGGAGGAGGAGGAGGGCCCTGGAGGTGTCTGGTTAGACCAGGAAAGTGGAGTTTCTAGGAAAGCCCATGCTGGTCTGTTCTATATATGAGAAGACTTTGAAAGACTGTGTTAAGTAAATCGTGTCATATTATTTAAATTTTTTAAAAGTTTCCATAAACAATAGCAATTTTTAACTCCTTAAATCAATCACCGGATAAACTTAGCCCCTTATAAATACACACAATGCATTTATCATGCAATGATTTTTTTTTATATGGTTATCATTATGAGTCTTAAGTTATTAACAGAGGACACAAATTTAGAAATCCTGACTTCATACCTACACTTTGCTCTAACTCATACTATAAGTGTAATACAAATAAACAACAGATGGAGACCCTATGGAGGAAACAGAGTACAGAAGACCCTATGGAGGAAATAGAGTACAGAAAATTAGGTGTTAGGTTGCTTCTGGCCAGCGTCTTAAAAGGACAAAATTATCAAGATAATTACAGGTGAGCTGTCATTCCTGCAGTCTCTAAGAATTCAAAGACCAATTAAAATGATTTTTTCGCAAATGTTAGCTTCATTCAACACCCAGCTGACAAGAGAGGCTTGCTTTGACAATTATATAAAAAGTCAGCTCCTTCTAACTATTATGGCTTCCTAATAGGTCCACCTCTTAGCTCTTCTCCAGCAGTTACCAAGATCAATGTTTAAAGTTTCCTAACTTAGAGAAGTTCATTGCTTAGCACTCTGACTTGAAAGCACTGTTCAAGTAGAAGTTACAGACCAAGGATTTCGACCAACTTTTTAAATATTGCTTTATTAATATGGAGGGTACCTCTCCAGCCTATTTGGTTAAATGCTCTTTTGAAAGGCCAGGGCAGGCCAATTTGTCCCGTTGAGTATTAAATTTGACCTTTGGATTGTTGCTCTCCCTCTCACTAATCCTGCCTCTTAGATACACAGTTACCATTCATTTAAAAGGAACATGGTGGCCATGCTGTTAATCATTAGGAAAGGATTTTTTGCAGATTTATGAAGTCTTGGATTCCTGAAGAGGTGTTTTGGGTATATGAATAATCACTGTGAACACCTCATCTGCAGCTTTTTCTTACTCTACATCCATCTTTTTAAAGCAGTTGTTCTCAACCCATTAAAGTCACCTGGGGAGCTTAGTTACAACTCAATGCCCAAGCCCTCCCTCAGACTAATTAAACCAGACTCTCTGGCCTTCTCTGCCTGGAAGTTGAATTGGAACATTATCACAAGCTTCCAATTTGCAGGGTATTTTATGATATTATGGTCTATCCAATTTCTTCAAATCATCTTAACTCTATTTTGAATCCTAGAGGAGTAAGATAGAGGAAGAGTGAGCTTGTGAGTTGGATGTCACTTTATTTTCTGTTGCAAGTGATAGAAACCCAAAAGAAACTAAACTGAGGAAAAGAGCAAACTTCCTGAGTCATGTAACTGAAATATTCTTGAGATAAGGCTAAGTCAATGGGTGGCTTAATGATGTCGCCAGGGCTTGGTTTCTCTTCATCTCTTGGCTCTGTTTTCTGTTGTGCTGGCTTCATTCTAGATCCTATTATTTGGGACCCTTTTCAATTCCAGGCTAACATTATCCCAAGCACAAGTTAAACAGCAGAATAAGTCTCTTTAGACAGGTCGTGTTTCAGCTCTAGCAGTCATTCTAGTTGGCTAATTTGGACCCTGTAGTCTTAAACACCCTCTGAACCTATTGTGAAAGAGAGGGGTATTTAAGGCTCACGATTAGCCCTTTCATTTCCCTTTCTGGAGTCTGGGGTGGAATCCTATCTAAAACATATCACCAGAAATTGGAAGCAGGTAATTTTTACCAAAACTCATATTGTTCCTACCTAAAGAGGGATAACCAATGCTGGTCTTCTAAAAAAGAGGCAAATGTCCACTATAGGGTGACCACACCACTAGGTTAAGTGTTCCAAGGGATACGAAATAAAAGTGAGTCTCTATCACGGATGAGTGAATGAGTGGGTAAGTGACATACAACATGGTCTCTCAGTACACATTAGCCATGGCTGGCTCTTTATTAGCCTTAAGGCACAAAGGATCATTTATAATGACTCAGGACTACATAATATTGTAGGAAAAGCAGGAATCAGTATACAATCACTCAGTATTACCATGACTTACTTAATTAAGTATGGAATGTAAAAAGATCTATTTAAAAAAGGAAGGATGGAATGATGCATTAAAAAGCAAAATGAAAAGAAAATAGCAGGGTTTTTTTTTTTTTAATTTTTTCCTATTTCCTCAAAAAAAAAAAAAAAGGAAAGGAAAAAAGAGAAAAGAAAAGAAAAAAGATTTCTAGGATAAGAATTGTGCTTGGGACGCCTGGGTGGCTCAGTTGGTTAAGCGGCTGGCTGCCTTTGGCTCAGGTCATGATCCCAGCATCCTGGGATGGAGTCCTACATCGGGCTCCTTGCTTGTCAGGGAGCTGCTTCTCCCTCTGCCTCTGCCTGCCACTCTGTCTGCCTGTGCTCACTCTCGCTTCTCTCTCTATTACAAATAAATAAATAAAATCTAAAACAAAACAAAACAAAAAAAAAGAATCGTGCTTTATTCAGTCTGCATAGGCTAGCCTATAAATACTTGATAAAATTATCTTATAGCTATAAAATATAACAACAAATTGTCTCCTTCACCATCACCACGATAAAGTTATAGCTTTGTCTAAACTAAGAATGACAAAAATTCTTATACATAGTGTTGTAAAGTGAGGTAAATCATGAAAGCATAAATACAATGTTGGCATATAGTAAATGTGAGTAAATATTATATATCCACCCCTCATTCACATCTTCCTTCCCCTCTCTTCTTTCTCATCATATTCATGATTGTTAATAAATGGCATCTAAGGTTATGCAATCACTGAAAATTGTTCTTATTTGTCTTTTGGTTGGTTAATTTGGTCTCTATATATTTCCATTTTGTTTATATTCCAGAAGTAATAAGAATTATTAGGAAAACAAAATTAGAGGAAAACAGGGGAAGACTGTCATCCAGAATTCTATCATTTAAATTGAATTACAATTAAATGCTATTAATATTTTGGTGTTTTCTTTTCTTCATTTTATTCTGTGTACATTTTATATACTTACTTTTTTTTTGTTTTAAAAAACTGCTCTTTTTTTTCAGGTTTCCTTACACTTATTTTTTTTACAGTTGTACATATAAATAGTATAGTATTTCTCATAATTTCAAAAAATCTAAAAACTTATCAAATTCCTATTCTTTGGTTAATTCTTTAGATAGCTAACTAGCTAGATAGTTAGACATTTGTCAGAGTTTCCTTTTTGAGTTCTTATACTTGAGAATCAGGAAACATATTTAAAATTACTGCAGACTAAAAGTAGCATTGAATATCTCTGTCTGGAAAAAAAATTATAGTCACATGCAAATTTCACTATCTAAACCAATTAATGAAGATTCCAAGTAGAGTAAATCACCTTGGTGTTCTCAGAATTAAACAGGTTAAAAATGTAGCTGTAAATTATCCTGAACTCTAAGTTAATGTAAGATCCGGTTTTTAAACTAACACGCAACTCATTCAGTTACAATCCATTTGGCAACCATCTTTTTCAAAATGTCAAGACAAAATGTAAGTATGTGAAGAACCATATGCACAATTTTCCCCTTTGCAGGGCAACAGATCTTCACTATCTCTGACAAATGCCTTAAAAAACAACTGTTTCATCTCTGCAGTAAGCAGAAAATTACTAGTCAGCAGCTGCCATAGCTAGTGCCCCTGCACCATTGAAGCTCAGCCTCTCCCAACCTCCACTGAAGTGGGCCAGGAAATTAGTAAGCAGAGGTCAAGAGACTGGCAATAGGAAATGAGACATGCTCAAATCCTCAGCCATGCAGTCTTTTTCCTCTTTCCTCCTCATTCTATTCTATCCCTATGAGAACTGCAGGCCAGCGAAAAGCCAAGAAGAGCTCTGATTGTTCTTCTGAGTGTCATGAAAAATACTCCAGGATAAAATAGTCTCAGTAGGATAGTAATTTCAATAACAAAAATGGGTAACTTCTAAAATTACCAACAAACCAGTCCCCTACTATCTTTCCCAAATGCCTATTTGTCTTACTTCTCTGCCTCTCCCATCTTCAACTGATCACAGCCCTATCAATTTACCCACCAGACAAGATTTCCAGATCTCTCATTTCCTCCCACTTCCCTTCCATTGCCTTATTAACTGATTCTAATTCTTTCCTCACTAAATTTTCATTTAGGTTGGGCTCTGTGGTCTCATCCTCTCATTTCTATTTATTCTGCACACTGCTGCCAGGATAATTTTCTAAGTCTTTAAATCTACCTAACGAATTGTTTTGCTTTTAAAAATATTAAACAATCAAAATCTCCATGGTTTCTTTGTGCCGATGGGATAGATACAAACTCCTTACCATGACATTAAAAGTTTTGCATGACTTGCTTCCAGTTTAAGGTAAGGATGCCATTCCAACCAAACTCTCTTGTGTCTCCTCCTCTCCCCTACCACACCTACATTGTTTTCCACCAACACAGAACTTCCTACCATTCCCTTAATACACTGTTTTTCTTCTGGACCATATGCATGTGCCTATGACATTCTCCCAGCACAGGAAAGAATATCAGGATTAGCACTTATAAAACACAATCAGTTTTTCAAGCATCTAATCTGCACAACATTGCAAAGATGTAAGAATTACTGTTTCTGTTTTGTAGGCAAAGCAACAAGGAGAAGGAAATTGCCCAGGCACATGCCATGCTTAATGATGTTGCTTAGCTTAAAATCTGTGTCATTTATCCTTGGTGGGATGCCATACACCCAATTCTTTGCCTGAAAAATTCCTCACTCGACTGTTAAATCTCACTTTAAGTTTAGCTGTTCTCCAGAGGAAATGAACTAGCCTTCTCTAGTATCACAATACCTGCTGGGATGATCCTAGCCTTTTGTACAGCAGGCTCAGGGAAGCAATCCACTTGAGAGGAAAAGACAGTGGGGACAGGCAAGGAAAATTACCTTGTAGCTTTATAAACATAATGAGTATACTGTCTCTACCTTATGTTTTATGCTGATTAAGGTGATGGGGATACCAGTGCCCACAGCTGACCTATGTGTTGGCATTGCAATATATCCTCTCCTATGATAGATACAATTCTATTCTAATTTCTCCACTAACATACTTACTTTCCAGACCAAAAAAGTGAGTTCTTGAAGATTTTGCACAACATCTTATTCATCTTTCTATTCCTCACCTTTGTTAGGGATCTGGCTTTACCTGGGTGCTCAGTAAGTGTGGGAGGAGGATTGGGAGCAGGAATGGATGAAATGGTCATTTCCTGCCATAACAACTTTGGAATATTTTTAGAAGATTTATTTTTTTATTGGTATGAGAGAGATAGAGTAGGGGAGAAGCAGAGGGAAAAGGAGAGAGAGAATCCTCAAGCAGACTCCCCAGGGAGCACAGAGCTGATTCTATGACCCTGAGATCATGACCTAAGCTGAAATTAAGAGTTAGCCACTTAACTGACTGAACCACCCAGGCACCCATGGAATATTTTCATTGAACTTCATCAGAAACCAGTTTGGAAGTTTGGTGTTTTCAATTATCAAGAAATCATGCTCTAACTATCTATTAATGCTGTGCATGGTTATTTTAGTAGTTAGGTTTTAATATATTTAAACAAATAGGTCACTTTAATACCCAAAGTCAATGATCTGTTCATCCAAGTAAGTACCATAATTTGTTTCTGAAAAGATAGCTCTACAGTTAATTCACTTCAGTCTTAGTAATGGCTATATTTCTATTATCAGAATTCAATTGAAATTGACCTGATCTTTCAAAAAATTTAAGCTTGTAACTTGGATGCTTGGATGAAAATAGCAATTGTAAATTGTGAAAGTATTAAGGAAACATTTTTTTTATAATTTTTTACCTCAAAGTAGGAACTTCTCAAGTATAGCACTATAATTCTAGAGGGAAGCCTAAGAGTCAAGACCTTAATATGTTATATCAGATTTTGAGGGAATAAGTTGACAGAGATTCCATGGAGGTCATTGTTTCTTCATATGCAGTAAAATAAGGAGACAAACATAGTATTTTAATTCTCTCACTAATGTTGTGAGGACTACCATGACTATTGAATCTCTGAGGCAAACACTGGATTCTTGGCATGAACTGTCCCATCTAATTCTCACAAATATACTCTAAAGTACATACTGCTTTTCTGTCTCTACCATTGAGGACACAAAAGTGTAGAATTTACACAATTGTCCAAAGTAAATAAGCAAATAAGATTTAAGACCACAATTTGACACGTCTTCTGTAACTTATCTGATATCATCTTGTTCTTATAAGTATAAATTCTGCTTAGTTATTTCAGTCATATTTAATTCTTTAAGTTAATAGTGTCATTGGGAATCATAAAGCATTTATAGAATTTGATTTAATCTGGTAATGCCTCAATTTACTTCATAAAATTATCTTAAGAATTAAATGATAGAATTCATGTAAAACACTCAGCCTGGTCCAGGGCTTAAAATAAGCACTCAAAAAGCTTTAAATGATGATGATCTTGATGGTGGTGGTAGTGGTAGTGGTAATGATTTAGTCTAACCTAATCATTTTCAATGATTCAGTAAGAAACTGGTTCACAGACCTTTGAGAAATGGTAGCAAAGGCTAATTCTCATTTCTCTAGAAGGCGCTACTTACCTAGATGTTGCTTGATGATATATTATGGAAAAAAATCACTCTGTATATCCTGGAGGTGGAAGACAAGCAAAGAAAATGGAGGCAGTCTATAGGTTCAGTGTGAAACATCATCTTGCTACTCAAGGTATGTTCAAGCAGCATCAGCAGCACCTGGCAGCTAGTTAAAAATGCAGACTTTTAGGGGTACCTGGGTGGCTCAGCCATTAAGTGTCTGCTTTTGGCTCAGGTCATCATCCTGCGGTATTGAAACCCAGCCCCACATGGAACCTCTCATTGTGCTCCTTGCTCAGTAGAAAGCCTGTTTTTTTCTCTCCCACTCTCCCTGTTTGTGTCTCTCTATGTAAAATATATTCTCGCTATGTCTCTCTCTGTAAAATAAACAAATATAATCTTTAAAAGAAATCTTTAAAAGAAATTAAGAAAGAAAAAAAAAAAACTTTAAAAAAAAGAAAAGAAATGCAGACTCTCAGCCCCATCCCAGACTTCCTGGACTGGAATCTTCATTTTAACAAAGTTCTCAGTGATTCATAATCCCATTGAAATTAGAGAAGCACTGCTATCATCTATCTCAGCATGGAAGCAAAATAAAGATTAACAAATGGGCTATGGAATGAGAAGGACCTGAGTTCCAACCCCTTCTCCTCCATTTGCTAGCTGTAAGAACTTGGCAAGTTCTCAGAGGGATTACATGATACAGTGTATTTAAAGCAACCACTGCAGTATGATAATTCTAACTATTATAATAATTAAGCTAGACCAAAGTAAACCTAATAGCAATAATGAAGCATACTTTAAATGATAAATGGGAAGATTTGGGCATGGGTCCAAGACTTCCATCTTCCAACTGAGAATAAAAGAGATTTACAGAGAAAATACTTTTAAGGGTAATTATGATATATCTAAGTTTGGTTACTATGTGAGCATATACACACACATGCATATTTACATATAGATACAATTTCACAACTGTATACAAAACATCATCATTTTCAAATACAGTTTTACATTAATGTAGGAAAACCAAATCTGATTCAAGAGTAGATTAGGATTCTGTCCACTAGCCATGGCTAGATTTTAACTAACCATCATCTCATACCATAATCAGATTGTGTAGAAATGTACATTTTTCATTTGTTGACTAGAGAATTAACTTCATGTTAATACTTATTTTATTAGTTTTCAGTGTTTTTTTTTTAAATTTTAAAAAGATTTTATCTATTTATTTGAGAGAAAAAGTGAGCAAAAGAGAGAGAAAGCACAAGCAGTGGGTGGAGAGCAGAGGGAGAGGGAGAAGGAGACTCCCCACTGAGCAGGGAGCCCCACATGGGGCTCGATCCCGGGACTCACTCAACCGATGGAGCAACCCAGGAGCCGCTAGTGTTCAGTGTTTTTAAAACTAGAATATTGATACAAGGACTGCCTTCCTAATGATTTGGAAATAGTCTGGCCAAGTAAAAATGAAGTGAAGCTGGATGGACTATATATGGCCTGTATCATGGCAAAAGGTAACATTAGCCAGAGAATATGATGGGGTACCCACAAGTTTTAGAAGCGGTGACATTTCTTTAGCAAATATGAAGTTCTTTTACTAGTAGAAGTTTGTAAATACCTTTGGACTTGTGGAACATCATTTTTGTTTATAAAATAATGATATTATGATGGCCAGCAATGAAATGGTATTTTGAAGCAATTTTTTAGATTCTGGAGCAATTCTATCACTCCTAATGTCTTATGATTAATTTGAATGTGGACCAAATGCGCAGCCTTATGTAGAGAACTGTGAAGTAGCCACTTTATAAATGAAGACAGAGGCCCTTCCTCTACCAGCCATGCCTGGCAACATTGGTAAATCTGTTCTCTATCATAGAGCAAAAATATGTGCTTTTTTAAATTTTGTTTTAGCTATTTTTTAAAAAATTTATAAAGATTTTAAATATTTATTTGAAAGACAGAAAAGAGTGCACCAGCCGAGTGGGGAGGGCAGAGGCAGAGGGAGAAGCAGTGCCCCACTGAGCAGAGAGACTGAGTCAGGGCATGATCCCAGAGCCCAGAGATCATGACTGGGCCAAAGGCAGAGGCTTAACCAACTGAGCCACCCAGGTGCCCCTGTTTTAACTAGTTTTATATATGAAACATGCATGGCCTTAAACCTATGTAATCATCAATTCTGCTTAGCATAGATTGGATAGTGAGATAATATTATTACACTTTTTCCAGGACATATTTTTCTCCCTACATGGATAATCATATATTCTTTATCTAATTGCTTTTCTAAAAATAATGAGTAAATTACAAGATGGCAGGTGTAATTGTCAGACTCTGGTCTGTATTTTTCACCATCTAATGCTGGTCTTCAAGCATTCTATAGACAATTGGGCCACTAAGGTTCATGTAGTTTGGAATGCCTAATCCTAGGTTCTATGATGAGAAATCTAAAGCCATATTAGACAGATTGATTCCCATGCTTTAAAATTAATTTGACATTTTCTTTGAAGTAAAAAAGAAGCTGGGGTTGTGACAATGATCTAGTGACCTATTTCTCAACAAATTGTTCACCAATAAAACTTGGGACTTAAGTTTTAATCATTATAGTAACCTCTCCTTCCATTTATTACCAGTTCACACCATGGACCTGTAGGGAAGTGCTTGTCAGCACTGATTTTTTGTCACTCCAGAGATCCTTGAAATATTATATTTGATAACCATCCTAAGACCTGATTAAATTGCATGAGATAAGAGCCCTTTTTCTCACAACTCAGCCAGATAAGTTCACTACAGTAGTTAAGTGCAAGGCAGAATGACTCCCATCATTCTTTCATAATCAAGGCCCACATAAGTCTCCTTTTTCTGATTTTTTGAGGTTAATATGCATCAAATTTTCCCCTTTCATTATAATGATGTCACATAAGTATCTGGAAGCAATCCTTTCACTCTTATAATATTGCATTCTTCTTTCTATAAAGGCTTTTAATTGAAGCTATTCTTAAAAATATTCAAAAAGATTACTGGCCTTAAAATTGTTATTAGAATACGGAGTCAAATTGTATGGAATCAAAACAGCTTAATTAATGTGCACAGCTTTTACGAATTTAAATATATATCATGAAAATAGTTTATTTTCCAGTTCAATATCTATCACAAGTTTTAGAAGGTGCTTTAAACCAGCCTCTGTGTGTCATACCCTGACCTCCCCTTTAACTACCATATACCTCAAGTATTACCACAGAGTTCAATTTGCTCTACTTCCTTCCTTTCTCTTTCCCATACAGTCCTTTAATCCATTAGATCATTTATTAATGCTATTTTCTGGTACCCACTACATGCCCTTTGCTAGGTTCTATAACTGTTGTAAAGGCCTGAAAGATACATAATTTGTGTCTTCTATAGTCTCACGAGCGAGCTAATGGAAGAGGATCAGTCAATGGATACACACACAGAAAATGTAAAATTGCTAATTGAGTAGTGCCAGGCAGGAGAAGCTAGCAGTTTAATGAGGATTGGGGTTGGAGTGGAGATGCTTTAATGAGGGATTCGACCTGGCCCTGCAGATCCCAGGAATCCCCTCTAGAAGTGCTATTTGGCTAAGAGTCAGATAGGCAGAGAGCAGGGGAGCAGGGGAGCATCCCAGATGGAGGGCACAGATATGCAGTGGTCCTGTAGGTGGTGGCAACAGGCCAGGAGAACACTTGAGTGTCTTAATTACCTGGCCCGGGGGAGGTGGAGGGGAGAACATAGACCGTTATAAGCAAGCAGGACCTCCTGAGTCAAGAGGAAGAGTTTTGCCCTCCCCCAAACTTTGGAAGAAGATGCTTCTTCCTTTTCACCATTTTTCCTAAGTCTTACCTTTTCTTCAAGGCCCATCCCTAGTACAAATCGCAGCTCCTTCATAATGTTTTTTAGAACACTTTATTTTTCTAGGTCATACATCCTCCCATTTCAAATTCATGTGCATCAAACATTTTCTTTTTTAAAAATTTATTATTTATTTATTTATTTGAGAAAGAGAGAGAGAGCATGATCAGGGGGAGGGGCAGAGGGAGAGGCCCCTGCAGGGCTTGTTCTGACTTCAGGTCAGATGCTTAACCGACTGAGCCACCCACGCGCCCCCCTAGCACTTTCATTCATGTTTTTGCACAAGTCGCTAAGCTTTTAAACTGAGCTGTATCCCACCAAGAAACATTTCTGCCTTAAAACTTCTTATACTCCCAGGGAACACCACAGTGTGGAAATGGACCTGAAGTCACAGCTTCATAAAAGTCAGCCTTAGTCCCATCTAAAACATTTGCAGAAAGGGTTCCAAAGGGGGGAAAATGTTGCATTATTGAAAAATGGAGTGAAGTGAAAGGAATAGAAATGAACAAAACAGAATGGAACAGATGGTCTCCATACCTAATAATTCACCTATTCATTAGAAACCCTTTGTGACAGAGCTACCATATAATCTGCTTACCATTCTAACAAAGTAAATCACTATACTGTGTGAGACAATTGAGAAATAAAACATGAAGTATATGCTTCCAGCAAGTCATTAACTATTAAGCATGAGCTGGAATTTGAATTGGGGAAATTAGTTTAATAAAAGCAAGAGTGCTTATTTGCCTTGTAAACATTTACTTTGGATATTTAGAAACCATTTAAAGGTAAATGGCAGCAAAATAAGTGCACAGAATGGACTCCGCAACAAGGCAACAGTTAGATAACGAAGATGATTTCTAACCCATTCCTTCTTAGAGCAAAGAAAGCATTACCATCTCTTTTCAAAACTCAACTTCTATCCTGCACCTTCCCTGGGGCTGGCCACAAGCTTATCATCTTTGTGGAGAGCCAGTTCTTTCCTCTGACCATACCTTGATCCTGAGCAGCCTGTGTCCCCTTACTTTTGCCTGTTAGTCTATATTCTTGGCTCCCTCCACTGCCAAACTTCCAAGAAATAGCTTCTTTCTCATTTTTTTTTCCACTACCCCAAGAAAGTTTTAATGACTTCTCCTAAGAAAATATGTTCAGTGCTAGAAACCATGTGCAAAAATTTGCACCTCCACTATTGGGAGTCCTGTGCTATTTGCACAACTTTTCCTACTTTTCAGCCTCTTGTTCTGGAACTCTCTCTAACTCTGGTCTTGCACAAAATTAATTTTGACATGCTCTTTTAACATGTCAAAATTTCTAAAAATACTTTTCCTCTGTTTTTGATTGCTTTTTTTTAAAAAAAAGATTTTATTTATTTACTTGAGAGAGAGAGAGAGAGCACAAGTGGGGGTCAGGGGGAGAGGGATAAGCTCCCTTTGAGTAGGGAGCCATCCCAGGACCCCAAGATCATGATCATGGCATGGGCTGAAGGCAGATGCTTAGCCAACTGAGGCACCCAGTGACTTCTTCAACCTATGACCTGGTCCACAAAGCATTTCAACTTTCCTTAAATGTATCTTATTACAGAAATTCTATCTTTGAGTTTTCTTAATTATATCATCTTACAGAAAGAAATCATCCCTCTCTTTTTGGTCAAGAGAAGAGAAAAGGAGAATATGTACAAGCAATAAGGGCAGGGGTTCTTAGAAACCCAAAACAAATCAAGAACCTTTGTATATGGTTTATTCTTTCCCAGTGAAATTTCTTTATACATGTAAGGATTTTGGTTTTCCCTAAATTTCTTTTTTAAGATTTTATTTATTCATTTGAGAGAGAGAGCATGATTGGGGCAGGGAGAGAAAGGCAGAGGGAGAGGGAGAAGCATGTTCTCCACTGAGCTGGGAGCCCGATGCAGGACTCAATCCCAGGACACTGAGATCATGACCTGAGCCGAAGGCAAACACTTCACTGACTGAGCCACCCAGGCACCCCTTGTTTTCCCCTAAATTTTAAAAGAAGGTGCCACTAACTGGATTTAGAAAGGTGATATATTTGCATATTTATAAATATATTATTTTACCAGTTGGTATTATTTTCTTATCATTGTTGTAACAACTTACTACACACTTGGGGGCTTAAAATAACAAAACTTTAGGGGCGCCTGGATGGCTCAGTGTGTTAAGCCTCTGCCTTTGGCTCAGGTCATGATCTCAGGGTCCTGGGATTGAGTCCTGCATCTGGCTCCCAGCTCAGTGGGGAGCCTGCTTTCTCCTCTCTCTCTGCCTGCCTCTCTGCCTACTTGTGATCTCTCTCTGTCAAATAAATAAATATAATATTTAATAATAATAATAATAATAACAAAATTTTATTCTCTTCCATTTCTGAAAATCAGAAGTCCAAAACCAGTTTCACTGGGTTAAAGTCAAGGTGTGAGCAGCCTTGTTTCCTTCTAGAGGTTTCTGGGGAGAATCCTCATCTTTTCTGTCTTCTAGAGGCTGCCTGCACCCCTGCCTAGCATCACTCCAAACTCTTGCTTCCACCATATCATCTCCTACCCCCTCCTCTACAGTCAAGTCTCTCTCTTACAAGAACACTTGTGATCCCACTTAGGATCTCATCACCTAGATGATGTGGAATAATCCCCCATCTCAAGGTCTTTAATTTTATCACATCTGCCAAGTCCCTTTTGCTGTATAAGTCAACATCCACAGGTTGTAGGGATTAGGACATGGATATATTTGGGAGACCTTAGTCAGCTGAGCACAACAGTCTTAATTCATAAGGGGAAATTTCTTATTGTTTTCATTGTACCCATTCATTTAAAAATTATGGAGTGTATTTTATAAATATATTTGAGGTGGGCACTTGGCTGGTTCAGTCAGTTAAGCCTCTGCCTTCAGCTCAGGTTATGATCCCAGGGTCAGGATCGAGTCCCGCACTGGGCTCCCTGTTCAGTGGGGAGTCTGCTTCTCCCTGTCCCTCTGCTGCTTTCCATGCTCTCTCACTCTCTCTGTCAAATAAATAAATAAAATCTTTAAATAAATAAACAAATAAACAAACAAATAAATAAATAAATTTGAAGCAAAACACTCTACAGTGAAATGATGACTTATTAATTGTTTTGCAAACTTAGGATATCCATGGGTGAAATCTGACACTGGCCCTGACACACTGAGAACAAGGAGAAACCAAAGAAAGAGTCAGGCTACTGCAGAGTGGAGGTGGTGGTGACAGGTTGAATAAGAAAAGGAACTTGCACACGAGACTTGTCTTGAGTGGCTACAACACAAAAAGATCTCTGTGCCCATCTTCAGAATCTTAGAAGTTTATGTAGAGGTCACACTGGGGTTCAGTCACATATACCAACCAGACGGTCTCAATGTTTTATTACCTCAAGGCTTTGTCCTTGAAAATGGCTCCTACTATGGAAACAGTGGACAGAATGTATACTGCAAGGGCAGGGGAGTGGGTGAGGAGCTTCCAGTTGCTGGAGTCCAGCTGACCTGTGGGTCAGCCAGCAGTCATGACTTCTCAATGACCTCCTCTAACTATAATAAAATTTCTTTGTGAGGGCTGGACAATAATACATGGGACTATGCTTTAGAATTACTTTGGGGGCACCTGGGTGGCTCAGTCATTAAGCGTCTGCCTTTGTCTCAGGTCACGATCCCAGGGTCCTGGAATCAAGCCCTGCATCGGGCTCCCTGTTGGGCAGGAAGCCTGCTTCTCACTCTCCTGCTCCCCCTGCTTGTGTACCATGTCTTGCTGTGTCTCTGTCTGTTAAAAAATAAATAATAATAATAATAACAAAATATTTTATAATTACTTGGAATTTTTCTGAGCTTCTAGTAAATTCTGCATCGTCAGTGTCATATTTACATTGTAATATTACCTGAACGTTGTTACAAATCTACTTAACCTCTGAGTCTTACCAAATATCTGGGCTCCCAATTCACTATGAATCCATCTTTTTCTATCTACACACAGGACTGATTCTCTAGTGCCAGACCTAGGGTCCACTTTACACTAATTTCTGAGTCCTTCCGCAAACCTAATTTACTCCATAACGCACATTCTGTCCTACACCCTTAGCCTTGGTTCCAGTTGGTTTGGCTGATTAATTCAAGGATCTTATTTTTAGCCACTTGTAAATGCAGCCTTTGAACATCATTGAAACCATCAGTTGACATAAAAATAGAGACAAAGGTGGCTTTGGCTTTGCTGATCTATCTCATTTTTACCCATGAAGTAGGTACAATTTCAGCATCGTATCTATTCTGTGTATCCATAACATCCAAACGGTTATATCACTTATGATAAAAGACAAAAATTTAAATCCAGAACTTTATTATCTAAATAATTATTTATTATTATTATAAACAACCAAATAATGTAATATATGTAGCATAAAATAGGAATCTGAAATGTCAAACATAATTTTGATATTGAGCCATTAACTCATCTTTACACATTAAATTCTTTCACTCTCCACAAAGCTCCCATGATGCTTATTTACTTCTCATAGACAATTATTATTCTGTGAAATGCAGAGGGGTTGCTAGAGGAAGCACTGGTGGAAATAGAGAATTCTGGCTCCTGGGCTTAGCTTGGTAAAGATAAAATTATTTTAAGAGTCTCTTCTAATTACAGTGGTTTAGAAATAGGAAGAAGTAAGATGCCGAGCCCTCAACAGGCTAGGGTGGTAGAAAATTGTCCCAAATGCTTTCTTAAAAACTTTGAGTAAGGCAGAACCATTAAGTATTTAACATGTTTATTTAGGCAGAAAATTTGAGAAAAAAATCATATTTTGAATTCATTGCATCCCAGTCATAAGTCTCTTTACTAGGTCAGACATAAATATATGCTTCCTTCTTCCCATTTAAAAAACCCAATGCTTCTGCTCTCTACTAATTTGGTGTATCTTTTTGACACTTTTTTTCCTTTTTACTGTTATCATTCATTTAACATATCTTAAATACAATGTTCTAGGTATGGATAGACCAAAATCAAGTAGGCAAGCAAGGATAATTAACTCTGTGAAATATGGCATGATTTTCCCTATAATGTTAGTTCAAAAAAGTATATCCAATTCCTTTTACTTTATAAGCACTAAGCTAGAAAGTGTTGACATATTTTATCCTTCTGTTATTCTATTACTTATAGGTATCCTACCATATCAGACCATATTTGATCATTTGTTTTTGTTTTTGTTTGTTTGTTTGTTTTTGTTGGGTTTTTTTTGTTTTTTTGTTCTTTTTTTTTAGTTTTCCCTGGAAAGATCTACATTCAGTGTGAAGAACTTGGAAAGCAGGAGATGCTGTTAGTGATGCAAAGGCCAGATGGGAAGAGCAGATTAGTTATCATTCTGTGATCTGTTTCAAGGGAATGCCAGGCCAGCATGGTTGGAAGCTGCATATTGAATGATGCATTTCATACACTAAGTTCATTTAGTAAAAGATCATTTCTTCATGTTCAACTGAAAATAAGAATCTTATTTAGGATGGACTGGAGGTTACCATGATGTCCTTGTTGAAGTGAAATAAGAACGAAAATATGAGAGAATTTGAGAACCAATATATCTCTAGAAATATCTGATTATTTATAGAATCCAATATGGATTGTTATTACACCTGAAATGCCTAATATCTGTTAGCTGGGGTCTTTCTTTATGGAGATGCAGCCCCTTTCTTTGGCAAACCTGATTTTTCCAGTGTTCTGTAACTTAAGTATAAATAGAGGCGGAGGGATGCTACAAAGAGCTATGCTACACAAAACACTGTACAGATATAATCACGCTTTATGGAATTTTACCAGTTGTGCATGCCAGTCAGACACATCTTATGTAATACATCAGATCTTAGCCATAGCTGTCATCATGGCTCTTAACCATTTACTTCTCCTCAATCTGTATAGAGAGCGGGTTAGCCTGGTACCACTGGAGAACATTTTTCCTTCCACCTGTGCCCTGGACATGCCTGAGTCTGTTGCTGAGTCTTCCCTTGTCCAGTTGAGGCAGGAGACCTGTGAGGCCTGCTCAGTGGGATTTAACAGACTGTAGGATGAACCACTGACCAATGAGATGAAGAATCTAGAAGACACAATCTTATGTCCTCTCCATGGACATACCAGTCTGAGACGAAGGTATTCCATTGGCTTCTCTATAGATGGTCCTATGAGATCAAGTCATCAGTTGTGCGTCATACCTAGCAGTGACCAGAGGGCTAAAGTACTACATCATAATTACTTTTCTATCTTTCCTGCCTCACTTCCCTTCCCTTTGCTTTTGATTCCCTGGGACTGTTCTTCTCAATTTAGAAGTCTCAGCATACAAGCCTTGGCCTCGTGTTTTGTCTTCTAAGGAATTTGGTTTAAGATATGCAGCTGTGGGGAAAAAAAGTACCTGGCTGGGTTCCTCTCTTAACTCAACCCTTGACAGAAGTTTTGAATGAACCCAACGATTCTCTTCTCATTTTACATGAAATTCTAGGTAGTCTCCCATTTGTGCCTTCTGTCACTTTGGATGATTTATTGTATAGTTTTCCTGGCTTTGGGAAGTGGATACAACATTATTTCAAATAATGTACAGATATATTCAGCTGCTAATTGAACCCCCATAATAGATTATTTAACAGAATGAGACAATCATGGTATGGATTCTCTCATTTTGATAGGGCTAATAAACATGATATACAAGGTAAAAACTGAGTGGCTCCCCAGTTGAATAGAAGAAACATTTACTGCTCAGTCTTACCTAATAAAGGAGATGAAATTCTGCTGTAAATAGCTTCAGCCTGACTCAGGAGCCCTAAGATAAGCTGTGTAAATTGTACTCCATTAAAAATCTGAGCAATCTGGTAGAAACTCTCTGGAGATAAGAGGAATGGGCACAGGTGAGACTTGAGCACTGCAAATATCCATGCCTCTGATGCTTGGCCAGTACTTCCCTCAGCTAGCTGATGGATTCCAAGTTTTGGTTATATAATTCCATGTAACTTATAGCTTAATTTCAGTGAATCTACGGAGCCCAAGTAACCAGGCATGAAGTCTTTTAGTCTATGATCCTCTTGGGCACCAGTTCTTAAATATGTTGGTCTTAAGAACTTTCGCACTCATAAAATTATGGAAAACTCCAAAGACCTTTTGTTTATCTGGATTATAACTATTAATAATTGCTTTATTAGAAGTTAAAATTGAGAAATTATAAAATATTTATGTGTTAATTCACTTAAAGCAATAATAAATATCTGCCCATGCTGACAAAGGTAATATACTTTTAGGAAAATACATATATCTCTAAAACAAAAAATATACTGAAAAAAGTGACATTCATGTACATTTCTGCAATCTCTATAATGTCTCGCTTAATAGAGACAGCTGCAGTCTCATATCTGTTCTGCATTAAGTGTGTAGTTGAGAAAAGGATAAATATTTCAGTAACTTTTTGCATAACTATGGATATTCATCTTTGGTACTACACTCAAATTGGCCAATTTTCTTAATTTTTTTACCATGTAGAATCTAAAATCCTATCAATGATCTGTGACATTGAAACACTGAAAATCATTTGATCCATTTTGCACTTTGAATGAGTCTTACCCATATATTATTTTATAACCACATGCATAGGTTAACTGGAAAATATTGGATCATTGACTTATGAGGATCTTCCAAATGTTGATATATTTTAATATACAGTATCAAAAATATCATAGTTGTCAATATTAACCATGAATCTGATTTCAAAAGTATTTAAATATTGAGAAATGGTCAAATTCATGATGACAGATACATCTTTTCCATATTCTAATTATTGCTAGAAAGCTTAGCTTTTGGGGCCCCTGGGTGGCTCAGTTGTTAAGCATCTGCCTTCGGCTCAGGCCATGATCTTAGAGTCCTGAGATCGAGCCCCACATTGGGCTCCCTACTCTGCTCGGTGGGAAGCCTGTTTCTCCTCCCTCTTGCACTCTTCCTGCTTGTGTTCCCTCTCTTGTTGTGTAATTCTCTGTTAAATGAATAAATGAAATCTTAAAAAAAAAAAAAGAAAGCTTGAGTTTTATCTCTGATAATAAGTACTGTTAGTTATTTGCTGTGAATTGACAGGCTCACTTCATTCATTTTTGAGAAAATGTCTGCTACATACCCAAATCTGCTAACCACAGTTTGGCTATTAGCTTTTTCAAATAAAATTGGGAGTGGGGGAAGGTGGGGCTAGTTCAGCTCACAACAGAACAATGACTTTAATCCCTTCCCTCAAGACATCATCAAATTTCAGTATATAACAAAAGTGCTGCACTTTCCCTCTCATCACAGAGATAAGCAAATTAAAATAGTATGTATTCAATGTCAAGATTTAATTAAAGCAATACCTTATGCTGCTTTATCAAGGATATTCTCAAATGAAATAATGAAATTTGCCAGGTTTTGTTGCTGCTACTGCTGTTGTTGTTGTTGTTGTTGTTGCTAGTGTGTGATGGAGAAGAATTCAGTTATTACTACAGTTTGGTATCATTGTTTTAATTTGCACAAAGGCAACATTGCTTTTGCACCATCAGCATAAATATTAACAAAGTAGAAAAGACAAGTTAACACCTTAAAGTCGTGAAAATAAGTTTGATCCCTTGGGAGCCCCAGCAGTCTCTTCCACTACCAGGCACCCACAGACTACACTTTGAGAACCTCTGTTTCAGGATATTTTGGAAATGGAAGAGGATCCAAGAAAGTACCTCCATGAGTCTGAGGTTTGGGCAGAGGAAGAAAGGGAGAATCTCTACTCGAGTCTTGGAAGCCACTAGACTCAAAAGACACATGAATCAAGGGACAAGTGTGAGTTCTGCCCTGAAGTTTCCTTGAATGTGTTGCTGAATCAAAGACAGAGACTCAAATGAGAGGTCACAAACCCTAGGACCACGTTTAAATTATCTGATAAGGAGAAAAGTATTGATTAGGATGTCAGAGAGAGACAGGCTTAGGTAAATTTTGGGAAAAGAAAATGCCCTACAGCTATTTGTCTTGAGTTGTCCATGATGAAAAGAGGAGCGTTGGCTCTGTTTAAAAAACCAGTGACCATATGGCCTCAAGTGTCCTTCCAGCTTAATTGCTGGATACCTTGATGACTCATAAGTATATTCAGATGTACACTGCTTTCAGGAAATAACAATATGCACAAAATACCAATAGATAAAACAGGAGGCACCTGTCTACATTACAAAGTGGTTATTCAACATATCAAAGGATTCTACACACTGTTCCCTTCAACCCTAACCCAGGACTTCATCAATGCCTATAAAATAGGAGGTGCGCCAAAGAACTTTGGGCTTAGGGAGAAAAGCACTTACTTGAGTTGATTTCCTCCAGGGAAGTAGAAAAGTGACAACATTTCTGGTCAACACAGCTTCTTAAATGGAATACAGTGACATTAATTAGGTTCTGTAGCAGGAGAAAATAGTCAAGAAAACATAACAGTAATGTGCTATAATCAAATTCAGTAGTTTAGTAATTGTAGAAAAATTGAAACCACAAATCCCAAGGGACAAAGCTGTAAATAATGCACCCAGAAAATCTTAATAAATAATCTTGAACAATAAGATTTATAGCGTCATGCTTCATTACCATCCTCCAAAGACTCTAAACCATCTTTTATGATTTTCTTTTTTTAAATTTAGGCTTACTATGATAAAATCTATGAAGAGTAAAATTTACCCTTTCCAGGTAACATATACTTTGGCAAATATGTACAACCATGTAATCACTACCACCACAATCAAAATAGAATATCCTCATGCCCCTTGATATTTAATTCTTACTCCCCAGTGCCAGTGGGGGCAGCCTGTCACTTTATTTCTGTCCCTATGGTTTTCATTTTTCTAAAATGCCATATAAATGGAGTCATATAGCATGAGCCTTTTATATCTGGTTTCTTTCACCTAGCGTCAAGTTTTTGAAATTTATTCATATCAGTTCATCCTGCAGCAGTCTATTTCTCTTTGTCAGTGGGTAGATTTCTATTTTTAGTCCATTCTACAACTGATGGACATTTGGGGCTGTTATAAATAAAATTGATGAATCACTTTCAGGTATTAGTATAGACATGGGTTTTCATTTCTCTTCGATTAAAAGATAGAATTAGGATTTTTAGGTTAGATGTTAAGTGTATTTTTAACATTAGAAGAAACCTTCCAATCATTTTCCGAAGTGGCTTTATTATTTTTCATTCTGAGCAGCGGTGTCTGAGGGTCCTACTTGTCTACAATCTCACCAGTGCTTGTTTTGTTTTTAGTTTTAGTCCTTATCCTGGACATGTGGTAGGACCAAATGCGGTTTTGTTAGACCTAATGTTGCACACTTCTCCATGTGCCTACTTGCCAACCATATCTCCTCTTTGGATGTATTTATTCAAATCATTACCCATTATGGAGGTAAAGGGTGGGTCACAGGGAGATGATCCACACAGCCTGAAGGAAATTGTTTTTATATCCAGAAATGAACATACCTCTGCTTCTATCACACAGTTAGTCTGGGAGGGGACTCCATTTACTCAGTAATTGCATTGTTTGCTGTTTTTGTTGACTTCTCTTATCAGTGCCCGGGAAACTTCAAATTACTCCAGCTGTGGGCTCCTATACTTTGCATTTTCTGTGGAGCCTGGGCAACAGTGTTCTTCCTCCATCCTCGGGTTTAAGCATTTTTGTACACTTGTGTCAAGATGGGATTTGCTTTTCCATCTTACTGCTCCTCAAGTGCACTGCAGTCTTTTGGATAAAGGGAAATCAAAAGGCCAGTCCAGAGAGAAGACACAAACACATAAATTCCACTTCCCAATGGGGAGACTGTCAAGAATTTGTGCACATTTTAAACCAGATACAGTAAATGTTACATTGCACTCAGTGGCAAAACCAGAATTTGAACACTGATCTCTCTTCTGGCCTAATTTTTTAATACTATGTCTACTTTCTTTATGGATATTTAATGTGTATATTGAATTATGCCCTTCCATATAAGAAGCTCAAAATTTGAAAGGGTTTAGAGAGTGCTACCTTAATCTCACATTAACATTCCTTTCTAATTACTTGATTTTGGTAACACTATGTCTACGTATATTCAATAAAGCAATGCAACATCATTAACAATATTATTCCATTGAAAATATTGTATTATCTTACTCTCCTATACTGTTATCCTCCAGAGATCTTTAAAAACTTTTCTAAAACAAACACACAAACAAACCAGCAACTTCTCTAATAGTCACAAGTAGTGAGCTATTTTTGGATTCATGTATTATCTTTCTCAGTTTTTGTGCTGAAAAGAAAGCTTTCATTTGAAAGTTATTTTGTTGGTCACCAACAAACAACTTTTGGTCAGTTTTAGTAAAGGGGACAAGGAAGCACCTTCCTTAACATGAAGACTATAAACATTTTCACATGATAGCTTGGTTTACATTTTGTAAACATGATAATTAAAAGATGGAATTCAAAGAGCACTGATTTGAGCTCAATGTGAATGTTTAAAGATAAACCTTTGCCTTCCTCTAGGAAGATAAATTCTATTGAGATTTTCTATCACTCCCGACAAAAAAACTTTGTAAGACACGGTTGTAAAAAGTTGTACAAAACTAAAAGCAAAGTCACTTATGTGTCATTAAGACTGATTATATGGTCTTTGTAGAGCAAAGATGAGACTGGACTTGTCATAACTTGCTATAGAAATCCAAGTGATTAAAGCATCCATTCCCTTTCTTAGATTACTACTTGATCATCCAAAGAACTCAAAACCACTCTTGCCATTATACTCAATGATCTGAAGAGTATAAAAATTTCCGTAGCTGAATAGGATATTGTGCAACCTACTTTACCATTACTAGCCTATTATACAAAGGAATATAGTGTACTTTAGTGGAGGTTTTGTTGGTTTCCTGAGAATTGTGAAAAATATGCTTATTGCCCGAATCTCTGGGCATTCTGGTTGCAATACACTAAGCCACTAACTTCTCAGGCTTTCTGTTTCACAGCTGATACCATTTTAATATGGATTCACAGCCAATTGAGATTAAGAAGTAAATACAATAAAAACCAAAACTGACCAAGAAAAAAATTAGAAGTCGATGTCTAGACAAAAACTGAACCCAAACAAATACTGGCAGGAATGAAAATAGATTAATTGCCTTTTCTAAGAGTAATTACATGGCTTTCCTGTAAGAAAAACTTTAGTTTTCTTTGGGCTGAAGGGTATTAATATGTGGATCTTTCCCATCTACAGGAAAAAAAAAAAAAAAGAGTATCTAGACAGGAAAGGAACATTGACCAACTTATGAATGTTTCTTTTTATTTCTGTTCAGATTGTTTCCATCACACCCTAAATTCTTTTCTAAGTGATTTGTCTACATAATTTCACCAAAAAAAAGGAGGAGGAAGGGAGGAAGGAAGGAAGGAAGGAAGGAAGGAAGGAAGGAAGAAGGGAGAGTTGCAGGTAGGGAAAGTTGGAGGAAGAGGAGGGGGCGGGGAGAAAGGGAAAGAGAAATGAAATCCTGGCATCATTCCATTCAGAGACATATATGTTAGAATACAAATACTTAGTTTACAAAATAAGGTAGATCAGTGAATACTAGTAACTATTTTTATTGCATTGGTTTCCTGTTTTTCCATTTGATCTTATTTTGTGTGTCCATTTCGATGTTGCCCTTCTCTATTTTGTGCTGCAATTTAGTATTGAATCTGTAATAGTAAATCCTTTTCTATAGTGATTCATATCTTTGAGCAGTGCACCAATGTGAACCTAGGGGAAAAAAAAAATGTTCAGGAGGGCACTAAGTGGGTTTTCAGTATCACCTATTTTAACAAGTCCCAAATCCAATAGTGTCAGCTCTCACATGTAAAGAAGTTTCTGCATAAAGAACTTTTATACATCAGAATATAGAATAAATCTCCAAATTATGAAAAATCTAATTAATAATAATATGAGGAATAAGATTTTCCCCAAATGTCTTCAATAGAGGACTGGACTTACAATGTAAAATTAATATGTGCCAGCAGACAAGGGAAAAATGATGTCACAATAGCTGGATTATTCTGAGGGTTAGGGAAACAAGATAGCTCAGAGCTCAAGTTATTTTTAATCTTCTCTATGCAAGTTTTGAGGTAGTTTATGATGCCATGCTTTTAAATTGGCTTGGTTCATTGATATATGTGTAAGGTGAACAAATGGGTTTTAAGGAGAAATACAAGTTTTAAAAAATCTTAAAAATCAGTTGAGTAATAAAAGATTGTTTTTTTGAAATTCCTACCCCATAAAGATTCCAACCTTATTTTTCCCCTGCAGAATGACATCAGGTGGCTTTGTGAGACAATGCCATAAGCAATGTAGGCATTGTAACTGAAATCCCATTTATGTAAAATAGCACTTGGCTCTCTTCTCAAATCTCTGATAATCCCTGATTTATAACACATTAAATCACCTCCTTTAACTGACATGTTGAATTTTACTCATGCTGTGGGCTTCTGAATCTTAATTTTCTAGGACCTGCTGTTCAAATTTTAGAATATCAGAATCACCTAGAGAATTGTCTAGAATACAATTGGACCCCATGTGTCAAGGGTAACACCATGCATGTGCATTTCTAACAAGAAATCTTAGATGTCAACTGAGGCCGAACTTCATGCCCAAGGACTGCTTTGAGTATCAAAGCTCTACAACAGCTAAAGAAAATCTTCAGTTTTCAGTAAAGATATTGAGTCTTATTATATCCCAGATATAACATTATAATGGTAACAGCTACTATCTATTTTATTGGGAATAAATACATTTCTTCCAGTGTGCATTTTCATTTTTTTTACATAAAAAATTTTTAAAAATGAATGAGAAACTCTTTATCACTCTTACTTGCTTAAGTACAAATCTTTATAGAAAGTTTTCTGAAATACTAGCTTGGTTTACATTTTGTATATACATTAAGATATAGGTATTCATACATAACTATGACAAATTAACTTTAGCTTTAGGAAAACTGAACAAACTTGTTCTATGAACAACATACTGTTAAAAAAATGCGACACTTCTGACATGTACATTGACATCAACTAATAAAACACAGAAAACCAGCTGAATTAATAGTTTTACAACTCATAGTTTCAGATATTTGCTCTAGGCTTTGCCATGTCTCATAGACCATGCTGTCTTTCTTCACCTTTTTTTAATCCAAAAGTCTTTATGAAGCACTTACTATGTACTAGATGCTCCTTAGATTTTTTTGGAGATTAAAAACTCTGACAGACTCTCAAGGAAATGCCCATTCAGGACAATATAGCTCCTCTATCCATGACCGCATCCCAAGCTGGGAAAAGTGCAGAGCGTCTGGCATGGGACTTTAAAGAAGTAATAATATTTCAAACTAGAAAAGTAATTACAGCACTATGTTGGAGAATATAGTGAACTTGAAACAGTTCACTTGAAACAGTGAGAACTTGAAACAGAACCTGGAACATAGGAGATAGTGATTAAGCCACTGTTAAATGGAAATGCCATAAGGCTTGGGTTTTTAAGGACACATGCAGGATCTAGACACAAGAAGTGGAGAAGTTAGCTTTCCAAGTATACATAAAAG
This sequence comes from Mustela nivalis, assembly GCF_964662115.1. NCBI lineage: Eukaryota > Metazoa > Chordata > Mammalia > Carnivora > Mustelidae > Mustela > Mustela nivalis. Next base: position 80,366,140 of record NC_139030.1, read on the forward strand.
AGAATGGTGGAAGAAGGCCACTAAAAAGTACAGACCTATCTGAAGGAGTTAGCTCTATGGAAGTGTAATGTACGTCAACTAAAGATAGAGCTGGGGACGCCTGGGTGGCTCAGTGGGTTAAGCCACTGTCTTCGGCTCAGGTCATGATCCCAGGGTCCTGGAATCGAGCCCCAAATCAGGCTCTCTGCTCAGCAGGGAGCCTGCTTCCTCCTCTCTCTCTGCCTGCCTCTCTGCCTGCTTGTCATCTCTCTCTGTCAAATAAATAAATAAAATCTTTAAAAAAAAAAAAAGATAGAGCTGGAAACTAGATATTAGATTGAGGGGGGATGTCGGTTCTGCTCTGAGGATATTGGTCTTCATTTGGTAGAAAGTTGGAAACTCTTGACTGTTATGAATGGGTGATTTTCATGAAAGTTAGCCTCGCAGCATGCATAAAGTGGTTTAGGAAGGGAAAGAATAGAAAGAATAGAGGAGAATAGGAATAGAGAATAGGAGAAAGAATATAGGGAAATATAGAGAAAGAAAAGAGAAATATAGAGCAAGAAAACAGAGAATAGGAGAACGAATAGAATCTGAAGAAAAGAGGCTATGATAATAATAAACTGCATGATAGGGTAGAGGTGTGGGAAAGGTGGGATGAAACTAACTAGTGCTGTATGCATAGGATCCACATTGTACAACACCGATATTTATGTGTGATGAATGAATGACCTAATGATCACTGCCAGGCTTCAAGCCTCTGTCACCAAGAGTTTTGAGCCTGATGTGATGGTGGTGAGTTAACTTGGTGGGCAAGTTTGAAGAATGTTTAAAGAATGGCTTAGTAGTCAAATTTATTCTCTGCTTTTCTAATGAATGAAAAAGTCTCCTATAATTTTTTTCTCCCATCTCTGCCCCAAATCAAGTTTCAAACATACAAACATACTGCAACTTTCTTCGACCAAGATAATGAAAAGCAATCATATTCATTAATGTTCAAATTTACTGGCTATAAAATTGCTACAGTGAAATTCCTGGCAAGCCAGTGCATTTGCAGGAATAAACAAGCACATTCTACTACTTTGTACTCATTGCCGATACTATGGTGAGCTGCAATGGCACGCTAGTCAGACTGTGCCCTGACAATCTGTTCATTCGGTACTCTCCAGAATCAGTGGAGTGGAATCATTCATATGGTGCTTGTCATTGAACATGAGAATGACAGAAGTCAGCACATTGGCAAAGCCATCACCCATTCATTTTCCTTTTAGAGAAGTACTCTATTTGGCTTCTGTGCCTTTTTTTTTTCCTTGATTCATTTTTTTCTACTTTATTATTCAAATTAAGAAGATAGCTCAAGTACAACTAAAAGCAATAGACACATTTACTTGATTGTTGTGTAATTTTGATTTCCAGACATTAAGTGATACAGTTCAGGGTTTCTTAAGGATCATCGATTTGGTTGGGATTAAGGTATAGTATTTGTGTCTTCTATGGGTATGACTAATTTATAAGAGAACTTGTGGACACTCAAAGGTAATTTTTAAGACTTCAGTATTTCAATTCTCCAGGTCAGACTATGACATTGCATTAAAATTTATGTTTTCTTTGCATTGAAGAAAAAAATTTTATATAAGAATTATAAACTTCTTGAAAATTCTAAGCATCTAAAGAAGAAGTGATTTTAAACTTCACCTCTAAGATAGTATAGATACCATAGAAAGAAGAGGACAAGGTGAGTTTGGAAACACTTTCAATGTAATGAAGCTGTCACTGATTATACCTTTTGTCTATGGATCATAAAGCACTGCACATAACAGCATTCTTTCTCAGTCCTCATGAGGTAGGAATGTATTACCTGTATTTTACAGTTGGATAAACAGGAGTTCAATCAAGTTTAAAATCACATGGTGGGAGAGCTGGGAAAAGAGCCCAGAAGATCAGATTCCCAGTTAGTATCCAGAATCATTAGTGTTGCTCTAAATACACTCTTCTCCTTGGCTTGTCAGTGAACTGTGACCCCAGAAAATGGAAGAGAAGCAGAAAATGGAAGGGATGAAGAGAGAGGGACGAACTGAAGCAGAAATGAAGAATGATTATGAACTCACTTTATTTTTGTATAAGTATTCAACATAGAAAACATAGGCCTGTGAACCTACCTGGCAACGCCCACAGGCAACATGAACCATTAGCATCACACATGCATTCATTTATATATATATACATACATACACACATAAATACACACATTTTAGCATAAAATAATAATAAAAATACAGCACAATAAAGCCATGTCTGCTTATGTTTATTGTCTTATTCTGATACTTTGTGGTGTGATCTTAGACACATTATTCAAACATTGTGTATCTCAGTTTACTTATCCATAAAAACCAGATGGTATTTCATACATCATAAAGTTATGCTAAAAAAAAGTTCTTCATATGTAAAGAATGTGGGTTTTACCACTGTCTAGTTTTATCCAAGCACATATGCCCAGGGTTTCTTTCACCCTACCACCACTGCCTTTCTAGATTTCACTCTACCCTCCATTTTAGAACTGCAGCCAAGATTTAAAAACAGCCATGCTCTTGCTAAAAAGTTGGAGTGGAAAGTTTGGAAAAGCCCAGGTCACAGTGGGGAATCACTTCTGTTGAAGGATCCATAGGAGATATTTAGAAAGCTATTCATGGGAGATCTTAATGGGATCCCAAGGAAAGCACAAGTGAAGATAGGCAAAGGGAAGCGTTCTCCTGAACCCTCCTGGGATGTTCCAATGGCTGAGATGCAGCAAGTGGCCCTGATAGGGGAGCAGTGATGGGGTGTCAATGGTGATCCGAACCCTCTGCGGGTCTCCTCAGTTTCTAGCTCATTAATCTCCACCAATGTCACGCCCCTTCCAGCTCTCCCCACCTTCTCCTGTCCCAGCCCAGCTAATTCCCATCTTGTTTTTCTGACAGTGAGCTAGCCTGGGCCCCTCTTATATTCTCTTTCTAATCTATTGTGACGTAAACTCTGCCTTGATCCTTCGGGACTTGTATCCAAAAACATTTTTCTTTGCTTAAAAAAATCAATTTATTTCAAATGGGAAACCCTGTTTTTCAGCATGTTATTCCCATCATGTCACCTAAGAGCCTGTTTTGGACATTTTCACAACCAAATTTCGTTTCTTCCTGATTTTTCCCTTTGTAATAATGCTAAGTCTCCTCACGGCAAAATGGATGCCACTGACTCAACTAGGGGAAGAATCAAGTACCAAGAAACGATAAAACGTAAAGTACAATGATTAATATTTCAGAGCATTATTTTGTTTCATATGTGAAACACCTAATGCAATGTCAGCCACATATTAAAAATTTAATAAGCACGTGACCCTATTCCTCTAAGGTCTGGTGTAGTCTGATGTGAGTGAGCCTGGTAACGCTTTTTGCACATCTTTATGGTTCCTTATGTCATCTACAAACATTTTATTTCCTACTAAGGATTTACCTGTGTGCCAGCTGTGATGCTTGTTGCTGGGAAGTATTAAGAGATAATGCTATGGCCCCATCTCTCAAGGAGATCATAGTTTAGTGGCAGAGGCAGTCAGGCTGACATGACACATTACTTAGCAGCACCGACTAAAGAGGGGTAATAAGAGACTTTAGGCAGTCCAGGAAAGGAAATAATGGTGAACAATGGAAGATTTCAGATTTGTCAGAGGAGGTGAGAGAGATAAGGCTTTCCAAATGGAGATAGATGAGAAGATCACATTTGGGCACAGGGATCTCCAGGGGCAAATGTATGGGGGTTCTAAAGCCATAAAACTACAAAAATTTAGTAAGTCCAAATAGGAATATAACAGAAGGAGAGGTGGGAGTTGGTGGGAGCCAAGAATTTGAGAAAGTGTGAGAGTCCTGATCTGTCGGAAGGGACAGTGGATTATTTTATTCCCTGTGTACATGCGGACCAATGCAAATGATGCTTTCACTAACTATCCCTGCCCCCTGACAAATAGTTCACCAAAAGCCGTCAATATCAAAGACTCATCATTTTCTCCCAATGTTTAAAAAGAATGTTAAGACAGACCACAGGAATAATATTAAAAAATGATTTTCTGCATTAAGTGTTAAAAAATCTTTGCTGATAAAGGTTAAAAATGTATTTTTTAAAGGATCATGAGAGGATAATTCTGCCTATATGAACATAGGCATGGTAAGTCCACAGTTTCGAACTTCTTAGGTAGAAAAATGAAAAGTGAATGTTGGTTTTTTTCAGTGGTGAATTATGATTACTACAAGTCAAACTTCTGAATTTTTTGGTACCCAGTTTTAAGGGTCTGAGGCCCTTGAGGATTGTGGTTGGCTCTTCCTGTGTCTTCACTTCTTTGTGATGTCTGGCCCAGAAGCTGTGTCCTAGATGTCAGCACAATTAGTCACTGCACCACCATTGACCCAGGAGGTTGAGTCTGTTGGTTTTATATTACCCCTGCTTCCAGACTGTCAGAAATGGGGCTCTTGGACTCTGAAGACACACAAAAAGGCAGAAAGTAGGAATGCTTGCAGGTCAAATGGTACCGTCAGTCCTGTACTGATGAGTAAAGATCCCACACAGACTCTGCTAGTCTGCCACGGCTTTTTGTTGAGGAAACCCTTCAAAAAAACAGAACTCCTATTCATGTACATGCCTATAATATTCCTGAAATCGAACAGAACTGCATTTAGATACTCCTTTTGGAATTATACATGTGTTTCTCTTCTTACAGTGGGTGTGAAAACACTGTTAAAAGAATTCTGTATTTGCCATTAGAAGGTACAATGTAATTATGACTTTTTCTTTTTCTCATTGCTGCCTTTAGCCATTTATGAGCACAACTAGATAAACTAGTACAGTACTCAAGTAATTGAATAAAATCAATATAATCTTTTAGACTGACAAGCACAACTTTTCCTCACTTGATTGCTGAGTATGGTCACTGTGATGGAGGCTACCCATGTCCTAGGAGTCTCCCATCTATAGGCTTGGAGACTGCTTACTGCAAATGCCCTTGGCTCTGCCTGATAAGATATTTTCTTCCACCTGGGAATAAGGGAATAAAATCACCTGGTACACAGGATAATTTTCTATACAAATTATACATTCAGATTCAGATATGGATGCAAGATAAAGATACAAATGCATAAACATATATGAAGATAGCTTGAGATATATAACAGATGAAAGTTATGAGATATAGGATGATATTATATATAAGAGGATATTAGATATAAGATGATATTAAACATGATATAGGTTTATTATTAGTATTGTATTTTATCTAAAACATTTATGGGGTATAGCAGATACCAGCTGAGTAAGCCAAGTTATGAGAGATACCTGCCAGTTTTATACCATCTTTATTTTCCTCTTTTATCCCCACTATAATAAGGGAACTTAATGTTATAATTGTTCATTTGTTATTGATTCATATTTTCCAAATAAGCATATTTCTGTAGAATTAATTTTTTATTTGCTATCCAGTCTCAAAAATCAAGTATTCAACTTCTATGTCTTCTGAGAAAAATTAGAAATATACTTAGCAATTTCTAAAACGTACAAAATAATATGATGTAATCTCTCTCTTCTAGCTGTTGTAAGTAATGAATGGGTTGGCATATCATATAAAAAACTTAGATCATGTCTAGCACATGGGCATGTGTTATTGATACTGGGCTGGCCGTTACCAATGGACTGGAAGGTAGGATAGAGGAAAAATTCCTGTAGGTCAAATAACATAGCTAATTACTAAAGTTATTTTTTAAAATTCTGCCTTGAGTACTATATGAGGAAAAATCTTCATATAGGTGTGTTAAGTTCAGTGGAAAGAGCACCATGCTTAGACACCAAAACACTCTGGTTAAGAAGACAAAAAAAACTTTGCTTTCAGGTTATTACCCAGTAGGAACAGGGATTTGAACTCAGCTCTGTCAGACTCTACAGCCCAAGACTTTAGTGGCCACATTACTCTCCTTGCTTACAGAGAGAAATGGGCCCTGGGAGATCAGATTTCACTATCATCAGCTTCTGTATTTTGTGGATGCTAAGATAGACTCCTTGGGTAACCAACCACTGTCAAATCAGTACTTCTTGCTGGAAAGAAACTATAGCCAACAGCTGGTTGACTCCTGCATCATTAAGTTCCATTTCTCTGAAATCGCCATCCTTTTATTTTTATTGTGTTGTTTAGAAAACTTGAAGCATGCTAATTTAGCTGAAATAAGACAGAGGGGTTATATATTACATAGGATTTAAAGCTGTATTATTTGCTATCTTTCTTGCTGTCTTTTTCTTCCAGTAATAAAAGTAGAAGGAAATCCAGACTATGTATCTCAGGGAATGGTTTTAATTTACTTAACAAAACATGCTGCGGTACTGAATATTCACTAATTGAAAGTAAACCTCACTTTTATTTATTTATTTATTTATTTATTTTAAGATTTTATTTATATATTTGACAGAGAGAGATCACAACTAGGCAGAGAGGCAGGCAGAGAGAGAGAGGAGGAAGCAGGCTCCCCGCTGAACAGAGAGCCCAATGTGGGACTTGATCCCAGGACCCTGAGATCATGACATGAGCCGAAGGCAGCAGCTTAACCCACTGAGCCACCCAGGCGCCCTAAACCTCACTTTTAAAAATGATCAGAGACTCAATTGAATCTAGAAAAAGGTGTATTTATACACAGTTGAGAATTTCAGAAGTTCTTATTTTTCTTCTCATTCTTATTTCTTTTTATGTTGGATTTATAGTTTGTACCTATGTGACCATATTAGTAGAAACTCTAGTTTTTCAAAGCTTGAGATAAATATTCTCACTCCTGATGGTATACAATCAATGAAATGCAAATATAGTTAAGTGCAGAACAGATGGATTTCTGTATAAAAATAAAAAATAAGGAACAAAATACCTTACAGATAGAAATAGGGTAGAAGATATTATCATAAAAAAAATACATGCAGAAAAACAAAAAAACAGAAATGTGTGAAATGCTATTAGATAATTCAAAGGTATTTAAGGGAATCAACCTTAAAAACACTAGTACAGGAAATATTTGAGATTAACCAGAAACTAAAGGGGAATATTCATAAAATTTGAAGTGCAACAAACTCAATATCCATTTTATTTGAAGTAAAAATTATTCCTCTTAATGGAGATTAAAACCAAAATTCAACATCGATTTCTTAAAACAGTGCTGAAATTCCCTCTGGCTACTACTCTCAAGTATCAGCCATGACCCAGATTAGAATTCAAGATGGATTTATCTATCTGTTTTATGCTCACACCTCAATATCTGGGTGGAAGCTATAGACTTGGTACCATGAGATCAGAACCATACCTACAGTGGTAGCATAAGTACTCACTTAAGTTTAGAAGCCAGATAGCTCAAATGCAATTTGCATTCAGCTCTTTCCCAGCCCTGCTATCCCTGACTATTGGATTGACTCATTTTATCATCTGGGTGCATGTCTGCATATAGACTTTCTCCAAAACATTGTCTTTTGAGGACAAGGAGAGCATCTTCTTTCATTATTACATCTTGTACAGTTCTTCCCAATAATATCAACTGCTATTTATAAATACCTCCTGTGTGGCATCTCATTTCTTTACATGTGTTATTTCAAGCCCTTGCTTCTCTGTACGTCTTTCATCCCCATGTTTGTTAGTGATATTAAGTAACACACCCTGATAAAACAAATTTTCGTGATGACCTCATGCAGTATGAGACATTTTTCCATTTCTCACTTGGATTTCCAAGTGGTCTTTCTTGGATGGAGGCAATTCTGTCCCTTCCAAGAGCTGTTTAGAAATGTATGCAGTTGATTTGCATGATAACTACAGAATGACCTTGGTGTTTAATGAATGCGTCTCTCTGGGAAGAATAGTTTTATCCCAAATGCCAACTAGACCAAAGTAAAATAGTGGCAGAGGGTCTTTGTTCATTCCTCATTTTTTGTAGGGAAATATTTTAAAAGAACTGCATCCAGCTTCATTTTGGCCACACAGCCTAATGTCAGCTAACAAAGCAGAACAAAACAAAAAAGCCCCTAGGAGAAACCAGAGAAATGGAGAGAGAATAGTTTCATCTGGATTTTTTGTTTCTGTCCTCAACATCATATCTTCCCTGAGAAATCATTTTCAATCATTTAAAGTGGCTTCTTCCTCCATTGACCCTATTAGTTAACTGATAATGCAAAAGATGTTAAATGTAATATGACTTCTCCTGACACTTCCCAACTGTGAACCAATTAAGAGAGTTCTCTTTAAGCCATTGTTTACTATAGGAGTAATAAGCTTAGGAGCTCAAAATGCATTTTTATATACTTTACGGAATAAATCATTCACAAGTGATATTATGTCCGGATCTGTCTCCTTTGACAATGGAGTTGTTTGCAGTGCTATAGACTGGAAATGACACTGAAAGCATGCAGTGATTTAAGAGGCTGGCTGACTCATGCGCTAGCAATGGCAGAACTGATGGTGGGGCAGGGAGGGGTGGAGACATTGGAGATGAAAGAGAGCTTGGAATATCTGCATATTTCCATTGCCCGGTCAAGATTAAGCAGAATGGATTTAAAAGAAACTCTTGTGCATCCATTCATCCTTATCATTGAAAATCCCTTCTTCTTTTCTTTTTTTTTTTCTTTTCCCTGTTTTGACGGCAGCAAACTTGCCATGGACTGCATGGATATTGTTGCAAAGAGAGCAAACAGTGCAAATGATAGTAGAAATCCCCCCAGCAACAGCAAAGCTTGGAGAGACAGAAGGTGATTGAGAAGGGAAGCTGTGTCTCCTAAATTCCTGTGTATTTGCCAACCAACTCCTATGCTCTATCGCACCCTCTCCTGGATGATGGGAGAAACAGCTTCTGATCTTGATCCAGGACTCCTCCCATCAATAGCCACAAGTCATTGCTTAGAGAATTTGGTACCCATGGACTCAGGTGTGAGACCAGCCTTGGGCAAAATGGTGTTAGCATGAGCTCTAAGCATTCTTCTCTCATCTTCTCTATCACATACACCTTGTTCTTGATCCTTGCTCCACTAGAATTTCTAGTTTAAAAAGAAAATCAATTAGAAAGCTCATTACTGCTCTTTGCCTCCTTCCTCCCATCCTTTTTTTTTTTTTTTAATGTATTAGAAGTCACAGGAATAATGATTTTACTCATCATATTTATAAACTACAACATTCATCAAGCATTCTGTACTGGTGCTGGAGAGAGAATTTAGTGACCTTTATCACATTTCAGTGGTCTGATGTCAAGTACAACCACATTTACTGAGAGCAAACGTGTGCCAAGTTCTGTGTTAGACATGCTTCATCATTAACATTACATCCTCTTGCTGTGGAAGAGTTTAATTCTCTCAAGCAGGTAGACAAGTAAAGAATTTTGAAACAGCAGAATGAGTGGCATATTAGGGACATGTTTACTGTACAGAGGAAGCCCAGGAAATGGAGTATCCAATCAGGCTTTCTGGAGAAGTTTCTGTTTGAATGGTGCTATAAAGGAGTTAACCAGATAAATAAAGGGTAAAGGACTCCAGTAGAGGGGATAGTTTGCATATATGCAGAGGTAAAACATGTAGGGTGTGAGTGGGGCTTGTATGAAGTTCAGGGTTATTAGCACACTGTTTTTGAGTCTTTTGATCTGATCAAAGCTCATGCTTCACCAACCGGGCCCTGCAGACTCCCTAAGAATTTTTAACATGGATATGACATCACAAATTTGTATTTTAACTAAAACATCTTAGAAGTGTGGGGGTAGAACCTGGAAAGAAGCAGAGAGGTTAATGAGGAAGTTTGGCAGTAATTCTAGTGAAAATGGTTAATGTCTGGAAAAGGGGGGAAATGCATAGATTTTGGAAATATTTAGGGTTTCATGGCATAGGGATTGACATAGAGAAAGAAAGGACTTAAGGGCAACTTCCAAACTTCTTACCTGAGTAGATATTGGTTCCATCAAGTGTGACAGGTAATATAAGAAGGCAAAGGGGTTTAGGGAGAAAGATGATGAATTCAGCTTTGATCTTTTATAGTGGGGAGTATCACATAGTAGTCATATAAAAAGTGAAAAAGATGGAGGTGGAGATATGTATTTGGGTATCACTCTCATTGAAAAATAGGTAATTGAAACCATGTAAGTGGACAATATTGCCCAGAAGAATGTTACAATGAAGAGAGAGGTATTTGCTAATATGACCACATTTGAAAAATGGATAAAGGGATGGAGGAAAAGAACCCCAGAAGAAGGAAAGAAGATAAGTAACACTTCATGGAAATCACCAAAGTTGAACATTTTGAGGAAGAAATGAAAGATTCTATTCTATCTAAGTATTTATAGATACAGATGATATAAGTATTATAAATGTTGACTTTCAGACACCATTGATGCTTTTAGTGAGAATAATCAAAGTGGGTGAGTGTGGGGGAAGGAGGGGTAAAATAACCTAAGAAATGAATGAAAAATGAAAAAATGGAAAAAAGCCAAATGAACTAGAAAATATCCTGCCATGTGTAGATGACTCTAGAACCCTACAGGAGAGAAAGATACAACAACAGCAAAAAAAAAAAAAAAAAAAAAAAGGTGTCAAACTTACAAGAGGTTTTGTCTTTTGTTTTCTGTTTGTGTGTTAGAATTGGAAGTGACCAGAAAGTGTTTAGCACTAAGAAAAGAGAGTCAATCTAAAGGAATAGCTATGACCATAGACAGAGTTCCACTGATGAAGGAAGTTCCCAGAGAGATGAGAGTGCTGGGTACATGAGTAAAAATGATGAAGTTGGCTTCAAACAAGGTGAAAAATACCTCATGCAACTGGAGATTAAGAATTAAAATGGAGGTGAGTGAAGAAGAAATTTGGGGAAGGTCAGAACATTAGATTGATTCATTTCCCCAAAGGCCTCCATTTTCTTGCCAATACCAATGCCAAGGTTTTCAAAGTTTGAGATGGTGATGGGATAAGAGAGTGCGCTTAAGGTCATCTGAAGTTTCCGCATGCCTTTAAGTGAAGAGTCAACAGAGTTGAAGCCAGACTGTTCATCAGCAGTATTGAGGATCCATAGCAAAGAGAATCTATCCATTTCTAGAGATGCCAATTTAAACAGTTGAGTCCTTACTCACAGAGCGCTCAGAAATTCTGATTTAAGTCAAAGAGTAGATGGCTGCATTGATTCCAGACTTGAAGAATTGTTGGCTAGAAGTAAGTATAATGCTGCTGATAGAGCTTCTAAGAGAGTAAATTTTATGCCACCACACAAGAAGTTCAAATAGAAGACAGAAGAGAAAGTCAACAGATAGACTTATTCAGGGAGAGAAAATGGAGGGATTAGCACAGTGGCAGGCTAGAACCCAGGAGCCAGCAAGAATTGATTGTACACCTCTCCTTTCTACTCCGTTTCAATGACCTTATGTTGGTAGTTTGAAATAGTCTTTGCTGGGAGTATTTATGCCTCAGAAATTGGCAAACACTCCAAACTGGGTGCCAGTTTACCAGGATGTCCCTGGATTAAAGGAAGGGAACATGAGCATTCACAATTTAGTAGGGTAGGAGGCCACCGTCAGAGTGTAAAATATTAACAATATTTGTAACACAGGAGGTAATGAAAAGCCAGGTTGTTCTTCTTTTGTTAGTTGATTTCATTTGTTTATTTTTAAATAGCTATAAGTAGAGGTTTAAAAAAAAATGCCACATAAATGGAGTTCAAGGCTATGGTAGTAGGCAGTTCATGAACATGATTGTTAACATTTCCCAGGCAAAGGGAAGTTTATTCAGGCTCCTATGTCATCCATTAATTAGATGGGACAAACAGGGATTATGTAAATACCATCTATGAGGAAAAGGATGGAAAATGATAGTATGAACCACCCACAGGCATTATTTGTGCAAAGAGTTTCCTCCTGATGTTGTTAACAAACTACCACAAACCTGGCTTGAAACAACACAAATTTATTATCTTACTGTTCTGGAGGCCAGAAATCCAAAACACATTTCACTGGGCTAAAGCCAAGGTGTCAGAGGACTATGTTCCCTTCTAGAGGTTTTAGGGGAGAATCTCTTCTGCCTTTCCACTTTCTAGAAGCTGCCTACCTTCCTTGGCTCCTGTTGAAAGCCAACAATATGCTGTTGAGGCTTTCTCATGGAGCTGCCTCTCCCTCGTTCTAATTCTTCTGCCTCACTGTACGACATTTAAGGGCCTTTGTGATTACAGTGGGCTCACCTAAATAACCGAGGGTACTCTCTCCAGGTCAAACTCAATTGGCTAGCAATCTTAATCCTTTCTGCAACCGTAATCCCCCCTTGCCTTGTAAAATAAGGCACTCACACTTTTCCAGGAATTATGACATGAACATCTTTGGGGCAAGGGAATCATTATCCTGTCTACCCCATAAGAGAAGAAGAGTAATGTTTCTGCTAGTTTTTCCTAGATTTGATATACCTAATAAAGATTCAATTTAACAGGCATATTCACAATATTGTGTTAGATATTAGGATGAGAAGGAGCACTTGAGAATGAATACTTTAAACCTTTATTGGGGATGTTACTTTATTTCACTTATAAAATATTTAAAATGAAAGGTTTAGTGGCAAAAGGAAGATGCCTTTTCTTAAAATGTGTTTCTCTGGACTCCACTGTTGAAAACTTGTTCCTTTAAAGGTTGCTAAGGAATTGCTAAGGGATATTGTACAGAGAAATCTAAGTTTTTCGTTACTTGTGATGATCAATGATGAAAGGAAAAAAGACATTTCTTTTTTCAAAGAGGGTTAAAAACTCACAGACCACTCCCAGCAGAGTGTTTGGTACCTACAAAGTGTCCAATAAATGTTGATTGAATCAAATTGAATGTAACTGAATGTCCTCCTCATGGAAAGATTTATTTTAATCAGGTTTTATTAATTTTTATTAATTAGATTTACTTATTACTTTATTGTGATACTATTACCTTGCCTGTGAATATTCTTTCTTTTCTTTTCTGTGGATAGGACAGCAGAATAACTGAGCAGAGAAAACAAAGGGAGACAGTTTCTCTTGGCTCAGGAAAAAAACTATAAATGCCTCCTCCAAAGACAACACACAAGACCATTATTTTATTATGTCTAATTAGAGAGCTGCCCTCAGACCAGAGGTTCTTAATCTGTTTTGGAATGTGCATTAATTTAATGACACAATGAATATGGTTTATCTAACTCCCAGGAAAAAAAAATGATTACATGTGCAAGAGTATAGAAAAAACTCTTTCCCATTTATTAGTTACCCTTAATTTCATCCATTTGCCCTTGCTACCTCAGGACTTCTCATAACCCCTATTCCCAAGTGCATTCCCCTTCTCTTAAAGCAACTTGAAGGTACTGTTTCACATTGCCTTTTGTGTGTTTGTATTAACACACTGTCTTGCACCTGACAAACTCTGTCCCTCAAAGCAGGAGCCATTCTAGGTGCTAACTCACAGGAGTTCCCACTACCAAGTGCCAACCAGACATAGGATGTCACAGACCCTCCCTCCTCACCACTCTCTCTCATTAACATTCTGTCACTAACAGCCAAAATGTATCTGGCAGTGGGCCCTTGCCTCACAGTTATCCAGTGAAACAGTTCCTTTGATGTCTGTCTTCACTTCTCTTCAGAAGGCTTTCTCATAGAGCTGGCTCTCCCTGGTTCTAATTCTTCTGCCTCACTGTAAACCATTTAAGGGTCTTTGTGATTACAGTGGGTGTCAAGCACCGACCAATATCTAAGACAAACATCATTCTACCTCTGACCCCATCTTTTCCCAAAGCACCTCCAAAGACATTAATATCTCTTACTTAAAGACCCCAAAGATTCCATTCATTATGAAATTGAGTATGATATGAAACTTTCATATGGAAAGTATGAGAATGTGACATGGAAAAGTCCAAGGAGAAAGATTTACTGATATCTTAAAAAAAGATATGCTTCTATGGAGATGAAAAACATAAATTGAAAAACTTGGAGTGTCTCCTAAATTAGTGTGCAAGGCTAATATTGGAGTGAACGATGTCAAGCAAAATCTCAATGATACTTAACAAAATCATTCTGAATTTTACCTAGATCTTTAGGCACTAATAGAAGTTAGCAATTGGGGAAAAAGTCATGATGAGAGAGAACTTTTTCTACCATATACATACAGATTTTAAAATGCCAAAGCTAAAACCTATCTCAAAAATGTGAAATTAATATATTATTATAAAATGTTTTGGCTTAGTTGTCCGAGTCTTTTGTAATGAGCAAGAGATAACCTTACAGGACACCTGGGTGGCTCAGTTGGTTAAGCCGCTGCCTTTGGCTCAGGTCATGATCCCAAGGTCCTGGGATCAAGTCCTGCATCAGGCTCCTTGCTCGGCAGGGAGCCTGCTTCTCTGGCTGCCTCTGCCTGCCTCTCTGCCTGCTTGTGTGTACTCCCTCTCTCTATCTCTGGCAAATAAATAAAATCTTAAAAAAATAAAAAAAGAGATAACCTTACTTCCGCCATATGAATTCCAGATGAATCATTGATGAGGAAAATAATAAATTGTTTTGTTATAGATACTGCTGGTGCCTTATCCCATCCTCTCAACCAACATGATTCGAATATCATATGAACATTTTCTAAAGGTCAGCACCTGCATCAAGGATTTTCTCTCTTCCACCTGGTGATGGATGGAAATTCCAGAGAATAAAATTCAGTTCCTGCAGTATCTATTAGCCAGCGTGTAATAGGAGCTTGTAATCATTCCAGCTCTCAAGTTTTGTGGAGGGGTGAACTCTGAATGCTTCAGTTTCATAATGAGATTAAGCTTCATGTACCTACGCTAGTAACCTACCCCAAAATGCACACATTAGAGACTTTCTTCTCTCCCCATCTCACTTCTCCACTCTCTTACCAGTGTTTTCCGGGATCACCAACAGATCAATGACTCATTTTCATAGTCTATCTCATGGGAGCTTCCGGGGAGCCAAGTTAAGACACACATTCCCTCCCTACAAAGAGTATGAAAATGTACGTCATAAAGAAAGAAAAGCTATCAACATGAAAAATTTTGCCTCACAGTTATCAAAGAAATGATCATTATAAAAAGAACTAATTTTTTCTGGTTTTCAGATTGTTGTTAAGAAATAATCTGCATAGTACTAGAAGTCCTAGCCTCAGCGATCAGACAACAAAAAGAAATTAAAGTCATCCAAATCCGCAAAGAAGAAGTCAAACTATCACTCTTTGCAGATGATATGATACTATATGTAGAAAACCCAAAAGATTCCACTCCAAATCTGCTAGAACTTGTATAGGATTCAGTGAAGTGTCAGGGTATAAAATTGATGCACAGAAATCAGTTGCATTTCTTTACACCAACAACAGGACAAAAGAAAGAGAAATTAAGGAGTCCATCCCATTTACATCTGCACCCCAAACCAAATGATACCTAGGAATAAATCTAACCAAAGAGGCAAAGAATCTACATTCAGAAAACTATAAAGTACTCATGAAAGAAATTGAGGAAGACACAAAGTAATGGAAAAATTTTCCATGCTCATGATTGGAAGAACAAATATTGTGAAAGTGTCTATCTACCTAAAGCAATCTACATGTTTAATGCAATCCCTACCAAAATCCTATCCATTTTTTTCAAAGAAATGGAACAAATAATCCTAAAATTTATATGGAACCAGAGAAGACCTCAAATAGCCAGAGAAATATTGAAAAAGAAAGTCAAAGTTGTTGGCATCACAATTCCAGAATTCAAGCTCTATTATAAAGCTGTTATCATCAAGACAGTATGGTACTGGCACAAAAACACACACATAGATCAGTGGAACAGAATAGAGAGCCCAGAAATAGACCCTCAACTCTATGGTCAACTAATCTTTGACAAAGCAGGAAAGAATGTCCAATGGAAAAAAGACAGTCTGTTCAACAAATGGTGTTGGGAGAATTGGACAGCTATGTGCAGAAAAATGAGATGGGACCATTTCCTTACACCACACATGAAAATAGATTCAAAATGGATGAAGGACCTCAATGTGAGAAAGGAATCCATCAAAATCCTTAAGGAGAACACAGGCCGCAACCTCTTCAACCTCAGCAGCAATTTCTTCCTAGGAATATCACCAAAGGCAAGGGAAGCAAGGGCAAAAATGAACTATTGGGCCTTCATCAAGATCAAAAGCTTTTACACAGCAAAGGAAACAGTTAACAAAACCAAAAGACAACTGACAGAATGGGAGAAGATATTAGCAAACGACATATCAGATAAAGGACTAGTGTCCAAAATCTATAAAGAACTTAGCAAACTCAACACCCAAAGAACAAATAATTCAATCAAGAAATGGGCAGAGGGACATGAACAGACATTTCTGCAAAGATGACATCCAGATGACCAACAGACACATGAAAAAGTGCTCCACATCACTTGGCATCAGGGAAACACAAATCAAAACAACAATGAGAACCACCTCATACCAGTCAGAATGACTAAAATTACAGCTCAGGAAATGACAGATGCTGGTGAGGATGCGGAGAAAAGGGAACCCTCCTACACTGTTGGTGGGAATGCAAGCTGGTGTAACCGCTCTGAAAAACAACATGGAGGTTCCTCAAAAAGTTGAAAGTATAGCTACCCTATGACCCAGCAACCACACTACTGGGTATTAACCCTAAAGGTATAAATGTAGTGACGGAAGAGGCACGTGCACCCAAATGTTTATAGCAGCAATGTCCACAATAGCCAAACTATGGAAAGAACCTAGATGTCCACCAAGAGATGAATGCATAAAGGAGAAGTGGTACACACACACACACACACACACACACACACACACACACACAGAGGAATACTATGCAGCCATCAAAAGAAATGAAATCTTGCCATTTGCAACAACGTGGATGGAACTAGAGGGTATCGTGCTTAGCGAAATAAGTCAATCAGAGAAAAACAATTATCATATGATCTTCCTAATATGAGGAAGTTGAGAGGCAATGTGGGAGGTTTGGAGGGTAGGAAAAGAATAAATGAAACAAGGTGGGATCAGGAGGGAAACAAATCATAAGAGACTTTTTAAAAAAAAATTTTTTTATTTGACAGAGAGAGAGGGATCACAAGTAGGCAGAGGGGCAGACAGAGAGAGAGAGAGGGGAAAGCAGGCTTCCCGCTGAGCAGAGAGCCTGATGCGAGGCTCGATCCCAGGACCCTGAGATCTTGACCTGAGCCAAAGGCAGAGGCTTAACTCACTGAGCCACCCAGGTACCCAACCATAAGAGACTCTTAATCTCACAAAACAAACTGAGGGTTGCCAGGGGTAGGGGGGTAGGAAGAGGGTTATGGACATTGCAGAAGGTATGTGCTATTGTGAGTGCTGTGAAGTGTGTAAATCTGGCAATTCACAGAACTGTACCCCTGGGGCTAATAATACATTATATGTTAATAAAAAAATTAAAAATTAAAAAAAAATAATCTGCAGCATTACATGCTGATGAGAAAAAAAAAAACCTGATAAAACCAGGGAAGATTTGGCAAAATATACAGTTTTAAAATGTTTATGTCCTTTTCATCACTGGGTCCACTCTGATCACTTCTTTACTAATTTATTCACGAATTAAATTAAATTAATTAAAGTGTAACTTAGGTGTGCCTGGGTGGCTCAGTCTAAGCATCTGCCTTTGGCTCAGGTCATCTCTGGGTGCTGGGATCAAACCTGGCATCAAACTCCCTGCTCAGCTGGGAGTCTCCTTGTCCCTCTCCCTCTGCCCTATGCATGCTCTCTCTCTCTCTTTCTCTCTCTCTGTCTCTCTCTCTCAAATAAATAACCAAAATCTTAAAAAAATAAAGTGTAACTTGCTTTATAGCATAATTTCTGCTATATTAAAATAAGAAAGGAGGGACATCCAATGACAGGCTCTCAGAGTGTTCATTTTGTTACAGGAAATCTCAAGAGTGAAGGAGGTTGGTCGGAGGAAAGAATAGACAGAGGCTCCCTGCATGCTCTTACCCTTCTCCTTCAGCCAGGCCTCTTAGCTCTGATGCTACCCTGTCCTCCAAGTCCTGGCTTCAAACCTCACCATTGCTAACGTCTTGGCACCTCCTTCTCTTGGCCTGTTTCTGTGTCTTGACTCTCCCTGAGCTGATATTGAATTTCTGGCATTAGCCTACTTACTCTTTCCTTTACATTTAACTTGGACCTCATCCGATTCTCAGTATCACTCCTTTCACATTTCAGTGGTTGCCCATTCAATTTTGTGACTCATTATCACCCAAATTATTTCTCCATTTTAAAGAATGTTAAAATTGTTGTTCCATGTCTAAATATCACATGACAGGTGCACTATTTGTAATCCCTGTCCTCAATGGTAATGGAAGAAAGATAAAACTAAAGGACTTCACACACATATAGTCCAGAGTCTAAGAATTAACTTTTCTTAAATACGAGTATTCTTAAATACTAGATGTTGGTTTCACTTTTCTGCAAAAATTGATTCTAATCATGAAAATCACCAGTTTGTCTTTTACTCAAAAACTTTTTGTTTCTCATAAATACAGCTTTCTGTTTGAGTTTTTAAATATACAACAAATGATATGAACAAATAAAAATACAATGCTTTCTGCATTTTCAGAACATTAATTCTAAGAACTCCTAAAGATACTTCAAAACCTTTCTAGTTTTCTTATGTAGGGAAATGACATTTTGCTGAATCCTAAGTTTTGAAATGATGGACACGCTTGTGACCGCCACATACATACCCCTGGGATTCTTGGTCAAATGCTTGGTCAAATGGTCACGTGCCAAGTTGTTCTAGAATCTACAGGGAGCTTCAGATATGTCACCAAACAAGATTTATAAATATAATCTCAGTTGATCATCAGAGCTGCTGCTGAAGTTCCAGTCAAGGAAATGCCAGGCAGCTGGGCTCCAAGCTTCGACTCACATCTTGGTGAACAGAAATTTCTATATCCATCTGAAAGGGTGTTAATTCCATGAAGGTAAAAGAGGAAATAAGTCCTTTGTGAAAATAAAGGTTTTGTTTTTTTTTTTAATTTATGGCTAGGTATTAAAAATGTTTACTTTTCATTATATGTAAAAAAAAATCTGTTGCATATAATAGTACATAAACTGTACAGTAAGTATATTTATATTCCTGGTACAAATATATTTAAATGATCTCTTTGAATTAGTGATATATTTTGTGGGACCAAATTTCCATTCCAAAAGTGTGTCATTCCGACTTAAACCAACATGATCAAAAACCTCAATGTGGGAGCACCTGGGTGGCTCCGTGGATTAAAGCCTCTGCCTCTGGCTCAGGTCATGATCCCAGGGTCCTGGGATCGAGCTTCGCATCAGGCTATCTGCTCAGCAGGGAGCCTGCTTCCCTTCCTCTCTCTCTGCCTGTCTCTCTGCCTATTTGAGATCTCTGTCTGTCAAATAAATAAATAAAATCTTTTTTAAAAAATTTTAAAAAGAGGTAAGCATCTTGAGAAAAAATGTAAAAAAAAAAAAAACCCTCAATATGTCTAACGACTGCATTTGACTTCATGCTTCAGTATATAATGCTCCATATATGTGCATTTAGATCTTCCACTATACCTATGATAAGACCATATGGTTTAAGTGGCCTTCATACATAGATTAAAAATGCTTTGAGAGATATTTAATGTTATTTGTCAGAAGAAGTAATTTTTTTAAACTACTAGAAATAAAAAGGTATGAATGTCTTATGTTTACATAGATTTCATGCTTTCTAGGTATTTCCATTGAGCCATTTGCACTTCATGCTTTACAATATGTATAAATGTGTAAGCAAAAGGAGATCACGAATCCACAATTACACTTTCTAAATTGAACAGAGCAGAGTCAAGAATTTGTTAGAGGTAAAAACAAAACAAAACAAAATAAAAACCAATAAACTTTGTGGCTCAATGGGGACCTGAATAAGTGTGTCTCGGCTGCCTCTTCTTTGTGCTTTTCAATGCAGGTGACCTTGAAAGAAGTAACCTCCTACTGACAGAATTTTGTGGTTAATATGAATAATGAATATTTATTGGTTTTCTAGATAATATTTTAGCAAATCAGCTCTGAGTGAGACAGTTATTTACTTTACAGTGGAGATAACCTCTGTATGTGATTTATCATGCCTTATAATTAAAGTTTGCATTTAATGAATTCATTTTCACCATGTACCATTGAGTTGTTTATTCACAATACTGTTTTAGCACAGCTATTCAATTAACTATACATATCGCTGGTGATTTCTAATGATTCTCCGCTTTTAGAAATGAAAAACAGTGGTTATTTGTATATTTTAATATATCAGCAGAACCAAAAAGGTTTACTAAATGACATTAGCCTATTTCATGCAAGACAGCAAGAAGGGAATCAAATGCATTTACGGTTACTTGAATAAAAATAAGTGGAGGCTCTACTCTTCGGCCAGCACTATGAAAAGTTGTTCAGCCTCTCTCTAGGAAATAGAATCACCGCACTGAACTCTGTACTATAAAATATAACAATACATCTACTGATAAACTGATCCAAACTTTGCAGAACAATTTTGCATGCTGAAGTTCATTGAATCTTCACAAGAGTGGAATAGTAGTCAATGGAGAATGAGGGGAAGTCTGCCCTGATACAGTCAGTAAGAACCCCTACCATTTATTGGTGATTTTCTTGGTTTTGAATGAATTTCTGCAGAAATATGAAGCCAATATCCAGCGCTTTAAAAATATCTGCTTCTTACCTTCTGGAAAATGCATGCATAAAATCCTCACAATCTGTAGTCATAAACCCTTAACCGACTCCAGTATCATTTACAGCACTGATTGTAAAATATTGGAATGATACATGATACTTAAACATGGACTATGGTAGTGCATTCTTAAAAATGGAGCAATAGTCTGGGTGATAATGAGTCACAAAATTGAATGGGTGACCATTGAAGTGTGAAAGGAGTGACATTGAAAACTGGATGAGGTCCACATGAGACATTTGTGGAAGAATAGGTAGGTCAGTGCCAGAAATTCAATATCAGCTCAGGAAGAGTCAAGACACAGAAACAGACCAAGCGGAGGAGGTGCCAAGACTTCAGCAATGGTGAGGTTTGGAGCCAGGACTTGGAGACCAGGGCAGCATCAGAGCTAAGAGGCCTGACTGAAGGAGAAGGGTAAGAGCATGCAGGGAGCCTCTGTCCATTCTTTCCTCTGACCAACCTCCTTCACTCTTGAGATTTCCTGTAACAAAATGAACACTCTGAGAGCCTATAATTGGATGCCCCTCCTGTCTCAATTCATACTTAGTACAAAGGATGTAATTAACCAAGGTATTTTCTAATTACTAGATACTATTTTTGAATAGATCAATAGAGAATGAATAGTAGTAATACTGAATTGAATGGCAGAGCATTTTTGAAAGTAAATGCATATATATATATATATATATATATATATATATATATATATATTTTCCCCCCAAATCTCCTTAGCTAGAGGGGTGTACAAAACAATGTTATAGCACGGTAGATCCAAAACAAGCTTTGGAGCACATGGAGGGGAGGGGTGGGTTTTGTGATTTGTTTATTGACTTTTTAAAATTATTACGGAAGTATGTCTTCCCTTTGGTTCTCATCTGAACTCTTCCTGAAAGTGATATTTTTGTGGAAATAGTGGGTTTTGTTGGTAATCCTGGGAAACGCTGGTCTGAAGGAAAGAAAGTGAGACAGACAAGTGAAGGGAGCTGATAAAGGGTAGGCTGCCACGGCAAATGATCCTTCCTATGGATGAGGGAGCTGGGATATTTGCACAACTCCTATCAGTCTGTGGTTGGGGATTGTTGGGGGCTGGGGGTTTAACTCCCTGGCACTTCCAGCCTGTCCGGGGTGCAATGCCTAGGTGAGTAGAAGCAGGTCCTGGCTTCATTACAACAGTGTCAGCCAAGCAGAGTGGGGCAAAGCCTCAAAAGTGTCTGCTACCAGGTGGTTTGTTGTTTCTGAGTTTGCATAAAAACCTTTTCATTTTGAAGAATATTAATTCTTTGCTATTTTCATGGCAACTAGTTTTCTTAACTGCCATTTCTTTTTTATTTTTATAGAACTTTCCATTGTACAATTTTATTTATTTTTTTTAATTTTTTATTTCTTTTCAGCGTAACAGTATTCATTGTTTTTTGCACCACACCCAGTGCTCCATGCAATCCGTGCCCTCTCTAATACCCACCACCTGGTTCCCCCAATCTCCCACTCCCCCTTCAAAACCCTCAGATTGTTTTTCAGAGTCCATAGTCTCTCGTGGTTCCATTGTACAATTTTAAAATAATGTGATCCTTTTCTCTTTCATTTTCTCTGTTGCTTTCCTACTTACATGTCTTTTCCTATTAAAGGATTTTATAGTCACCAATATTTAAAATTCATTTTCTTAAATTTAGTGTTCAAAATACCAGGGAAAAATACAACATAAGAAGTGTAGAGTATTCTGTCTATAAACATTGAGTATACACTAATATGTTAGGTGTTTGTTGGTTGCATAATCTATAAATGCTTTCCATCTTTTCCCTTTCTAACAGAATTCACCTGTTAGCTAATTTGATGAGGCAATGTTCTCCTCACAGGGATGGGAATGAGGAAGTCATTAACTATTTTTGTTCCTTGAACCCATTTTGCAGTTATGGTGAAGGACACAACAAAAAAGGAGAACCACACCAAAAAGAATTGCAGATGAATGGACCCAGAGACTTAACTGGGTTGGGGCTGTCACATTTTTTTCAACGGCATCATCCAATAGTTTCCCCTCATTGTTTGTAGCATTTTTTAAAATTGAGGCTTAATTGACATATAATGTTATATTAGTTCCAAATATATAATGTGATGATTCTGTTTGGAGCAATTTTTATTGGTTTGCTTCTACTATCAAGATGGAGTCCTGATTAAACTGAATATATATACTTTCTGTTAAGATCATATTAGGTCCACTTTTAGTTGGAAAGGAAAGTCCTTAGAGTTAGCTCTTTTTACTTGCATGCTACTTAACTCAAAGATACTTGGTAGGAATTACGTGAAGAAAAGTTTGAAAACAGAGATGGAAACACAGGATTTGTGGTAGTCTGTGACCAATGTTTTGGTCTGGCAAAGAGTTTATTTAATTGCACCACTGTGTAACCAAATGTATTCCATCCCTCCCCATTTTTCAGGGGTCAGCTCCTGTTGGTTTTCTATTGCTATATAACAAATTACTACAAATTTAGCAACTTAAAACAGCAACCTCAAGGTTCTGTAGGTCAGAAGTCTGACACAGTGAGACCGGGTTCTCTGCTCAGCATATCACAGGCTAAAATCAAGGATCAACAGAAGCTGAAAGTTTCTCTGGAAGTTCCGAAGAGAAATCTGCTCCCCAGCCCATTCAGGTTGTTGGTAGAATCTGGTTCTTCTTTTAGTAGAACTAAATTTCACATTTCCTTGCAGGCTGCCAATCAAGGTCGCTCTTAGCTGGAGAAAACTCACACTCCTTGCCAACCCTGATCTTCAAGCCAGCCTAGTAGCACATCAAAGCCCCTCATGTTTTAAGTTTTTCTGACTTTCTCTTCTGCTGCCAGCCAGAAAAAATTGCCTGCATTAAGGGCTCTCATTGTTCATAAGGGAGAAATCCACCTGCACAACATCACCAGTAAACTCACCTGGATAATCTCCCAGAGCCATTATCACAGGCTGTGGAGATTAGAACAGGCAGAGTCACTTCCAGTGGATATTCAGAAAGGGTTGGGGCTATCTTGCTCCCCTCTGAAAGATTCTTTTCAAGGTGTATTGTCATATGCACAACAGTCAGGTGTTCCGCTACTATCCTGCGGATCTTAGTGTCCCAGTGGCCTCCTTCTACTTTGCACTTGGCTACCCCTCAGAACTCCTGGCCCCAAAGCCTGGCTCCCAAGTCCACAAAAGCTGGCTGAATGTGAGAAAAGGCCACACTTCTCTGGACTCCCATATTCCTTCAGTCTTCCCAAGCACCAACCAAGTTTCCCTGGGTATGTTAGAATTTACCGAAGGATCATTTCACTTAAGGATGAGGACCACTAAGAAGGGCATGCCTCACAGCATAGGATTTTCAAATACAGGTCTCGACTAAGATGAGACAAAGGAGGTGCTGAGGTTGCAGAACTGAAGACCCTCACCCTCAGATCAGCATGCTAAATCTGCACTCGCACAAACCTGAGTGCCTTCTGAAACTCTACACCCCTGGCATGTCACTCTCAAGGAAACAGTCACTCTAGCTTATCCAGCACAGGGCCCTGGTTCCAGCCCGGTTCAAATCCTTAACGCAAGATAGATGGCTTTACCAAGGAAACTGAATATGTTAAAATATTATTAAAGTAATAAAAGGAACATAAAATATGTGTTATAACAGATATGCGTTATTAGGAAATAAAAATATCAATAAAAATATCTTCTAGTGAACCCAATAATTTTTTCAAATATTAATCAACATGAATGACATTTCAAAATATCCACAAAAATTTTATATAATTTGAAAAATGTGTGATTTCTATTAGTGGCAAATGTTTAGAAACACTGTTCATTTTACTGTGTGTGGAGAAGTGTTTGTGAAAGGGATGATGTTTTTCACCCGAGTTCACAGATTCCTTAAATCTTATCTAATGATGCCAGTTCAGAACTTTTGTCCCAAACTCAATCCCAACATTCTGAATACTTAGAGTGGTTGAGCAAGGGGACAAAAGGAGGAAAAAGAAATCATGTGTCCCCATACAAGAATAGATTTCAATTCGATTTGTAGAGGTTTCCTGAATACCTACTATGTGCATGACATTTGTCAAAGAAACATGGTCAAGAAAAACAATTTACTTAAAAAAAAATTAAACAAACAATTTTCTACCCAGTCATATTGTGAGCTTTGCAACAGGATTTCAGCTGCTCCCAGAAGGAGCCCAGTTTCAATCATTGAGACTTACGTTTGATCTAGTTTCCCTAACCTACTTCCAGGGGGCCTGGGCTTGGACGGAAGGGAGAGATGCCAAAGATAAGATCTTTCTATAGGGCACTTTTGTGATAATTCAAAACATATAACCAATTCATTGAAGATTACCAAAATGTAAGATTCCTAAGCGGTAGTAAATATTTAAAGCTCTGATGGAAACGGAATTAGAAGCAGGAATTAAGTCCTCTAATCCTTTCACCTGCTCTGATGCGATGGGAAGGCTTAATAAGAGAAACCCTTGGATATTTGCTGATGGTGCACTTGTGCATTTCCCTTCCATTACTGAACACATGGAGAGAGTAATTTTTCAAATTGACATTCACTTTTGAAAATGCCTTAATGTGTTAAAATAAATCCAACAAATATAAAGAACCCATTATTTTAAGGGATATGAAGAGCAATAAGCTGATTCATGCCATGAGAGTAATTTTATCTTAGCAAATGTCTTCTGCATATCATCTGCAAAGCTTTTGCTAAAAATAAACTTTTGAGGAATTAACCGAAACTGCTTTTTTCCCAACATGTAGAAATCTTCAAAATACTTGAACTAAAGGGGGAACTTGACCAGAGTACTAGTCACTATATTATTTTGCAAGTTGAGTTGCCATTAATTTGACAAGTTGTTTCACAGTTTATAGAAGTAAGACACAAGGTGGATGCATTCATCAGAACCTGGCGATTCAGGATTAACACCTCACTAATGGGGCTCATCTTTTGTGTCTTCATTATCAGAAAGATAGTAAGATGCTGACCCTACAGCCCTATTTCCAACACTGATCACCAGGATGCATCTCAACTATGGTCCCAGGCAGTGGTGCTGGCAGGGTCAGAAGAACTGAATCTGACTCTTCCTTTTACGAATTGGATGATCCTGAGTGAGGGCCTTATCCTCACTAAGTCTATGCATCTGCAAAGTGGAACTAATAGCTTCACTTCAAGGGCTATCCAATGAGTATCAAATGAAATAACCTATTTGAAAGGACTAATAAACGTTACATTGTAAAGTGAATTTTTTTAGATTTTAATTATTTATTTGACAGAGAGAGATAGAACACTCAAGCAGGGGGAGCAGCAGGCAGAGGGAGAGGAAGAAGCAGGCTCCCCACCAAGCAAGGAGCCAGATGCAGGGCTCAATCTCAGGAGCCTGGCATCATGACCTGAGCTGAAGGCTCCCAGGCACCACTTTACATTTTAAAATTAAGAGACTGATTGATATTTACCAAGTTATTTCACTTCTGGTTTCATTTTTCTACCCAACTTTTCAAATAAATGGTTCAGGGAAAACAAAATCTAAAAGCCTAGAAAGGACAGGTATTTCTCAAGTACTGTATATTATACCTAATGACATTTTTCAAGTATGGCATATTATACATCTAAAGAGCTTTGTATACATACTTCCAAAGACAAAGAAACTCACTTGAAAAGAAGTAAGACAGTAGGCTAATGACAAAGGTTTTGCTCATCCAAGTAAGAGTCCTAAAGCTCAAGAGTGGTTGTACTTATGGCCCATTGAAACAACCCAGCTACAAACACATGTATCTGATAAAGAAATGCTGTCCAAAACAAATATAGAGCTCCTAGAACTTAGTAATAAGAAGACACACACCAAATCTAAAATGGACCAGAGATTCAAACCAACACATCACCAAAGAAGATACACAAACCAAAAGTAAGCACAAGAAAAAAATACTCCATATCATTAGTCTTCATGAACATAAAAAAAAAAATGAAATAATACTACACATTTATATAAATGGCTAAAATTCAAATTCACCCACAATACCAAACTCTGCCAAGAATTTGAAGCCACCAGATCTCTCATACATTGCAGGAAAGACATGAAATCATACCCTTTCCACAACCTGCCTTACAACTTGCAACCAGCATTTCTAAAACTTGAAACAACCCAGGTATCACCAATGGAAGATGGGATAAAATGTGGGATAATCATGTAATAAGAAAGAGAAACAAACTACTGATACCTACAACAATAGGATTAAAACCTTCATGCTGAGTGAAGGAAGCCTCAACGAAAAAGCATACAGACCAAACAGTTCCAGTCATATGATGGCCTGAAGCTAATCTATGGTAAAAAGTAATCAGAACAGTAGTTTTTGACTGGCATCGGGCAGAGATTGCCAGGAAAGAGGTATGAGGAAGCTCCTGGAGGTGATGACACTCTATGAATCACACAGATGAATGCATTTATCAAAACTCAGCAAACGTACACTCAAGATTTGTGCATTTCATGGCCTCTAAATTTTACATCAAAATTAAAAACTCAAAGTAATATGAAGCTGTCATTGACACATGCACACTGAAATATTTAAGGAAGAGCAGACTATCTGTAATTTATAAAATGCATCAAAGAGAGATTGGTGGATGGTTAGACAGATGGATAGAGAGGAGATGAAACAAGGATTGTAGAATGTAGAGTCTTGAAGTTTGCTCTACCAAGTGTTCACTGTGTTCACTCTAAATTTTGCTGTCTATATATTTGAAATTTCTCATAATAAAATTTTTGGGAAAAAGAAAAGTAAAACACAGCTCTGCTATCATTTGTGAATACTCTTTTAAGAAACCCAAGATCCTTATTTACGTGATGTGGTATATCTTCTACCTCTGTAGCCTGAAACAGAGCCTTACACCAAAGAACAGCAGGGGGGAGTGCCTCTTACATTCAATTATGACCCACTTTAATATCTCAACTGTCCTTTAATTGAATATTCTTGCCTGAAGAAGTTAAAAGTCATGGAAACGGCAGTTCACTAGGAGCCATGATAATATTTCACTTAAAATGCAAGCTGAAATTACTATCCGATGCTTCTTGGGATTGAGTGTAAAGTAGAGTGATGTTGGTTGAGCAAGACTGAGCCTTCCATTAAGGGAGTATGATTGCTATTATAGAGTTCAACCTCTCATGATTCTTTACTGCATATTTTGTGTCCAGTGGTGAAATTTAACAAAAGCTTTAACAATCCTAAATATACAAGACAGCCCACAAGTGAACAGAGGTTCAAGTGTGGGTGAAACTTCTTAGAAACGTGGTCAAGGTAAAAAAAAAAAAAAAATAGGGAATGACAGCGAGGAAGGAAGTTGCAGGCATCTCCTCTGGCCTTTTAATCACTTGCAGAAATAATGTCGTACACTCCCGCTGCATTTTAGCTTTTTATTCCAGCCTTTCTCTGGACATTCGGTATGGTGGTTCATAATGACAGCCAGTGTGATGAAACCAACAGAAGATGTCCCACAATGTCTGGTTTCATTTCAAATTTTTAATTTAAATGTCTTTCACTAGAACACCCACTCTTCTGTTCAAACAGGCTGGATTTCTCACATTTGTTTTACACCTGTCCAGATTTACACATTTATATTACCTGTGTTGTCTCCACACAAAATTGAATTTACTGTTGCTTCTTTGAGAAATATTTCCTCACCTTTTCCCTTATTTATTTCTTCCTCATTTCACAATAACAATTGATCCAGTTGTTTTCAGCTTAAAATTATGTTTTGTTGTTGTTCAGTTATTGGTGGGTTTAGATATGCTGTCCACATCAAGCATTGCAGAACCCACACGTTGAGAACACCATGGGCAACTTAGGGTACTTCTGCAATATCTCCTTCCAGCAGCAGCATTTGCTGGGGGTGGTGTTATGTGGTTGCCATCCGGTCAGAACAGAAGTGTGTTGGTGACTGAACACATGATTCTTAGAATATGCAGGGACTAGGTGGGTATTTTTGTATCTTAACAGAAAGGGTGACCCCCCCACCCCAAAGGCAAGACATGCAGTTCCTAAGTCTCTAGGCTAAGTTCTTAGGCCCAAACATGCTCAATACTTACTCTTGGATGGTGATAAATCAATTCAATCTAATTATATTTCCCTAAGGAAATATAAATAAGTAACCAAGGACGCAAAGGTAGATCTTGGGAGCTCAGATTTATCTTTAAATCTGCTGGGCTTTCCTCTAAGAAGCTTTCTACATATCCCAGTCTAAGAAAAATTGGGACCAAGAGTGAGTCCTTGATTATTGAGGCAAAGGTCCCTGCCCCCTCTTTTGTTAATTATGTCCATGGACTAAAATGCCACCAGCAAAGATAACCTACATGTACCTTTCCTTTGACGCTTGAACAAGATTCCATAAATAGGTACCTTAAGAACCCATATATGGGTATCAGTTTAGTATTATGTCAGAATGTGTCCACTGTATCCCAGGAGACAGCCAAGTGCCTGGCAAATTACAGGTGCCACTGAAGTCAGCAAGTATTTATGAAAGGCTCTGGCAAGAGCCTGGCCTGGGTTCTGGAGACACAAATACTCTCATGCTTTCCATTTAGGTCCCATTTCAATGTTATCCTGGACTTTCTACTTTACTTTGTAAAGCTTTCAAAAACCCTAGGGGTAAATGATTAGAATTAAGGGACGACATACTTTTATGAGATCATCCACTCCAACCTCCTGACTTTATAGATGGCAATTACCCTTTAAAGGCAAAATTTCCCAGAACAGATATTTTATAACTTTAAGAAAGTTAAGTCACCAATCCTGTCAGAATGGAAACGTTTTTCAGGCATAGAGAGTAATTCACATGTTTCTTCAGTTTAGACAGAGTGGAGGGGATTGGAATCTGTTATAGAAAAATACTTCATAAATGTTTTCTAAAATCTAATATTATGTGAGCAGGGTGTTATCTTGCTTATTACCAAGCCAGGAAAAGGTTGCTGCTTAACAATTCAATTCAAAATAATTAGCCTCTAAGAGGCTATGATTTAGAAATGCTGCTCCATAGCTCCCATTAACTTTAATTGAGTTTATAGCTCATATAAGGAAAAGGGGAAAAAATAGTTCTGCCTTTTAAAATTAAAGTTAGGGTGAATTCAAGAATTATAGTTTCTTGTTGACCTGCTTCTTCTGCAATCGTCCCCACAATTTGTTTACGACCATTTTCGCATCATTAACTTTTATAAATCAATCAATCAATCAATTTATTTATTTATTTATCACCGGATGTTTATTCTTTCAGGATTCCTAACTGGTAGACTTCTAAAATTATCTTTAAATGACTAATTATTTCCCAGTTGCCCTATTCCATCCTAAGTCAATCTTTGTCATTACTGTTAATGTTGCTATTCCTTCTAGTTCTTTCTTCTCCTAGAGTCTCACCGTTGGTACTCCCACTTCCTGCTTTTTTCCCAAATGGAACCCTTGCTGCATATTAATATGTGAGTATACATGGAGGCTTAAGTGGGTAGAAGAAGAATAAATGAAACAAGATGGGATTGGGAGGGAGACAAACCATAAGTGACTCTTAATCTCACAAAACAAACTGAGGGTTGCTGGGGGGAGGGGGTTGGGGAGAGGGGGGTTGGATTATGGACATTGGGGAGGGGATGTGATTTGGTGAGTGCTGTGAAGTGTGTAAACCTGGTGATTCACAGACCTGTACCCCTGGGGATAAAAATATATGTATATAAAAAATAAAAAATTAAAAAAAAAATATGTGAGTATAATTTTAAGTATAATTATCTATTGCCTCATTCTAGCTTTTTCCAAAGAGAGATTTGTTTGTTGTTGGTGGTGGTTTTTTTTTTTTTTTTTTTTTTTTGCCACATAAAATATACACAGTATTAAGTGCCACAGAAGAAAATCTAAATTGAAATCTGACCTTAACTTGAGGGAATTATTGAATAAAACAATTCTGGGAAGATAAGATGCTAATATAAGATGGAGATGAAACAAGTCAGGCTTGAGGAGAGGGTCTATTGTCACTTTTCATAATACACACTCTCTTCACCAAAATCCTGTAGACCTCTTGGGTTCTCAACATTTCACCTCAATGTTAAAACCTCCACTTCCATAAAATCATAAAAAAAAAACCTCTAGCACATAGAAAAGTATAGAAAACAAAATCTGTTCCTTTGCTAGTTTATCCAATTTTAACATTTTTCCATTACTGCTTGTACTCATCTTCTATTACTAGATAACAAATTACCAGAAACCCAGTGGCTGAAAAGAGCGGAACTGTATTATCTCACAGTTTCTATAGATTGGAAGTCCAGTGCAGTGTGACTAGGTTCTCTGCTCAGGTATCTCAAGACTGAAATCAAGGTAAGGGCTAGGTTGAATCTTCATCTAGACAATATAGGCAAAATAAAAATCTATTTCCAAGCTCATTCCTGTTCTTAGAGGACCTCTGTTCTTTGTGCTTCTGAGACATGAGGTCCGCCCTTCTTGCTGTCAGCTAGGAGCTGCTCTTAGCTCCTAGAGGCTGTTGTACTTATGACCATGGGTCCCCTTCTCTTTGAACCAGCAATGGCACATTGCACCTTCTTGTGCTTTCAAGTCTCTGACTTCCTCTATTTCTGACCTCTAGACCCAGATTTAAAGGGCTCATTTGATAAATTCATCCCCCAATCCCACCAGATAATTTCCCTTTTTAAAGATCAAACTGTGCCATTTAAACTAATTTAATCATGGACATAATCCATAATATTCATAGTCTTGGAGATTATGCAGAACACAAAGAGCGATCAGGGATCTTGCGGATCATTTTAGGATTCTACCTACCACATGACTCCAGCAACTTCTCATTGGCTCCCAACCTTGGGAGTTTCCCAAATGAAATCTGATACTGGCTCCTTTACACTGAGGATAGGGAAAGACTGAAGAAAGAGGCATCCCTCTCCAAATTGGTAAGTGGCAGTCAATAAGCATTATCAATGACAAAGCTTGTCTTGGGCACCATATGACAAGTAGGTCCCCTCACCCACCTGCCAGAATCTTAGAAATTATATAGGGGCCTTAACTGTATTGAGGCCATCCAAATGGCCTCAATAACATCTTACACTGTCATGGTTATAACCTTGGAAATGACTTTCACTGTGACAATAGTTGACAGAAAGTACATCCCAAGGACAAGGGAGGAAGGAAGGAGACTCCAATCACCCAGGTACACCATGCAGGTCAGCCAATGGTTATGTCCCCTCGATGAATTCCTTCAACATTTCTTAATTAATATATTATAAACCTACAAGAGCATACTACAAAATGGTTAAAACAGTGAAGTTCTAATGGATAAACATACATAATTTTTTTTAAAAATGGAAAAAGTAAGTTCAAGAGAATATAAACAGAACACCACCATTCATGTAAATTTTGTAAATGTTATAAAACATGCATGAACAATAAACGAACCAAGCTGAGGGTATTGGTTAAGTCTGGGAAAGAGAGAAAGAGGTAGCAAGACCTG
The DNA here is from genome assembly GCF_964662115.1 of Mustela nivalis. NCBI lineage: Eukaryota > Metazoa > Chordata > Mammalia > Carnivora > Mustelidae > Mustela > Mustela nivalis. The sequence continues at coordinate 80,398,336 of NC_139030.1, forward strand.
ATTGCACTTGGTATTTAAGAGTTGCTGAATACAGTTTCTCTGTCACACTTTCCAGTACAGTGTCCAGAGCTCCCCATAACCATTGAGTCTAAGTGAGCCCTGCTCTCATACCATTCTTTTCTATGGCCACAACTTCTACAAAGAAGTTGCCAAACTACCTCAGGACGGGCAAGACTCAGAAAGCCCAGTTATGTTGGACCCCAATTATCCTGCCCTTCAGTAGAGGGCCTCCCAGCAAACCCTTCCATTGATGTGCTTTTTACTTCATTTCATTTTTATTTAGCAATGAGTTGATGCTATCTTTTTTAGATAGATCTCATCCAGTTTCCTGCTGGTTTTGTTGTCGCCTGCCTACTCCCTACTAATGAAGCAGAAGCTTCACTCTCTTGAGTACCTCATCCCCTCATTGTGGCTCATTCAGAAGAGAGACTCCCTCCTCTCTCACCGCCTTTTATTCAATAGATAGTTTTGAGACCCTATTATCTGCCAAACTATCCACCATTCCTTTCTTTTTTAACATTTTTAAAACTTTTCTTTATTCTGTTTTTTTTTTCACACTAGTAGTTATTTGGTACTTTTATCTTCTCCCAGACAATTCAAGAGTACTAGAATATTTTATTATTTTTATTTAAAGATTTGTTTATTTATTTGAGAGAGAGAGAGAGAGAGAGAGTGTGTGTGCATGAGTGGGGGAGGGATCAAGGGAGAGAGTAAGAAAGAATCCTCGGGCAGACTCCCTGCTGAGCACGGAGGCCAACAAGGGGCTCCATCTCACAACCCTGAGATCATGACCTGAGCTGAACTCAAGAGTCAGATACTTAAGCAAATGAGTCACCCAGGTGGCCGTAGAACATTTTAAGTGTCTCTTTTAGCAATTCTTCCTCATATGCCTCAGTTGTCATTTATTCAAACTCTCTATATTTGAAACCTAGGAGACGTTATTATTATTATTTACAAAGTCAAAATTCATTTGGACTTATCCACATATTTTGCATTTTGCTTGTTCTTCACTTCATGCAGAGTATGGACTGCTAGTATACGAAAAAGAAAAGAAAAAGACTTTATATTTGCCCTTGTGTTTGAATGTTAATTAGGCTGAGTATAGACGAAATTGTATATTCCTTCAGAAACTGAAGACATTGTTTTATTGTTTTTTAGTATTCGCTATTGCACATTAGAGATCTAATGATAATCTGATCTTTCTCTTTTCTTCTTTGGAAGATTTTGGTATTTTCTCATTTTATATCAAGGTCTAAGATGTATCTAGGTTTATTGACCATTCTTTAAGGGTTTGAGAATCCTGCATTTTATATTTATCTATGGAGTATATGCAAAATAAATGTAAATAAATATGTTAGATAGTAATAATGTTATGGAAAAAATAGAAATGAAGAATATATACATGTTAGGTGGTGGGTAAATTCTAGTATTCTCTATTATTATTTCACCATTTTTACTGAAAAGAAAATATTTGTTTTTCCCTCTATTCTCAGTTTTTAATTTGAACCTATGCTCCATATCTTACACTAACTCCACAGATATTTATAGAGTTTTCACTCTGTACTACATGGTAAGGAATACAATAGTGAATAGATATACAGGGCCCTGTAGGCATAAGCAGACAATCCCAAATATCGTAAGTAGACATTCACAAAAAGATAATTGCATAGGTGGGAGATCTGGGTTCTTTTTTTTTTTTTTTAATTTCTTTTCAGTGTAACAGAATTCATTGCTTATGCACCACACCCAGTGCTCCATGCAATATGTGCCCTCCTTAATACCCACCACCAGGCTCCCCCAATCCCCCACTCCCTACTGCTTCAAAACCCTCAGATTATTTTTCAAAGTTCATAGTCTCTCACGGTTCATCTCCCCCTCCAATTCCCTCAACTCCCTTGTCTCCATCTCCCCATGCCCTCCATGTTATTTGTTACGCTCCACAAATAAGTGAAACCATATGATAATTGATTTTCTCTGTTTGACTTATTTCACTCAGCATAATCTGCTCCAGTCCCGTCCATGTTGATACAAAAGTGGGGTATTCATCCTTTCTGATGGAGGCATAATACTCCATCGTGTATATGGATCACATCTTCCTTATCCATTCATTCATTGAAGGGCATCTTGGTTCTTTCCACAGTTTGGCGACTGTGGCCATTACTGCTATGAACATTGGGGTACAGATGGCTCTTCTTTTTACTACGTCTGTATCTTTGGGGTAAGTACCCAGTAGTGCAATTGCAGGTTCATGGGGAAGATCTATTTTTAATTTCTTAAGGAATCTCCACACTGTTCTCCAAACTGGCTGTACCAACTTGCATGCCCACCAGCAGTGTAAGAGGGTTCCCCTTTCTCCACATCCTCTCCAACACGCATTGTTTCCTATCTTGTTAATTGTGGCCATTCTAACCAGTTTAAGGTGGTATTTCAATGTGGTTTTAATTTGAGGGAGATCTGGATTCTTAAGGCATTCTTGCCAGTATCTCTTGTTACCCTTTCTCACTTCATCATGAAAATGGACTTGGTCTTCAGTTTTGGCCTTCTTGTAATGGATACTCTGAGTATCTTGATATCTGAGCTACAGGTGGTCTAAAATACACTGGATCATTTTGTGTCCCCTTGTCATTTGTCATATAGTGAAGACTCAGAAAATAAAACAGAGCATTGCATTGGTTATGGTTTCTTAAGATAATAACTCTAGACTCATTTTACCTAATTATCATTGTTGTACTGCCATTTCCTTTTCCTGTTGAATTAAAATAATAACCATCTCATTATCACTGGCATGTTCTTTCAATGAAAGAAAAAATAAACTCTTACAATGCTCATTAAATGCTGTTGGTAACTGAAAAGTAGAGCAATTCTGGGGACCAACCCCTTGGCCTGGAAAATCTGAATTATTTTGTATTTTCCTTGTCTTTCTCAGCTATCTACTAAGACATATAGCACCACAAAATTTTTGAATCATCATTTTACATCTGAAATATTATGCACAATTGTGTACGCATTTGTTATAACTAAATTATTCACTAGTGCTCCTGGGTACCTGGGTGGGCAACTGGCACAGTGCAGGCACTTAATAAGTTGATTGAATTAGTAACATATTTTTCAATGATTTACTTGCTTTCATATTTTTGAAGGTAAGACAAGCATCATTAAATATTTTTCATCAAATAAATAATAGAAAAATTATGCTTTCTAAATATGAGATAAGGCATTGTATATGTAACATATTAACAAAATAATATATGTATATATAATACATTTGCTAACATTTCATCGGTCCTCAGTAAATATGAGTTTTTTTTTAACCTATTTGGAAGTATTTAATATATCAAAAACATAAGTTTTCTCACTTTACATTTTACTCCATTTTCCTTTAATTAAAATGATTCCTTTTCCTCTATGGATTATAGTTTTCCTATTTCCATTTATTTTTAAATCCCTTATATGCTTTCCAAAGCAAAGTCATCAAACTATAATAACCCATTTGCAAAACAGGGTAATTAACTGGGTTTATGTTTTCAAAATGATTTCTGGTATTCATGTCAATTTGCTTGTCTTATTCAAATTGAATCAGCTTTTATTCACAAAATGGCTATATAGAGGATTAGATTAAAGTTTCAGTTACTAATAGTGGTAGAAGTAGCCAAAACAGCTATGATTAAGGAACACAGTAAAATTAAAAAGATATCATTTTGTGATTGAAGAGTGTTATGTGGTTACTGCTAACTTCACTTACAATTAGGGAACAAATCATTTTATTCAAGTACACTCAGCAGGAATATCTGACCTAAAACTGAGGATTTTTACATCATGCAAAAAATCATGGCATTTATGGGAAGTCTTATTTCTCTGTGCACTCACACAACTGATCAATCTAATAAGCAGCAGGAATAACTACCAAATTGGAAGAAACATACTTCTTGGTTACAATGTGATGCTTCTGTTATATTTATTCTAAGGCATTATCATCATCATTCATGTTCTTTCCTTCTGATATTCAGCGTTTCCATTTTAAGATTCCATTCAACCACTAATACTCCATTATGAAGAGTCCTATTGGCTAAAATTGGCATTTATATAGGCAATAAGCTTAGCAGCATATTTTCTAAGTGGTGATCAAATTTAGTCTGTTTGAATGATACCCTTTGATGGCTCTATTCTGCCTATTTTGCTATGGATACTTCCTATTATGCATGATTAAATCGGCAAGCAAATGCAAACACATTTCCAAGACTCTTAATAACTACACTTATTAATGAGGATTGTTGCCATCTGCCCTTTCACAGATTTAGGCATATTAACTGTCGTGCACCTTAACTGACTATCTTATTTGTCATCACTTTTATTTGTAAAGAAATCATTCATTATCTGATATAAAAAACAGTGACCCGCTTTCAAGTGACCTGCTATGTTTCAAGAACACCAAATAGATTGCTTCAGATAAGCTCCTGTCTATTACCAGAATATGATTGGAGAGACGAAGACAAAAAAGAAGAAAAGGCAACAACACAAGGGCTCATGAGGCATCTTTATCCATTGTCCACAGCTTAATAGGATTAGAGGTGGTAAGAGGGTATCTATGAAAAAAAAGAAAAGAAAAGAAAGAAAGAAAGAAAAAGAAATAACAGGAAAGTTTTTACTTGAAAAAAAGCCAGAAGTGAAATTCAACTATACTGACTTAATAATCAACTAGTAATCATTTAGTCATATTTTTAGTAGGTTGATACTAAAGCATTATAAGTCCTTCATGTGATAGATATTTTCTAACAACTATTGTATCTAGGAATTGCATAAAACACTAGAGATAAAATTATGACTAACCACCACTACTATCACAATGATAATAATAATAATTAACAACAATAACAATATAATGTCATATATTAGACCCTTCATAGTTGTCAAATACTCTGCCAAAACCTTTCCTTGAATCTCAAAACTTCTCAATCATCTAGAGCTAGCTGCATCTTACAAAAGAGGGAACCAAGTTTTAGCTGTATGATTCCATCTTTTCTTCAGTTTGCTCACCTGTGAAATGGAAATAATAATAATAATATTGCCAAATTCTCGGGATTGTCACAGTGATTAAATAAATAAGGAAAGTGTTTAGAAAAGTGTCCAGCATAAAGTAAGCATTATGTTAGGGTTTAAGTGTTATGATGTTATCATATAAAGTGAGCAGGTCATAGAATCAAATATAAACATAAATTAATATTATAAATTGTTTTACTTGCACACACATTAATAGCAAAAATCTTAAGTCCTGAGTTGTTAATATTAGTAATCTCCAGATGGGTCGGTGAGGACCGAGTACAAGTTATAGCCTATTTCTTCTTAATGTTTTTGCATTTAGTGCTTAATGTATTTTCCACTTTTTATAAAATTAACATGAGCTTTTTTACTCTCAAAAATGGAAATTTGGGAGGTTCCTGAGCCTGGGTGGCTCAGTCAGTTAAGTGTCTGCCTTCAGCTCAGGCCCTGATCCCAGGGTGCTGGGATCCAGCCCCATATTGGGTTCCTGCTTAGCAGGGGAGCCTGCTTCTCCCTCTCTCTCGACCCCTCCCACCTCCCTCTGCCTCTCCTGCTCTTGTGCTCTCTTTTTCAAATAAATAAATAAAATATTTTAAAAATGGAAATTTTTAATAAAATAAACTGAAATTAACAGTAATTTACTTTTTTTCCTTGACTCTGAAAATAAGCAAAGTTATTTTAAAAGATTATCCTGAGACATGAACTAGGGCTTTGGGGGTTTTTTGTGAAGCAGTTTTTATAAACAAGTTTTTTCAAATCATCTACTCTCCCATTTGCTTAAGTTTATTTTTCTAACATAATATGCGAAAGGGTATTTTCCACATTATCAGATATATTGTTGAATGAAATAATATGAATTTCCAAAATAAAAGTTTTCTTATGAAATTAATTTTGAAAATAAATATATGCTCTTCATTACAAGTCATTTCCCCTTAGGTAATGCAAAGATGAAGAAAGTTCTATTATTTCATGCCTGCAAGATTCATATCTCAGCAATGACGGATATTCCAAGAATACCTGTAATAAACCAAAATGAAAAAGGAGGTTGATAGCATCTTTAGTTCACCTCTGAAGTGCATGCCAAGGCAAGATGAGTTCATATCTAAGGTACCTTCTCTACTGAACACATTGGATCTCAAGAGACAAAGTGAACCTAAATTCAATAAATACATTTTAACTGTTCGACCAAATATCAGGATCAACTTTCTCAATCCATCTTACACTTCAAGGCACTATTTCAGACTCTGTGGAGTCCAATAAACCATATTCCTCTTCCATAAACCTATAGTCAATTTGGAGCAGTAGGATTCAAATACATAACAGACCTAGCATAGAGAGGCAGTAAGTATGTGGTCACTTTCCATGCAAAGAAAATGACAAGAAAATTCATAAAAGTAGCCTGGTAATCTATCCAATACTAGAACAATTCCATGACACTTGATGTTATTTCTTGCCAAAACATTATTCTTTTGTGTATGTTGTGCATATATGGCTATTATATCCTCCCATCCTCCTTTAACAATTAGGATACCATTCTTTTACAAAATATATGATCTGTGGCTGGAGTAGCTATGTTGAAAGCTAACGAATGATCACTTACTTGAACAATTTTTCTTTTATAATGCTTTTTCAACACTTACTTTAATAGATTAATTTTGGGTACATAGGTTCAATTCTCTCAACCCAAAAAGATGGAGCAGTATAAATTTTTCACATGAAATCTTTTATTGGAGCTGGCAGTACATAATCTGGGCAGGCAGTTTAGCACATTTTTATTTGGCGATGCTCTCCAAATTTATAATAATATAGCACAGTTTGATTAGAAATTTAGGATGCAGGATGCAAGTCTACTCACAGTAACTCACTTGGCTCATAGTTAAGCTGTGTGGAATAAGTATTATCTTATTACTCTCAGTTTATAGATGAGGAAAAGGTGGTTCTAGGAGATTACCAGACTTGTTCATGCTCTCAGACTGAGACACAAATTCAATTATTAGGGATCCAGTTATGATCACTGGGTAAGAAACTAAAAGGTTACATTCACTAGCATAATAGGAATTTAACCTTTTAAAAGAAAAAAAAAAAGTCTCCAATTACCCTAAATGTGTTTTGAAGCACAGTTGTAATGGTAAAGCTAGTAATTGTTGAGCTAGTAATTGTTGAGATACCATTGTTTTATAGTTCCCCCAATTTTTCCTTAAACTAAGAGACTCTTTTTAAAAAAAAAAAAGATATTATTTATTTTTTTGACACACAGAGAGAGATCACAAGTAGGCAGAGAGGCAGGCAGAGAGAGAGGGGGAAGCAGGCTCCCCGCTGAGCAGAGAGCCCGATGTAGGGCTTGATCCCAGGACCCTGGGACCACGACGTGAGCAGAAGGCAGAGGCTTTAACCCACTGAGCTACTCAGGTGCCCTAAACTAAGAGATTCTTAACTACAAAACAAAAACTAAGGGATGCTGGAGGGGAGGTGGATGGGGGATGGGCTAAATGGGTGATGGGTCCTAAGGAAGGCACTTGTGGTGAGCACTTAAAAAAAAAAAAAAAAACTAATCTAGCATTGACTCTTTACCAAGAAATTCTGCAAATACATTGCAAACCTTGGATTCTACAAACATGATTATTTGGAAAGCATTAGAAAACTCCAGGAGTGAAAGAAATCCCTAAGTCAGAATGGTATACTTGATATAGCCCTGAAAGACAGAAAATTGTTGTCAAATATTGCTACAACACCGAGGATTAACTGTTGATCATCTTAAAAGTAAGTCACATATTGCAAAGATTCTTCCCTCATTATGAACAATACACACCTAAGTATTGACCCTGATTATGGCCAACATGTAAGTGCCTTATTCAGAGTTCTCTTGGAATCTCTATGATGTCTTTTAATGTATCCTTATCTGCCGTGACATCGACAGAATGGGTGCTATCACCCTACAGTCCATTAAATGGGCCATGTTGTTTCAAGGTTCATAACCTTGGCATAAGCCCTCCCCTACCTGCACCTTCTTCTCCCTAATGCAATTAATAAACTCCCTATTCTTAAAATTCCAATTTTCACTTGTTTTCCTTAGAGCAAACCCTCCCCATTGTTGCCTGGATTACTGCTGCCTTTGTATGGTCCCACGCAACAGTATACTGTTTTCTTCTTTATTCCTCATGACTTCATTCATTTATTTTTTAAAAAAGATTTTAGTTATTTATTTGAGAGAGAGAGAGCATGAAAGAAGGGAAGGGCAAAGGGAAAAACAGAATCCCCACTGAGCAGAGAGCCCAAGGTAGGGTTCGGTCCCCGGACCTTGAGATCATGACCTGAGCCAAAGGTAGACAAGGGACTGAGCCACCCAGGTGTCCCACTTTATTCATTTGTTTATTCATTCCTTCAGTCCGTATTTACCTGAAGGTTTTCTTTATGCCAGTGGCTGTCCCAAACACAGAGAATAGGACAGAGAACAAAAAAGAAGGGCATTAAACTATGGAAAGAACCTAGATGTCCATCAACAGATGAATGGATCAAGAAGATGTGGTATATATACACAATGGAATACTATGCAGCCATCAAAAGAAATGAAATCTTGCCATTTGCGACAACATGGATGGAACTAGAGCGCATCATGCTTAGTGAAATAAGTCAAGCAGAGAAAGACAACTATCATATGATCTTCCTGATATGAGGAAGTGGTGATGCAACATGGGGGCTTAAGTGGGTAGGAGAAGAATCAATGAAACAAGATGGGATTGGGAGGGAGACAAACCATAAGTGACTCTTAATCTCACAAAACAAACTGAGGGTTGCTGGGGGGAGGGGGTTTGGGAGAAGGGGGTGGGATTATGGACATTGGGGAGGGTATGTGCTTTGGTGAGTGCTGTGAAGTGTATAAACCTGGTGATTCACAGACCTGTACCCCTGGGGATAAAAATATATGTTTATAAAAAATAAAAAATTAAAAAAAAAAGAAGGGCATTGTCCTCATAAAAATTACAGTGTTGAAGAAGACCTCAAATATATAAGAAAAGTAATAATTAAGATTATTAAAATTATGACAGTTATTTAAAGGGAATTAAAGGTGATGATGGGAATTGTGGCAGGATACATTGGATGAGGGGTTATATGAATAACATTTTTAGGAAAAACTATTCAAGAATAAACTTGAACTAAGAGATGTAAAGGATGAGACCTAGCCAGACATTGAAAAACTGGGCTAAGAGCAGTCCACTCGGAGTGGCCTTTAGACAAGAGTGATCTTGGCATGGCTGACGACCCAGAGAGCACCTGGATGGCTGAGGGTCAGTGAATGAGTGGCCCATGGTATGAAATGAATCTAGGATGCATGTAGTAGCTGGAACACACAAAGACCTATTGGATTTTTTAATTTCATTCTAAAAAATGGGAAGACATTAATAGCTTTCAAGGGAGTTTTTGTTTAAAAAATATTATTGGAAGGGCTTCCAGGTCAATTTTCCATAATCAAATGTATCAGAATAACAATCAGCTCCTTTTCCTTCCCTGTATACTTAACTGCTCAGAGTCCTTCCTCCTCCAGTTCCATCCTCACTTTGGGGTCTCAAGATTTAGTGTAGGTTTTTCACCCTCTTCACTCTCATCTTGGAAATTGACTTGCCTCTCTCTTCTATTAAATACTTTTATCACATTTTTGTTTTCAGGATCTGTTTCCCAGGCTATGCTTTCTGTGGCACGTTGTATAATTAGTCCACAGCTATTCATTCTTTCCTCACCGTCACCATACTTCACTGCAAGAAAACTGTGTTCCTGCACTCCACCAGTCTGGGATGATTTTGGCCAGTGGAAAGTGAGCAGACATTATACCAGGTCCAAGCAGAAGTCTGAAATGCACTTACATGGTTTGGCACTCTTCAGTTTTGGAACACTTTTCTTGTATCACTTCTTTGCTAGTTTCCTCCTCTCCCCTTTTATGTTCTCCTTTTATTAGTAAGATCTTAGATCTTCTGCATTGATTCCTTGGTTGTATTAACTCTTCTTTTTCTCAAGCGATTATCGTAGGTTTTTGTTTTGTTTTTTGTTTGTTTGTTTGTTTGTTGTTCTTGTTTTGCTTTGTTTTGTTTCACTTTCTGGGAATCTACTTAGTTTGTATGGCTACCCTTTTGTTGAATTTAAATCTTGGTATGAAAAACTGGGTAGAGTGTGATGTCATTTACTAAGATTCTTAGTACTAAATGAGGATATTTTTATGAGGACGACTGGTAAGAGTTGTAGTTCAGGTATTAAATTTACCTACCCTTAGAGAGTGTCATGGATGCAAAAGTCTGGACTCAGATTGAAGGTTTTGGCAAAAAATATTAATTTGACTTTCATGAACATATACATGGCAGCTAAATCCAAAGGGATGGATGAAATCACTGGAGAGAATGTGGTTGAAAAGAACTACAACCATGCCATTAAGAGCTCCAACAATTACAGCATGCGTGAGAGATTAGGAGATAATCAGAAAATGAAGAGTTTCAAGCAAGCTAAAAGTGAGTGTTGCAGAGACCAAGAGATGAGTAATAAGTCAGAGATTGTATGGTGACTAACATAACACACACACACACACACACACACACACACACGTCAGAGATGAGTCTTCCATGTGAGATAGATAGACATCAGTGAGCCCTTGACACAAGCAGTTTCAGTGGAGTAGTTGGTAAGGAAACAAGATTTAATAAGAAACATAAGACAACTTCTAAGAAACAGTTTTGTGAAAGAGAGCAAAAAAACAAAATGTGGCTCCAAAAGACTTTAGTGTCAGTGGTTTGGGGCAAAATTTGTTGGCTGCTTTTATTACAAGCAAAGGAGGGACATAGAAGGACTAAGAAAAAAGAAGGTCCTCTGAAGACAGAAGCAGTTACAGTCATGTAGCCACAAATTAAGGAATGCTGGAGCCACCAGAAGCTGGAAGAGGCAAGGAAGGATCCTCCCCCGGGACCTCCGAGGGAGCATTTCCCTGCTGAACCTTCATCTCTGACTTGGGTCCTCCAGACTATGAAAGAATACATTTTTGTTGTTTCAAGTCATCCAGTTTTTGGTCATTAGTTAGGGCAGCCATGGTGAAATAACACTGCCACATACAAGAAATTTGAAACTTTTGGAAAACCAGAAATTACTGAGTTGTTTTAGTTTTGTTGGTTCATTTTCCCTCAGTTCTGCTTAAAATTAATCAGACATCATCATTTATACCTTTTAGGTTCACTATGCTCCCTTTTCTTTCCTTCTTTCCTTCTTTCTTTCCTTCCTTCCTTCCTCTCTTCCTTTCTTCCTCTCTTCCTTTCTTTTATACATACCTTAGGGATTCATTATCTCTGGCCTGGAATTGCAATACCTTCCCTGTCTTCAGTCTCTCTAGCATTTCCCATTTTAAGCAGAGCACCCTCCCCCCAACATCACCACCAATTATATATGATTAGACTGTCCTTTCTCCAGTAGCTGAGAAGTGATTTAGTTTAGTACATCTCAAGGCAAAGCTAATAGAATAATGCTTTGTATTCCTTAACTGTAGGTTTCTTTCAGCATAACAAAACTCAAGGTTGTCAGCCAATTACCCTAAAATTAGAATTCAGAATATGCATACATAACTTGCCCTCATCCTTTCTTCTTTCAGTCCCTCCCAGGTAATAGGAAAAGATGGAAGATGTGTGGGCTGTGTTGGATTTGTAGGGCTGCTGTAAAAAATTACAGCAAGCTCCATGGCTTCAAACAAAAGAAGTGCATTTGCTCATATTGTGGTGAGGAGATGCTCTGGAGCTTGAGGTAGACCTGTCTCTGGGACACTAAACAGTGCACTGAGCTCCCTCATCTCCTCATCTGTGAAGTAAGAGTAAAACATCCCTAATTCATAAATCTATTAAGGGAATTAAAGGAGATAATCCAGGTAAATACTAGCTCAACAGATTGCAAACATTCCGTGAATACTAGTTATTGGTAATATTTAACATAGAGAGTGTTCCATGAATATTAGCTAGGACAATATTTTTTTGTGATACAGCAATCATCAGTTTGGACAGAGGTTGCATGGCCTTCTAAATGATAATGCCAACCCTCATTTAGAATCAGACAGAGCTGATTTGAATCTCAGCTCAACCAGTACTGCCTTGGATTACTTCCTTAACTTTTTGTAAGTACTAGTGTCCTCATATCTAAAATGGAATTATTATTGGCACTCATAGAGTGCCTATGAATATTAAAAGAAAGAAGTCAGCAAAGGACTTCATATAGACCTTGCACCTAAGAAGGAATTACAAAACTATAATTATTCTTAAAATTGAAATTATTTTAATATAAAATATTACATAAATGATTTTTATATAAAGTATTATATAAATTATTTTAATATAAACATATAAATTATTTTAATAGAAAAATATACTTTAATATAAAAATAATCAAAATAATACCACCATTTACTCAGTTTCTGCTAAAAATCAGACCCTATACCAAGTCTTTTTGTACATTATTTCCTTGAAGTCCCCAAACAATTTGATGAGTCAAAGACTGTCTTTATCCTCAGTTCATAGTTGAGAAAACAAAACTCTTTAGTGATTTGTCAAAAGTAGCAGAGTTACTAAGTAAAAGAAAGAACTCAGGGTCAAACCCACAAGGTCTAACACACCACAACTTACCCTCTTAAACATTCAACCAACCATATATAAAGCATTTAATAGACTATAGAGGAATAAGCTGTCTGCCCCTGAGCACATTCACTGGAGAACTATTTCAGAAACTCAAATCCTCATGCTTTATGAAAGGTCAGTAATCCAGAGAAAAGACATCTTAGTGAGAGGTTAGAACTTGCATCTGATACTTTGGGGCTTTGCAGAGATTGAAGATGAGGCAGAAAACTGCTCCGAGCTATAAAACCAACAAACTAGACAACCATAAAGAAAAACAAAAACAAAAAACAAATACAAAGACTCAGTGTCCCCAAAATAAAGAAACCTGGGTTCAAGGAAAGATCAGTTAGTGTAAAAAGCTGCAATTTATGTGAATCCTATTTTACTTCTCCAAATACATCAAATGATCTCTCCCCTCAAAAATATTCTCTGTGAACTTACGCACCATGGAATCTGTTACTTTATAAAAACCAAAATAAGACACAGTGTATCTGTGTATATGTATATGTAAAACATCAACAAGAGATTTTTGGAGTATTACAGTATTTTTTATTACAGATTTCAAAAATTATTATTTATATATCTGCAGCCTAAAGGAGATAAAAGACAAACCAAATGTTTCAAGTTTTGAGTTTTTCTTAATAACAGCCAATCAAATCTGATTTCTTTGCTATTAAATGAAAGGAGACAAGCTTATTATCACATACATCAAAAATGTAAATCATGTAAATTTCTCCTTGCTGCTTTCCCTAATCCATGTATTCCCATTTTGAAATATATATTTAGAATAGAAAGACCAGGTCATAGTTATTCACAAACTGGCATTTTCTTTCATCAAAGTTCAAACTTTTGTCACCATTATACTATGTAAGAAGCCCTGAGAATATTCCCTTTGTTAATTCCCTATTTCTAAAGACTAGAATAAGGTTCCCAATACTATTTGGCACCAGCCGAATGACCTCCAAGTACTTTCAGGCAGTTGATTCCAGAACCTTCTATTCATGAAAGCCACCAAAGATATCAAGCAGCTGTACTCTGGGAAGTTGCCATGGCAACGTGTGAGCATGACCCCACAGATGCAGATGCAAGTATGGTCACATCCCCACAGTCAACAAAAAGGCAGCATACAACACTCAGCTGCCAGAGTATAGATTCAGCATGTGAGCCTGGAAAGAATATCAAAGGTGAGCAGTATACATGCTTCACAAACTGTGGGTTCCAGTAGCCTGGGATTATCATAAATCCCCTTTTTTCTGTACCTCAATATCCAATTATCCCAATATTCACATATAAGCAATTTCCATATATAACTACATATTTACTTACACATAAAATATATGTCCTCCTATATTTCTTTCTCTATGTCTACCACTTTGGACCAAACCATTGTGAACTTTGACCCAGATTCAGTAGTCTCGAGTCAATTACCTGCTCTCTTACAATGTTCTCAGTCCTCACAGAGCTCCAAAGTTGAGCTTCTTCATCCAGATGCCGATTTCAAAACACCACTCTCCACTAAAGGAATCAGGTTTGGTCAGGGAAAACAAGGTGAACCTGAAGACATTTGTGCTCAGAATTAAGGAAGTGTTCAAATACTGATGGGGACATGCTGAAAGGCAAATGAGCCAGCCTGAAAGAGCTCTCACTGACCAAACATGGGATAATTTGAGTTTCAAAATGAATAACAGCCCAAATTATAAACCACTGATAGAAACCAGAATCCATGAGTTCATGCTGAGAATAAATGAGTAAAGACATACATTTTTTTAAAGTATGAAATAAAAAGAATCGATACTAATGTAAAAGGTATGAAAGAACTATAAAAAACAACCATCATAATAATTGATTTAGATAATTGGTATTAATGCTAAATTTTACTGAGTACAAGTTTATTAGAAAACAAGATATTTATGGGGTTTTTAAAGAGATATTATTCATTTGACAGAGAGAGATCACAAGTAGGTGGAGAGGCAGGCAGAGAGAGAGAGGAGGAAGCAGGCTCCCTGCTGAGCAGAGAACCTGATGAGGGCTCCATCCCAGGGCCCTGAGATCATGACCCGAGCTGAAGGCAGAGGCTTATCCAATGAGCCACCCAGGCGCCCCTATTTATGGGTTCTTAAAACATCTCCCATGAAAGAGAAAAATAACTTTTCAGTGGAGAAATCTAGCATATATCACCCTAACCAAATAGTCAAAGTTAGCCTCACTAATTAATAAGACCAAGTGACATCATACATGTGCTTGGTGCTGCAGTGAGAAGGTTATAATTTCTGTATTATTCCTGTGAAGGGATATAACTTCTGTGGGATTCCTGCCAAAAACACATTACCTGAATCTAACCATGCCAAAGTATCAGACGATCCCAAATTGAAGGACCCTGAGTTTGCATCTCAACTGCCCATACTTTTTAAAACATCCATGTCATGAGGACAGAGACTGAGAGATCTGTTTCAGGCCAAGAGAGACAAAGGATATATGACAACTAAATGCAGTATTGGCCCCAGAAGGTATTCTGAGTCTGAAACTACAATTAACTTCTATAAAAAACATTAGAGAGACAGTTGGAGAGATCAAAATATGCTGTGTGTGTTGTGATAGTAGTGCATGAATGTTACATTCACTGAATTCGGTAATTTCATTTCATTATCTAAGATGTAGTGTTTTACTTTGGAGATACTGAACTACCAGTGGTAAAATGTTAAGCAGTTTATGACATTCAGATGATTCTAGTAGTAATAACAATAATAGTTACTTATGTAAAGAGCAAAAGGAAACAAATATGGTCAATCACAAAGTTAGGACAAGCATATAAAGAAATGTATTGTACCATCCTTGCATTTTTTGACTTTTTTTTTCAAATTAAAAGTCAAGAATTTAAAATCCAATCTTATTAAAACATAAATCTTTCTGGTTGCTTCTTTTAAACTTCTTCAATCACTTTCCATTTCTATTTAAATAAAATTTCCTAAAAGATTCTGACTACCACTCCAGCCTCGTCCAAGAGAAAATCTTGCAGTCACACTTGTTTTCTTTTATTTTCAAGAAAATGTTAAGGTATTTTATCCCTAACAGATGCTCTTTTCTGCATTTGCAGAGCTCGTTTCCTTCCCATCAATCTTATCATCTGTCTCTATGACTCCTTTTCGTTTCTTTTTTCTTTTCTTTTCTTTCTTTTCTTTTCATTTACCTATTTTATAGAACTCCAGTGTTAATGAACATCAGCTCCTTGGAGAAGTTTTCACTGACTACTCCACTCCCATTCCCAGTTTTGACTATCAGAGTCCATCTCCTATTTCCTTGGTACTCAGCACCTCACCTATCTCCTTAGCACGACAGCACTTTCAAAAGTGGCAATTATTCTATTCAATACTCTCTTTATTGGTTTGTCATCATGGCTATTTGAATTTGTCTTTATGCTTGAAAAGATGAAGTGCCATGATCACTTTATGCTCCTCCTTATTCTTACCCCAGTGTCTTCCACAGATCAGCAACACCTGAAAGAATGGGTGCCTTTAGATATCTGTTTGCCACCTGGTGGCACAGGAATGTGCAAGGTGAATATGTACAACCTTTCACTCATTCCTCTCTATTCCATCTTTTTAAGAGCTCAGTAGTTGCAATGGAGCTTCTCTCTCCAACCATTCCTCCCTGGACCCTTAGACTAATGGTCCCCAGAAGGTTATTCACAGAGTTTCCTGTTCTGCCTTATAGATCAGCTTGAAAAATACAGCTCTAATGAGGTCACCCTTTAATGCTTGAATTCTCTACATGCAAAGTGATTTTACAGCCTCTAACATTAGGAACTAACCCATCCTGGGGTGGTCCATTCCAGTTCTGAATAGCTTTACACATTGGAAAGCTCTTTTCTCTTGGTTCTCTTTCATTTGTCCTCATATTAACCATAGTGTTTAGCCCACGAGAAGAAGTGAGTCCTTCTTTTATGTGATAACACTTCCCATACTTGTTGATAGTTCTCGTTTGTCTCTGAATATTTCCCCTTCAGTGTCTTCTCCCTTGGTCCAGTGAAAAGCATATCTCTTTTTCTTTGGAGGAAATTAAATGCATGTTCCTACTATATTGGAATTTTTTCTCAGATGTCTATAAGGCAAAAAATATATTTTATCTGTGGCCCTGCTCTAAATTAAAGCAAATATGAAAAGAATTTGATATTTGATCCTTCTCTTTTAAGTTATCCAAAAAAAAAAAATGCCTTCTATTAAAAAGCTAAGGCTATATTCCCTCTCTGAGCTATTTTTTTTTCCTCAGCTACATTCTCTTTTAAGCTTTTTTTATTGTGACTTAGTGTATAGAAAGTAAATAATTGTCCACATCTAGAAGGAAGACACTAACATTTTAAACACTGATTATATCAGCAATGCATTAATATGTCATTTCCTCCTGCTTATTCTACCTATCATCTAAGTATGAGTGTCCCCATTTTTCAGATTAATAAATATAGGGGTTAAATAATTTCTTCCTAGGCACACAGCTAAAAAGTGCTAGAGCTTTGATTGTTTACCTTCATTTCATATCAAGCTGATCTGAAGGAAATAAAAAACTAATTTAAAAAAATGTATTATAAATAAGTTAGCCAGATGCCCGTACTAAAAATCAGAAAATAGGATTGATAAGTTATAAATAGCTAAAACAGATGACTGAATATACATACTATGGAAAAGAATATCTAGAAATAATGTCTGACCACAGGTGAAATTTTAGCACATTCTTTCCTAGTGGTTTGAGGGAGAATTGATGTTGGTGGAGAAGATATGAGAAATGGAGATGATATAATGTTTTAGGTGGTAATAAAACATAAAAATGAAAGACAACATCTAATTCTTTTGGCAAGTCAGATCCTTTTTACAATAGTGTGTCTAATATTGCTCATTGGCTTTTAAAAGATTCTAGAACTACTGGAGAGAGTCCAAGGAATACAAACAAAAGTAATGAAATTGACCAAAAAAAATCTAGTATAATAAGGCACTAAAATTACTTGTTAAATGAATACACAAATTAATGAATAAAATTGGCTATTTAACTGAAATAAAAAATACGAAAGGGTGACCTGATTACAATCTTCAAGAATTGAATGAAGTTGTTCTTTCCATCTGTGGGTATTTTAAGAGGTCCTAATAATGGAACTTGTCATTAGATTTTAAGAATAAGTTCTTTATCATCAAAATGATGCAATAATGAAACAGATCTTCATGTAAGTGGTGAATATTCATAAAAAATTAAGAAAAATATAGAAAATCATTTGTTATAAATGATTTCAGCTTTTGAAGTCAGAAATGTATAGGTTTAGACTATAAGTCTCATTGTGACGCTCTCCACCTCTACAATTCTTTAATTCCCAATGTAACCGTTAAAGCTGAATTAGAATTACGAAGCTGGAAAGAATCTTAAAAGAATATCTACCCAGCAAATTCTCAGTTCTTTCCATTTTGGTGATTTTGTATGGATCTGGGTTTTTTGGGGTTTTTTGTTTGTTTGTTTTGTTTTTTTTGTTTTTTCTTTCCTGTACTCTCTCTCTCTCCTTTTAGAAGCAGATCAACTTTTTTTTTTTTTTTTTTTTGCTTACTCACTAAAGCTGAAAAGGACTAAAATGAGAAGAAAGTAAAAAGTACCAGAATAATTAAAAATTGCTCAAGCTTAATCTAAAAGGGTGAAGGAACATAACCAAGAAAAGAGAAGGGAGGGTATCTTATAAATTGTACTCTTTCTTTCCCTCTCATCACTTTTTGGAGCATGTCTACCTGTCCTTGGAAGCACCTCACTCAAGGACATGGTAATTGAATACACTCACAGTCTTTAAAATACATCTCTCTATCACTAAAGATCTCTACAGAATTCCCATGAAATATATCCCCTATTTCAAGAATTACTGCCAGCTAAAATAGCATATTAATAATAATGAGAGTAACAAGTAACTTCTGTGTTAGTCAAGGGCCTCTGAAGAGTAGAGGTCAAGACCGAATGCAATGTGCAAGAAAATTTTAGGGAATACACCTATGAAACAAAATGGGAACGAAATGAGGAGATGTTGGGAAAGCCATCAGATTACAATGCATTTTGGATCCCAAGTGAAAGAGAAAGTGGAGGGTGGAAACACTTGAAACTGCAATGCATTTTTAAGGAAAATTCATCAAGGCTGTTGAAGAGTCCTTGAGCCAAAGTTACCAAAGTCAGAGGGAACCAACTCTCTCCCATTTCCCAGGAGTGGTCCTGCCTTAGCATCCCTGCCACATTCATTGGCACTAACATGGCAATAGATATCAGAGCCATTAGCTGAGGACTTAAATCAGTTTCACTCCCAAGTCCAAGATCTGACAGACCACCAAGGCCATGGTTTCTTGTGTCCTAACTACATGTCACTCACTGTGTTGAGTGTGCTCTGCAATGTCATTGGATCTTTACAGAAGTTGTTCAATACCAGCAGTGACTAAACGGTAAAGAATAGGTGTCAATCCATATCTGACTCACCACCCTGTGCTCTTAAAGCCCTCTATCTACCTCCCACTGGACTATTCTACCTCTCTTTATGGCATGCCACACTGATTACACTTTAAAAATTTCCAGAATGAGTAATCTAACCTATAATTTAGAGCTATTTTTGCTTGCTTTTCATTGTGATACAGAGGGAAAGAACAGTTCAATCTAACCCTTCAAATACTTCAAAAAGTAATCTTTGGCCATTTGTTCCCTCTGATGAATACCATAAATTCCCTTAATTGGTTTGCACAGAATTTGTGACCTCATACCTGCATTATCACCATTTACATATAGTTATATATTCAGTAGCACCTTTCAATTCTATTGTACTCACAATTCTGACTCATTGTTGTTTTAGATTTTTTTTCTTTCTGGGAGTCTTGAACACAGCGAACGTTTACCTCATGTATAATACTTTCTTCTTGCTGTCCTTGACTATTTTAATTTTGCCTTTTTCAAATATTATTTCAATTACTTATCTTATTTTTAGTGATTGCTTTTGCTTTTATCACTTAAAGACATCTTGATTACATTTGGAAGTTTTAGGACTGCTACTTGTGTTCATTCCTTCTGAGATTTTCATCTGGGGATAGAAGATCCAAATTTGCAAGCAACGACTCCACCAATTAAATTATCTTCCCAAATATGATTCTCATTCTCTTCAGAGTGTGACTTCTTCAATTGCCTTGACTTATATGTGAAGTTGTTGACCTTTTTTTTTTTTTTTTTTGAGAAGTTTCTCTGTACCTTGAATGCCTGCTTTCTTCTCCAAATCAGGTAAGTTCTCAACTATAATTTGTTCAAATAAACCTTCTGCTTCTCTCTATGTCTCTGTCTCTGTTTATCTTCTGGGTCCCTTAGTATTAGGATATTATTTTCCTTTATGGAATTACTGATTTCTTGAAGTATCTCTTTATGATCCAGTAGTTGTTTTTCTCTCTCCTTTTCAGCTTCCTTATTTTCCATCATTCTGTTTTCTATATCACTGACTCTCCCTTCTGCTTCATTTATCCTTGCTGTTAGAGCCTCCATTTTTCATAGCATCTCAGTGAAAACATTTTTAATTTTGCCTGAATAGATTTTAGTTCTTTTTTATTTTTTTTCTACAGTAAGGGATTCTCTGGTGTCTTCTATGCTTTTTTCAAGCCCAGCTAGTATCTTCATAATCATTTTATATTCTAGTTCAGACATCTTATTTATATCCATATTTTATATTTAAATTCAATTAGCCAGTGCGTAGTGTACCATTAGTTTTTGATATAATGTTCAATGATTCATTACCTGTATATAACACCAAGTGCTCGTTTATATCCATATTTATTAAATCCCTGTCAGTATTTCCTACTGTTCTATTTTTGTGATGAATTTCTCCATTTTATCATTATTTCCAGAAAAGAAAAGAAGAAAGAGAGGAAAAGACAATACCAACAACAGGAAAAAAAAAAAAAAAAAAAAAAAAAAAACTAGAAGAAAATAAAAACAAACCAAAAAAAAAATCAAGCCAGAAACAAAACAGAACAAATCTAAGCAAAGACATAAAGAATCTCTACTCTGAAAACTATAAAACACTTATGAAAGATATTGAGGAAGACACCAAGAAATGGAAAAATATTCCATGCTCATGGATTAGAACACATATTGTTAAAATGTCTATGCTACCCAAAATGATCTACACATTCAACGCAATCCTTATCAAAATATCATCAGTATTTTTCATAGAGCTGGAATAAACAATCTTAAAACTTGTACGGAACCAGAAAAGACCCTAAATCACCAAAAGAATGTTGAAAAAGAAAATCAAGCTGGTGGCATCACAATTACAGACTTCAAGCTCTATTATAAAGCTGCTGTCATCAAGACAGTAAAGTACTGGCACAAAAACAAACACATAGATCAATGGAACAGAGTAGAGAACCCAGAAATGGACTCTCAACTCTATGGTCAACTAATCTTTGACAACCAAGAAAGAATATCCAGTGGAAAAAAGACAATCTCTTCAACAAATAGTGTTGGGAAAATTGGACAGCACATGCAAAATAATGATACTGAACCACCTTATACCATACAGATACCAAAAAACAAACAAACAAACAAACAAACAACAAAAAAACAACTCAAAATGGATGAAAGACTTAAACGTGAGAAGAAATCCATCAAAATCCTAGAGGAGAACACAGGCAGCTACCTCTTTGATCTTGGCCACATCAACTTCTTGCTAGACATGCTTCCAAAGGCAAGAAAAATAAAAGCAAAAGTGAATTATTAGGACTTCATCGAGATAAAAAGCCTTTGCACAGCAAAGGAAACAGTCAACAAAACTGAAAGGCAACCTATGCAATGGAAGAAGATATTTGCAAGTGTCTTACCAGAGAAAGGGCTAGTATCCAAAATCTATAAAAAAAATTATCAAACTTGGGGCACCTGAGTATTTCAGTCAGTTGAGCATCTGTCTTTGGCTCAGGTCATGATCTAAGTGTCCTAGAATAAACCCCACATCAGGCTCCCTGCTCCATGGAGGGCCTGCTTCTCCATCTCCCTCTGCCTGCCACTTCCCCTGCTTGTGCTCTCTCTCCCTTCCTCTGTCAAAAGAATAAATAAAATCTTAAAATAGAAAAAAAAGAATTTATCAAACTCAACACCCAAAAAACAAAAAAAATCCAGTCAAGAAATGAGCAGAAGACATGAACAGACATTTCTCCAAAAAAGACATACAAGTGGCCAACAGATACATGAAAAAATGCTCAACATCACTCGGCATCAAATCAAAATCAAAATGAGATACCATCTCACACCAGTCAGAAGGCTAAAATTAACATGTCGGGGGACACAGATGTTGGTAAGGAGGTGGAGAAAGGGGAACCCTATTACCCTGTTGGTAACAATGCAAACTGGTGCAGCCACTCTGGAAAACAGTATGGAGGTTCTTCAAAAAGTTAAAAATAAAGGTACCTTACAGCTAAGCAATTACATTACTAGGTATTTATCCAAAGGATACAAACATAGTGATCTGAAGGGGCACATGCACCCCAATGTTTATAGTAGCAATGTCCACAACAGCCAAAAAATCAAAGAGCCCAGATGTCCTTGGATAGATGAATGCATAAAGAAGATGTGGTAGATATACACAATGGAATATTATACAACCATCAAAAATGTAATCTGGCCATTTGCAATGATGTGGATGGAACTAGAGGGTATTATGCTAAGCCAAATAAGTTAATAAGAGAAAGACAATTATCAATAAATGGAATTTGAGAAAAAAGGCAGAGGATTATGGGGGAAGAGAGGAAAATATGAAACAAGATGAAACCAGAGAGGGAGACAAACCACAGGAGACTCTTAATCTCAGGAAACAAACTGAGGATTGCTGGGTTGGAAGGGGGTGAGAGAGATAGGGAGGCTGGGTAATGGACATTGGGGAGGGTATGTGCTATGGTGAGTGCTGTGAATTGTGTAAGACTGATGAATCATAGACCTGTACCCCTGAAACAAATAATACAATAAATGTTAATTTTAAAACAAATAACTATCTTATAATTAATAAATAATATTAATATATATAATCTATATCTAATTAATATATCTATCTATATAGATCATTTTTAAACCAAAAAACAAATCTCTGAATTATAATAATAATCTAGAAACTGTTTTTCTACTATAATTGTAAAAACTGGCAGATTACAAAAATATTTTTATTCTGTTTTATATCACTTTTCTCTATATTAAATGGCCTAATTTTTATGTTTTAGTCTGAAAATATTTTTGTCATTATTAATAGATCTGCTATTTATAACATAAATCATAAATTGGCCAGAGTTCTTTTACGTATTTGTTTTGTACCTATTTTGATTAAATCAGCATGAGAATAATGCATTAAGATATTGCATGCATATATCAAAATGGTTTAATGTCTCAGCATTTCAATAACATATCAAGTTGAATTATGAAGTACCATGTTTAAGTCACATAAAAAAAAAACTCATAGGTACATGTTCAAACCAGAAGTTATTTTATAAAAATTTTGTGTAAAATAAATATTGATCATATAATTCAACATGACTTTTGCATAAAGAAATAGTTTTAAATTCAGAATCAAAAAGCAAAAACCTTTGCACCTTCACAGCAGTGGAACTTAAGAATTGGCACAGATTTTTCTTCATATTCTCCACCCCATCCTATAATATGTAAATAACTTTAAACAAACTATATCTGCAATCTTCATTGATATTATAGCTTAGACATTGAAGTTAGGCATTGTGGATTTAAATTCCAACTCTTTATTTTGTATATTTATATTTTATAATGTACTTTATCTTTTTATATCCTACTCCCTGCTTCAACTCACTTTCTCTTTCCTCATTTTTATTACTTAAAAAGAGTAATAAACTCTAATTTTGTAATTTGCCATTTGGGGACAAAATAAAGAGAAAAAAACACATGCAGATATGTAGTCTGAATTTTCTTCTGTCTCATAAATTTTTAGGTACATGATCCAAGATGATGCGCTAAAAGCAAATTTCATTAAATCCCAATCCATTGGTACCTCCTAGACCACTGATTTTCAGGACCTCATGGTCTTCTCCACAGCTCCATGAAATTCTCCAAATTTGCCTTACTCAACTCATGGATGAATATGTCCTGTGCAATCCCCAGATCCACTATTTAGTTCATATGACCAGCATGCTCTGTTTTCTGCCTCTGTTTTCCCATGTTCTCTGCTACTCCAGAGTTTGACTGCTATCTTCATGGTGCCTCATAGCTTTGAAATCTTCTGAAAAGTAAGAAGTTGAATGGACCTCATCCTCTGTGAACATGATATATGGGGGTCTTAATGTTGAATTATTTGCTCCTATCACTGTTATAATTTTTCCATATATATTCATGTCATCATGAATATAGTAATGGGAGAGACTGAGATATCATCAGCATCCCTATGATCACAACCACAATTTCCTTCCAACCGGGAGAACTATTGCTGAACCTGGTTTACCCTGAACTTGTTCTTTATGAACTTAAAGCAAACTTTCAATATGAAAACCTGCCATTCTGTATTTTAATATAGTTTTCTGTATGTGCCTACCACCATTTCTACTATAACCACTGTACTTAGCAGACACATTTGCACATGACTGAACTCTGATTAAAGACACACATTTGGTGTTTTTATTTATTTTAATTCCAGCAAAATTATCATCCACTTAAATTAAAAATACAAATAAAAGAGTCTGGAGCAAAGGATTACTTTTCTCCACAGAGTAAATGTAGATGTATCTAAATCTCAGTTCCATTCCAATTTAGATCTCTTCTAGAAAAACTTGGGCTGATAATTGATAATGTATATAAAATTCTGGGCATCAGAGCTAACATTTAATGGACATTCACAATCTGATTTTTGTCTCTTTGTTTCTAAGACTGTTAAGTTGTTTCAAATTATAAGGCACCTTTTCAGTTTCTACAGTTCATTCAGTGGTCCCTTATAGCTATGATCAAAAATAGTCAAGCATCTGTTTACTGAGTGAACAACAACAAAAACACTTGAGTAAAGGTGATAAATAGTATCTAAGAGAAGGACAAATAAAATTATACCAACTTGAAATTCTCACCATTTATTGCTATTTGCCTCATTTCCTAAGATATGCAATGAAAACATTCAGATAGATGGTACATTTCTAGGTTTTCTTATTTTTCATAAAATATTACATCAATTAGATACATATAGGTCAAACTGCAAAGCCAAAGCTGAAACAATGACTTCCAAAGCCTGACCCAAACTTAAAAAAAATAAAAATACACTTTTCAATTAATGACTGATGATCATTAAAAAGATGAAATTGTCATTTACATAAAACCACACAGATTCTGATGTCACCAAGATGGTGACATAGGTTGTTTCTAACTTTGCTCTCTTTCATAGAAGAACTAACAACTCTTCAAGAACAAGACACCCCTGAGAGAATCACAGAACATGGTGGCAAAGCTGAAGCACCCTTGTACTACAGAGATCAAGATAGATTGCATTAAAAGAGTAAGAGAAATGACTACACAGCCACCACATGTCTCCTCCCACAGACCAGACCAGCACCACAAGGAGAGGTCTCCCCAGGCCTCTGGTTCCTCCAGAGGGAGAAGAGAGCCCAGGGGAGACCATCAGCACTAACCGTAGAATTGTGGATCTCTTTACAGGACTCCGTCCTCTGATCTGATCTCTCACCAAAGCAAATCTACAGGACTCAATCGCTGAGAATCTGACTGTGATGGAAAAGGGGGGAGGGATTTGCAACAATTTAGATCTAGGTAGACTGAGTTTGTACCTGTTGTGACCAAGTAGTAAACTCAACTAGCAATTTGCTAATCTGCGGAATCAAGCTGTGTGTTCAGTCTGAACAGGGAACATGGTGGAGTGCAGATGTGCTAGTTTGGGGTTCTCAAAGGAGTTTTTTCAGCCTTAGAACCCTAAAGGAGTTCCCGCCCAAGCAAGAAGCTGAATCACAATTCTCACTGTGGAGAGTCATTTCTGACCGCATTTGATCAGAAGGGCTGGTGACAACTCCTAGAAGTTATATGGCCCAGGGGCATTCCAGCTAAGAGGCAGGCAGGGCAAAGTCAGTACCAGATGTGGAATATTTCTGTGCTATGCACAGGCAGGGGGATTAATTAATAGCTAAGGCTGAGGATAACTCCTGACCCTTCCAACCAGAAATCCTGTTTGGGAAATTACGAGTAGCCTAGAGTAGCAACTCCCTCTCCTGTCAAGCAAGGAAGCTGAGATATAGTAGCTATCTGATGTAGAGAGTGTCTTCCATCCCCATCTGACCAGAAGGCTGGAGAAAATTCCTAGAAACTATTCAGCCCAGCAACACCCAAATGGGAAAGTACAGATGATAGCTTTTAGAGCAAAGCCACTACTCCTATTCAATCAGGGAACTTGGGGTGCAGTTCAGGTTGCCTTAAGATAACAAAGAGCTTTACTGGCTTTAGAACCACTTCTTCTGATGCACATGGGCTGGGAATCTAATTTATAGCCCTGTTTATCACTTAATATAGATTTCAGCCTATTAAACCAAGGGATCTAACTATGACAAGGTAGGGAACCTAACCTACCACATAGCCCATTCAACAGTCCTATTCAAACAGATAGCACAGCCTGTAGATTTCCCCATGTGCAAAGCAAAACTGGTGACCTCACCTCACCAGAGAATTCAGTATACAATACTCTGATCTGATTCAGGTCCTCAAATAATAAGCTGTTCAGAGTTTGGATCCTGTCCTGCTGCCTTCTAGGACAAGGAAGCTAACATAAACCCATTTACTATTGAGTATAGTACCTAGTCCTGACCATTTAGTCCCAACCATTCTCCCAACTAGAGAATCCAGACAACTACAGAGCCCATTCTACAGCCTTACATATATAAATATAAAATGTATATTTATTTGGGTAGGAAACCAATCCATCAGTTCTGGCCAACTCTTCTCAGACTGTGGCAAACCCCCTTTTCTCATGCTCAGAGCTCAAACAGTAACCTTGCTCAAAACAGACCATATTAGCAGTCCCAACTTTGCCCAAGGACATTACAGGTAGACATACCCAGAAACCCAAACTGAGCTGACTGATGAAAAATTGTTTCTACCAAAGCAAGCCCTTAAAGTCTGGAAACGGAGCCCAAATACTCAAATGTACAGATACCAATGTAAAAAATCAAGGATCACAAAATGTCAGATAAACATGACACCATGAAAGAGAATTAACAAAGCTCCCATAATTGAGCTTAAAAAATGGAGCTCTATAAGCATTTAAACAAAGATTTTAGAATAATCCTTTTCAGGAAGTTTAGTGAACTACAAGAAAATATAGAAAAACAACTAAAAAATTGGGAAAATAATTCATGAACAAAATGAGAAGTTTGACAGGGAAATAACAACCATCAAAAAGCAAACAAATTCTTGGGGCGCCTGGGTGGCTCAGTGGGTTAAGCCGCTGCCTTCGGCTCGGGTCATGATCTCAGGGTCCTGGGATCGAGTCCCGCATCGGGCTCTCTGCTCAGCAGGGAGTCTGCTTCCTCCTCTCTCTCTCTCTCTGCCTGCCTCTCTGCATACTTGTGATGTCTCTCTGTCAAATAAATAAAATAAAAAAATCTTAAGAAAAAAAAAAAAAGCAAACAAATTCTCGAGCTGAAGAGTATGGTAAATAAACCGAAGAATTTAATAGTTTCAAAATTAGACTCACGGTGCATAAGAAACCATCAACAATCTGGAGGATAAGACATCAGATGATCATCTCAGGAGATACAGAAAAAGCATCTGACAAAATTCAACATCCATTCATGATAAAATCTCAACAAATTAGTCATAAAAGGAATATATCTCAACATAATAAAGGCCATATATGATAAGCCTTTAACTAACATCATACTTAATGGTGAAAAGTTGAAAATACTTCCTCTCAGATCAGAAACAAGACAAGGGTGCTCACTTTCAACACTCCTTTTCAAAATAGTACTTGAAGTCTTAGCTAGAGAAATCAGAGAAGAAAAATAAATAGAAGATATCAGAATTGGAAAGGAAGAAGTAAAATTGTTGGCATGCAGTTGACATGATTTTATGTTTAGAAAATCTTAAAAACTCAACCAAAAAGCTATTAGATCTAATCTGTCAATCCAGTAAAGTTGCAGGATACAAAATTAACATACAAAATCAAGTGTTTCTATACACTCACAATGAATTTTCTGGGAGAAATAGAGAAACAGATCTCATCTATAATAATATCAAAAACAATAAAATATTTAGGAATAAATTTACCTAAGGAAGTGAAAGATCTCTACTATGGAAACTATGAGACACTGATGAAAGAAATTGAAGACACAAATAGATGGAAAGCTATCGTGTGTTTATGTATTGGAAGATTTAATATCATTAAAATGTCAGCACTACTAAAAGCCATCTATATTTTCAATGCAATACCTATCAAGACGCCAGCCATTTTTCTACAGAAGTAGAGAAAAGAATCCTAAGATCTATGTGGAACCACAAAGGACCTCAAATGGCCAGAGAATTCCTGGGAAAGGAGAACAAAGCAGAAGGCATCACAGTTTCTGATTTCAAGCTATTCTATAAAGTTCTAGTCATCAAAACAGTAAGGTGCTAGCATATAAGCAGACAAATAGATCAATAGAACAAGATCAAGAGCCCAGAAATAAATGCAAGCATATACAGTCAACTAAAAATTAACAAGGGAGCCAAGAATACTCAATGGAGAAAGCATAATCTCTTCAATAAATGCTCATGGGATAATTGAATATTTACATCTAAAAATATTAAACTGAGCCCATATCTTACACCACTCACAAAAATCAACCAGAAATGGATTAAAAGTTTAAATGTAAAACTTGAAACCATGAAGTTCCTAGAAGAAACTTTCTAAAATGAAACAGAAATAAAGTCCTCTGACAATGAATTTTTAGCTATAACATGTAAAGCCAAACAAAATAAAAAATAAACAATGGACTACATCAAACTATAGATTCTACACAGAAAAAGAAATGATTAAAAAAGCAAAAGACAACAGAATGGGGAAAAATATTTGCAAACCATATATTTGATAAGGGACTAATATTCAAAATATATAAAGAACTCATACAACTCAATAACAAAAATAGATATATAAAATAAAATAAAATAAAAAATAGTCAAGGGACCTGAATAGACATTTCTCCAAAAAAGATACATGAAAGGCTAAGAAGCACATGAAAATATACTCAACATCACTAGTCATCACAGAAATACAAATTAAAACCACAATGAGACGTTATCTCATGCCTTTTAGAATGGACATCACCAAAGAGACAAGAGATAACAAATGCTGGCATGAATGTAGAGAAAAGGAAACCCTTGTATATACTGTTGGTGGCAATATAAAATGGTACAGCCACTATAGAAAACAATATGGAGGATTCTCAAAAATTAAAAATAGAACTATCACATGGTCCAGGAATTCCACATCTGGTAATATATCTAAAGGAAATGAAAACACTAACTAGGAAAGATACCCACACACCTATGTTCATTGAAGTATTATTTATGATAACCAATGCATGAAAACAACATAAGGGTCCATCAAGAGGTAAATGAATAAAGAACTTTGGTATATGTACAATGAAATATTATTCAGCCAAAAAATAAAACAAGGCAATCCTACCATTTACAAAATATGTGTGGACCTTGAAGGCATTATGCCATGTGAAATAAGTCAGAGAAAGACAAATACTGTATGACCTCACTTATATGTGCAATATAAAAGTAATAATAATAAAATAAAACCACTAGAAAATGAGATTTGATATTTTGGTTACCAAAAGCGAAAGGTGGAAGAAGGGAGGTCAGAGAAAAGTAATCAAAATGTACAAACTTCCAGTTATAAGATAAGCTCTAGAGATGCACTGTACAACATGATGACTATAACTATCACTGATGTAAAACATACATGAAGATTGTTACAGGAGTTAATCCTTAGAGTTCTCATTCCAAGGAGATATTTTTTTCCTTTTTTCTTTCTCTTTTTTCACTCTTTGTTCTATCTATATGAGAGGATGTTAGCTGAACCTATTATGGTAATCATTTCATAATATATGTAAATCAAATCATCATGCTATATTCCTTAAAAACAATGGTATAATAAGGAACACCAAAGTCTAGAAGAGCACAGAGGAAAAAACTCTACTGCATTAAGTGTGAAGTATTTATTCCTATTCATTAAAGAAGTTCCCCCACAAAAACATCGACACAATATGCTAAGATTAAAAAAAAAAACTGTAAGTTCTGTTTGTCTTAAAAATGAATTTTATTCTCCCTTTGCCAAACAAAACATCATATTTGCCTTGAGATTACATATTCATTCATTTTAAATTATTCAGAAAGGCAGGATATATCTTTGGCATATTTTCATTATAAGTGTCCAAATAACTTTGTCTTATAAGAAATGTCATTTTCAAATTAACAATTATAAAAGATGAAGGGATTTAATATTTCCATCTCAAAATTGATTTAAATATGGTGTTTTTTATGAAGACTTTGATATTATGATATCAAGTTTCTTATGTGATCATGATCTCTTCATATAGGTTAATCATATTCCCACAGTCACAGTAAATTTCATCAATCTTCTAGAGAAGGAGAAAAGTAATAAATATTATGACAACAAGAACATGTCTTAATATTCTTAGTAACCAGTCTCGGGCTAACATCAGATGACTTTAGGTCTCAGATCTTCTCACTGGCCTGCAGTAGTATTTGCAATTACGCTGATTTATTCTCTGTCATTACATGTTCAAATAAATCTAGAGTTTATAGTCGTAATTGCATTACTCGGTTTAAAACTGTGAAGAAGAGTTATAAGAAGTCAAGTTATCATTTTTAGAAAACATCTGTGTGTTTATGGATAACAACTGGTGTTAGGGGGTACTTTACCTCTGTATAAATACCATCCGTTTTTCAAATGAAGTCAAATATTTTTGGAGGCATATTTCACACTGATTTCTCCTTTTCTGTAATCCTCCTGAGTGTTATGATGGTATTTTAGTGTTTTTAAAAGCAGTCTAAAAATTCACACAATTAGTTATATTCCACTTTAAATACTGTTATTAATTGACCCCAATAGCATGACTCTTGGTGTCAACAGTTATTAAAAGATACCAGTGAACTGATAATTAGGCTTTTTTTTTCCTTTTTTTTTAAGTAATTAGTTCCTGTTGTTAGCTAACTAAGAAATATAAACTATTTTTACTAAAAATCTTGAATAACCTCTCTCCACAATCCTGTACCCTGGAATAAATGATATTTCAGATGCCAGAACCCAACTTAGATAGTGGCCCTGGGAGAGTCTCAGTTACTTTTTCAAATATTTTCAAGACTTTGAACTGTGACAGTCCAGATTTTTCTTCATTTTCCATCTCTGATGGCCTCTTCTAAAAAAGGCTCCCTATAACTGATGTATACACTTGCGCTGAAAGGAGGTACTTAAACCTTACTGGATTCTGCACAGAGAGTAGAATGATTTGTTATAGCCTCTCTGTTGTCCAATATCCAACATCCATGATGTTTTTGTTTTGTTTTTGGTTTTTTGGGTTTTTATGTTGTTGTTTTGTATGTTTTTGTTGTTGTCGCACAAGGAAACTTTTATTTGCAGCAAATAAAAGTGGAGGGGCTTCCGAAGCCATGATTCCCAGAAAAGGGTGAATATATTTCTTTTATTGAGGTTAGGATGAACATTTATCATATGTAGAGGCAGGCAGAAGATCATACATATGCCTTAAGGAAGGCACAGAAATAATGTATATACCTATGCATACATTGTATGTTATGTAAATTAGGTTGAGGCTCCTCCCTGGGTGGAGATGTTAGTATTATAATGAGGTAAAAGTTATTGTAGGTCATTCTAGAGGTCACTCCATGATCCATCTGCTAGATATGAGTCAAGTTTAGCTCAAACACTCTAGATGGTCTGGGCCAGTGGGAGACTTTGTGAGGGTGGTTGCCATCACCAAGGGGTAGTTTCAGGTTTAATTTGTCTGAGTTAAGGGGAAAGTAAGAAAGATCTGGAAGCCCACAGGTCATGTAGGTTTGATGTAGTTCACCCTATGTTTTACTTAATTCATGGGCTTTGACTCCATTCCCCTGTAATTCTTAAAAAAGCAAGAGGAAGTAGGAAAAGTAGATACCTCAATTAGATTAAGGACTACTTACCAAGTTTAAGCTGGCAGCATGTTTTCAAATGTGAAAATGGCAGTAAAAACAGAAACAAGACAATGAGGGGTGCCTGGGTGGTTTAGTCAGTTAAGTGACAGACTCTTTATTTCAGCTCAGGTCATGATCTCTGGGTCATGAGATCAATCCCCATATAGGGCTCCACACTCAGCAGAAAGTCTGCTGGAGATTCTCTCTCCCTTTCTTTCTCTCTCAATCCTGTCCCCATCTCTCTCAAATAAATAAGTAGATCTTTAAAAATAAAAAGAAAGAAACAAGTCAATGAAGAGGAGTCATC
This sequence comes from Mustela nivalis, assembly GCF_964662115.1. Classification (NCBI taxonomy): domain Eukaryota; kingdom Metazoa; phylum Chordata; class Mammalia; order Carnivora; family Mustelidae; genus Mustela; species Mustela nivalis. Next base: position 80,430,529 of record NC_139030.1, read on the forward strand.
CTATAAATTATAGTCACAGAAATAATTTTTAATTAAAAATGATGACTATAATAGACGTTTAAAATGAGTTATATATACCTAGAAAAAGATTGTTTTCCTCAAATTAGGAAGTCAAATTTAGTCTTCTTAAAGATAAATTTGAACTATTTTAGAATAATTGACTAAGTATCAAAAACTTGCCTAATTTTTAATTTTTTTCTGCAGAAAAATATCTGAAAATACTACTTTCCTGAAGTTAGTCACTTTTATCTAAGGCATTAAAAATTATATCTTCCAAGATAATTTAGTGGTGTTCATGTAGAAATTAAAAAATTTGCAATATTTATTTACTTTAAAAATATTTCAACATATTTTAAATATAATAACTTTTGGTTAAGCACTAACTTCAGGAGCCAGGGTAGGTATACCTTTTGAGCTATAAATTCTTTATTTTTCATTGTTATTCCTTAACCCTAACCCTGTGAGTAAATAAGGAATAAGATAAAGAAAAGATATTTGTATAAGACTTTTACATGAGGTTAATCATTGGAGAATATAAGGGCTGGGCAACTAGAATTTTTGTTTATATTTTATTCAACATTCATTCAATCATACATTCATTCTCCTATTTTATACTGAAATGTCTGCTACACCAGATGATATACTAGATGCTAAAGATTTAAGACTTAATGACAGATTGAGTCTTACAGCATACAATTATGATTACAAATCATCAAAATACATTATGACTAATGATGTAAAGATCAATGCTTAAGTGATACAGAACCAGAGTGGAAAGAACCATGTAATAGCTTTCAGAGAAAGACTTCATGAGGAAGGTAGACCTTGAGCTGAGTATTTTGAGAGTACATTTTGTGCACTTTGCAAATCATAGAGGTAAGCAAAGCTTAGTACAAAATTGGAAAATATAGAAATGTAAGAGGAGTAAGAAAACATAATCTTTAACAGTTTGATGTAGTTCACCCTATGTTTTCAATGTAAACAGATTTCATTTTTTGAATAGCAAAATTCATGTTGTATATAAAATATGAGTGCTGTGAAGTGTGTAAACCTGGTGATTCACAGACCTGTACCCCTGGGGATAAAAATATATGTTTATAAAAAATAAAAAATTAAGAAATTAAAAAAATAAAAAAAATTAAAAAATAAAATAAATTAAAAATATTTTAAAATAAAACGAGGCCATAAGAAAGTTTTCATTTTGTTAGTTTTATAGTTTATCACTTTTTATAGTTTGTCATATTTTTCAGTTTTTTAAATCAAGGAGCAATTCCTATATATCATACAAAATGCCAAAAAGCAACCTGGAAAATGAAAATCATGTGAAGCCTTTCTTTTTTTTTAATTTTTTATTTTTTGTAAACATATTATATATATATATATATTTTTTGTTGTTGTTGTTGTTGTTGTTGTTGTTTCAATGTCTTTTCTCTTTTAATTTTTTATTTTTTATAAACATATATTTTTATCCCCCGGGGTACAGGTATGTGGATACCAGGTTTACACACTACATGTGAAGTCTTTCTAATGGTACAGTAAACTGTTTTTTTTTTTTCTTGGTTTTGTTTTCTACATTTCATATGACATGTGGTAGTATATTTTATATAAAATCCCCCCATAATTTGTTGATTTCCAAAAATTTGTCTATTTTAAATTATTTAGGGTGGAACATTTTTGTTCAAATATATTTTTCGCATTTGGGATGATTGCTTGGAAATGTATTCCACAATGTAGAATTACTGGGCCACAGGTAAATAGGCACATACCATACAAATAGAACCATGGGTGGTAAAAGGGGGAAAAGAGGAAATGCATGCATCCTAGGGAGAGGAGAGTACACGCCTAAGTTACAGAGCTGTCAAAGAAGCTAGTATACAGCCCTATTTTTGACTGAATCTCAGAATGAGCCCTCCTCCAGAACCAAAATGTGTTTCATTCTGTACAAGAGTATAAAATCACATTTACAAGTGTTGGAAACTGTTGCATCTTCTACAGACAATAGCACCGTAATTACTGATAGTTATTAGTAGCCTGAGCTGCTGAAAATGACCTACAAGCACAGCTGCAGTAATAGGAATACATAAAAATGTTCTGCTGATTACAAGAAGGCAAGAATTTTCTCTATAGTCTCAAATGATGATGAATAGTCAGGTGGCCTAATTAAGGTCAGAGAAAATGATATAATCTCTGAGGTCTCACCAACTCCAAAATACCCTGTAGTAATAGTATCATCTAATGTTTTCCCCACTTTAGTTCTGCTGGACACCTGGTCCATGTAATTTCACCTCAGAATCTTTTGTGAAATGAGGTTGAGCATGTATAATAAGATAGACAGATAGATAGATAGATACAATTTTATCAGCAGATGGGGTTTTTGAAATATTTTTATATGTATTTCTCCTAAGGAAAGGGAAAATTATTAGTTAGAACAATCAATTCAGAGCACCAGTGTGCCTTTTTTATTTCCCTAGAACTTAAATATGAGCTGGTAGCATCCAAGAAGCGTGTAGCTGTGATAAAGGATCCATTTTTTTTTTTTTTAATGCTGTTCACACTTTATTTGCTGGATGGTAAACTGGGGAGTAGTGACTACATTGAAGCAAATAGTTTTCATCTTACCCCACAGGCGACGCTTCTGCATTACCCTAGCATGGATTTGTATTAAGGAGTTTAATGAACAGAAGCTTCTATATATAGCATACGGTTATCAGGGAGTACAGACTGCATATGAACGCTGGTAAACTACCAGGCAGTCCTCTATCCTTAAATGCACTCAAAGGAACCCTGTTGTTCAAGTTTCACAGTTTCTAAGATTTCCTGCAACTTCGGTGAATAGACCAATTAAGACTTCCTCTGAACCCTATTCTGTTAGAGTTTCTGATAAAATAATTTCCATAAAATAAGGTGATCATTTACTCTATCCAATTATTGTCCTGGAATAATTATTAACAGTGCTCAGCCTCAGTAAAAAATTTGGGTGATAAATTGTATGTTCATCCTGCATATAAACATGGAGAAGAACTTCTATAAGATAATGGCCTAGAACGTGGGGGTCACCTCATCCACTCTCTACATAAAGAAATGCTCAGTAAAATGTAGAGAATTAAAGTACATAGCTGAGTTCAAAACAAAAAAGCAAGATATCTAAATGTCAAGTAGAGAAGAAAAAAAAAAAAACTCACAATCTTCAAAATAAGTAAGAATTGAAACTCTGTGGTGGCCACTGAGTCCCTCATGCCAGATATTAATCTAAGAACAGAGGTGTTGATGCCTGCAATGAAATGGGGTTTGGTATCGAAGATCCAGGATGAAGCTTCTTTCATTGAAATGTAACCTGGAAAAAAAGTTGACTTGCCCACAAATGATAACTGGAGAATTTCTACTAACTGGTGCAAATCTTTGGCACACAGACCATGCATAGGAACGACCTGTGACACAACATAGGTACTGACTACATTTACAAACTCATGTGGGACAGAAAACCAAGGAAGTAAGTGTAATACATTGTATCTAATGACTTCACACATCCAGACAGGACTATGAAAACTGTCCCCATCAGAAGATCTCCACTGCTCAAAGGATGTGTCATTTTCAGAGGATAATTTTCATATAAACTAAGGTGAAAGACAAATGTCACAAAAATTTGTGCAAGTCCAACACCAAGAAACATTGGTTAGAGACCCAGCATAGAAGACAAATGAACAGAGAAACTCAGTGAGGAACTCAAAAGAATCTCTGTAAATATTTGTAAAACCGTTCAGAAAGATACAATAATAGCAAACACAAATCAAGAGGACATAGAAACAGATTCTTATAAAAGAAAGAAGTATAACTCCTAGAATTTTTTTTTAAATTATGGACATTATTAAAAAGTCAGAAAAGAAGAGAAAAAGTTAATTAGGCATGGCTGAAGAGATACTGAATTGATGAAGACAGACAGGAGAAATTTTAGATTTTTTTTTTTCCCAGTGGAATGTGAAAACTTACAGAAAAAGTAACATAAGAGTCAAAGGGAAATAAATCTGAATTTGAATCTTGACTTCACTTATCACCTTCAGAAAGTCACCTAATCTGTATCTCAGTTTCTTCTTTTGTGAACTTAGAATAATTATGTATACTTATTGTGTTTTTATAAAGGTTAAATAAAATATGGGTAAATCATACAATGCATTGATGAGTACCTATTAGCTACTCAAAAAGAGTTTTTTGTTGTTTTGTTTTTTGTTTTACTTTTTCGCTTCTCTTTTTAACAGCTGCTCACTGGACTCTTTCCTGAATACTTGGTAAATAAAACATTTACAATATAATGAGTATTTACTATGCACACCGTACTTTACATTCATTTATTCAATAATTAAACTCTATAACTTTGTATCATAGATAAATTCAGTTTATAGAACAAAAATCTGAGACAAAATAAATCTAAAGGCTCAGATCACAGTAGACAACAGAGACAGATATTTGACCCAAGACTCAACCCTCATTTTATTAACTTCAAATTCTTCTACATTTTTCTTGCAGGAACCATGGAAGATAATCTATCAATCAGTCAATCAGTCATTTTCTGCTGGTATAGCTTGGGCAGAGAGAAGTTACCAAGAGTATTGTAAAATTTCAGAGATTTTAGAGCAAGTCATTGTGTAGAAGGAGATTTCATAAATTCCATGAGCTTTCTTGGTTCCATTACTAACTTCACCCTTCTCTTAAGGACATGCAGCCAGAGATACTAAATGTGAATGGACAGCTTTAAATTAAAGGTGGTTTTCTTTCCTTTTCTTTTCTTTCCTTTCCTTTTCTTTTCTTTTTACCAATGAATAGAGGGATGAGTTGGGCCAATAATTATATCTGTTTTATAGTTCTTTTGATACCTGTGATAAGGAGGTGTTTTATAGGTTATGTTCAAAAGGGCAGCATTTTACAAAATAAAGTGAAGTAGCACATCATCACATAGGCTATTCTAAAGGAAAAACAGTTTATATTTCTTTGATTAAAAAAATGAATCCCTGGTGATAATGGACATCCCTGCCGTGTTCCTGACCTTAGCGGAAAAGCTTTCAGTTTTTCTCCATTGAGAATGATATTTGCGGTGGGTTTTTCATAGATGGCTTTGATGATATTGAGGTATGTGCCCTCTATCCCTACACTTTGAAGAGTTTTGATCAGGAAGGGATGCTGTACTTTGTCAAATGCTTTTTCAGCATCTATTGAGAGTATCATATGGTTCTTGTTCTTACTTTTATTGATGTGTTGTATCACATTGACTGATTTGCGGATGTTGAACCAACCTTGCAGCCCTGGAATAAATCCCACTTGGTCGTGGTGAATAATCTTTTTAATGTACTGTTGAATCCTATTGGCTAGTATTTTGTTGAGTATTTTCGCATCTGTGTTCATCAAGGATATCGGTCTATAGCTCTCTTTTTTGGTGGGATCCTTGCCTGGTTTTGGGATCAAGGTGATGCTGGCCTCATAAAATGAGTTTGGAAGTTTTCCTTCCATTTCTATTTTTTGGAACAGTTTCAGGAGAATAGGAATTAGTTCTTCTTTAAATGTTTGGTAGAATTCCCCCGGGAAGCCATCTGGCCCTGGGCTTTTGTTTGTTTGGAGATTTTTAATGACTGTTTCAATCTCCTTACTGGTTATGGGTCTGTTCAGGCTTTCTATTTCTTCCTGGTTCAGTTGTGGTAGTTTATATGTTTTTAGGAATGCATCCATTTCTTCCAGATTGTCAAATTTATTGCCGTAGAGTTGCTCATAGTATGTTCTGATAATTGTTTGTATTTCTTTGGTGTTAGTTGTGATCTCTCCTCTTTCATTCATGATTTTATTTATTTGGGTCCTTTCTCTTTTCTTTTTGATAAGTCGGGCCAGGGGTTTATCAATTTTATTAATTCTTTCAAAGAACCAGCTCCTACTTTCGTTGATTTGTTCTATTGTTTTTTTGGTTTCTATTTCATTGATTTCTGCTCTGATCTTTATGATTTCTCTTCTCCTGCTAGGCTTAGGGTTTCTTTCTTGTTCTTTTTCCAGCTCCTTTAGGTGTAGGGTTAGATTGTGTACCTGAGACCTTTCTTGTTTCTTGAGAAAGGCTTGTACCGCTATATATTTTCCTCTCAGGACTGCCTTTGTTGTGTCCCACAGATTTTGAACCGTTGTATTTTCATTATCATTTGTTTCCATGATTTTTTTTCAATTCTTCTTTAATTTCCCGGTTGACCCATTCATTCTTTAGAAGGATGCTGTTTAGTCTCCATGTATTTTGGTTCTTTTCAAACTTCCTTTTGTGGTTGAGTTCTAGCTTTAGAGCATTGTGGTCTGAAAATATGCAGGGAATGATCCCAATCTTTTGATACCGGTTGAGTCCTGATTTAGGACCGAGGATGTGATCTATTCTGGAGAATGTTCCATGTGCACTAGAGAAGAATGTGTATTCTGTTGCTTTGGGATGAAATGTTCTGAATATATCTGTGATGTCCATCTGGTCCAGTGTGTCGTTTAAGGCCTTTATTTCCTTGCTGATCTTTTGCTTGGATGATCTGTCCATTTCAGTGAGGGGGGTGTTAAAGTCCCCTACTATTATTGTATTATTGTTGATGTGTTTCTTTGATTTTGTTATTAATTGGTTTATATAGTTGGCTGCTCCCACGTTGGGGGCATAGATATTTAAAATTGTTAAATCTTCTTGTTGGACAGACCCTTTGAGTATGATATAGTGTCCTTCCTCATCTCTTATTATAGTTTTTGGCTTAAAATCTAATTGATCTGATATAAGGATTGCCACTCCTGCTTTCTTCTGATGTCCATTAGCATGGTAAATTCTTTTCCACCCCCTCACTTTAAATCTGGAGGTGTCTTCGGGCTTAAAATGTGTTTCTTGGAGGCAACATATAGATGGGTTTTGTTTTTTTATCCATTCTGATACCCTGTGTCTTTTGACAGGGGCATTTAGCCCATTCACATTCAGGGTAACTATTGAGAGATATGAATTTAGTGCCATTGTATTGCCTGTAAGGTGGCTGTTACTGTATATGGTCTCTGTTCCTTTCTGATCTACCACTTGTAGGATCTCTCTTTGTTTAGAGGACCCCTTTCAAGATCTCCCTGATATGAGGAAGTGGTGATGCAACATGGGGGCTTAAGTGGGTAGGAGAAGAATAAATGAAAGAAGATGGGATTGGGAGGGAGACAAACCATAAGTGACTCTTAATCTCACAAAACAAACTGAGGGTTGCTGGGGGGAGGGGGTTTGGGAGAAGGGGGTGGTATTATGGACATTGGGGAGGGTATGTGTTTTGGTGAGTGCTGTGAAGTGTGTAAACCTGGTGATTCACAGACCTGTACCCCTGGGGATAAAAATATATGTTTGTAAAAAATAAAAAATTATATTTAAAAAAAAAATGAATCCCTAAATACAACCTTTTTTTTATCTTGAATTCTATTTTTTTATGATTTTTTAAAAATTTTTTCAATATATTTATTTTCAGAAAAACAGTATTCATTATTTTTTCACCACACCCAGTGCTCCATGCAATCCGTGCCCTCTATAATACCCACCACCTGGTACCCCAACCTCCCACCACCCCCCCCCCGCCACTTCAAACCCCTCAGATTGTTTTTCAGAGTCCATAGTCTCTCATGATTCACCTCCCCTTCCAATTTACCCCAACTCCCTTCTCCTCTCTAACACAACCCTTTTTTTGAGAGGGAGAGAGAGCTAGAGCATGTGCAGGACAGAGGTAGGCGTTTGCGGGAAGGAGCAGAGAGGAGAGAAAGAATCCTAATCAGGCTCCATGCTTGGTGTGAACTGGACACAGAGCTCCATCTCACAAATAGGAGATCATGACCTAAGCTGAAACCAAGAGTCGGCTTAACCTACTGATCCACCCAGGCACATCCTAAGTACAACACTTCTTATCTTACCACTTCTAGAAAAGAAAAAAATAAAAGCATTTGAATTCACTTTTTGAAAATTCAAGAGGAAAATAAGGAAGTTAATAGAGTGTGGTCCATAAAAAAGTACAATCTATGTCTTTTTAGTCCCAAAACCTTAACAGTGTGTGGTACATGATAGACAGTCAATAAAATTTTATTAAACTATGTAAAAATAAGATTTTATTAAATTTGCTTGGGGGATCTTTAAATTAAATTTTCCCCAAATGTTTAAAATAAATACCTAATTTTTCTCTTCTAATATTAGTATTACCTCACAGTAACATCAGAATATATATTCTGTCTATATTATAAATAGTTCTGATATGTAAAATTGTCAATTCATTCTGCCAGGGAACAGCAGCATGTGTGAGTTTTGGCAATGATTTCCAAACATTGTCCTAATTGCAATAGTGCTAATATTTATGTATCTACTATTCATTGCCTTCAAAGGAAGCACAAGACTGGGAACCTCAGATATATGAGAAAATGGTTTTTAGAACTCTCCTTATAATTGATCAGAATTGTTTCTCCTGCCGTGAATATGCTCAAGATTTGTTTCTATTTTGGGGAAGTTACCTAGAAACTGATAAATGTAATCATCTAGTATAGCCTTTGTGCTTTGATTCTGGATGTTAATTTTTGTGATTCATTTGCTTCTTCAGTGAACAAATGTTTACTATATGTGAGGTACTGGGTCAGACACTAGAAATACACAGACAGGTAAGACCTGGTACCCAGCCCTAGAAGTCTATTGTTGATTGTGGGACAAATAAGGAAACAAGTCTCTAAATAGAATATGGTTTACACTATCCTATGAATTAGCACAGAATGCTCTCCAAGTGCTGGAGGGACTCATGAAGATATTGTGAGAGAAGTGACATTTAGATTTAGGAGCAAAACCTGGAAATAAACAATGTGAGTAAGCTGTTTGTATAAAGAAAAGGAGGTGCAAACAGCACACACACATACACACATGGATAGGAGTTCAACTATGGCTGGTGCGCAGCTTTCATAGAAGCTCAAGAGGGCAGTGCTGTCCGTGTCAAGAAGATACTTGTCATGATACTATATTGTTTGACTATGATAGTATCAGAGCAACTAGGAAACCTAAATCCATTAGGTTGGTGTGATGGTCAGTTTTATGCATCAACTTGACTACAGACCTGGTTATTCAATCAAACACTAATCTAGGAAAATATTTTATAGGTGTGGTTGAATTCAATAACCACTGAATTTTAAGTAAGGAAGGTTATCCCAGGTAATCCAGGTAGGAGGGCTTCAATCAGTTGGAAGGCCTTAGAAGCAGAATAAAGCCTTCCCCAAACAAGTAGGAATTCCACCTGTGAACAAAAGCTTCAGCTCATGGCTCACTAAATGTGGGTTTGGTGTAAAGACAGAAGGAAGCAAAAAAGAGTAAGAAGCCAGTCAGCCACAAACAGTGGAGAGTTGGAATTGCCTTTAAGCATGCAGCATAACGGTGGCACTTTAACTTTTAATAACAACTTCCCCCTAATAGCGGACATCCCTTCTGTCCATTCTAGTGTTCCACCATAAGGATGCCCAGTCATTGGCTTTACTTCTGATGTTAGTAACTGCCTCTCCTTTTAAGCTCTTTAAGAGCGCATCACCAGTCAAGATGATGGCCTTTCAGGGAAGCTAAAGGATTTTTGATGCCCCTGACTTCCTGTCATGTCAGCTCCCCTTCTTCTAGCCCCTCTTATGCTATACCCAAGAGGAGAAGTAAGACTCTTAATGACTATAATTGAATACAGAGACTGGGTTTTCTGGACTTTCTATGGCTGAAACTTTTAAAGAAGTAAAATATTAGTTTAATGTGGTGGGGTCCACCATCTTTCTTGATCCATGAGACTCATAATGTAGAATAGCCAGCTCACTCTCTATATTTTTCTTCTTCTAGCTCTTTTTATCCACTCAATGAGTGGTAAAGAAGTAGAATTGTTCCTAATTCAAGAATTTTTTCTTCAGGCCCACTGGGTGGCTCAGTGGGTTAAACTTCCACCTTTGGCTCGGGTCATGATCTTGGGGTCCTGGGATTGAGCCCCATGTTGGGCTCTCTGCTCAGCAGGGAGTCTGATTCTCCCTCCCCCTTAGGTCATCCCCCAGCTCATTCTCTCTTTCTTTCAAATGAATAAATAAATAAAATCTTCTAAAAAGAGAGGAAGAATTTTTTCTTCATACCTCTTTTTTTTTTTTTGAAGGGGTGCTCCTCTCCCATGTGACCACACTTGGGGTTATTGCATTAGCCTATGAGGGTCTGGATTCCTGGGCCAGCTGTGGTATGGATATTGAAGCAAACAAGCTCTCCCTCTAAAAATAACTAACACTACTGAACAATCACTGTATGGCAGCCATTAGGCATTCAGGCTAAATGCTTCACTTGTATCTTCTCATTTAATCTTCATGGCAACCCTCTGAAGTAGAGATTCTAATTATTCTCATGGCAGGGAAGGATGGTGCTTGGTTTGAGGCTACTTGAACTTGCTTTGGAGAAAGGGAATGGAAAACTCCATGTGGTCCTCCTGAGCTCTTTTCAGACATTTAGAACAAAATCACTAGCTAATAATGAAGAGTGATTTTTAAAAATTTTCTTATGTATGTTTTAGAACTTCATAAAGAGAAATAAATGCTCAGGAACTTCAGTTGGATGGTTCTACAGAGCCTGCCCAAATACCTCTGTGTTGGCGGCCTTCACTGGTTTTTCAGTTCACTATTTCTAGCAACAGACAAACTTTCATTGAAAGGAACAGAACAGAAGTTTCGGGTTGAGATGGAGATAGAAATCCTGCCCATTGGCTAGTGGCCTTTCTGTCCCCTGGATTCTCTGGACTCTACATGTAATAAAGATATTTTCCAGAGGAACCTGGGATAGCGTTTCAATTTTGCATCTGATATCTATTTTAACCACAGATCTTTGAACATGCTGTGTTTATATGGGCTTGTCCTGTGTCTGTCTTAATGTACTAGCAAGTACTCTGCATGGAATGTGGATACATCTTTTTTAAGATTTGACTGACCTTTATTATCACCAAGGAGGTAGAACATATTCCAAAACATAATGATGGAGATGGCTTCTTGCGTATGTTACGGCAAAACTCTATTATTTTGGATAGAAAAATCATTAAAAACTGAATGCTCATGGCTTGGCTCCATTTACTGATATGACACATTATTATGCTTAAGTTGTATTTTTAAAGTGTCTTCTGCAAATCCATTTGGAATGGCAGATTGTTTCAGTAGATTTTCAGAGTGTCAAAAACTCCTCTCTGGTAGATGTGTATGCTTGGTGTTCTACGAGTCATGGAGAAAAACTAAGAAGATAAAGAGAGGAAGATATAACCACCCAACTGGTACATTCAGGCTGGTTCCTATAGACATGGGAGAACTGAATTTTGCAAACTGATCATTAAAATAGCTATTATTACAATTTAAGTAATATATATTCAAAATTAAACAAGATATTATATACAAAGGTAACAAATATTCCAAAGCATCATTTACTAATTATTTCACATTTTGCTAATATCTATGCTCTTGATGTCACTTATATCCATTGCCTTTACAAGGTGGGAATGTACTATATAATGGTGTGTTGCTGTGCATTTCTTCCCAATCAGATGAGTTACGACTAGCGGTGCATTTTTTCCCAATCAGATGCACAAATTTTCATGTGCATCAAAAGTACTTGAAGGATTTGGTTCCTTGTCTGTACAGATATCACTGGGAATCTGAACAAGAGTTTCTGACTGATTTGATCCAAGAGAGGACCTGAAAATGTGTACTTTTAATAGGTTCCCAGGTGTTGCTGCTGTTGGTTCTAAGATGGGCTTTTGAGAAATATCAGCCTAAACAAGCCCAGGAAATAATCATCATTGTCTGAATTTAAAGTTGAAGAAACAAATTCAGAGATCAGGCATCACATTCATTTCTACCTAATAAATAGGTGTCCTAATTAGTTAAGACCTAACCATATATTTTTTCATACCACAGCTGATTCTTGACCACAAAGATACTCTAACATAGAAAACTGAAGTTACTTATACAGCTTAGTCATCCAGACAATAGTAAAATGTCAGTGTGACATTTTGATGACACAGAGACAGAATTCATATGCTTATCTGTAAATAAGTAAAGTTTATAGCCACTTAATTCATCATTTGTTGTGCCATCCCTCTATGTTAGGTGTTTTACACATATTGTAAGAGCCCTGACACTCTGCTATTTCTCTCCCAGGTAAATGAGGAAACAAAGGCACATAGATGTTCATGACCGCCCAAAAGATGTGTTCCATGACTACCATCCCAAGATTAAAACTATTTTTACATTGACCTCCCACAGAGTCTAATTTATTTTTATTTTATTTTATCACAAAATAATTCAAGCCCAAATACAGAATAAAATACATGATCAATCACTCAAAAGGACTTCCATCTTTGGTGGGTGCCCCTGCCCTTCTATCTTCTTCTGCGGAATCACCATGTTATTTCTCAGCCTTTTTTTTTTTTTTTTTTTTTTTAACATGTCTGTGAAGTCTTTTCTTACAATCATGACCTGACAGTTCGGTGATTCTCTAGCAGTGCTCAACAATGAAGCTTCCACACAATCAAGCATTATTTAAATGCCCAGGGGAAAAACATGTGGCATAAAATTCAAGTTTTCTTTTACCACTCAGGCTAATGATATCTCAATCTGCAATCAAATCCCAGACATAAAAGACCAAAAGTGCGTGGTGATTTTTTTTTTTTTTTTAAGCGATAGGCTTAAAAGGACAAGCCTCAGGGAAAAAAATAAAAAAGAAAAATTAACACAGGTGCAAAACAGGGGCTGTTTGTTTCATATATTACTAATTCATATGGGGAATATTAAATGGTGAGATATCCATGTATTCAGAACCACAGAAAGCACTGAGCAGACAGAGAGGAACAAGGTGATGATACGGACCCATAAGTTACAACCTCATAGGTCTGACAAGACAGAGAGATCTCTGAATACCACACCAGTCAGAATCAGATACACGGAGCTATATGAAATGGGGCTGAAAATTAACGTTGTTTTATCAAGATAGTAAAAATGTGTGTGGGCTTGTAGTTTTTATTTTATTTTATTTTTAATTTTATTTATTTATTTATTTGACAAGAGAGAGAGGGAGGGCTTGAGAGAGAGAGCCCAAGCAGAGGGAGCAACAGGAAGAGGAAGAAGGAGAAACAACAGGTTTCCTAAGGAGCAGGGACCGCGACTCATGCCTCCATCCCAGGACCCTGGGATCATGACCAGAGCCAAAAGCGGAAGATCAACCCACTCAGCCACCTACGTGCCCCGTGGGCTCGTATTTTTTAAACTCTTGTTGCTCAGTTTTCCTTTAAAGAAAAATAATAAGAGGTAGGTAATATTGTGACCTGTAATTAGAAATACATATTTGTTCCTCTTCCCATTTCTGGCACAGAGCTCCTAAAACAATTGGAACTTCCTAAATCATGAGAGTGATAAAAGTATGTTTTGTTACATTAATGAGGTGACTTTCAGGAAGCACCTAAGATTAGGGACAGGTTGCCAGGTGATCGACTTTGTCATTAGAGGGTAGTAACTTTCAGTTCTAATCTTCTCTACCCCTTTGTCAATTGCCAATGTCCAGTGATTTTTTTTTTTATTTTTTGTTATTTATTTGACAGAGAGAGATGGCAAGGGAGGGAACACAAGCCAGGGAGTGGGAGTGGGAGAGGAAGAAGCAGGCTTCCTGCTGAACAGGGAATCCAGTGCTGGGCTTGATCCCAGGACCCTGTGATCATGACCTGAGCCGAAGGCAGATGCGTAATAACTGAGCCACCCAGGCGCTCCAACCAATGGTCAATGATTTAATCAGCCATGCCTGTGTAATGAAATACCCATAAAGCCCAAAAGAATGGAGTTCAGAAAGCTTCCAGGTTGGTGAATATGTGGAGATGTAAACAGTGGGAGAGTGATGCCCTCATAGAGGGCAGCAAAGCTCCTTCTCTTTTCTCCATACTTTGCTTTATGCATTGCTCCAATCTGACTATTTCTGAGTTATATCCTGTTATAATAAACTGGCAATCTCATAAGTAAAATATTGCTCAGTTCTGTGAGCCACTCTAGCAAATTAATCGAACCCAAGGAACGGTTGTGGGAACTTCTGATTTGTGCCTGACAGCTCAGGTGACAACCTGTATTTGAGACTGGTATGTGAAGAAGTGGCAGGGAACAGTCTTGTGGGTCAAAGACCTTTACTTATGGCATCTGATGCTGTCTCCCAGTAGATAGTGTCAGATTTAAGTCAAAGTGTAGGAAACCCAGATTGTGTCTAATAACTGCTTGGTGGTATAGGGGAAGCTCTTCTATTATAATTGGGTGCAGAAGCATTAATTGGTGTCATTCTCAGGACATAAGAGAAGCTGGTACATGGAGATGACAAGTATGAGTCCAGGGATATTAGAAAAGGCCTATTTTGCCAGAGTAGTGATCTCTAAACTTTAATCATGCCACTTATGCATTTCTACCTTACTTATTCCTTCCTGAGCTCACATTTATTTAATATATCTTATATTGCTATATTTTTCACTTTAAAAGCATTTAAAAAGAAACATTGTGTCTCTAAAATGAATTGAATCACAGTATGTCTCCACATCAATAGAAAAGCACTCCTAAAAATAAACACAATAAGAATTGGAAGGAATAAAATGATTTCCAAAAGGCTTCCGTATCTCAGCCTCTGGTGATAGTCATGTTCACACCCTCCTCCTTCATTCCAGCCCACTTCTCTGTTTTATGAAACTGAAAAATGACATTTGAAACTATGTTCCAGGTCAAATGTTGTTTCTTACTAGTAAAACTGCTTAAAACTAATTGTTCTCTTCTCATACCTCTTCTGCAATGCAGTAAACTTCCCACAAGTATCTTCTGTCCCACCAGCAGCTCCATATTTCAAAGCATTGAGCTGGAATAACGGGTTTGTGAAGCAGAAGTAAGAATCGCCAAAAATGAGCCTCAAAATTAAATACAGGACATATTATCCATGACCTTCAACTTCTGGTTAAAGATAAATCATCAGGTGTTTGCTTCTAAATATCCTCAATTAATCTCCACTTAGTATGTGTATATATGTACAAATTTCCTTTAAGAAGTATAATCACTGTGCTTGCACATGAACTTTACATTACATATATATTATTTGTATATATATTTATATATTATATACACACATATGTATATATACACACAGATTTTAAACCATTCACTGTAGTGATTCAACACTTATATAAACACCAAGTGCACTTTTAATTTCTTGTCTTCTTGATGACAGCTATTCTAATAGGTGTGAGGTGATATTACACTGTGGTTGTGATTTGCATTTCCCTGATGCTGAGCGATGTCTGTTGGCCATCTGTATGTCTTCTTTGGAGATATGTCTATTCAGCTCTTCTGCCCATTTTTAAATCAAAATTTTTTAAAATATTGAGTTGTATGGGTTCTTTACATATTTTCAATGTTAAGTCTTTAGCCGATAAAGCATTTGCCTATATCTTCTCCCATCAGGTAGGCTGCCTTTTTGTTTTGTTGATGGTTTCCTTTGCTGTGTAAAAGCTTCTTAGTTTGATGTAGTCCCGTTTGTTTATTTTTGTTTTTGTTGCCCTTGCCTGAGTAGACAGATCCAAAAAATGCAGTTAATACTGATTTCAAAGAACTTACTGGCTATGTTTTCTTCTCAGAGTGTGACATTTAAGACTTCAATCCATTTTGAGTTTATTTTTATATATGGTTTAAGAAAGCGGTCAAGTTTCAATCTTTCATCTGTAGCTGTCCAGTTCCCCAGCACCATTTATTGAAGAAACTGTCTTTTCCCTGTTGTATATCCCTAATTCCTTTGTTGTAGATTAATTGACTATATAAGTGCTGGTCTATTTCTGGGCTCTGCAGAACATCTATCATGTGAAAACGCATGTCAATAGTTAGTCTTTCGATGTGAGGAGATAACTGTTACTTAGTAAATGATTAGATTAGGTCAATGTTTTTACTAATCTTTGAGCAAAACTGTCCTCTGTAGAAAACAATTTTATAAACTGATATGATGGATTAATTACCATTTGCTACATGAAAAATATGTCCCCATTTTTGTCCAAGGAAAGAATACCTTAAACTCCTTGAATTGATACGCAGGAAGCATTTTTCTCATGTCCAAGTTCAGCTTCTACAAATGAGGTACAAAAGTATGAAAACGTGAGATATCTGAGTTGAGTTTTCTTGCTGTCAAGATTTGGTATATTTTCTTTAATGTCAACTGATTAAGTAATGCCAAAATAGCACAATGTGAGAAGTTTCCTCTAAGAAGTATACTCAACCGTGTGTTTGCACATGAACTTTACAGCTGACTACACTCTACAGTCCATAGAATTTCAGATCTTTAGTTTTATTCAAATTTCCTATGGAGTGTTTAGGTGATGGATGTGTCTGGGGCATTTCAACCAATCTTCCAGGCTCCATCTGCCAGGCCATCTGGATTTTGCATCCACAGAGAACTACTTGGTGAGTGATTACAGACTACAACTTAAGGAAGAAAGAAAGAGAAAGAAAGAAAGAAACAAACAAAGAAAGAAAGAAAGAAAGAGGAAAAGAATAAATTGTACCTTAATCACAAACAGAGCTAAAATCATTTTTGTGCAATCTTCAATAAAAGGGAAAAGTTAACAAGGAGGCAAGAGAAATGCATTTCATTTTTTTTCCCATCAGTCACATGAATGACAATAACTGTCTGACCTTTTTCCATAAGATGTTTAAATGGCAGCTGTTATGGCTACAGTATACCATTTGATCAAAGCTCTTGAGGACAATAGTTTGTTTTGCAAAGGTCATGCTCCTTATATACTTGTGAATGTGTTCAAAGGTTTACTAACTAAATATACAAGATTTTCATTGAGAATAAATTATATAACAGCTTTCGAATTAAATTTAAGCCATGCAGTCTACTGGGAACACTTGCAGAACTTTGAAAATCCATCTCATAGTTAGTGAAGAATACTGTTTTAAAACAACTTAAATTTATAGGAAATATAGGGTTTTTTATTAAATGATTTGTTAAAATGATTTATGTAGAAACAAGACACTACTTAAATTTTATGTCGTACATTTAAAAAGTGGAATGACTTTAATAAAAGAGTGCATCTACTTCTGGCAGAAAATAAGATAGGAGATATTAAGAGTCTTCTCATTAATCTTTAATACTTTGTTTATTTATTTATTTATTTATTTATTTATTTATTTGAGAAAGACTGAGCATGAGTGGGGAGAGAGGGAGAGGAAGACGGAGAAGCAGACCTCCACTGAGTGTGGAGCCCAAGGCACAGGGCTTAACCCTAGGACTCTGAGATCATGACCCCAGCACTCCTCATCATTTTTTTAATAGCAACCTCTTCTTAACTCCTATCCTAAGAAGGAAGCCCCAAAACTGATAGCATATGTCACCATTAGAGTATAAATTCTAGAATAAATTATGTAGGTAACACTAATTATGTGGTCTTTGTAAAAACTCATTTTTGTTTTATTTTGCCACGTATATGGAAGTATAACTTGTATATGATAAAAATCTTCCTTTTGAAGTGTACGATTTGGGAAGTTTGAACTGTGGTCATGTAATAACTACAGCAATCAATGTAAAAGTTATTTTTGTCAACCTGTAATGTTCCCTTCTGCCTGTTTGCAGTCAATTCTCTCTCCCCACATCAGCCTGTTGACTTTTTACTTATGTTTTCTTCAGTTTTGCCTTTTATAAAATGTCATAAAATGGAAACTTTCTGCATGCAATACCTTGTATCCAGCTATTTTCAATATGCTTCAGTAGTATGTTTCTTTTTATTGCTGAACACTATTTCCCCAAATTAGAAGCACAACAAATTGTCTCCATTCACTATTTGGACATTTGGATAGTTTCTAGTTTGGAGTGATTAGTCACGGTAGACATTTGCACACAAGTCTTTGGTCAGTGTAAATGTAATGCGTAACAGCAGTTAAAACCCCAGGGTTTTATTTTTTAAGTAATTGCAAGTTTATTCTGAATTTTATGGAAATGCGAAACACTAGAATTGCCAAAACATAAGTAAAAATTCAAAAGCCTGGTGTGGGGAGAAAGAATTGACCATAAAAAAATAACATTAAAAACACTTTTAAAATACTTTTCTTTTTTTTAAAGATTTTATTTGTTTATTTGGCAGAGAGAGAGAGAGAGAGAGAGAGATCACAAGTAGGCAGAGAGGCAAATAGAGAGAGAGGAGGAAGCAGGCTCCCCGCTGAGCAGAAAGCCCAATGCAAGGCTCGATCCTAGGACCCTGGAGACCATGACCTAAGCTGAAGGCGGAGGTTTAACCCACTGAGTCACTCAGGTGCCCCTAAAATACTTTTCTTAGAGAATAAAGTAAAACACTCAGAAGAAACTTTAGATCAGGATACAACTTTTAGTATGTCACCAAAAAAACTTAGATTAAAAAAGATTTTATATTAATATATCCCATAATTACCTATAAACACAATGAAGACCCCATTACTATATTTTTAGTAAAGATTTTTAAATGATGCTTTTTATGCTTTCTATTTCTTATTTTCTTTTTTTCTTTGATAGATTTTAAATTAGATTTAGTATCTGAGTTTCTAAATGATAAATTCTCTATTTAACTTAAAAATCTGTGCTTAGTTTTTATAGAGGGAAAGTATTGGTTCTTATTCTTTAAAACAACTAAACAACTAAACAAAATTTATGTTGTGAAATTTATGTAAGAGAAATAGAGTGAAAATAAAGTAAAAGTTATAAATAATAGGTGAAATATGAACTAACAAGGAAAAGAAGACTAATTGTCAGTTTTAATTGGCACTTTTCAAAAATGAAGTTAAATATTTTTTCAGAAATGTACTTATTTATCTAATCTCTTTCACACAGTGCCTGTCCTTTTTCTGTTGTAATTTTGGCAATGTTTTTGTGGGATTTTCTTTATTGC